>NC_142176.1:24866928-26066928 GCF_026936395.1 Plectropomus leopardus | reverse complement strand
GCAGTGTAGTGAGTAAGAGTGACATGGGGGTACTGTTGTGCCGTTGTAGCGTATGAATGGGTTCTGGATCTAACAGACATTTTGACAGCAGGAAACTACACCTGCACCGCACCATTGTGGCCCCCAGTACTGACACACGTTCATACACGCGCACACACACTCAGTATATTACACACACGCATCAACCACACAAACTCCTAAGCAGGCTACTCCCCCTTGCACGTGTCCACAGCCCCATGTTGATACCCTAGCTGTTAAATTGCTCCGTTTCACTTGAAGGCATAATTGGCACAAATTGCTCTCTAGGTGATACAGATCCTGTTGTTTAAGACCACGCATCCCCCTTCTCTCCTCCTTTCTTCCCTCGCTGAAAGAGGAACACCGAGATAAAGAAGCTTCCCTGTATATGATCCTAATTAGCCGACGCACTAGCCCCTGTAGCTAAGCACCTAGACCTTTTTGGTACCTGAATGAGGGGTGCTCAGTAGGGGTAGCTAAAACACAATGCTGTCCCACACAATGGCTGCCAACCGGAGGCAACCTCTTGCTCAACTGCATGTCAAACCATCCCAGCCCCCTACCTCAGAGCAGGGGCATGGGCAGAGAGGCCAAGGAGGGTAGGTGTCCCTCTTTCACCAAACCAGCTCTATCATTAGCCCCAGCAGGGTCAGGAGGCACCATTGTTGTGCTGAATAACTGAAATAGAGTACATGGATGTATTTGGCGCAAGTGTAATCAACACGAGTGTGTATTACTTTTCTTTATGCAGGACTATTGGTGTGTGACCGATCTATGTTTATCAGCTTTTGTCGCCTGCAGGTCGGATTGACAACTGACATAGCGGCCCACTGTGACTCACCACAGAGTGGTCATTATAATGGTGGGGCGTTCTGGGGGACCTGTGTAAAAAGATGGGGTTAACATTCCTATTGGCCATCCTATAAGCACATGATGGGCTCAGCAGTAATCTATCCCTAGACTGTTGCTAAATGTCGCTCTGATGGTACTGTATGCCCTTTGTCAGTAGTGCACATCTTACCCCTGATTAAACACCAAAATGCTGTTCCCTGTTAATTTTAGATATCAGCCCATTAACCGTACCCTCCTTCTCACTTATCGTCTTTGTTGTGTGTATGTTTGTGCATATGCACGTCTCATCTGTCTGTTTGTCTGTCTTGTCTCGGCACAATCAGATCCTCAGGGAGCTGACAGAGAACCAGTCATGTTGTAATTTAATCAACCAAATAAATTAATTGGATCTCTTGATATGGATCATCTGTCTGCTTCAGTGGCTCCAGAAAAGCACAGTCAGGAGGAACATGCTGCAGTCATAGAGGATTAAGCTACTGCGGTGAAAGGCTTGGCCCAGTTTTATCAAAATGGTTTCAATTACAGTTTACACGTCCTAAGTAACCCTTTTGTGTTCTTTCTCTCTGGTTGTCTCCTCCACTCTGTCCACTCTCTGTCGTCTGTCCTCTGCTCTTTTCAGCACCATGCTTGAGTCCTACTCTGCGTTGCTGAAGTCACTGCAAGAGGTCATAAACAGGGAGGGCTTCGATGTAGCAGTCCCCATGGTAAGAACCACAAGTAAACGACTGCTTTGCATTGGTTTCTTTTGACAGATATTTTTTGCAACCTTTTTGAAATTTATATCTCCAATTAAGGTCATACCATTTTTAGAAAACCAATACATCCTTTCATTAAACAGCAATCACACTTTGACTCACTTTGTGTAGACATTTTCAACTGGAATGGTGAGAAAAGCAGCTCAACAAGAAAGATTGTCCAACTCAGTTCACCAATCTCCTCATGTTATGTGTCAACTCCCATTTAACCACGGGGTTCCCACATGGAAAACCTGGAAAAGACATAGAATTCCACAATGCTTTTTTTCAAGCCTAAGAAAGTCATTGGATTGGTAAAATCTTTGAATGTTTTGGAAAAACCATGAATTCTTTTTTGTGTTGTGAAATTAATTGTTCCAGAAATCAACGGTGGATAACTTTCCACGTAATGTAACACGGCGACATTTTTTTTTCTGTAGCTGTTGATGCAACACAACTCTAACATAAACTGATGTGTGACGTTTTGTTTACCAGCTCGTACGAGTTCCATCTCTTTCTTCATGTTTGGAAGCTAGCTGGGTTTATGTTTGAATAGAGTTTGAATTTGATATGTTTGAAGCAGAAAAATAATGTTGTGACAGTGTGATCTAACATGTAGAGTCATGAATCCCAAAGCTCCCATACCTGTGCTATACCCCACTACTGCTGTTATATTTTTCTGCAGTTTTAGAGGGAACAAAATTGTAATTATATAGATATTTTTCAGTCCCTGAAATGTCATGCAAAAGTTTTGAAATTTTATCCATGAAGATATGTGGGAACCCTGTAATCAGTTCAGTTAGAGTGATGTTTTAAAAATACCATCACTTTTGTCTATTTTACCCTATATTTTGTAACAGAAAAATAAGACCACACACGTCATTTCCCATCATCGAATCCACAACTTTTTAGTCAGGTCCCCTCCCAGTGTTTGTGGATTTCTTTATTGTTTTTGGTTCTCTGACAAACAAACACTGCTAAAATGCAGTTGGTATGCAGTAAGATGCCGCGAGCTGTGATGCAACACAAAATGTTGGTGTGCATTTTTTCTTTTTATTCACCAAATGTCATTAAAGGTGGACTCTTGTTATCTGCCGGTGCCAACATGTTGTGTTGTAAATGAGCCTCACTAATGAGCCCAGTCAGACTATTGTGCATCTAAATGTTTACGTGTGATGTGCATTAGAGGAGCATTTTTCGAAAAGAGAGATACTAGATCTGCATCTGTGACCCCGAGCTCTTCTGTCACATTCCAACCACCACTTCTCTCAAGTCTGTTCACCTCTCTGTCACCTGCCCGGGTTGGCCTCACCTGTGTGTCCCAGCTGTGTGTGTCTTACCTTTGACATACATCTTTTTAATAATCATCAGTCGTCTACAGAATGCCAGAAACATCCATGGCCTCGTCTGTTTCCCACAGGACCTGGTGTAATCCTCTTAACGCTGTGATGTGCCTGTATATATGTATGTATATATACAGTGTGTGTGTGTGTGTGTGTGTGTGCGCCTTCCGCGCCTTATTCACCTACTTTCAGTGACCCCTCTGCTCGTCACCTGGAGCCACCTCTCCCCCTGTCACTCACACACAGGATTTACCTCCAGTACCCCCCACCCTCCCTCCCCGAGCGCTGTCACTCACACGCCAGATTAACTGCTGACATCATTAAAGCAGTGTGGCCGCCTGACATGCTGTTGGCACAGTCCAGGAATGCAGACCAGCACAGAGCGACATGGGCACTGGCACAAGAATGCCCAATATGGTTGCTCGTCAGTGTGTTTATATGTTTATTTGTTAATCTGCCATCATGGACTACTAACACGATGCAGATTTTATATAAAGTGTTTTGTGTAAATAACAGATTAGAACAAGATTTAATCCCCAGTGCATATTTTTTGGAGTCCTTTGAGATGAGTGGGATGAAGTGGCAGCAGGACTGTGAGACCTTGCAGAGATTGGCTGGTGATTAGGTCCCAGGCTGGCTGTAGTCTATATGGCTGGCCTCGAGTCCTTGGCTGGACTCAACTGGCACTGTTCCCTGATTTTTCTATAGGCTAAACTATAGGAGTTAAGTTTGGCCTCTCCTCCTGATGCCACAGCAACAGTCGTGTTACCACAGTTCCCTCCTGCTGGGCTGCCGGCATAGAAAGAGAATTCTAATTTTGTGGTCCCCTGCGTACACTGTAAAATCTAACAAGTTGATTTTACATTTTTTAATCTAGGAAACAGATTGCCTAAAGAAATGTAAGCGAATATAACTATTAGTTTTCCTTTATGTTTACTTTAAATGTAATTGTTGAGTTTACTTAAAGTTTAGTCATAGTTACTTAATTTTGTGAAGTTGTTGCAACTTCAAAATGAAAAGTTTGATTAAATCAATCCTCTAAGTTTTAGCAACTTCACTACACTGTGCTACATATCTGTACTCTCCTGGTTTCACACTAGTCAGTCATATTTGTATTTTCTTAAACATGCTAACAAAACAGAGCTTGCAGATCTCCTTACTTCATCATTAGCAAAATCCTTTTTCTGATGATCAAGTTTAGTCAAACTAACTTGGTTTACTGAAGTTGCTAAAGAACAAAGTAATGTAACTTGTTAATTGTAAGTTAAATTTTGAGTAAACTTAACAATTAGATATAAAGTAAACATATCTTAAGATTAATAGTGATATTTAATTAACTTTTTCAAGGCAATCAGTTTCCAAGATTATTTTAAGTAAGATCAACTTGTCAGATTTTACAGTGTAGGCAAAGCCTGGTAAACAAAGAAAGTGCATATCTATTAGTGACAATGGCACACACCGCAAAAATATGCATCTAGTAAGGTATAGAGATGCAGCACTGATGTTGAGGGCTTGGGAGGAGGATGAATGTAGAGTCCGGTGTGAGAGTCCTTCTTTGGGAAACTATGAGCCAACTGTGAAAAACTCCCAGAAACAATGGGGTTTATTTTTCTTAGATGCCTGTGATTCTGATTCAGATCCAAACGAAGCTTAGGTCATACTGTTGGGAGAGGAAACGATGGGGAGTGGGGTAGAGGAGATTTTAGGAGGGTTGAGATAATAGAGGGGGAGGGATAAAAGAGAGGAAAGGTTGGAGAGAAAAAAAAGGAAAAAGTAAGCAGATTTTTAGGCCAGCGCTTTGTTAATCACTCTTGGCTCTCACCTCAGTAATCAGGAGCCATCCTGAAGAAACCACAAAAGAAAGGCAACTATAATAAAGGTCAAAAACCTCTCACAGTTCGGACAGGCTCCTCCATTCTCTCAGTTTCAGTGATATATATCCCACCACTGTTTTGCCACTTTTTCTTGGTTCGAGTGGGTTACTGTTGATCTCTTGTGGTGGGGTGGGGGGGTTTCAAGGGAAGGCACTCCACCCCTACCCAGGCCCCCTTGGCTGCAGAGCATCACTGTTGTGCCAAGAATGTGCTGGGGTTTCTGGGTGGCGGCCATATTGGAAGCCTGTCTGACAGGTCCATTGTGCGTGTGTCAGATGGCCTCTGTGATTGGGCAGTTGTGTCCAGTCACGTTTGGGCACTGTGTTTCGATCGTCTGTGCTGGTGAGCAGACCGTCCAGTCGCTCTGTCCCAGAGTTTGGGAATACTACCGAAAACAGCACTTTCCCAAAATAATCAAAAAGCACTAGTCTGTTAACCTTAAAATGCATTGGGGAACTTGAAAGCAAAGATTGTGTATGTTTGCATGACTTTTTACAACTTTTGTATCACTCCTAAACCCCCTCTTCATCCTTGTTTTCTCTTACAGTCAAAGTCACGTAACATCCTGCGAATTGGGCTTCACTCTCTTGGCTCGGCTCTGTGGGGTGATGACCTGTGTTGCCATGACAACCCTAGACATGGCCACGCCCTCACTACCTTCCTCTATGGACTGCGTGCTTTGCTGAGGTCATCTCTGTCAGTCGCAGTAGTAACTGTGCCTTCACATCTCATCCAGGTATGACCGTCTTTGACACATTAGAACAACATAGTTCATAAGCATCAGAGCATGACTTATCTGATTAGAAGTTACTTGCTGACCTAATGTGTATGTAATAAATCCACTTTGTATGCTTGTCTTAATAAGTTTAGAACAGTTTCTTAGTTTCTGAGATGAGTGATACTACATGAAAACCATCATATGCAAGGTTTGCAAGACCTAACTTGAGTGAGTTCTGCTTTATTCTCTTCTTCACCTCTTTGTCTTTGCTCCTCTGTTGTGTCCTAAACCCCTTACCTTAAATAACCGCCAGAGGGATAAATAGCGTGCAGAAGTTGAATTGGTTTGAATTTACAGATAATAGACAGTTGGGATTTTTTTGTGCGTGGGTTGATGTTTGGCCCAAGTGTTTTTTCTTTGTCTTGTTCATTAACGAGGAACAAAGTTTGAAGTCTTTTGTAGTGGGGCCTCCTCTTGACCCTGTGGTCCAGTGTCACCCCAGTATGACTCAGGCCTGTGCAGGGGCCTCTTCCTCACGCATCGCTCCCCCAACAGACCCAGTCGAGTGCACACTTCATTCAAAGGCCTCTAAATCTATGTTTGTTTGTTTGGGCTTTTAATTACTTCAAGCTGCACACAATGACATTGTGTGCCTGTGTATGCACTTTATTCTCTTACAAATATCCCTCCTTGTAGTTGTGTTTCCCTGGCTGTGTGTGTGTGTGTGTGTGTGTGTGGGGGGGGGTATGAGTCCGCGTGCATGCGTCTGTGTACAGTCTGGCCTCTCAGTGTGAAGGTGGAGTCATCTGCTGAGGCATATGGCAAACCACAGCCCTCCCCCAGACAGTCGCCCATAGAAGCACACTCACCAGAAAAGCCATCTGAGACTTTCTACTAAAATGTTTTATCTCTCCTACACTTAAAACACCCGACTTCCTTATCGTCCTAAATTCACAACAGCATGGAAGCCACATTGTCTCCAATCCTTTACACAAAGATAGATATAGGTCAATACTTAACTTTCAGAACAGCTGTGTTGTCACAACATGGTCTGGCTCCAAGCCTGTATACCCAGTGCACAGCGGCCTTGGCCTAGTCAAAAAAGGTAGAGTGGCTAACTAGCAGATGTCAGCTGTGGTGGGAGCGGTCCCCCTGTCTTTCACCGGCCTGGCCTCCAAACCCTTAATCTGTCCCCTCCCCCTTCTCCACCCTGGGGAGTGAAGTGAATGAGCGGGGGAAGAAAAGGAGAGGGGGGAATTTTGGACTGAATCAGGTGTTGGGTTACTACGCCAACATGGAGGTAATGAGAGGCTGTTAAGATGGGCATCTATGAAATGACCTTATGATTAGTTTAATCACACTTGGTGTTGTTGTCATTAAAAAGAGTCTAATTGATCAGCTGAGGTCACCAAGGTGTGCACGCTGCTCATTTTAAGTTACTGACAACAGTGCGACTGGTGTTTAAAGAATGGACATGTTAGCTAAGCCTCTTTCTGCCAGCGCTTTTGCTTTGATAATTAGCTTAGTTAACAAAGTGTGGCCTTTGGAAGACTGTCTAGACTAGTAGCGGTGGGCTAGCTGGCCGAGACCATGCTGGACTCTCCATCCATTATTGAGCAGCTTGGGAAGTTGAGCAACTCACTGAAAGCCTCCTCACAGCAGCCTAGTGCCACAGTCCATCTGAAACATTAATTAGGCTTGTCCTAGCCTGCTCCTCCTCCATCATACTATCTCCTGTCACCATACCCCTCCCCACAAGTAAACACAAACAAACACAAAATACACTGTCTCCCCTAAAATGAATCGATACACACCTCACCTGCTGCTCAGACTAAGTGGTGTCCTGACTTATGCAAATATAACTGAGCGTTTGGATTGGGAAGGCAGCGTTAGTACAGTAGTGGGGCTGCAAAATCCCCACTTCAAAATTTACCATCAATATTCAGTTGACTTTTTGTTAACTTAAGTCATTTTAATTTAGGGTGTTTATTGATAACTTTCATTATACAGGGTCCCCATGAACATCATCTCATTTTCCAGGCCTATAAAATGCATGGTATGAGTAAAATTCCTTAAAAGTTTTGTAAAAGTCAGGGATTTTTTTATGAGTAATGAATTGTTACAGTAATCTTAACTGGATAACCTTTATATAATGTAACATAAAGGCAAATTTATTTTCTGAGCTGAAGACCTAACGTAGCAATAACGATATAACTTCCATTTATGCAAGCTACCTGAAATTGTGTTTAAATAGAGTTTTAATCTGATATTTTTGAAAAATGCACGAAACATATGGCCTCCAAAAAAATATGGGTCCTTGAAAAGTCATGGAAAAGTTTTTAAATTCTGTCTGTTAAAAATCTGTTGGAACCCTGATTATATTATTTTATATATTCTATTATATTATCTGCTAATTATTTTCTTGATTAATTAATTTAACCTAGTCTTTAAGAATAAATTCAAAATAAGTGTGTTTTTACACCTGCGCTTTGAAGTCCAGATAAATCTGACTCTGGTTCTTTTTATTTCTGGTGCGTTTTACATCGCAGGTGTGCATATAGTAATTGCACTTGAGCGGAGGTGGTCTTGGTCCAGTCCCAAACAAACTCTGGACCAGTTTGTTTAAGGTGGGAATTTGATAGCAGCATCAATCTGACTCAACTATCAGGTGCACTCTGCAGGTTTGAGATAAACGCCTCCTGAAGCCACGTGTACTTTCTTTGCCTTCTGCGATGTGGCAGAGCAGGCAAACTGTAGCAGCTTGCATTGTAGCAGACAGTAGCTCCCTTGTTTGTTAGTTATCTAAAGGCAGCACGTATGTTTTGCAAAGTGTGAAGTAGTATTTTCAAAGCATTTCCTTCGACATTCTGATGATATAGTTTTGCCTGGTATATTGCACAGATAATTACCAAGGTGGATGAGCAAATGCCAACTCTGCTGTTACTCTATGTTTAATAGCAATTTTTTTTCACACAGAAATATACACTTGTTCCGAACACACCACCTTCCTCTTGTATGTACTTTCTTGCTCTCGCCAAAGACACATCTGATTAATAAGCAGAATGAATGTTCTCATGTGGTTTGTAGTGATGCTTGTTGGTTTGCTTTGATTTTTTTCTGTGTGAAAAGGCACAAAACCAAGGGGTGTTTACAAACTCATCAACTGATTGGGACCAAAAAAACTATAGGTGTGAAAAGCCCTAAGTCTATGAAATATCAAAAAGTAATGAAAAATAGCTTTCACATCTTTCAGGAATGACAAGCAACAGTCCATAACCCAAAGATGTTTCACTTTCACTTATAACAAAGAGCAATTTTGTAAAATCAAATTGTTAGATTAAATTCCTGAAAATTAGGTTAACCTCATTAGTTAATCAGCTAATGCAATTTAGTGACTGTTAATTGCAATTTTCCAATTGCAGTTTTCCATCTGAATCTGTCTTTCAATATTTTAATTGTAAAATTGTTTGGGTTTTTTAAGTAGGTTTTCACCACAGGTTTTTCTAATTAGGGCACGTAACCATATAATCATCATGATAACTGCAACTGTCATATCAGGTCCTTTTTTAATGGGGAAACTAACCCTGTGTGCCCAGTTGAAAATACATTGTTTTAGAGAAACTCCTGCCTCTATTCCTAGCATTGGAAGTGATGTGCATTTATTTTTTCTCATGTATAGACTCTACTCTCTCAAGACATTAGACAGATGGAAAAGCATCTGCCTCCCTCAGAGTTATGTATTGAATTTTGGGTAAATTTTGCACACACCATACACACATTTTCAAACAAGCAAACATAAGTACAGAGAGCCAAAAACAACCATTGAGCCAAACAACTGTGATGAAATCGGGGTTCATCAGTAACTGTTTCCATGGAGGGGGCTGTGGTTTACTCAGCCTGGTTAAGATACTGCAGAGTAAATGAACGCTGGGCTCGCCCTATGACCTGTCAGTGAGTGATGGTCAGCTGAGGCTCAGGGTGTTCAAGGGATTTACGCCGATGGCATGTGAGCTAATTGAGCTGGCATAGACTTTAATCGCAGACCTGAAAGGACTCTTTTTTTGAGCCCCTCGTCAATTATAAATAAGATTTTTAAATTAAAAAAAATGCACACCTCCTAAAACTCGAGGAGCTGTGGAGCACGTGTATTTCTTACTGACGTCATTCTGCCCTTGTGTGTACTGAGCAGCTCTGTGTGGACACTTTGGACTCCTCTGACTTTGAAACTTCTGAGTCTTTGCCAAAGAGCCTCATCTTTGTATTTAAGTAAGCACAGAGGAACTATTATGGCTTAGACAGACCAGCACAGATAAAGTTTCAGCAGACCCTCTCTCTCAACTTGTACACACACTATTGGCCTTACTGTACCGTCTATGTTTTGAATAATTTGTTGTAGCCAAACTCTCACACTGGCTTTAATTGCCGCATTTGGGTGACCTCAGATACCCTGTAAGTGCTGGTGGTCCTGACTGGTGGGATATGCATACTTTAAAAGTAGGACAAAAATGAAAAGGAAGAAGAAAGAGTGGGGAAAAGACATGAAGGCATGAAAACTGCATTAGGCGGTGGCAGCCAACACAGAGAGAAGGATGTGAATGATTCAAGAGGCAAAGGGATTAATAATGCAGGACTCCCTCTTTCCCTCCATCCCAGTGTCCCTCTCTCTCCCCTCCTCTCCTTTTACCCTCTGCCTCCACCCTTTTGTGTATTTCTCCTTCGTTCTTGCTATCTACTGTATTCGCCCCTGATGTGTCCTCTTTGTCGTCACATCACTGACCTAACCAGTAGGGGGAGCTCTCCACATCAAGCCTCTGCTACTGTCTCCCACTTCACCTCTTTCCTCCCCTGCTGTGTGCAGGTTTGAGAGTGTGCACCAGCCTTTTCGGAAAAGTTGTTGTTTCAGTGTGCTGCCGTTGACTTTTCCCATGCCGTCTTCGTAGACGTATGCCTGATGTAAGTTGTATGTCCATTTGCTTGCCCTGACATCACCTGTGTAACCCCTATCAGGGCTCTTTCCCCTCTATACCTCATCACCCTCACCTAAGCCATGGGCAGAAATGACCTGGCCACGGGACATGATGACCTAATTTAATTGCAACACTGATGGCCCGTCAGGAGGCTTTTAATTACCTGCTCATGTTTCTCTCTCTGTCTCTTGCTCCCTCCCTCTCTCTCCCTCGCTCTCTCGACCCTACAGGACAGAGCTCTAATGGGCAGCATAACCAGGCTATGTGACAATGCCATAGCCCTGGAATCATTCAAAGGCTCTGAGAGAGAGACCAACCCACTCTACAAAGATTACCATGGTAAGAACACACATACTCGCTTATCTTTCTTTCTCTTTTCCATCAAATACACACACACACACACACACACATACACACAAGCAGTGCATTAAGGCTGGGGCTGGGCTGTGGATGGAGGCAGGGCAGCCCCCTTGCAGGCCAGGCTGTCAGTGCGCGTTAGTGTGCTGCTGCTCAATCAGACGTGCTCCTCAGTAGACAGGCCGGGGGGGATTCAGCTGCCACGCTGTACCCCCTCTCCCTCGCACCCTCACCCCCTCCATCCCTGCCTCCCCCCCTCCAGCAGAGCCTCTCTCCCTCTCGCCTCGCCCCCTCTCCATCCCCAGTCCCATACCCCTGAGGCTCTGGAGCAGAGCAGACCAACACTAGGGAATCGATATTCTCACCATCACTCTCTCTTCCTCTCTGCCTCTATCTCTCCATCCCTCGCTCAATGTCTCCATGGCCAGCATGCTCTGCTAATAAATGGAGGGCAAGGCTTTCAGTAGGGGAAGAGGACACCAGTAAGGGACGATTGGAGAGACGGAAACGAAGAAGGAGGTGGGGTGGTGGGGGACACAGTTTGTCTCTGCTCTCGGTCCTCGCCATCACTTTTCCTCTATGGTTCCCTATTTTCTCGTTTGCTTCCCTCTTTTCTATCACACTCTTCAAGCATAAAGGTCAGTTTAAGCGAGTGGGGTATTTTTAGCCGTGCCTCTCGAACTCTCCGACTCACTCTTGCGCTTTTCCTCTCATTTCCCCCCTCCCTCCGCCCCTCCTCGGGTTAGACAGCCCCGGTTGTGACAGATGAAGGGATGAGGAGTAAAAACATTCAATGGCAGATTTTGGTTTCATCCAACAGCATGTTTTATTTAGATAACACATCCCATAGTGATCACATTCCTCTGCATTGTAAAGGCGGGTGGCATGTAAGCCCATTCAACATATGAGCAATGCAGTGCATCATTTTTTAAAATAATTTTGTAGTACAAAAATGTTCTTTGGAATTTGCAATTAATAATATTTGAATTTCTTGTTCAAGAATATTTTTACTCTTGTTTAACCAGCCAGCGAAATTCTGGTTGGGTTATGAAATACATTTATGTGCATGATTGTTGTGATGTGTGGTCATGAGTGCAAACGCATCTGGTACGAGTGTGAGAGTGCGTGCGGATGCGCGTGCGTGCGTGTTTGCGGCAGCAGTTCAGGGCTGCTCAAAGCATGCTGGGAAGCCTGTCACTGCAAATCAGGCAAGGGGAAATCACCCAAGTGCACAGAGGAGAGAAACCACCATCCCCCACTTTCTCTGTCTGTCTCCCTTTCTCCATTACTCCCTCGATCTCTTCTTTTCTCTCTCACGCTCATCCATACTACCCCACTTCTACAGTACTTTTCCAGTTTTATGAAAATGTAACTTTGTGGTGGCAGGAAAAGAGAAACAAAAAGTGAAAAGCACTCCAAAGCTTCCTTCTATACTTTGAAGGAGTCCTTAGCTTGTATGTTTGCTTTCTGTCCCTCATCGCTCTAATGTGGCCGTTAATTGGCATATTTCCTTTACAGCAAACCCATGCTCCAGCCTGTAGGGAAAAAGAAGACAGTAGGAATGCCGCCTCAGAAATCTTTAAATCTGATACCAAGTAATCTCTTAATGTCTTTGGTAATTTTATCTTAACTAACAGTGACACAATTGTAGTTTCTGTCAGTGGAGTTTACCTTCATAAATGCCTGTCCTACCACATCCACTCCAGTCACTCAAGTGAAGAAGCAAGCTACTTACTTCAAATTGGAGGAGGATAAATGTGACACTGATTTTTACGCAGAATTTTCAAAAACTTCAAGATGCTGACTGTCATGCTTGCGTCGAATAAAAACAAGGTTTTAAAGAGAAACATGGCTCTCTTAGGTTGTCACAAAAAGTATTTAAAAAAAATAAGGAGACTATTTTATCATTTTAATTCTGTTAGCAGTTGCCACATTTAAATAGATATTCCCTGTTAAGTGTCAAAATAACAAACAAATCATCCATACAATGCCCTCCAGCACTGTTGGCACCCTAATGGATATAAGAACAGGCTGTGAAAAAATGTCTTTGCTGTTTATTCTTGCAGTCTTTCACCCAAAAATATTCAAAAAAATAAAACTTCTTCAGTGAAGCGAAATTACTGAAAGAAAATAAAAATGGTGACGTTAAATAAATATTGTTCTCCAAAAAATTTGTGCTGCAATTATTGGCACCCCTAGAAAATCCTATGAGTAAAATCTAACTGTATTGCATTTCTGGTCATATTTTACATTATTAAGTTCACCTGTTTGATTAAGAAATCTTAAATGGGCAACCATGACTTCAACTCCACAAATCAAGAAATGGATTTAACAAAATTTCTAAACAGGTGAAAAAACCCATTTCCACTTTCAGGAAAATAATTAAAAAGTTGAAAGTAACTGATATTCAGAATCAGCCTGGAAGAGGATGAGTGTGTCCATCAACCCCTAGGAGAATGGTTCAACTTGTTTGAGAGGCTTGTTAGCCATACAAAAAAAGCCCCACATACACGCTGTGACGCGTGGTCGTTGATCTCTGATGTTGGGCTGTTTTTCTTTCAAATGCCGTGGACATCTTGTTTGAAGACATGGTATCATAGACTCCTTTAAATACCAGCAGATATTAAATGAAAACCTAACAGCCTCTGCCAGGAAACTTAAAATGAGCCTTGGTTGGACCTTCTAGCAAGACAATGATCCGAAACACACCACAGAATCTACAGAAAAAATGGATCATCAACTGTTAGTAAGATTTTGCCATGGCCACCTCTGTCGCCCAACCCAAACCCCATAGAAAATGAGATTTTTTAGCTGAAGAGAAGTGAAGTGTCAACCTCAAACTCTGAAGGATCTGGAGAGATTCTGTATGGAGAGCAGTCTCAGATCCCGTGCCATGTGTTCACAGAACTCATAACGCATTGTAGGAGAAGACTCAAAGCTCTTATCCTGGCAGAGGGAGGCTGCACAAAATATTTAATGAAGGGGTGCCAACAATTACGGCATATATTTGAGGAAAAAAAATCATGATGACAATTTAATGTTTCTCTGTTATGTTGCTTGAATTACCATTGAGATTTTTGTGAATATTTTGAATGACAATTAATCAGGATAAAGACATTTTTCACATCTCATATTGCTCTGTATAGAAAATCATCATGACAAAACTTTGGACAGAATTTTTAAAAATGACCCTGATACTCTTATGAGTTGTACTATAGTAAGAAGATATGTCTAGGTGGCATTTTATTTATACAGTTGTTAACATGCACATTATGGCCGCAGTTGAATTAGGTCTGCAACCAACGGTAAATTTTATTAACTAATCTGCCAGATATATTCTCAATGAATCATCTAGTCAATAAATGGCACAAAACAATGAAAAATGGCAAGTGTAATTCCCCAGAGCCCAAAATGGCATCTTAAAGTGGTGCATTTTATGCAACCAACAGTCCAAAATTCTCACATTTAACAAACATTAAACCATAAAATGTTTGTCTGTTTGCTTAAAAAGTTCTAGACTTGAATATCTTGGTTGTACTTTTACTGTAGTTTTTTTGAACTGTTGTGTTCATTCAGTTTTAATCTGCTCTTACTGTCCTTCACAGGTCTGCTACATGTACGCCAAGTACCTCACCTGAACTGTCTGGCAAGTAAACTCCCTGACCACAAGGATCTGGCCTTTAAACTCAAAAGAAAACAGTTCAGCATTGAGGTAAGTTTTCCAGGTTATTCGGCATAGCCCAGGTTTCTCAGATTTTTGTTTTATTTTATTGCCCAGTTTTATTTCTTTAATATTTATGATTGAAACTTGCCATGTTGCCATTAACATAAAAAGAGCTGAATTTAGATGCGAAGGAAGTGTTGATCAAGAAAGCCATTAAATAGTTCCTATTCATTATTTTCATAGTGGTGCTGAAATGAAATGCTGATGATAATGACAAGTCTCTCACACTAGCCAAGTTTTGCCAGCCTGTTTTTACTATTGGGTGTCAAAATCAAAGGTGAAGTTATTGATTATACACTGGTGCTGCCACACTTGCTCCAGTTTTGTGTCAAGAGGAAACAGAGTGAGAAAAATCTCTATCTTTATGCACGAATATGAAATGAAAAATAGTGGTGGAAGTTTCAGATACTTCCAAGTGTTGTTCAAAGTTTTCATATACTAAAGGAATCTGAATTATTACAACTCAAGATATTAATGCATGGACAAGTTTTATTTTACAGAAATATCAAATCAAATATCTGTATATGGAAATAACAACAGCGTTAACTATCAGCTATCAGTAGCCTCAATCAAATGTCATACCAGCCCATCCATGACAGGTTGCACTATCAGAGACAGTTTAAGCCACAATAGCTCTTGAGGTAAAAACAGCAGCTTACCTTTTGCTGTAGCCTATGGGCTCATTTGAGTCGCAATGTGATCAATGGCATTTGTTGGCTGAAAACACTCTCCAAAAATAATAATTAATATTTTTACTCCTCTACAACATGGCTATGTAACACTGTAGGGTTAGGTCAAATGTGGGAGAGTGATAGTCCTTCAAACACTGCTGAAGGATAGCTACAGGAGGAGATGAGGAGGGTTGAACTGACTGCAATAAGCAGGAGAGCATTCATTTTTAAGGTTCCACTATTGTAATTTTTAAACAATACCCAGCTTTACTCCCTGCACACATTGAATATACATCTCAACAGGTTGTTCTGAATCATGCTAGAGGTCCCTTTGAAAAATGGCTGAGTATGATAATACCTCCAGAGTCTTGAGTGGCCCTCAGACATTGTTTGTGAGTTGAGACAGTCCGTGTGTAATGCCATTTCACAGTTTTAATATGGGTAAGCACATACCTGGTCTCCTTAACTTGCTAGATGTGGTGCTAAAGTCTTTGTTTGTATGAACTGTCAATTTGGTTAGTTATGTTCTGGATGATTGCTGCTACTTTCATCTTTGGTAGTCCTAGTGCTGTAGATCCTGAAAGCCTGGGGCCGTTTTCACTAACCTTCCAAGTACAAAGAGCTTCTATTTACGAATTTCTTAGAATTATGATGTTTTATAGGAATTCCCCCTTAAAGTTAAGACTAGGTCATGGTAAAGATAAACATTATTCACAAAGTATGTCCTTAAGAGAGATCCAAAGGTGAAAAACTGTTAGGAGTAGAGAGGAGGACTTTAAGAGGCGTAAGAGTTTCTTAAGCAGAGGAGAAAATGAAAAAAAGACAAAGAGGTCAGAGAAATATATTCTCCAAACACTGGATGACAGTGAGTTAATGAAATGCTATAGATTAGATTGTGCAGGGATAAGATGCGTTCACATCTCCCACCCAATGCAAAAACTATAAAATGTCAGAAAAAAAGTGACCACAACACTAAGGTTAAAGTGCTTTCATAGTCCCATACTGTGATGCCATCCATTTCATTTCCAGTGGATATCCACATCTTGCAGGCTCACAAACAGACATGTCTGTGACAACCAATCACATCTGTTAAAAGAATTCATCACACCCAGCAACAGGGTCAACCAAACCTCCTCACTAAGATAAGTTTCTGTTCCTTTCTTACTATGAGTTGCTCTGAGAATTTCCCTAAATCACTCCAAAGCTAGCACTCCTTCCAAGAAATTTTTAGGCTAAGTTAGGAACCTCATGAGAGTTTTCTCAGAATGTTTGTGAACACAGCCACTGTTCTTGACAGGTACCACCCCCTCCAAATAACACGTGAGATGCGATAAAGCACCATCTTTGACAGTATGCTTCTTTGCAGAATCACATTCAATTTCCAATTATTAATTTGTAAGTTAGTCAGAACCACTAAAAATACAATGTTTTCCACTGCCAGTACATGGGGCATTGCATTAAATGCCCAGTCAACAGGGCCTTTGCTACGTCTTATCAGTCACACTGGAGTGAGGACTGACTGCAAAAATGCACAAACAATATCTTATTCTATGACTGAAGATTAAAAGTTTGTTCTATTTTGCATGATGGCTCAAAACCTTGGGATAAGCTTGACTAGATTGAGCCTGTATAGAGTATAGGGCATATACTTAGTGTGGGATTGCATGACCTTTCCATTTCTTCATTCATTTTGATTTATGATTTCTTATCCTCTCCCTCTTTCTCTTCCTGTCAGAGACGCATCCATTTTGCATGTGTCACATCATCACTCTCACTCTGAGCAATCAATCTGTCACTCTAGAGACAAATTAAGGGGCCCTCCTCTTAGCTCAGCCTCATGATAGGTCCTCATTACATTATCATTACCTTATCACACCCTCTGGTCCTTTGCTCTTAGTGAGTCCTATTGTCTCAGGCAGGAGGTGAGGGGGAGGAGAGGAATGCCCACCCCCCCAAACCTTTTCCTCATCCTACGGTCAACCCCTTCTCATTTTCTGCCAGCCTCCACCATCGTTTCTAACCCATTCTCCTGTCTGCAGTGGCCCACTCCCCCTCCTCTCTCTGACCCCCTGAATGGGCCACTCCAGTATAGATTTATGTGGTCCGTAAAAGTCAAGGTGGTTATCCTCAATGGTCTTTTAATTAGGCCTCAGTGTTGGGCAGGCCAGGGGGCAGAGGCCGAGAGCATCCCTGTAGCTCTGTGGGGCCTGGATACTGTGTCATATATCCCAGCAGCACATTGTAAAAACCAAGCTTTGTCTGCCTTCCTTGTTTAAGGAGCTTTATTGGAGTTTTTTGTTGAATGGTAACCATACTCTTGTATTTCCCTTGTACACAGCATTAAAAGACGTCCACAGAGGACTTTTCAGAATCCTAAAACGGCTGTGAATGTTGACACAAGAAAAAACATAATATGAAATGTCAATCACAATCCTTGGCCGTGACACATTTTTATGTGTCAGGGAATTTCCCAGAGAACATTGTGTTGTATCACCAGTCATGCATCAAATCAATCAAAACAGGCATTGTAATATGCAATTACGTTATCGTGTTGAGTTCACTGGCACTGTGGTTGGCTGTCATTAATTTGCACATCACCTTAGATGGAGATGTCACGAAGGTATGAGAGCATGTTTGCTCTGTGTCCGACGTTGCACAGGTTGGTTTATATCGGTGTATAACTGTGCATGCACGACTACTGTTGCGCTCCGACTTTTTGGCTCATCGTACACTGTGTTTGACCTGTTGGTTAACTGCCGCGGTGGGCCACAGATTGACACATGAGATGGTGATTGGATTCTAAGCCCAGTGTCTGATGTGTGACAGCTCACACCATCCCTGCTAATCACCTCATTTACTCGAGCTACAGGACTCCTCTGCCTGGGGCAACATAATACAGCGTTCTCTTACTGAGGTTCTTTTTTTTTCCTGCTCACAGTCTTTCTTCTTCCCCACATCGATGGTGGTCATGATAGATCACTGCTCCTGCTGCTATGCACTTTTTTTGACTTTTGACTCCTTTTTTGTATTTTAAATTAAGTGAATCCAGCCTAATTCTGTTTATCATCTTTCTGGATTAATTTGTGATTAGGTAGTGACGAGCGACAGGTGATTGACAGTGCTAGCTTCTCACCAGTTGGGTCAGGCAGCTACATGTCACCCCAACTGTGCATGGAGTCATGCTGGTAACTAATTTCTTAACTGCTGTTTGACTCACACTTCTATCACCTAGTGCCTCAGGAACGCAGAAAAGTATTTGTTTGCCATCACATAGAATGCAGATTTTTTGGTATTCTGTAATTTGTTATACTTGATTTTTACTCTTTTTCTACATTTTAATAGTAGATTAATTCTCAGCCCCACATCATCGTCAAGTTCTGTTGGTTTCGTGATAAGGTTACCACGACAATGGCTGACGAGAGTTCAAACTGCGGCTGATGAGCAGTTATTAGCCATGACGCCTGAAGCCAGAATTAACCCATGGCCCTGTCTGAGCAGGTAGGGGAGTGTTAGGCGTTTAGACAAGATTAACACATACTCACAGACACACACACAAACACTGCTTACTCCCACACATAGAGGTATTGACATTCATACAACAGCACAAGCACATACTTATTGGGAAACACATACACATAGGTGACACGCAATGTGTGTGAGAATTTTCTCACTCACTCCACAACCAACACAGGTTTCTGTCACTAGTTTCACAATGCAAGATGTTTTGAGGATGAAGCTCCAAAGAATGCAGATGGCACGCAATTACATTCTCCTTACCTTTGTCTGACCCTTTAAACTGACAGGCAATGTGCCTGTGGGGTACTGGGGTGCCAGAGGCAGGTCACAGGGTCAAATACAGTATAAGACGGGGATTTGTGTCAAATTAGTCCTCTCTTAGCAGGCAATTTGGAGGTCACTGACTGAGCTCTGTGTCTTGGATGGCTATGTAGTCTGCACACATATACTGGCTTTAAGAAAAACTTAATAGTCTTGGGAAATTTCAGGTTAATGTTTATTATGTGTCATTTTGAAGTTATCATTGGAGAAATTCAGTAAAAGACAGATGGAAGTGAGACGTGATGAAGGTCCTTGGCCAGATTCATACCTAAGATCTTGCTGTGCCTGATGCCAAATTGATTGATACAAGTTACTGTAATTGACACTTTCTGACTTATAAATACAGTTGACATAATCATCCAAGTCAGATTTACAAACAGAGAAACTTTTCAAAAGCTACAGGCTAAATGAAATTAAACTTGCTCTTTTGTTAAAATGCAGAATAATGTCTAGGTGCTGCATTGCAAATTCATGCAAGTACAGAACTTAGAAGATTACCTAAGCCCCTTTCCCAGTTCACAAAAAAGACGAACACCAGCTAACAACAAGCTTTTCATTTAATTGGAAAGGTTACAATCAGCATTGCATCAGCACTAGTCTAGGTATTTATCAACACCATCAGCTCCAATCAACTTCCATTGGCAGTGATGAAAATACAACGCTTTGGTTGACTTGCTAATATTAGCCCCAACACGGGCAACATGCAATCACAGGCCACCAGAAAATACCATCCCTCTCTACCCAAGCAGCACATGATCATTCAGTACCGTGTTTGAAAGAGAGACTGAGTCGGTTACAGATTAAAAAAAAAAGATGTAACCACTAACATTTGCAATGGCCTCCATGCTGCCTTCTACTTTTTACTAACCTGTTTGCCAGCCCATCAGTGACACCAAACGTGACACACAAGTTAAATAAAGCCACATACACACACACACAGCAAGGCATACTCATATGCTGCAGAGCCGTGCACATAGCTCTGGTCTACTGGCAGCAGGAAAGGAGACTATTTTTATTTTATCGCCTATTTTTAGAGGGTTTCCTGTGTTAGAAAATCTGCGTATACACACTAATTTTGGTGGAAAAAGCCATTTGTAACATGAATCTTTGACTCAGACTGGCTTCCTGCGTTATATTTCATCATAGACAGGTACCTGAAACAACACTCCACCTTGAAGGCAGCCCCTGGGCAGTTTTAATACAGGCTGTTTTTGGTCTGAACACCCACAAACAAGTGCCCAAAATAGCATACAAACACAGATGCCATGTCAGCTGAACTTCAACATTAAAGGTAATTAAACACTAATTTAATAGATATAGTGCTAGACTGACCATGTGCTGTGTTTTAACCCCCATACAGCCAACTCTGCAGTCATACAAACATCTCAAGTTATCCAATAACCTTTGATCCCACATAATATGAACTTCAGCATCAGCCAGCTGAGTATATGTTTAAGCTGTGGAGGCAAATAAGGAGCAGAAAAGGGGAATGATGTGGATGATGGTGCTGAGTAGAGGAGGACTTAAGGAGAAGAGGGTGCCTAACTGAAAGAGTCCGAGGGAGGTGTATAGAGTAGGTTAATGTTTCTTGGCATGTCCTCAAAACGTCTTTAAGACAACGCCTGTGTCTGCCCCCTGTTGAAGCCTGTGGGTGCCGAGGGAAGGGTGTTAATGGACCTATGTGAGGAACAGAGCGAAGGCTTGGAGAGGAGGGGGGAGGCATAAGCGGAGAGGAGCAGTTAAGTGATTCTCAGGTCAGGTCTAATTAAAATGAGGGCTTTTCCTCAGAGGCACCAAACCGTCTTATTGAGAGAGAAATAAAAAGGGAGGGAAAGAAAGAATTATAGAATGCAGAATGAGTTAGACAGAGACCTGGTCCTCGGGGCCTGTTTGTGTATTTGCTTATATGTTTGTTTGTATTCCATGCCTGGTCGTATATCTGTTTCCCCATGTCTCAAATAATGCTTGGTACTTAAGATCAGAGAAAAGCCAATTTTAAAAAGAACTCGTATGGAGAAAGAACTGAACTAGGTCATTTAATATTTACTTCCATTAGTGGATCACAATGACTATTCACAGACTGAGAGTTAACTAAATACAAACAGTGGGCTTACTGGATGTCTTGAACCTATTAGTAGCATGCAGAAAAATCCTTAGGTTCTTCATACATCTGCCTGTAATTCCTACGCCTGCCTTGGGAATCACAATCAGATGGGAATGGACCTTTTGGAATAATATTCCAATTGAATAATTTATACTTCCTCCCTTGGCGCACACCAGCCTCTGTCGCATTTTGGAATGAGGTGTGCTTATGGTTTGTGCGTGTATGAGAAAGAGTGAGAGAGAGAGCCTGGTGTAGGCCAGGCAGTGGCACGCGATCGGACCCCTCAGCTGAACAATATTCACAACATACATCAGATTTGCATCTATTATTTAACAGGGATGTTATCTATTCTGCAAATGTGCATGTGTGTTTGAAAAGGCCCAGCTTGTATGGGGTCTGCGCTGAGTCTTGGGTGTCTGGGGGTTGCAAACGTGTGCATGTTTTTGGGGTTTGTTTGTTGTGGTGTTGTGGTAAGTGCATGGACTTCTTAGATACCGATATCTGGTAAATCTATTGACTGAGAACACCAAACTTAATGCCTAATTTTATAAAGAATCTTTTGAGTTTTGGGCTACAAGTTCAAATGTGGACCCCAAGAAGTTCAAATCTAGACTGAGTTTTGGGCTACAAGTTCAAATGGACCCCTACCATGGTTTCAATGATCTGACGTAAAGTCAAGAGTCACTTTTACACAGAGATTGTGCTATAGGGCCACAGAAAAGCCCTGTCTTTATACCGCTTCTGTGTTTTTACACAGAGCCAAATGTTGGCGGCATCATTCTGCTCCAGTGTGTGATTAGGCACGGCATTGCAGCATCCAGCAACCAAAAGAGGCGTGACAGGCGTGACATGTAACACAAGAGTGTCGCCCGCTAGTGTGACATATAATATATGCATCAGTAGCACTTTTTAAGCAATTACAAAGGCATAACATGTCAATAAAAATCAATTACCCTCTCTCTTATATGGCGGTTGCTGTCATCCTCTGCTGGAAGTATATGAAGCTCCCGAATCTCATTGTTTTCAGTATTTGTGGACATTTACTGCTTTTCTTGTATTAGTCCCTAATTGCCACAGATGCTTATTAAATCTCCCGTGGTGGGTTGCAGGCATAAAAAAAACGTCAAAATGTCACACCTGTGCCTCCCATGGACACGTCTTTCTGGCTTTACGTTTTACAGAGACCTCGTTAGGGCACTGTTACTAAGTCCAGTCCAGCCACAAAGGCGAGACCACTGTGTCACTGCTTTCAGCGATTGGATGTTATATACAAAATGGCGAGGCAGTATAACAGCACAATATTCCCACCTTGAACAACCAGTGTCAATTAGTTTTTTTTAAATTGTCAAACGCCTAGGGAGAAAAAGTAGTAGCAGTTGTGTTTGCTATAGTTGAGTCAAAGTGCAGTAAGAGAATATCTGGGACTTTGCCAAATGTGCTGCCCTCCATACTACAGTATATCAACACAAATGCCGAAACATTTCTTGCAAACGGACAGTATTAAAGGAAAATAAAACAGGGCATATGTGTTCCTCCTGCCAGACTGAGTAAGAGTGTGGTCTGCCTGAACTCGCCCTGGAAGTGAAGCTGTTTCATCAGTGAGCAGTGAACCCTTAACATGGTCCATGCACCACTCAGCCCCCATCAGACTAGACTGGCCACATTGGACTCAGACCTGATTAAAGTAGCCCTTGTTGTCTTCAGCTCCCATTAGAGGGAGAAAGGGAGAGAGGCTGTAACTTGCATGCCACCCTACATCCATGGGGTCTTTTAGTACTATAGGGTATGTGTAAGTGTGTTCAGAAAGGGCTCACCATTAGCATAATGGTAGTGACTGGGGAGCCATAGCCCCCTGGTGCTTATAAACTGGGTCCTCACTGTATCCTTGGCTTCTGAATCACTTTATTGTTATCTCCTAATTTTGCCTTAGGTCCATGCACTTTTGTTCAAGTCTTAAAAGCAATTCTCTATTTGCAAGGGTGGCAAAATTTCTACTGTTTTCCTCACACTAAAGCATAATTGTATTGTATTCTTTTGATCCTTGATTGTGTAAACCTAATATTTTGACTCAGTTGTTGATAGAAGAACAAAAAACAGTGACTGTTTACTTACTTTGCTTACTTGTAATGTAAGTCCATGGTGTAGGCAGGCAGTGTGAAAAAAACTGAGGCAGTTTGAACACTATTGACTTCATTTCCAAGTAACCTGGACAGTCACTGCTCTTTACTCTTATTTGACTTTTACTTCAACATCACCAATATTAAGTTTCTTGACCCAGTGCAGCACTCCAACTTTTTCTACATTATCTAGTACACATACAATACCACAAACAAAAACAATTATAGATGTTGAGTGTAATTAATAGACAATCAAATAATATGTCACTCTGCATTAGACTTCACAGGATAGGATATTTAAATTTCCAAACATTCATATGTTTTTACAAATCTACATGTTTTGCTCAATAGACCGAAACACAGCGTTTGTTTACATTATCTGGGTAGAGAATCCCTGTGTCATGTACATAAAATGAAATGGTGCTGAGCAAGCGTCACCTAAATTTGTGAGTTTGTAGGCATCAAAGGCTTACATAAAATATCAATATCAATTTATGCTATATTTATGATATTGTCACTGCTTTATGTTGCCATTAGACAGGCTTTTCCAGTGGGGAACTAAAGCTGTTAGTATCTAAAGGCCACCAAACTTCACTGACAAAACCAGTCATTTTACTTATTATAAAATGGGAGTTGCTGGTCCACCAGCATAATTTTGCAGATTTTACATATTTTCAAAATTGAAATAAATTGTTAGTTATCTACCCGGAAGTGACTGTTGTCATTAGTGCAACATCACAGTGATTTGGTCTGTAAACCAGACATTCCATGCTCTAAACAATCTGTATTCTAAAGTTTCACTGAATCACTGTTAACATTGTCATTAAAACTCATTAAAATAAATCATGCCGAAAGGCAGAGGTTGTTCTGTTTTGGCTGGTGTATTTCTAAACCAGCCAAAGTGAAACAGTCCCCTCACTGCTGTTGGTCCACAGAGAAAGTTAAAATTGCCATCATTGGCACAAACAGCTCCATGGTCGGAGCGGTTCAAAGGTGGAATGTTGATCCGGAGCAGGAGCATCAAACTTAGGAAGGCTCTCTGCTTGGGTCCTAAAAATAACTTTCCCACACTCTCCCTGCTCAGTGTCCTGGGGGGTCAGGAGGAGGAGTGTGTGTATGCATTTCTCTGTGTGTCTGCTCAGTGTTTATGTACATTTTTCTGCAAATTGAAAGCACAAATAATTTGTCTTAATAGGGTGCCGTCCGCACTAAAATCTGATTGATTCAATATTTTTTTTTTGTAATGGTTTAATGTCCTCTCTCCCTCTTCAATATTTTGGCAGTCAACAAAGTTATGCATTTTTACAAACAACTGGAAAAATGTGGACTTGAATGGACACATGCTTTTTTATATTGATATGAGTTTGTGTGCCATTTTCTGAGCTCTCTTTTGTTTATAGTTATTTTCTTCACAAGAGTGTAGGTTTCTATTTCAACAATGAGCGGGACACAAGTGAAACAAGGGGTTTCGGGGTCCTCTGCCAAAAACACTTCTAACCTTTAAACACTTTATAAACACACACATTTCCTGCATTTTGGTGAATTTTTATGCACCAATCTGTACCTTTTGGTATCACCTTATGGTGTAAATGTCTTTAATTTTATCAGAAATAAAAGTCCTATGCTACTTTCATGTTTTGCAGGTGAAATTGGTCGTAATAATGAGGGTGACGTGCCTTGCATTTTCCCCTAAAATCCATGCCTATATTTGGTCAAAGGTCCATTGATAATGGTGGCTACTGGATTTACATAAAGATTTGTCATCAACAAGTGGACGTGTGCAATTGGTCGTAATGACATACAGTATCAGATGTGTGACCACAGATAGAGTTGGAGACAGAAAAAAGTTGTCTCCTTAACTATAATGCTGTATTCAGTCATGTCTGTGAAGGATGACAATTGAAGCTCAACATTTTTTAAGAGCATGTTCTTTTGGTTCTTACAACAAAGTGAAACTAATGTCTATGGAAAACCTGTCCATGTGAGTGTCTTATTGTAAGGATTCCACCATTTCTAGACTTTCTAGACACAACAGAATGTTCATGCTTACTTCATTTGTTTGCATCACTAAAAGGTAGTCTTATGCTAGAGTAGTTTGACACTTAACCCTTTTTCTAAATGTTTTCTCTGTCAGCAGTCCCTCAGTGAGTCCTTGTTTGATGAAAACAAATTGTCTTGATCCTCTTTCTTTCTCTTTATCTCCAAGCACCCCATAAAGGCATTTGTTTCAGCTAATCACGGGAGCTACTTAACCCCTGCTACTGTGAATATGGTTGTATTTAAAAAGGATTCACCCAACAGTCAACACAGAGTTATTTAAAGTGGTGTTGGCCATTGGCAGAAGTTGGCCGGCCACTGAATGTAGCAGTGCTCATGAATTTTATGAGGGCAAGTGTCTCTGTCCTTCAGAGTTCACAGGTGGCTATTGAAAGACTCGACCAGATGATGGAGGATGGTTAGGACACATATAGAGCCTTGAATGGACTTTAATTGCACCCAGCAGATGAGTCAGAGGGCCATTCGAGGGACAAGCCCGCACATCAAAAGGCAAGTTAGAGGGCAAGATGATGGCACTTTATGGAAAAGTTTGTAGAATTGAATTGAGGCGCATGTTTGAGTCTTGTGTTTATGAGGCAAAAATAGAACCATTTTTTTTGTGTATTTGTCAGTGTGTGTGTGTGTGTGTGTGTGTGTGTGTGTGTGTGTGTGTGTGTGTGTGTGCGTGTGCGTGTGCGTGTGCGTGTGTGCGTGCGTGCGTACTACCTAACACACATACGTGAATGTGTGAAGGTGGGGGAGGCAGTGGGTGGGAGAATACTCCAGTGTGTGGCTTAACCAAACTTTCCTTTTGTCCCTAACAATGATGAGTGATGATGAGTGACAGGGGTGTTAGGACTGGGATCTGGGGAACAGAATGCGCCTAAGCAGCGCTCACCCAAACTCACACAAAAGGCAGCAAAAGGTCAAATCTGAGGCCAGCATCTTATCTACTGGCATAAAATATTCAACCATGTCATGTGTGAAATTAGAAACTGACATGCCATTGGTATTATTATGTAGATTCACTATCTTCCTGTACATCATTTTAACTTTGCAGTCCTTTTGAAGTTTGTGAGTTTTGTCAGTTATTGATTATCAAAAGTAGTGTACTGGGATACTTATCACATAGAGCCCCTGAGATACATCTTGCCTTGTCTTTGCCCTCGTTTTAAACTTTAATAACAAAAAGGGTTGCTTTGGGATAGTCTTATTCTCTCTCACTCTCTCTGCATCACTTCCTTTTCTTAACCCAACCAAACTGCATATAACTCTGAAGCAAGCAAGAAAACATGCACAGTTGTCCTTTTGTTACGCAAAATCCATACATTCTGCTTACAGAGCCCAACTCCACACGCAGAAACCCCTCCCTTTACCCCCCCACACACATTATGCCCCACCGCTAGCTAGGGATGAGGAGAACTTGCGTGCAAGTGTTTCCCAGGAGGCAGTTGTAGACTGAGGGTTCTGAGGCCCGGGGATGGCTCTAGATGGCGGTTAGCAAGGAACCAGTATTTTTTTTTTTTTTTTTCGCCTGCACTCCTCCTACCCCTCCCCCTTTCTGAGCTCAGGCAGTGATCGTAATGGGGGGTGACAGCTCACCTCTCCCTAGCGTGCCTACGGTCCTCAGAGCGTTAGGCCCCCCCGCGTAACCCCACCGCCACCCCCCAAGTCCCGGAAGGCCACAAAGGTTACTCCATATGTTAGTCTGAGGATTCTTATGAATCTTTTTGTCCCATCAGACGAGTATATTTTCTGTCAAGTCCAGAGAGATTTGTATGACTCAAATCAAATCAGGTATATTTCTGTTTGATCTCTTCATTGTATACATATCGTCTCAGCGCACAGCCTCTTTCATTGTTTTATTTATTTTTTATTTTTTTGCACTGTCATCCTTTACCTCCTGTTCTTCTGTGTGAGTTGCGACTCACTGGTGTGAAAAGATCCGGGGCCTGGAGTTTCACATCTATTAAAGGCTTCATGTTTGGAGAGGGAAGTGATCTGATGGCCTGATATTGTACGCTCACTTACACAGACTGTTTGTACGGGAACGTCACGTACGCTTGCTTCATCACCCAGCATGAGTGTGTGTCTGTGTATGTGTGTGTGTGTGTGTGTGTGTGTGCGTGTGTGTTGTGCGCCTGAGTTTAGCATGCATTTAATCCCTACAGTGTGTCCTTACCTGCCTTTGCAAATGTATTACTTTATTTGACAAAAAGTAGGACAACTGCACAACTCAGATTAATTGCTAAGTTCAAAAGGTTTGAAGAAATTCTGTGTTGTCTGTGCACTTGAAGACATGTTGGGAATATTTGATGTCTCTGTTGCAGATATCAAAGTTGTCACTTCTTGAGTGAGTTCATTTACTCATATCAGAGATAACCTGCTTACCTCAGCAAGAGCAGAGATCCCACTGAACATCCCTCTCCAGATATATCTCATAGGACATGAAAGTAAACAGCTGCCTTTGATGCACATCCTTAAAAACACTCTGACACTCAGCAGTCATTGTTTGAGCTCTCTGCATCAACAGAAGTCTTGTAAGGAGACAGGAGATGTAATGCGCCAAATTATAATTAAATCAGTGCACAGGATTTTTTCAGTTGCACCCCTCAATAGCTAACACATCTTAGTGTGTGACTCTGAATCTTTGCAAGAGTGTTAATGCTTGTGCACGTCTTAGATAACCAGCAAGTGATATTGTATAATGATGAGTAGTGTGTGTATCGAGAGGAGGGTTTGCGTGCTTACATGAGCGAAGAATAGCGCACAAAAGCACATGTAGTGGTGAATATTAGAGTAGGCAGAGTGTTGGGTCACTCTGTGTACAGAAAGAAGTGCTTTTCTATCTCAAACTCACTCCCTCTTCTGCCCTCCCCCTCACTCTGTTTCTTTTGTCGGACGCTCCCTCTACTCTTTTTTTAATCATAGTGAGCTTTTTAAGTGAGTGTCGCGCTCTCTACATTCAGAGCCCATATTCCAACTTAACAGCCTTCACATTCAACCTTTTCACCTCATTTGCTACCAGACACAAAGTCAGCCTGGCATCTTATAAGCTGGTGCCTGTTTTAAGATGTTGTAATCATTGTGAACATTCAAGCTAAACTCAGTTGCTGAACCTCATTTGCCCCCACTCCACCAAAAAAAAAAAGATAGGCAAGCTCATTTGGATGGTCGGACAGAAGTGCACAGACACAGCAGCACTGCTGTGGGAATCAATCTGCAAGGTTTGAATATGCGAGATAAGTGCCAAAGGGGGAGTGTGCAGCTTCCCGGCATCCTCTCCAAACACCCTCTGGGCTAAAGTGGAATCCCAGCCACGCCCCACATATCACCCCATGTGATATTTAGGGACGCATACGACACTTACTCTGGACACGCAACATTTTTCAGTCTTTAGAAAAAAATTTAAAAAAAAAAACACATGGACCTTTCTGTCTTTTCTCAGTGTTCAAGTGCATCACCACTTCTGGTCTTAATGGCAGCCTACATATCAGAGAGGAGGCACTGGCCTGGTGCAATCTGACTTGTCTTAATTACGGGCAGTATCCGGTAATAGGCTGCTTCCACCGATATCAGCCATTAGAGCAGTGTCTCTGACGGGAGAGGCCTGATTGGCTACGAGGTGGGTGATAAAGAAGCCATGCCTCATTTACCTCCAATTTTTTGTTCACACATCCCTGTATTAAAGTCAAGCGTGAAGATGGCAAAGGACTGTGTTAAACTGATTTATGTGCTCTGCTATGTGGTGGTAGCTAATCTGCTCCTCCTGATTGCATTGTCAGCAATCGGTGCCGCTCTACAAGTAAATGATTTTACTGGATTGAAGTTATTTCAGCAAAGTTTCAATGCTGAAGTTTTTCATTAAATGATCCCTTTTCTGGGCTCATTAAAATTGATATCAGTGGAGCATTGTGACATATATTCTTTTTTTTCTGTTGGGAGCTTATAAAAGCATCCTGCCCACCCAGGCTTCAGGCCTGCCTGTGTGGTTTCACTCCCAAAACCTCAAACCAGCAGCTCTTGTCTGCTAATTGAACAAAACCACAACAAGTGTCTTCAAATAGACGTTATTAACCTGAACAAGAAGTTCTTTTAGCAGACTTTTACGGTTTCCGCTATGCACTTGTCTACCTCTCTTTTCTCCCCACAAGTACACACACGCACACTTTGACCAACTTACTGTGTGCTTTCCTTGAGGTTGAGCCTGGATGCTACAATTTACACTGATGTGAATGATGACCAGAGGGATATTGATGATACATTCCCTATCCTTCCATCCCTCCCATTCTTTTTTCCTTTGTTAGCACCAGAGCAGTATGTGATCTGATGACATGATATGTTTGAGTAATTCCACAGACAGCTTCACCATCCATTTCAAATGCTGCAAAACAAAGTCAAACCATTAAAGATAATATACCCATTATTAGTATGGAAATTAGAAATGGAACGCCATAGAGTACTGAAGCCTTGTCACTTGACTGACAGTTAAAGACACTCCTGGTTCAGTGCACTGTATTTAAGATATGTTTGATGTTTTTCAAACTCCATATTTGGCATATTATCCTCGGGTGGCAGCTCCCACCTTGTTGGTATTTAAGACAGATTTCAACGGATATTACCGGATTGTGGTGGCGGTTGCATTTAAGGGTGCAGCTCCCTCATAACAGGGAGGTGTCGTCTGCTGACAGATCACTGTCTGGATGAGAGAGCACAGCAGCATCCCACCTCATTACCGTAGCAACACACTAACCGAGGGACCGACACACTGCTCGCTGTGATTAAGATGTAAATTTCCTCTAATTGGAATGTAAATTCATACATTTATATGAAGACGTCAGCTGTCAGATTGCAATATTGTGTCCTTTTTTCTCCCTCTCCCCTGTTCCCCAGGCAGGGACTAGGTGCCTGTAATCTGTATCATACTCCCGCAGCCCATCCTGGGATTTGCCGTTTGTTTAATGTCGGGCCCATTGTCCTGCATCCAGCCCGTCATTGTAATGCTTCCCATTCATGTTTCTGTGTTTTGTTGCAGTCTGATTTGCTCTCGCTACCTGTGTTTGTTCCTCCATGCATGGATGAGCTGCCAGGGCTTCGGGGACGGGGAGGGACTTTGAGACGGGGGCCGGGGTCATTGGGTGGCCGTATTTTGTGTGTGCATCGATTACTTCTGCTGAATGTTCCTCAATGCAAATAAGTCTGCCACTTTGAGAAGAAGCACATGTATCTGAAGTAATTAATTTTACCCTTGAATGCCAGCTGTGGTGTTTGTGTGACGTGCTCCAAATAGAGCTTTCTCGCCAAAAAAAGGTGTTAATTTAGGGATTTGGCAGATGAAGTGTGTTTGCCAATGTATATGGCCCATATAACTGGAATGTGTTGTCTTTGTCTTGCTAATTCTGAGATTGTGCCATCATGTGAGATCGTTAGATTACATTGTGATATGGCACAATCATTTTTAAATTGACATCATACAAAAATTTTCCCTCTAAAATGTTACAGTAAGTCTTAGTTATGTCAGTGTGTGCCCACCACAGCCCTGTATTTAATACACTCAGTAATGTTTCAGACTTACTCATAAAACCCTGATGACATCAGTGGGCGTGTCAAATTCTACAGTTGGAAATTTGAAAATTGACAATAATTTCTAATTATTACAGTTTCTGACTCTGAGAAATGTGTCCATGCTTTTTATGGGTAAAAACAAATATCTTTAAAAACAGAACAAAAGTACACGGGTTATCAATGTAATCCACAATTTTGCTAATATTGTTTTCTTCTGTTGTTCATTGTACAACACCTTCACACTTCCTTGGTTACAGTGGTTCCACTTAAAACAGGTGGAAGTGTGAAGCGTGGCTGGCTCACTTGGTAGTACCAAGGTTACAGTAATCATGGACAGAATCAGCTCTAGAGCCGGAGCTAGTTTGGAGGAAAAGGGATGTCAGAGGGGTTCTGTTGAATGGATGGATGGCACAATGTGTATTAATAAAGTTGATAAAGTTGTTATTTTTTTAATCTAACTTAGCTTACTGTGTAAGTACTTCAAAGTACTAAAGTACTTTAAAACATTTTAAAGTTGATTTTTTTATGCATATAATTTACTTAATAGTTTTTAGCAGTCCCCTACTCACTGGAAGAATAACAAAGTCAGACATTAGTATTCGTATAGTGAGCATTTACTGTATATGTAGGATGTTTTATTCCTATGCATCTTGACAGCTCAAACACTTAAGACGTCAGACAGGATACTAATCCTATTTTCACACAACAAGCTTTACCAATACCTGTCTCAACAGGTCGTGCTGCTGAACTGATCAGCGTGTGCAAAAGAACAATAACAAAATGTGACACCTGGCATGCTCACACAGAAGCAAATGAAACATCATTTACATGAGGGGGTACACTTTATTAATGCCTTTCTGTGGAGGTGTCTCCCATCTCTCCTCATTAGCACCACTAATTTCCTGTACATCAGACCACCAGTGAAGAATTATGATTAATCTTGTGATGCAGTGATGACTAAAGTCACAGTGCCACAGATTTACCTGACTGAAATAAAACAGGTTATCACAGTGACACTCATTTAATTCTCTGTCAGCATTTGCAAGTGCAAAGTAGAATTACTCAATTTGTTTTGCAAAATAAGTTATGTAGAATGCTTCCTTGTACAGAATTGACTCACCAACGCACTGCACGGATTACATTGCATTGTGTCGTGGCAAAAGCTTGAACTAGCTTTAACTTTTTTTTGTCCTCTGCATTGGCACACAAATGAAAGTGCTCTAGTTAAATGCAGATTTATGTGCATTATTGTAAATCCTGATTAGGTGTTACAGGCTCAACACCGCAGTAAAGAGATTTTGCACAACATATAGTACAGTGTTCTGTGTGCTAAAGATTCTTAATATTTAACTGAAGCCTCACTTGTATTTTGCATATCTCAGTGGTCTAAAAAGCGAAAAAACAAAAAAATCCTTCAGTGAGTAAAAGTTTATATTTCCAAACCGCAAACTCTATGAGTTTATCATGAGTGACTAAAATGATTTTCATTTCTTGTGTTGAAATACAGAAGAGGCGTGCCAGATCTTGCCCACAGGACATTTTTTGATGAATACAAACAAAAGCTGGTTGATTTGCTTTTTGTATGTTTGTTGATTGCACAGATCATCAAGCATCTCAGGGTGTGGACTCGAGGCTCCTGCATATGTCCTATAAAATCCCTCTCAGGCACAGGTAGCGTGTGAAATCTCACAGGTCACGCAAACCTTTCTACGAAGGAGGCTCTCTTGGATGTGAGAGTTGCGCTTTTCACCTGCTTTCTGAGATAGTGCTGATATATTGAAATGTGTGTGTGTGACTGCAGACCATTATCAACTAAAAACAGGCAACCTTAAAGACAGAATGATGTGTTTACAGTATGTCAGCGTATGTGAAAGGTGCTGCAGGGTTTTTACAGCAGTATGTACAGGTGTTGCAGAGTGCATGATATTAAAAAAACACTGGAGCTCTTAGGAGAAACCTCCAGGCCAAGTAAAATGGGAGAAAGGGTGAAAGGACCCTTCTATTTTTTGGTCCAGCTGCAGGTCATACTTTCTTAACCTGTGTCAAAGATGCAGTGGTGAGTATAGGGCCAGTAGGTCTTCACAGGCCTTTTGTGTTGAATGTGACAGAGCCTGGGATTCCCATGCAGTCTAATTCCAAGGCAGGGTTGAGCAGGAATCCAGACTATGCTGCCATAGCATGTCAGCGCTACTCCACCCACCTGTTGCACCAGGCGTTCTCAGCATGCCCTTACTCAATTGGCCCTCCATTAGGAAGGAATCCTAATAAACCTGCTCCTTTCACTTCCATTTCATCCATCACCGTCTGTTTATTAACATCAAATCAACAGCGTGGAAAGGTGACACGTTCCCAGCCGTTGTTTCAGTTAACAAGGAATCTGCCTCTGGTCAGGTGAACCGGTCGGCCCTGGTCACGTGGGTTAATTTCAAGTTTGGGACATGCTTGTGCATCCAGGTGACTGGAGAGCAGCCTGTCATGAATTACATCCTGATGCACCCCTTAACACACAACCCTCAGTGACTTAGAGTTGCACCCATCACATGAGTGCTCAGGTGTCAGAGGAGGAAGTGAATCATCTCTATCGCCTTTGGGTGTCAAATAAAAAGTGGTTCACCTACTGTACAAGTTGCTCCATGATTGAGATTTGAAATTTTATATACGATGAGCTTTTATTTGTTTTAAAAAAAATTTATGATACTTTATTCAGCCCATCATTTGCTCAATTAGTCCTCTTTTTGGAGCACAGTGCCATACAACCAAACAGGCTTGGTTCATCGAAGTCACAGCACAGACATACAAGAGGAGAGGTAGGAAGGAACTGGGGGAGAGAGACAGACAGAGGAAGAGAGAGAGAGAGACCATAGTGTCCCCCAGGTATGACAGAGTCACTCATGCAGAAGGATCCCACATGGAGGGAGGTGGGAGAGAGGGAGGGGGCATGAAGGAACTCTTGGCTACCTCTCCTCGTTTGTGCCCCCCTTCCCTGAAAACACATCTGTCTTCTTTTCTCTGCCACACACCTTTCTGCATCCTTTGCTCACCTTCTCACTCCAGTAACAGAGACTTTTTCACTGCTAACAGCTTAAAATGTTTCCTCATATTTTGGGCAGCCAGATCGTGTATTCCTTCAGAGCGTTCCTTGTCACATTTCATGCCACCTGCCATATTTTGTCTTGAGTTTCTGGGGATCGAGCTCTTTGGCTGCACGTCCGTTCTCTTTTTAGCCAATGTTCTTTGGCCTTTGGACTCACTGTCGTTACCCCAAGCGGTCCGTCTAACATGCAAATATGTGTCGGCTCTACAGTGATCACCATTTTAGTCAGCGGCGGAGCTATCTCATGGCTGCATGCATTAAAACAATTAAACTTTGCCCCTCCCCCGCCACAACAATCATTTGCGGATGTGTTGGGTGAAATTTAGCAAGAAATTATCATTTTCTGAATCACTTCACTCTGCTTGCTCGGTGTTTGTTTCATTCTTTCTCTTTCTCCGTCTCGTCTTTGAGCTCTTTAAAAGACTTGGAGCCCCCTGCATGTCCTTCTTTTTGCTCCTTTTCTCTGTACTTTTTTTTTCATCATTATCCAGCAGCACTTTTCTGTGCGTGCAAATGCTTTCTGAACGGCGTCCTTTCTTCCCTTTCAGGCTGGATGTCATTGTTGCTGCCTGTGGGCTGGGTGTATTTATTTAGGGGTAATTGGTGTGTGGATGAGTGAGGTAATGAGGTGCATCCACACTTGGCTGCTCCCCTCCCTGAGAGCCTGAGACAGACGTAGCCTAGCTGGGCTCCGGCTTGAGCTGTACCACACTGCTGTTTCCTCCACACAGGCCAGAATGGCTCTTTCATACCCAGGTGGACAAACACAATCACTGGGGCTGATACCTCAATGAGGCGTCTGCAGTTTGAAGTGGTGTGTGTGTGTGTGCAAGAGTGTGTGTGCATGCATGAGAACATATCCTTGTGTGTGTTCGTGTGCTTGTATTTGTGGGTAGAGAGGGAAAAAACAGTGCTTGGTTGTTGGCGTGTCTCTGTCTTGAGTCCTTGTATGTCTTGCGGCTTGTGTTTGTATAAGTGATTTTCCCTGTGTGTTTGTAAGTGCATGTATATCAGGCTGAGTGGGTGTTCAATGGAGCTCAAGGAGGACCTCTGGCTCCCGTAGCCCCCTGCCAACCTCAAACTGCCCCTGATGTCCTGCAGAGTTACCTAATGATTTCACTTACACCTCCCTTATCTGTCTGGCCCGTGTGGCAGCAACCGTCTGACGCTTCAGCCTTTACATGCCATTTGCTGCCTCATATCCTGTGAAATTCAATTGCACAGCTCCAACTGTAGCCAGAGTAGGGGGATCTCCCTCTCTCTCTTCCTCTCTCTCTCTCTCTCTCTCTCTCTCTCACACACACTCTCACACACACACTCTCTCTCTCTGCCAACTCCCACATTTGTAAATACAAACATAAACAGTTCCACCATCACACCCCCCCCCCCATATTATCTCAGAGCAACGTTGTATTTTCGTGTTTTAGCACTCTAAAGTTGACACTTCATTGCACCACAGTGTGTTTATGACACTTTGAATGAGATGTAGAACTTTTAACCCGCGAAGCTCCGATGTCCGAGGCTGCCCACAGGTGTTCGGCAGATAATATTATGCATAGATTGTTTTGTTGTTATCAGGGTAATTGGTGTAGACCTGCCAGCCTTTGATAGACACACAATTACTGTATGTGATGCATAAGTGGACTCATTTTAGGGCAGGATTTTGAGTTGCTAATGGTGCATTATTCAGCTTTTGGTCTGTCCCCAAAAGTGCCGGGCCAAATCAAACACGCCGCTCCAGGGTAATTGAGGCCCACTCCGCACCCCCTGCAGTGAGCAAGGCAGAACTGTAATCCCCTGACAACTCTGACTTGGCCCCAATCTGGCAGGCCGCCCATTTCCCAGCAAAACGCCTAACTCGACATCAGGGAGAATGAAGAAGCTGATAGTCAGATTTGGAACGCTTTCCAATTTTGTTATTCTTTTCAACTCCACAGCCCTCTGTAGCCATCTCCTTACTTACCCTCACTTTTTTTTTATTTTAAACTTTACTTCAGGGAACATAATTGCACTCTAATTACACACCGTCAAACTAATATTCTTACTCATTAGTCTCCTCAAGCTTTTGTGGTTTTATGATCAAAGGTTTTTGGCAAATGAACCTAACCACCCTAACCACAGAAATGCCTCCATTATTCTTTTTTTTTAAACTGTTGCCAGAAACTCCACCACGAAATGAAGGGCTCAGTAATTACAGAGAATTTTGGACCGAAATCATCCATTCTGTTCGTTTTTTTCAGATGCAGTTTTGTGAAATTAGTCAAGGAATGTCATCTCTATATCGACTGATAGGCACCTTACTTGCCAACCCTCTGCTGCAGCATGCTACCTGCAGTTTTCATATTGATTATTCCTCCATTTTCAATCAACTCAGAAACACTTCTAGGGTCAATTGAAGTGCATATACAAATTTGAAAGTACAATTTGATTTCTAATGCTGAAATACCCTAAGGGATGCAGATAAAATTAAAGTTAAAACACTATGACATTTAACAAAAGGCTAGACTAGATATCTGGTATTTAGTGTCATGTTTCATAAAAGTCCTTGTGATAAAAAAAAATCTTAGTTATGCTGTAAAAAGTCCTTAATGGATAGAGTATTTAATCTCCACTTACTAACAAGTGCATAAATAAATTCTGTTCATCATAATGCCACTGTTTATAATATGTTATGTTTCTTGTCGTTGTTTTAATATCCAGATGTTGTATGCAGTGCCATGTTTTATAGGGGTCATTTGCAGAGAGGGTATCACATGCATTTAGCACTGTCTGTCTGATTTTTGACTTTAGCATGCATCCTCCCCAGGCCCTGGCTCACTGTTTTAATGGCTTTAGTAATGCTTCACAATTAACACTCAGCTAGCGCTCGAGGTTAGGTAATGGCTGCTGTGTTTCAGGCAAAATTAGAAAACACAAAACAAGAATTCCCCGTCACCCACAGTGCTTCCAGGACCTAGAGGTTACGGGGAAAATGGAAGGTGGTGAATTTTTTGACAGGGCAGCCGAGGTGATGTCTCATTCCCTCTGACATCTTGAACACCCTAAAGGTGGCTTTGCCAACAGTCTACCCAGGAAGCACCTCACCTAGCTGTGGCTAAATTTACACAACCACCTGCCCACAGGGAGCATACTGGAGAGGAGAGCAGAGGTGGAGTTGGGGTGAGGATGGAGGACAAATAGGGGAGGAGATTGTAGAAGACTGTAGTGTGTCAAAACATGCAGTGCATATATGTTTAAGTAGCTACACTGAATGCTATTTGAATTAAGAATATTCAACTGAGATTTTTATCTAAGAAATTTTAAAATGTCAGTATTTTGTCCCTCTTGGCTCTGCTTTTCATTCTGCGTGTTTTTTCCTGCAAGTTTGCATCAGAGTAGAGACAGAGAATAGGTTAGATTTGGGTTTTCCAGAGTGCTGTTTGGAGTTCACTGGATTAGTGGAACGAAGCACTTTCTGCCCCCAGCGATTCCAGTACAAATCCACTGAGAGCACATCAGCTGGTCTCTTGGATCATTTCACTGTGAAACTTTGAAAGAGTAACCCTCATTTCAGAGTGTCACAAACAACAGTGATGGAGGGACAACAAGTGGATGTGAATACCTGAGCTCTTTATAAGACTTAACATAAAACATCTCCAAGATCCTCCAACAGTTGTGGTTTTGTTCTGTCATTTTCATTTTACAAAATGGAAGACATTTTTTTGCTGCTGCAGCAGCACATTTTTGGTCTGCAGGAACACATTTTTAATTTTTTTGTAAATTTACACCCATTATGAATTTAATGCCTGCATCACGTTTCAAAACAGTAGGGACAGAGGCATGTTTACCACTGTGTTACATCGCCTTTTCTTTTAAAAACACTGAGCCAAGAACTTGTTTGAACACTGAGAGATAAGTTTCTTCATACAGGAAGCATCTTGAAGCTGGCATTACAAATAGAGGTTTCTCCAAGTATTAAGTACATTTCAATTAGCATGTTTAATACCTTTTTCCTGAGTAATTCTACTTCATTGCACATCATTTTTATGGATGTTACAATTTCTTTATTTGTGTAGTTTAATTGGATTAATACCAACGTCTGGTCTAAATTTCATTTAAATAGCTGCATTGGATATATGCTCATTTTTTAAGTGTTGAATACCCTTTTCCCCCACTGTTCATTTAAAAATATATTAAAGAAATCATTGCATTCTGTTTTTACATACATTTTACCCAGCGTTCCAACTTTTTTGAAAGGGGGCTTGTGCTAAATGTCTTAAAGGAGTTCCCGAGCTTTACTATTGTTTATTAACAAGTGTGTCATATTGGGACAGTTGTTAATTGACTAGATACTGAACCAGTTATAAATTGCTAATTATATTTTTGATATTGCTATGTTATTGCCCCATTTTAATGAAAAGGCAAAGACTCTGTCCCTTTAAAACTGTATATTCATGCTTTTTATAAATTCACTCAAAGGCTGCATATATTGAAGCCCTCAAGACGGACAGTCGAATAGAATGGTAACAATTCTAGATGCTCCCCAGTGGCAGAGTTCAGGCTGTTTGCCTGTGGGCTGATGTGGAGTGAATGGCCTTAGAGGCTCTAGGCTGGTCTATGTGTGGCCCGGCTGGTCCAAGTCAGCAGTAATGACTGGCTTTGGCCAGCATGCCTGTTAATGTGAATGGGGTTACTCTGGGCAACACCTTTTCAGCTGGGTCCTATGAAGTCCCCAGTATGGTGGTCTTTGTCCACACAAGGGCTGTCCTCTCAGCAAAAAGGGCTCCTTTTTTGTCAGGACTATCAACTGGTGATGGATTATACCCACCCCCCTTTATTCATCCGGGCAGACTAACAGACACGGATGCATGCAAACATACACACACTCTCATGCATACGTACAACTACAAAGACATCAAAAGTATTGCAAACACATCAGGACATTATGTTGTGTAAGTGTTTCGATGGCTGACATGCACACATACAGATGCACACATCTTTCTTAGGTACTCTCACAACAGGTCAACATCAGATGTTTTCAAGCTGTTCATTTACTGTCTCCTTCACTTCAAGTAGACATGAGGAAGTTACATGGTAAAAGTTTTTACCGAAATAATCTTCCCTTCCTCTCTTGAGGTACAGTGAAAGTGTAGTTACCTATTTTTTCCTTCAACTTTTCTTTAATACTTCTGTTTACCTCATTCTCTCTATTTTGCTGAGTGATGGTGTAGAAATCCTTACAGATGTTGGCTCCATGAATGCTGGTACATATAAGCTGTCTACATGATGATGATGATGATTTTTTGGATAGTTCATTAAGATGTCAAGCTGTTGAACTTTAGTACAGAATTTACCATCAAGCACACACCTGCACCTCTCTTCTACAATATGGTCAGTCTCCAGTTATTGAAGACCAAACAGAGTTAACAAACCAACACTTAGCAACTAGAAAATAGTATTTTTTTCCACTATGTATTTCTCTAAATGTGGGTATTGTGGTGTACAGTGCCATAAAACTCTGTGCTTTAACAGTATGCAGTTGGTTGAAGACGAGGTTCACAGACTTGATGAGAGCTTTAACATCATCATGTTGATCCTTGAAATATTTCAAATGACAGATAACATGTTGTCATCTTCTGCCTTCTGTCCTAGTATGTACAGTTCTGGTGTGCTCTATTCCATCCTGGTCTTTTTGCTAGCACAACAGCAGACCATTCCTCAGTGAGTGTGACCACCACCCACCCCTCCCAAGGGGTCAGCCACTTACCCAGGCTGACACAGTAACCTCCAGACGACCTTTCGCTTTGCCAAATGTTATGCCTGTAAACTGCCTGAACTCCATCGCAGTGCAAAAGAGGAGACAACGGGAGGAATAGGGTGTTCTGTTGAAAGGAAGGCTGGGCTCAGGAAACCCTGGTTGCACTAGTTGGCTTTGCGCACTCATGTTGTAAATACCTCTGTGTGACACATGCATAGGCAAGTGGCAGTGTGTGTCTGTCTGTCTGCCTTTGTACATGGGTGTATGCACTTGTAGACTGAGTGCAACAGAAAAAAAAGAATGAATAATATATGACAAAATATCCTTGGTAATGCTCTGGCTTTTCTTTTCTCTTTTTTTTTCTTTTTTTTTGGTGACTACAGCAGCGACAGAGCCAGTTAGGACAGAAATCTTAAAGGGATATTTTGACATATTGGGAATTTGCTGGAGGAAGACACTGCTAGCAACCATGTAATGGTGTTGCACAAAACTCCACAAAAATACACAATTTCAATTTTTCTAGGACATATAGTGTGAAATGAGTGGGAGGTAGTGAGCTTTAGAGGTTTGCAGGTGGATTTTGTTACTCTCAAGCAGAGCCCGTCCAGCTGTTCTCCTCGTTTTCAGTCTATATGCTAAAATAAGCTAACCGACTGCTTGATCCAGCTTCCTATTTTAAAGACACATACTGTATAAGAGTGCAACACATTTTCTCTCCCAATTTGTCAGATACAGACACTCAATTTACACTCTCACATTCATTGTCTTTTCAAAAGAAACGTCCTTTTTTCCCAGAGGGAATGTTCAATTTCCACTTACGAAATGCATGCGGTCTCCTTTCAAAATATAAATAGGTAAAAACTTTGTTTTTTAAGGTTTACTTCCTTAGGTTTAGGCAACCAAAATACGTGGTTAGGTTTAGAAACAAACATAATGGCTTGGCATAAAATAATGTTTATTGCTAACTTAATGTAATCTCACAAATACATTACGTGACATAGGTCACTAGCCTAGTATGCAACACACACTAGCACACTACGTACATTATTGTTAAAATAACTCCATTGACTTTTGGTTTCACACAGTACCTGAGCAATGGTCTGCCAGGCCACCTCTTCTCTCATCCACCTTATGTGGACTTTCTCGCTCTTTATTCCACGGCAGTTGCTAGGAGCTTCAAAAATTGCTGCCTGGGTGGGTGCCTGACACAAAGGCCACTGACTAAGCATCATTATTTGACGAGTTGGGAGTGAGACCAGGTTGGAGAGTGGTATCAATCTTCTCATCTAACTCTGAAGCAAAACAAATAAGCTCAAGTCTTAAAACAACTGTTCCTTTAAAGCATTTCTGACATTGCCAAAGAGTTAAAAGTCAGTTACTTTCTCATACTGTTTTGTACTGTGGTATGATCATTTTATTAAATATCTAAACACTCAAAGTGGTCTAAAAACATTACTATGATAAAGAACTACTTTTCCTACAGACAGTTTTATAGTGGGTTGAGAGTGGGTTACAGCCTCATACCTTTTTTAAGTTTAAAAAAGGGATGTTAGGACAATTTCTCACAAGTGTGATTATTATAGTAGGGCATCTATGTAGCACTAGAAAACCTGCTTTTACCAAAAGTGTCAGTGGTGTTTTAACCTGAGGATGTACGTATATATCAGAGTCATGGTTTGAGGCATAAAATGTGTGTTTGAGGGGTGGAGGGCACAAGAGGTCCCCCAGATATGCTGTCATAACCCATGCAGCCGCGCTCTTTGCTATGGGCCTATCTGTAGTGAAGGCAGCACTTAGACATGTTTGTACTCTATGCCCTACATCCCCTTCCCTTTCTCCCCAGGCACCATGTCACTCCAGGGGTGGACCAGCACTCCCTGACTGTGCTTAAGTCCATAACACCAACAAACCCCCCACAACCCCCTTACTACCCACCACCACTGGGGTCAATGTGCCCTCGCCCCCTCACCCAACAATGCCCACGGTCCATACCAACACTGCCCTCCAAAGAGAAACAAAACCGAACTGAAAAGAGACAAAATGGCCCCACGCTGCTGCCCCTGTCAAAGCTCTTGACAGGCCCGCGTGGAGGCCCCCAGAGGAGGGTTCAGTTTGAAGATGATGACGACGGAGATAACAAGTCAAGTTGTTGTGTTACAACGCAGTTACACTTTGGCCCCTGTTTGTCCATTTGGTTATTCAGAAGCATTGTGGAGCTAACTGATTCCCATGCATGTCATGTTTGGTAACATGACAGATACTATCAAATGCTGTTATACATCAGTCCGTGGAGCGTGAAGGGTAAGTGGGGAGCGGGCTATTCAAGAGAACAGGAATAAGCATTCCATTAGGTATTAAGAAATATTGTCAGATAATCAATTTCCTGTTTGGACATGCTCACTTTTAATGAAATTCAGTCAGTTATTAGTCCCTTCCCATTATTCCAGTGTTTGGGAATATAATTACACTCAAAATGCTTACTCATCCTTCTGCCTGCCTGCTGCCTACTCTGTCAGATGCATTAGCCATGAAGCAGAAGAGACGAGGAGCCTGTGTCTGTATCTGTCTATCTGTCAGTCCGCCTGACTGTCTATACGCCTGGCGCTCAGATTATCCTGGATCAGGCAGCAGGTGACATGGCGAGCAGGTGACCATCACCCAATTACCAAAAAGAAACTTGAGATGAGTGCCAGTATAGTTTACCTTTGTTTGTTTTTTTTTCTCCACCTGTAACTCCTATACTCTTTCTGTGCTGTTTTTTTCTCACTAAACATTGAATTGTGTATAATGTTTTTGTTGACAGGGCACAGGTGGAAAATGTACCCATTTTTATAAATTATGTCAAATTTTGACAAATTCAGCTTATGTGGATTTGACTGGATGAGTTCAAAATGCATTAATCACCAGCATTAAAAGCTGCTAATAGTGAGGGCTTCAGGGAGAAGGTAAAACATTCCCCTGACAGAAAATGAATGTTTGACATTTATTTGACAAAATAATAGCCACACATGTAAAAAAAAAAAACAACAAAAAAAACAATAAGGAAGACAAATGAAATAACATCTGTTAAACTCTGAAAATGACAAAGTCTAAAGGATAAAAACTTCCCTAGTCAACAGGTTATTCTTGGGGGAAGGTCGGGGATCGTGTTGCACTCTTTGTTACAACAAAAAAAGAGGAAGGAAGAGCTTCTTTTCTGCTTTTGTTAGACGCAGGTGGGCTAGAATTACTGAAATGATGGGATTTATGCTGGGTTGTTTCTGCATTTTTCTTGTGAGGTAGCGGAAGTATTCTGTGAAATTTCCAGCGTGAATGTGATGATGATTTGCTTCTCCAATAGAAAAGCGCATCACTTCATTATGTGGGTTTTGCTGTGCTAAAGTTAAGTTCCTATAGGTTCAGCAAATGATTTCCCACACAGTGCAGTGTAACTTTAGAGGTGTAAGGGATTACAGCACGGGAGGTGATTTAGCTTGGTTTAGTGACTGGATGGACAAGCAAGTCTGGGAAATTTTTACCAATTTCATTCTGCTACCATTTTGACCCTTGGCTGGTTGTAGAAATAGGACTGGAAATATAGGACATTGACCTGGTGTCATGGACAGACATCGCGCACATTAGTTTACAGTGGTTGCATTGCAGGGGAAATGGAATTGGCAAAAGCTATCACTTCTAAGGTGACCACTGTGCATGAATACTGGACTTGTGGTACATAAATCTATGCAAACCTTATCTGCATCAGTATAAAAACTGAAATTTCTTATTCATGCATTCACAGCATACAGCCAAATTGCTGTGTCGACATTTCCTCAGTGATTGTAATGACTTCAGCTTAGTGATACAATGTTCAGTTTCTCTCATTTCACTGACTTAATAGAGCTTATAGTATGCTGACCAAATTACAACAATGATTGTGTTAAGTAGGTGTTTATGGTAAATATCGTGTCACTTCCATGAGCATGTTCCAACATCGGCTAATCTGATTGGAACAGCCAGACCGGTCGTCATGTGTTCCAACAAGGTGTTGGGTTTCCCATAGTTCTAAGCTGTACAGTGACACGGGCCATTTGAAAGTGTGGCTAAAACTCTATGGAAGAAATGACTCGTTAAATTAGCACCTAATACTCCAGTCATTAGCAAGCCGTTACCACCAGAGGAATGCCTTTGATGGTGCTGCTTTGTGTGAGGAGGTCCTGTTTAAGCTCCAGTTGGAAAAAAAATTGGTCGGTTTGGATCTTGGAATAAAATACACTTACATAACTTTGTAGTGCTCATAAGCAGAGTTAAAAACTGTGATTTTGTGTCTTTCCAGAGCCATAAAACAAAGATGTGATATCCACAAACAACCACAGCTGTATGCAGAGATTGTGTACAGCCGCTTACAACAGCATGAAAAGCCATATTCCTTAAGAACCGGGTCTTTGGGGTGTTTAGTAAGCTGAAGGGAATTGTCCATTGTGGGGTGATATTAGTAACCCTCTTAGGCAAAGCTAGTCCGTGGGCCGGCCCTGAGGGCTCATTTCAAGTGCTTAGCGCTCGTTTGGAGCTTTGTCACCCCTCACCCTGTTGCCAGCATGGCCCCAGCCCCTCTGGCTGTGGAGCTGAGCTGAACCACAGACCTTTACCCCTGCCCGCCACCAGGGAGGGAACATTAACATCACAACTCTAACACACATTCACTCAAATACACATACTCGTGCTAACAGTGTGGCACACATCCACCCCCCCTCCACCAACACACCACAGCCAATGGTCTATTTTCCCGCCGTCCACTCCCATCCAACACCCCCTCCTCCCTTATTTTTTTTCCTCTTTCTCCACCCTCGTGAAGGTTGCCAGGCAGCAGAGAAAGACTTCACACACACATACACCCCACTATGCCTCTGAGGGTTTTCCGGATGTCCTTGTTTACATCATGGAGTGTGCAGGTCGTAGGGAAGCAGACTCTGAGCCTCCCTGGTTATGTCTGTCTAAGTTCGACACTGACCTCCATTCACTTGGTGTCAATGCAAATGTTCACGGCAGCCCCGCTGTTGGCTGCCATCACATATTTGGGTGCAAATTTCACAACGGAGAGAAAATGAATTAAAATATTTTTCTTGGTTTGTCCTCCTCCAGTTAACTTCCATCGACAGTGATGTGAAAGTGAATATAAAGTAAGTTTTTATAGCCCTGATAACCAATAATAGTTACCGGCTCTAATATTGGGCGTCACTGATGTACGGGATGGATGCTGACTGTTACTGAGCTCCCTTTTCCCTCTGTTTGTCAAACCAATCAATTGGTTTTGTCTGCTCCTCCCTCCAACTTTGATGTACGCATTGATTGTTCTCATCTGCCCCTGAACTCAAAGGTTAGAGGAGCTGAGCTGCACTTCTGGATTGCTTTGACCTTCGCTCTGCACATGCTCAGTGGGTTCACGGTGCTCGGAGCCAAACAGACACGGTGTAGCCAGGCCCGTGGGTGCGTGACAGCCAGACAACGGTGTGATGTCTTTTTTTTTTCTTTTTTTTTACTCTCCCACTGAGGGTGATGTATATGTGATTGATTTTTCTCCTACCCCTCTCTCTACCGTGTTTCCGCTGCAGTGCACTAAGCAGGACTGAGTCCAGGCTTGATCAATGCATTGTTTTTCTTTTTCAATCACACTCGAGTGAGCTGAAGACACGAAAGGTTACACAGGTGAGGTTTGGCAGGGGTGGAAGTTGGAGCTTCTGGAGGCCCCCTCAAGGCCAATATATGAGTTTGCATGTGTGTGTGTGTGTGAGAGAGAGAGAAAGGGAGTCAGAGAAAGAGTTGTACAGAGAGAAGTTTAACTAATTTATCAGTTGTTTTTTGATTGTTCCTCTTGTTGTGCCCCAAGAGTTAGCTTATGCTCATTATGTATCTCGTCTTTTGTCGCAGTGGGACTTTCCGTCCATGCCTTTGTGAGTCCCCTGTAACTTTACCTTCACCATCTTACATTAAATTATAGGTCCTTCATAATGTCTCAGAGCTCACCTGTCACAGATAATCTGCAGGGCTGCATGAAGACTACTCCTCTTGTTTCCTCTACTTGCTTGACAAACGGTCCTCTGACACACACACAAAGGCAAGAACAGAAAAGAGACCATTCAAGCAGGACTCAGACCTGGTAGACGCAGTAGCAGACATCAACATCAGTGATGTAAAAACATTTTGCAACTCAGGCTGCATTGTTTCAATGCTCATTAAAAGCAGCATTAAGCAAAGGGAGGAAGTAGTCGACCCTAGAGGGGTGAAGACTCTTGTGTAGTCCTGACTTATCTCTTAGTAATGACACTGTTAAACCCTGTACCTAAACACCCAGCCATTAAGAAAAAGATAAGTATCTGTGGGAGTGGATGGGCTCTCCTAAAGCTGCATGTCTGGAGGGGGCAAGGATGTGGCAGGCAGGGAAGGTTTTGAAAGTTGGGGTAGGGTGGGAGCGCAGGCATTGACCAGTGGGTGTCAGATGTCATGGTAGATTCTTTCAGGGGCTAATTACAGGGTTTAACTGCTCTTGTACCCGGGATGCCTGTATTCTGATTTAACTTCCTCGATAGACACTCAAGCAACGTGCTACTCAACACCATTGTTGGGCGCACACTTGACTCTGGAGATACTTCACCTCCTCTCACGCTCTTAGCAAGACTCTTCAAGACTTTGTTCATGGAGTGCCATTGGCGGCCTTTCTAGCAGCTTCTGGAGAGAGCAAAGCAGTGTAGCCCCTCTTAAGCTTTATAGTAGTTAGTGTGTTGGTGTTAGAGGGCTTTACATGAGTGGCCCTCATTAACCTCTTTGCGTCTTTGTGCTTTGAGTTGGCACAGGGCTGCTCCATAGATAAGCTTTACTACAAAACAGCTAAAAAACTTGATTCTAATGACTCTAGTATTAGCTGTACATAATCATCTGAACACAGCAAATCAGCACAAGTGCAAACACATGCAGATTTTGCATGCACATTTGTGCCTTCTCTCACCTCACACCTCACAAATGCATGCTGTTGTGTCCCATACACAACTTCTCAAAACAGCCCCACCTCTCACACACTCTCACACACATATTCCCTGTGAGCTGTAACAGACCTAAAGCTCTCTGAAGCATTTAGCAGCACGCTAGCAGGTTTACTCCACGATGAGGGGAGTGCTGAAGCATCTAATGCAATTTCAACCCAACATGGCTCTCTGTGAATAAACATCACTGAAGTGTACCATCTACTGTATGATGATCCACTGTAGTGCTTACTTTTTTCTCCATACAAACTGATCTAATCCCCCCCTCCCCCTCTCTTTCTCTCTCTCCTATTTCTGTAGCGACTGCATTTGCCTCCAGACTTGTCTGAGACAGTGAGTCGTGTGAGCAGGGGGGAGCTGGCAGGAGCGACCGTCGTGGCTTCAGCCTGTGGCTCTAGCAGTTCCGGCAACAAACACCTGGACTTTTAGAGCTCCCACACAGTCGCCACGGGGCTACCAACACCTGGAATGCCGCAGCGTTGTCCTCTTTACCGTGGTGACCAGGTTGTTCCCTCACCCACATAATGTCAACCTCAATAACCCTGCCAGCCATTACCACCTGCCAACTGTCCCAGCCAAGGGGGAAGATCTAAGCACCCTCAGTACCTCGTCTCATAACAGACACATTTCATCCTATATTTCAAGTCAGTTTTTATATAAATCCACAGCACGCTCTTTTTTTTCTCTGACAGCTGATAGTTGCACATTCCAAGCTGTAATTAGAATTTGACCATATATTATTGGTCAGAGGTTTTACCAACAGTTTGCTTTTTCCCCACTCTCTAGTGCAAAAAAAAGCGGGCTCCATCTCAATTTTATATGAAGGAAAATGACTGGCAGGGTGACTATTACTTAACCCAATTAAAATTCAAGATGGCGGGGTTGTTCTCTGTCGCCGGGGATTTTGATTACATGTAAAATGTAATTTTTTTTTTAGTCTTTACACACTCACTCTTGGCCAACATTAAATAATTTAACTGCATTCTCCCAAGCTCTGAGCATACTGTACAAACACAAGTTGCCACTCCATGGACACCAGTAGTTTTTTCTTGGATAATGCAATGCAATGTTCTTTTGTTTAGATAAATAAAAGAAAATAAATGCACAATATTCCACATGTACTCTTAATTTTTTATTCATTTTTAACATTATTTTTACTTGTGTTTTTTTGTTTTGGTTTTTTTTTCACCTACTCTGGAGGGAAAGTAGACTACCTGTGAAACTGTGAGAGGATGTAAAGTGAGCGTGTTATGAATGACTGATCTCTGGTCTGCCTCGCTGGTTTCAGGTTCGGATAGGGATGCCTCCGTCTGACCCTGAGACTGTGCCGGTGAGTGACGTCTACCTCCAGTAAGCTAGAGAGCTGAGCAGGAATGTGGGCAGAGGGTAGGAGTGCTGGATTTGGGTGCAGGCTTCACACCTCATCAGGCATGTTTGCTGGATGAGCTGCTTTGCCATGACAAGCCCAAAAGAACAAATTAGGTCAAATGGTGACATGGAGAAACAGAGAAAAAACAACATGAAAAATTAAATGTTTCATTTTTGTTTTCCTCAGTCTGCTGCTGATGCCAGTTTGTATATTTTTGCCTTTGAAAACTGGCAGTATTGGTAACCATCTGCAACACGTGTTGGGAGAGGGTAGTGTTACCTGACAGTTTCATGCATGAATGAAGCGCTCTTATATCGGGTGTATGAGCGAGAGAGATGACATACACAGGTCTCTTATACAGGTGAACAAAAGCTGGAGTTGTCAAGATAAAAACTGTTTTCTAAGTTACTGTTGTGGAAGAGCTGACATATTCAGGGTACACTTTTAAGATAGATTAAAAATAGAATACATTCATTTTGGCATTTGTGTACGTCTGTTTATTTACACATGCCATATCTCCATGTCACCATTGTGCTTATTCACTTATTTAGTCAAGTTCAGAAAGTGGAATATTTTTTTAAATTTGAAAACCATCAACAAAGTTTTTTTAATGTCAGTTTCTTCTATGCATATAATAAAGAATGAGGGTTCTCACACTTCTGCATATGTTTAGAATTTAGTGGATGGGTGCTTGTCTCAGTACTCAAATTCAACTCAATGTGGCTGTGCATTTTAATCAAGATTAGAGTTAACAGTTAAACTTCTTATGTATTTGTTAGTGCTCTGGCCTGAGATAAAGGTGGTAGCACATGGTTAGATAATACTGTGAGTAATGATTAGTCACACATGCTTCTGCAATGAGTATGAATAAGTAATTTGGGGTGCGAGGAAATCTCAGTAAAATTAAGCTTCACATTCAGGTTGAGAATGTATTCTCTCCTGTTCAGTGGAATTTTTTTTCCACAGAAATTATAATATGAGGGTCTTTAGAGACACTTATCCCCTCACCTCACACTGCACTTAGGACACTGAGAGCACCCGGGGGGATGTTTCTTCGTATATGGGTACATTGTCTGTTTCAGAAGTGAGAACACAGTAGTAGCATAAAGCTCATTTGTGTATAAAAAGAAAACAAACAAAATCCAGAATTTATGTTGGATGACATCACATGTTTGAGACTTACTTCTCTGGTTAAAAGAGAAAGTAGCTCATAAAAAAGTATCTGTGTTCACAAATACTGACTGAACTTTCCTAGGCTGAAGAAATAACATGTTATAATTCCTGATTTAGGTGGTGTTCTCTTTTAATCTTTCTTAGTAGTTAAATCTCAATTATGTTTTTTTTATAGCAAATCAAAGTGTTAAATCCGGGAGGAAAATATATTTGTAAGGCATTTCTTCTCTTTTTCTTTTTCTGCATTTGATCTTAATGAAACCTACAACAACACATAAGATGAACACTCAGTGCTGTTGGCACATTTCAGAGGACCTACTTCTTGAATGCCTCTCTTGGCCTTCAGCAACAACAGGAAGCCATGGGACCGAGCGTTGCTTTTATAATCGTGTCTTTTGGCAGCTGCCGCTCATGTCCTATTGATTCCTATCCAAAGCCATAGTTGTTTTCCTACAGTAGCTTAAGCCGAGGTCATATGGATTCTTTTATTGAATGGCCTTAACATTGCAGCACTATTCAAGTATAACACAGTGTGGGACAATACATTTTTACCACATTGGATCTGTCTCTCTGCCAACTGTGGTTTGTTGAAGCAGACCTATCTTCAAACATGACGTTATCTGTCAGATACAGTTTACAAAATAGACAAGCTATTATGTATTGTATTTACAATGATGAGTGAAAAGTTCATTTGTGTTTGCTTAAAGCACGCACTCATACGCAGAGTACACCGCTGACACTGAAGAGTCAGCCTCTCTTTGCTGTTCTGGGAATTTGGCTTTCCAGGTCAGAGTTTTTGTGTCTCATTTAAAATTAAAAAAAACAAATCAAAGAGCACAAAGTTCTTAGGAACTTTTCCAGAAACTTATATTGGCTGACTTTGTTTCCAAGCAAGAATTACATTTAAACCGTTTTATCCCGAAGCTGTGTATTATTTAGACTTCCACTAATTGCAGTCTTTCTTGCATTTTGAATCTCTCTTTCATTCTCTCTCTGTAATTATTGATGTTCCTCTTCTGTCTCGGCGCAGTCGCACAACCTGTTTTCCCCTCTCCTCCCCATGCTCGCAAAACACTATTCCTCTGTCTGTGTGGTAAACTGGATTAAATAGAGAAATTGCATTATCTCCAAAAAAAGAAAAAAGGAATCCTCTTAAAAATCTGATTAACCCCCAATCCTCAAAATTCTGATTGGACTATTAAATACTGAGTGGGACGTGTAAATTGAATTAATCAGTTTATTGAGATATTTGGTGCTATTACATGCTGTGTGAATGTTACCTGACCTCACTCTCTCCTGGACATCCTCTCCTTTTAGATGCTCTTTCTCTCCCTCTCACACACCCCCTCAAATCCACACACATACACACAGACACAACCCCCCTGCTGAGGCAGCAAGTGAAGCAAAATAACTCACTCTGCCACACAATCGCTCCTTTGCCTCGCTCTAGGCACTGACTGCTTTATTCCATGACTTTTTTTCCTCTCTCCTCTGCTCCCTCCTCCTCATTGGTTCTGTATTTTTTTTTTCATACCATCGTAACTCTACTACAACAAGAGCCAGTGATGGTGAATTGCTTGACCTTTCTCATTGTGCAGCGGTGTTGTGCTGTGTGGTCTGTGTCGACTTGGTTCAGCCCATACATCAAGAGAGGTTTGTTATTTTGGACACCTTTGTTTGGTGGGAATTGGAGGTGTTGTGTGTGTATAACAAGCCCTTGTACTGGCATTTGTCAGCATTTATATTTGTTTAAATTTGCAGCTATGATGCGTTGCGTCTAAATTTTTTTTTGTCTCTTCTTGCTCAGTAAAGACTGACACTGTATGAGACACAGCATTGAACAGGCAAAAAGGCTTTCTTTAAGACACAATTTTACTGTACAAAATGTTTTATAGTTTTCACAAAATACATTTAGAAAGCTCCATTTTAAATAAAATTAAATTGAAATATTTAAGAGACAGCGTGTAGACGTTTTATCTCAGAAGCATTGCTCAGACGTAAACCCAGTGTGTCCATGTTCTACGTACACACTGAAATAAAAATGCAAAACTCAAAAGAGCATGACAGATGATGCTAGAAAAACCCTCCCATGGTCTTCAATTATAAATAAGGACTGCGGGGTTCGACTGCAGTCTCACGAACTCGAAGCCAATGTAATCTAACAGAACGTGTTTACAAAATTTTGCAACACAAGACTAATATCTTTAAAAAAAACATTGTGTACTAGATGAAATACAAAGGCTTTGGTCTGTTTTACAATCAACAATGATTAAATCTGATATGTACTTGTAAACAACTGCCAAACACTTAAGTTTAAAACTCTGTCAAGCAATGTTTAATCATAATTATAGGAATTAAATATTTCTAGTTGCACAATTTTTTTTGACCATAGGACACTATAATACAACTATACCTAAGAGACAAATTGTACCTGACCCTAAAGAAATGTATTTCATGATGCATGGAACATTTATAGAATATTCTCGGGGATATAAATGAAATCAACTTTTATTGGAGAAATCTTTCTGGAAGATTTCTAGGGAAGACAAGTACTTTACATTTTGACATAAACAAACTGGATTATATCGAAGACGCAGTCTACCATTTACAGACTACAGGTTTTCTTTTACACCTGTTTTCCACATTTAATGTTCTTCGTGGTAATCTAGAGTCAATCCAACCACCGAAGCAAGACCCAACTTGTGTCGCTCGTCGCGCCGTCTGTGCACACTTTGAGCTGTCGATAGTGATCCGTGTTTAATAAGCCGGCAAACGCAGGCCCACATCAGAGGAGTCGAGACCACAGCCTCAGTGGGTGGATCGAGTTTGAGTTTCCTCCGCTAAATATCCATTCATAAGAAATAAGACCAATAAATAGTTTTTTTGTTGGTTTTTTTTTTGACACAGTAAGAGTCTTCCCTCCAGCTTTTCGTCTTTAATGATATGCAACAGCGTCCAGAGACCATGCAAAGGCTGGTAGAAAGTCTCGATATAAGCAGATCAAAAGATAGTCATGGCAGAATCTCTCAGGTTCTCCTCGCTCAAACAAACGCAAGACCAACATGGTTTTCTAGCAGTCCATCTATCAGTACTTGATCTTGGTTTTTCATATTAACATACAAATGGCCATTTACTAACACACCAGAGAAAAAAGGAAACAATGACTGAAGTTGGAAATAGAAAAAAAAACATAAGTTTTTGTTCCATAAAAATTTAACACCGGGCACTTTACAGAGGTCCATTTTTTTTCTGTCTTTCCATCGTTGTTCTCTCTTCCAAAGTCCTCGTTTGAATGTGCCTAGAGCTACAGAACAGCACACAGTCCCATTGGAAAAACAAAGCCCAGACGTCCCAAGGCTCTCCCAGAGTCTCTCTCTTTCTTTCCTCCTCCCCTCTCCTGTCCTTTGCCTCTTCACAACCCTCTCTCGCCTTCTCTACTCTCCTGTGCCGTGTATGTGTGAGGAGCACTGCCGGAGGGCGATGGTGGAGTGGGTGGTTACAGGGTGAAGTAGCTCTTCTCTCTACTGTAGTCTTGACCAGTACTGAGACATGTCAGGCTCGCTCCCTGGGACTTGGACAGGGACAGACACTCCAGGAGAGATGAGTCCTGCAGAGACAAAAAGAGAAAGATGTCAGTAAAAAAATAAAAATAATAATAATAAAATTAAAAAGCCCCGGAAGATAACATGCTAAATTAGACGAGTGGATGCACCATGCACTGTTAGTGTGACAGCTAACACTAGTTAGCATCATAGCGCAGAGCATTTTGCTTTAAATGCTTGCAAATAGGTAGAGAAGCAGTGGAGCCACAGTGAGTCACAATGCTCTGCACATGGTTGCACAGTAAAAGGCTCGCAAGCTCGATAAATTGAGGCTTTGGCAATGGCATTTAAACAGAGAGAGTAGAACAGCAAATGAATCAAATTAATTAGCAATTTAGCACAGAGGAAATGTGGTTATGCATGATTAACTCTTCATGACTATAACCGGTATATATGGCTCTCGGTAAAAGCATCCTAATGGGGTGGAACTAAACTATGGGCAGGAGTAGTGGGATTGACATGATGGTGTTGAGCGGCAATGAAATGAGCTTCATGCAACTGCAGAGGGAAAAAAATGATATGGAATGTAGAGATATCGATCCGTTTGGACCATGAAGTTTCTCAAATAGACGGGAAAGGAAAGTCGCTGCAACAGATCATGAATCAAAGATGGCTATGTAGTACCCCCTAATTTACAGGAAAGGTGGCAGATATTTCAAAGAGTGCACTTGTTTGTTATGATTAATTCCCAAGCATGCTGAGCTGTCTGCCTACCTGTTGAGGTGGTACCAGAAGTGGTCATTGATTGGCTGTTCATATGTGCCTGCATATGAGGGGGCGTGTATGTGTCGTAGCTCCGCCCATTCACAGGCGGACTGGTAGGCAGCATGCAGGAATAAGAGGAGGTCTGGCTGGGCTATAGATGGGGGGAGAGAACGTTACATTAGCTTAGCCAACCATATTTATAGTCTTTAATGCTGTAAGGCAGATAGTTTAATTTAATTTAACTTTTTTTGTTGATAAAGCTACCCTTTAAGGTTTTTGTTTGGCCAGGAAACACAATTTAAATTACTCATGGTGTATTTGATTCCACTCTTACAAATCAAATCAATCATCATGAAAATATCATATATTTATAAAACACAATTGATTGGTGAGCATCATGGTGTTTTACTTACTTGCATAGGTAGATTGTTTGCCATGGTGAAGCTTGGCATGGGGGGCAGCGCACTGTAGGTGTTTGTGAGTGCAGAGTCAGGTCTACCCAGCATTGACCCCGAGGTGAAAGACACTGCGAATGGAAATGAAATGTGTTTTAAACCCGCTGAAATCACACAAATACACACACACGCACACAGAGTCCTCCAGTGTGAGACGTCTCATTAGCGTTAAGTAGTGCGTGCGTGAGGTGACGCCTTATCTGACAGGCTGATAGGCCCGGACACATACTGTACAGTGTGTGTGTGTGTGTGTGTGTGTGAGTGTGTGTGTGTGTGTGTGTGTGTGTGTGTGTGTGTGTGTGTGTGTGTGTCTCGCAGGTGATTGACTTGTGGGCTTCAGCTCTGCCGGTGTGCCCTCGTGCCTGATTCGGTAATTACGCAGATAGTCAGCTGAGAAGTTTTGCTCAATCATCCATCAAAAGGAAACCACCGGTGCTTCTTCATGTGAACTAGAGCGCACAGCCACCGAGGCCTCTCTTCCCCTTTTATATTAGGTTGTCACATAATAATCTTTAGTCATATTTCGCATGGATCCTGTCCGACTTGAACCCACTGACATTTAAATGTGCTTTTGCTTAGTTACTTTATTACAGTCATAGTGCGAGAGTGACAAATAAATTCAGCATCTGTGCAAAACAGTAGTTGACAAAGTCAACAATAGTTGACAAAGTCTATTTTAATATTTAAATATAAATGTTATTTGAAGTGCTTTGTGTATAATCCCAACTGTGGTGGACCTACCCGGTGTAGTGGGCTGTGGGATGGCCTGGTAGACGCTGGTACTAAAGCTGCTGCTGATGGGAATGTGACTGGAGGAGTTGTTGGCCTGGCGGCGCTGGTTCCGCAGCTTTTCCTCTCGCCTCCACTTTGCTCTTCTATTTGAGAACCATACCTGCAATTAAAGCCAATTATTAGTTTTTTCCACGCTTTTTAAAAAAAATATATATATATATATATATATATATATATATATATAACAAAAAACACACACAGAAGTTTTTATCACTCACTTGTATTCTTGCTTCGGGCAGGTCGATTTTCGCTGCTAGTCTCTCGCGCGCAAAAACATCTGGATAATGAGTTCTTTCAAATTCTGTAATGCAACATTTGATACAAAAAAAGTGTCAGTAAAAAAGTAATAAATTAGGTGGAAGGTTTTTTTTTATTATTTTGTTTTTTGCAGGGCTATTAGTTGAATAAATGATATCAGGCCTGTTATTCATTTATTATAATATTTTTTTAAAATGTAGCTCTCTTAATTCACCCGTGGCAATCTGGAATGTGCTTTTTTCTAACAGGACAAAATATTTAAAAATAAATAAATAAAAAAGAACGAAAAATAATTTTATAAATGTGTAATTGATTCAGTGGTTGCTCGACCTTTTTCCAGTGCTTCAATCTGCTCCTGCGTGAAGGACGTGCGGTTTCTCTGTAGTTTCCTCTTGAGCTGCAGTCGCATTTGTGTCTCCTCTGAATCCTCCCCGTTCGAGCTGATGGAGTTTGTGTTTTCTCCTGCGCCGTCTTGTTGTTGGCAACCGTCTGCAAATAATAGCATATCGTGGAAATATACATTCAATTAAGCTAATCAAAAAAATTATTCTCAGGTCTCGTGTTGTAAGGACCTGCAGCTAATTGTACAGACCGCGCTGCAACATCATTAATTAAGCCCCCATCATGGTTTATTAATTTCAAAATCAGAATAATTATTGCAGTTTTCTTCTTAATGTTGCCACATTACAGACGACTGCCTGCGCGGAAAGGGACAATATGAAAAATAAAAGGCCTCGCGTTAAACTGTTTATAAAATATTGTGGGAAAAACAGGCTGAGGAGGGAAATACTCCGCGTACTTATTGCTCTCCAACAATGGCGTGTGTTCTCAAAAGGTTAAGAGAAATGTGACAAGATGTGGCGAGCCTCTTTTCAGAGCCTATGAAATGTATTAAAACCCCAAACTCTCTAGCCCCCTTTTTTAGGGCAGAGCAATGCCTCAATGGTCTTTCCCATATGGGCGTTGGTATAGCCATTGAGGTGACCACCAACTTTTGAATAGGAGAAGACGCTTTTCAGAATGATACAATGCCTTCAGGAGTAAGGGAAACCATTAAACTATGGACACAGCCAGGGACGAGCAGTGAGCCCTCGGTGGGTGTAATATATGGGAGGGGGGCTATTGGAGGAGATGACAAAAGGATCCTCTCTCTCTGGAGGCGCACAGGCTATAGTACTTTGGCATTGTGCGCACGAGGATCCCAGTCAACAGAGCTTTGAGTCCAGTGTGTTAACCCTTATCCACTACCATCATTAATCACGTCCCCCGGCCAGCTACACGCCAGTCAGGATTTCTGTCTTCAATTGGAAACAAATGAGTGAGGAGAGAGCATGCAACCCCCTGAACAACCAAAATAAGGCCAATCTATTCACTGCCCCTTCAGTTGCAGGGCAAGGCTTATCGACTAATGTCTGTCTTGTTGTTGGACATCATTATCACACCGAGGAGTTAATGCGAAAGTAAGCAGGGGTGCGTTGATAAGAGGGTGGTTTATGTAATATCTCACGGATGTTTGTCTGGAGCAATGAGTCGAATTCATGAGGGGAATTCCGCTTTTTGTATGCAGATTTTGTTTATGTTTTTAACCAGATTGGCGTAGTTGTAAGGGGGTGTTGCACGATTGGAGCAGGTGCATAGCCATGCATTAGGCCTCCGTGTCCTCTATAAAGCAAACATGCGGGTTACATGCAAACCCAAAATTTGATGTTTGGGTGTGAAAACTGTCTTGTGTAAAAGTTGTCGCAGTTAGAAATTATTTTTTGAAAAATAAATAAATAAATAAATAAATGAATAATAATAATAATGTGAAAAGCAAGCAAGCAGATTTTACTGCTGTAGGCCTGGAAACATATTTAGTGAGTCTAAATGCAAAAGTCTTGGTTCACTGCATGCGACATGCTTTCTTGACAATTTCCCCTCGCTGCCAAAAAAAAAAAACAAATAGACAAAAGTATTCTTCTATAGGCCAATAGTTTGTATCCACGCTATTTGTTTCTTCACTCCGGATAATCCATAAAAAGGAGTGAATGTGCAGCTATTATCCGTCTGCCAGACCCACTGACGCTAGGATGGGATTTGTTTTCTTTATAAAAGCGCTGGGAAATAAACTCATTCTTTAGTATCACGATGTCTCAGCCAGTGAGGCGGAAAAGCAGCAAAAAAGAGATACCGAACCAATTGCGGCACCTTTCAGCTGCTGAGACCGGATCAAAACACTCTTGAGAAACCGCTTAGAACTGAAAGAGAAAGTGAGAGACTAAATCCTATAGACGGGATTTAGAGCCATATAGCCAGCGACTGAGAATGAGAAAGAGATAAAAGACAAAATCGGTGAGGAGTTTTTATTCGTTTCTCTTTGGATAGAGTTGTCTTCTTTTGGGGGCCTGTCACTCTCCGTGTAGCCATTCTGTCTGCTTACTCGGCTGTCGGATGGAAAACATATTTTCGTTCCCCTGAGACAACTGCTTTACTTGAATATTCATTTAATTAAAAACTCAATAAAGAACTAATTATTATTATTATTATTATCAACACTGATTATTCTGTTATTCATATAATAATAATCATAAAATATTAGCTTTATTAGAAATCAATTATAACCAACGGCAACCACAGTAAAACTGAATAAATAGGATATCACTATTGTGTAAAATAAAAATAGCAACAATAGCAATAAAAAAACAATATCACTAATGACGATAATAAGCAAATAATATTAATAATAATATGTTATTATGATTTCAAAATAAAGTTATCATTTTGCTCCTAATATGATCGTTTCCGCTTTACTGCTCGTTGATAACAGCCCCACGTGTCCAAATGGCCACCAAACAAATGCAAATTAATATTTGCAATGACTGAATTCCAGCACTTGCATTTCTCCTTTCTGATGCATATTAATCAGACTCAATGCTCCGTGTTAATATTTGTTTAAATGCATGAATATTTAAGAAGTAAAGTCAGCGTAAAAAGGTGGCGTCTCCAATAAGAAACTGTGCTCAATGTTTGGCCTGCAGTAGGCCGACAGGAAACCCTCTGAAGTGGAACATTTCCACAGCAGCCTCACCATCTCCACACTCCTGCATGTTGCCATAATGAGAGACAAAGCCCTCTCTAATGAGCAATTACACGTAGTGCGGACCGTTCCCATAACCAATCATTGCGTGTGAAGGAAAACATTCCTTTGTACTAATATCCCCGCACACAGCTCCCCGGCTCTGCCTCCCCATCAGGAGGGGAGGGAAATGCAGGCTGTTGGGTGGACACCTCTGCTGAAAGGACAAGCCGCTGTCACGCACATCCATGTCTGGGACAGTGGAGGCATTCAGACTGCATGCATGGCCTATGGCTTCCTCTAATCGACTAGTCTTAATTGGGGGTCTTGTTCAGGGCATCAAAGCATGCCAATACAATACCTTCCTGCATACAGAGCCGTGGACCGGAACCACTGGAATAGTAAACTGGAAATCTATTCATAATCGAGCAATTTATGGTAACCTTTGTGGAGTTCACATTCATCTTAATGCATCCACATCCACACTAGTCAAATATTTGTTTTACTAAGCCTGCAGACCGCTTAGCTGCATCCTTCTTTGACACAACCGTGCGTGCGTCAAGGTGTCTTTATTGCCACTGTGTGATAATGAGGCTCACCTTGGTTGGGCTGCCCTGGCACTGATGTTCCGGGGTACCAGCCGGGCCGGGTCCCCCAAGTTCCTGTCTGACCGTTGAGCATTCTCAGCTTGTCATACATGCCATCTGCGCCCATCTGTTGCTTTTCACTAGCCAGGTTGCGGAGGACTCTGTTTATCGATGACACCTGAATGACAAATTACATATGATGAAGGTAAAGATTAGATGGAGCCCCGTGGCAGTGTGTTCCTACATGCAACAGACACCTTATAATAATCATAATAAATGTGCACAAGAAGGTGATCCTGCAAAGCGCGCAAATGGACATCGAGCTCCTTCTAATTGACTGCATGTTTGGGTGATCACATATGCAGCAACGCGCGTGCCCCACACTTTGAATCGCACTGTATTTAATAAGAATGAATGGTTGGTTGCCCATCTCCTTTTCCTCCACTGCATGAGAAAAAAAAGTCATTTCATGTGGCAAATTAAATCATGCACATAACTTGCAGTCAGTACACTTACACTGGGTATATTGTCGTTGGTGCAGATCCCCTCCGACAGAAGTCTGTCACGGATCTCCCACGCAAAGATAGACGGACACTCCCGCTTGTACTGCGCGATTTTCGCGACCACCTCTGGAGTGGCGACCCTGGGCTTGCTGCCGCCTATTGCTCTCGGTCTTATGGAGCCAGTTTCATAATACCGGCCCAGGATCTTGCTCACACAGCCGTTGGATACCTGGATGGGAAACAAAAGACACATTTGACATACATTATTTACGACTATTAACGGAATGTCTAAGATGGCGTCAAATAATTATCACCTTTTCACTGTCCAGCACTTGGACTTCATCATGGGTCTATAAACACAAAAAATATGCCTTGAATGGTATATTAGGCATTTCCTGCAATAAATTTATTCTTTATAAGAGCAGGCAGATTACTTTTTTGTCGGCCTTGTTGCATTTCCAATAAACGGAAATATGTCACCAGTAAATAATAATTTTTACTAACTTAAAAAATAAAAGTAAAATGCAGCATTTAGGCTACAAGAAAGGTGGATTTAATGTGAAAATCACACCGTTATGTCTTTCATATTTTTTGCTTAATTGTATTTTTAAAGAAGCAGTTTGTATGCATTGAAAACAAAGTGTGCATAAAACCAGTTTTCTGTTAAAAAACAAAACAAAACAAAACAAAAAACAAAACAAAAAAAAACGTGTGATTGTCACCTGCAGTATCCTGGAGATGTCGCAGGGTCGAGCGCCACTGTGGGCAAGTTCAACTATTTTCTGCCTGGTGGAATCCGGCAGCGGTCTACCATTAACAAACACACCACCAAGCTGGTTTACGCCACTGTGACCTACATGGAGACAAAAGCATCAGAGTCATCACATCGTATTATAACTCTAATTAAAACACATGTGATAAAGCAGATGATTCAATGGAGAGGAAAATGGTAGAAGCGCTCAGGAAAACCGAGGTAAAGATGAAACATGGAGACAGCATACAGACGCTTTATTGCAGTTGACTTCGAAAAATTAAACGTAGTTTGGTCGAAAAATTAAGTTTAAATCGAAGTGCACTGATAAAACAATAGTTTTAAGAAACTGTTACACCGCCCGGTACATTCCCCTTTGAAGACAAACATTGCGCAGTTATTCAGAAACACATGCAGAACATGGATCAAACGATAACAGCCTCACATAAACTACACCAAAACATCTCAATGTGTTTTCTCCCAAAAATAAATGAACAACTCAGCCGCTCCAATGCCCTGAGGAAACTCAACTAACCTTTTATCAAACCGGCAAACTTCGTTATTAAAACAGTCGTACCGTTATCCATCCCTTCAAAAACAGCTGCGCATTACCAGCACCAGCCCCTCACTCATAAACTATCCTCAAAATAAAAACCAGCAGCTCCGACAACCACAGAAAATACTACACCTGAAATAATGTGTTAAATTAGCTTTCAGTCCAAAGCATCGCTTTTTCGAAAGTGACTTTAAATCGACAACTGTAGTCCTCCAAAACAACCAATAATTACGCATCAAAAAGACAGACACCACATAGGATACTAGCTCTAAAGTAGCATCTTTTATGATTGCTTATTGTCTAAAAAAAGATTGCTTTCTGAAAATTATTCCTAAATTGTTCAATGGAATCTCTGTAAAGCACAGAATAAACCGGCAAACCTGAAGCCAAATGGGAGAGCAGACTCCCCGGAGTGCCTGAGCTGCTCTCTGTCTCTCCGCTGCCTTCCCCTGCGCTGCCGCCCGGTGCATTGACTCCGGGAGCAGAGGCTCCTTAGCAATAAATAAGCTCCAAATATAGAAGAGGGGGAAAATATGATGAGCCTGCCTGACATTTGTCTTTAAAATAAAGCTAGCTGCACGTCAAGTTTGAGCTTAATTTCTGGAAATAGGCGGAAGTCGCCTCGGATCATGCATGGGAGGCTAATTGAAAAGATCAGTTGGAGCACTTGTGGCAGGCATGTCACTTTATGACACCGCTCTGCTTTTGAAAATCGCATCGTCACGACAAATAGTAGCATGATAAAACGACCCTTTCTGTCTGCATTTGGATACCACTCAGACAAAATTGGACGCTACTCGTTTACCCTCCGAGGGAGACTTCGTTTTAAGGTGGCCAGGGGCTACGCGCGGTCACAGAAACGAGGGCGCGCCTGGTTTCTTAACATATTAAAAGTGACATGCAGTTTTTTCCCCCCCTTGTTTGTATTTGACAACAAATGCTCACAGCCACTGCAGTCCTGTTGTGTGCAATCGGTAGGCGTCTTTACTCTGAAATATGTCACAGGACTCTGCATTAAACTGCAGACTTAATTTTATAGAAATAATCTGAAAAGGGGGCTGAGTATAGCCATGTGAAAATAAACCTGTTTAACTGAGTAACATATCCCTTTTGGCCGCTATGTGTAATAATCTTGCAGCGTGGATCTGATTGATAGTAAATCCATTATCATCCCTCCTGCTCTTTGGTAATTCCAGGATTAAGTGGAATTAATAGACTTCTTTCACTGAAATTGGCCTGCCCGCATTAAGCAGGTCCTGCTCTCCGGGTTCTCCAGAGCACCTCTGATTTATAGCTATCATATAAATCCTCCGGATCGATAAAACCGTCAGATAAGGACATCAAATAAAAATCAAACTCTCCTAAGGTTAAGTCTTAATCATGGCACAATTCCCTCAAGTGCCCAGAGTCGATCTCGCCCGCTGGCGCTGATTATGCGCCTTGTATTCTATTGCAAGTCGACTAATAGGAAAACATATGGTGTCAATTTGGACGCTCCCCACCATATACACCCAGGAGTTATTAGCACAAAAGCCACCGAGGCCGTCGCGACCTTTAGACAACCCAAAGGGCTGGGCCCAATGATATCTCCTCGGCAATTCGCACCAGACATCACACGCCAAGCCATGGGAGCATCCCATTATCATCAATCCGCTGCAAAGCAGGAGCACTGGGTATTGTACACAGCTTTGATAAGGCCCCATCATCTCTATAATGGAGCACTGACAAGCAAAAACAAAAAAAAAAACACAGCGCTGTAGCCTTTAAAATAAGACTGTAATACAATCGGCTTGTATTTTTGTTTTTCTTAATTATGACCTCTACACATCAAACAATCCAACTGTCACTGGATTAAAACATATGTTTTGTTTTGATTTTTTTTTTTTGGGTCACTAATGCGCACAGATTACAGCACAGACACGTCATCAAGGTATATGGAGAATAATATAATAAAATCATCCCACACACCTTCATCACAGATGTCATACACCTCTTGTCCAGCAGCAAGAGAGAAAATGTTTCATGTTTATCCTTTTTTGTTTCAACACACACCAGGAATAAGACAGATATTCAACTCATGTTGGGCCACTTTAAACACAGAGAGGCCTATAAGCAACTTCATGTACCTTTTTTTTTTTTTTTTTTTTGATTGGCACCCACGACAATATGGTTGTTAATATTTATCTTCCGCTGTGAGTTCAGCCTGCACCTAACAGAGAGGCCCGCGGTTATAATATGAGCATTTTCTTTCTAGCTCATGCTGTCTGTCCGTGAAGAATATGGACTAATCTACATAAGACATTATTGCTATTCCTCATGTTTCATGCAGGGCTCTTCTCTACGCAGCTAATCTTGTATGCAGCCTGGCAGCCAGCTCTAACGCTAATGCAGACGGCTGTGCAATTATTTAATACCAACTCAGGCAGAAACAAAAATCTCCCTCTCAACCCAACCCCCTCTATTCTCTCTCTCTCTCTCTCTCTCTCTCTCTCTCTCTCTCTCTCTCTCTCTCTCTCTGGAGCAGGGCGACGTGTGATTAACTTGTTCAATAATAACTTCTCTACCTATCATTGCAAAAAAAAATAATAAATTAACAGCAATGAAACGGCCATCAAATAACTGAGAATATCTCGCCTCCTGGACCTCAAAGTCATGCAAATTTATGCCTGCACGTACATTTCCTTTTCCTTTAAAGTGTTCTTAAAGTTATTGCGCTATAACAACCTGTGCATAATGTCAGTGGGTGTTGCTTCCATGCAACCACATTAAAACTTTGCGGTTGTAATCAAAAGTTTAAAAAAACAAACAAAAAGCAAATATGAAGACAACTTACTGTTCTGCATCATTGAGGCTACGCCAGACTCCCACGTGGCTTGGTTGTGGTATTCTAAGCATCACAAGGGGGAAAACAAAACTGGTTACAATTATGTACACATCCTTCATTTTCACTGTCAAATTATTTGCAACATTTTTCATTTATTTTTTATATTTAAAAAAAAGTTTCTCATCTCATCGTTCGATTAATGTTTGCGGATCTTTGTGCTTAAAACATTATTGATGCATTATGAATTTTCACATCCTCAGTGTATGTATGTATTTTAATTAAACTTGCCTGGAAACAGAGTTGACTGTCCACTCTATAACAATTTAGTCAATCATCTGCCGTTTTCACTACTTAATGTCTCCCTATAGGACAAAGCAAAACAACACATTAGCACAGCCACAGCTATACTGATGCACTTACTGTATTTGTGCCCTACATTTTATAATTAACCTAAATGTTGCTGCCAAGCACAGAAATGAAAATTGACGCGCGGGGCTAAACATCTCTGTCAGGCTGACAGCAACTAACAAAAAATAAATTACATGATTCGGGGCCTGTAACTCTTTTAAAGCACTTTTTTCTTTCAATGCTCATAAAGCAACTCTCATCGTCTCAGCAAGACGCTTCTGTATATTTTATTTAACTTGATATCACTTCTTAATCGTGCAAACTGTACAGTGACACACGTTGTCTCCCTCGCCTCACTGCTCTGCAAAAGTCCAGACCAGGAGGGGGTACAAAGCTGGTGTACAAAGCCTGCTGGACTCCCAACAATGCACCCCCTTTTCTGCCTCGAACTACCTCAAAACCCGGGGCGAAAACTCGGCCTCCGAGACTAGAAACACACAGCTTCCCCACTAAACACACCAACAAGTTCAGATTAATACAAAGAGCCGGAGGCATGCATCCACCCCCTCCGGGACCATTCACACACATATCACACACTCACAACACACAACACACACACACACGACCGTGACCCCGGTGCCGCTAGTGCGTGAATGTGGGTTTTGTTGGCTCTGTTTTAATAGAGGGGGGAAAATTTTAAAAAGTAATTTCTTGTTACAAATATTTGGTGGTTATTTTGTGCTGCTGGTGCGGGTTGTAAAGCGGGTTTAAAGACACAACAGCGCAGTAGGGCGCTCAATTGGAAAAGACAAATGCATTAAAGAAGCTATTGACTGGGGGGACAGATAAAAAGGGGGCCACGGAGGGAGAAGTCTGAAGTTTTCGTTTTCTCCCTCCATGCAAAGTTGTGTTGTGTGCAGAGCAAAATGGCCCTGATAGCGACGTCTCTAACAGTCCAGAGCTAGTTTGTAGGACGCACGCGGGGCCGCCATTGCATTTAGATTGTAGCTTTCTTTCATGTTTGACAAATAGGCTGCATTAATCAAATTCAGATGCCATCACACTGGCCCACAGAGCCGGAGTTAGCCTGTTTAGCATAGCCTAAAATTACCCAAACAATCACCAGCTAATTCAGATATTATTACTATTATTATTACTTTTATTGTTGTCATTATTATTAATATTATTAAGCCTATTATTGTTGTTATTATTATTATTATTATTAGGCTATTATTACTGGCTTAGTGTCGTGATGTTAAGGTGTAAAAATAATACATTTAAAAACAGTTTATTTATTTAAGCTTGACCAGCCTGAAAATGCACTGCTGTCAGTAGCTTTTAGCCGTGTAAGGTCCAAGTGGTTAATCATTTATTTAAGGTCGAAAGCTCAAACGTTGTTGTTCCCGAGGTTAACTACGATCTAATCTGCATTTCTTTTCCTTTAGTAATCCGTAACAACAATGTCTTAATTCAACATGCTTATTCTGGCCGTGCTCACAACATTCATATGCAGAAATAGTGCATGTAGGCCTTGACTATAATGGCCCCGGTGCAAGTTGCAGGCTAACAGAGAATATAGGGCTATATATAAATATATATAACTTATATAAATGCATGACTTTAAAAATGTGATGCATATTACAGAATACATTTAGTGAATTAGTTATTATGTAGCCAACAGGTTTTATCTCAACTCTAAGGATCAGAAATTGTAGTGTGTGTTAAGACATAGACCTGGTGTGTTTTTGTTGTCAGTGTTTTTAAAATGTTATCATATATTTAGACTGAATTCTGTTGAATTTATTTTTTTTAATTACACAGGAAAAATGCACAATTACACAAAATCAACGCGCTTGTTTTATTCTACTGTTCTGTTAAATTGTCTTGACAAAATTATTTAAAGGCAGCAGCAATTTGCATCCGTATTTGGTGTTTTATTTTAGCACTGGACTTATTTGAAACATTCTAACAATCTGACAGGCCTGTCAAAGACGGTGTCTGACTATTTTAAAATAATGTACAGCCTCACTGCTAAAATGTAATAGTTTAATTTGCCGTCATGAAGAGAAACAGTTTAGAAATAAAAGGGGAAAGTTGTATTTTCTCTGACACACGAACACGTTAAAACGGGCCTCCTCCCCAACTGCTTCTTTTTTTTCCTTTTTTTTTTTTTGGTAGAAGGCGCTTGGGTGACTCGCCTGCATGAATCAATCTGACACCTTTCCTCAACGGGTCATTGCGCCCCATTCTCCACGATGATCACTGTCCTGGCCCAACGTGACTTTTTACTCTTTACTGTCATAAATAAGCGGTAAGCTATCCGTAGGCCCTAAACACACCAACAAAATCGAGCAGATAATACAGACAGAGGCGCTAAAGGCTGTTCGCACTTTTGAGAGAGTCCAGTCAGAAGACAGGCTGCACAGTCCAAACGAGCAAACACCCACAACCTCACCCCTCAACCTCAAACTACAGCCGAGAATTAATGATCTATACTCATATGATAATAAACAACAATAATAAACATAAATATAATAAATTCTGACATTACAACAACAGTGATAACTCTATAATTTAACAGTACGGGCAAACTTAAAAATTAAGATCTCACCTTTTTGGGGCATCCTGCGTCGTTGTGAAAGTCCTTAGTAAACTACAGGCTATACAGCCTCCACACCACACAGAGAGCAAACAAAAAAAAAAAAAAAAGCCGACCAGGATCAGTCTCTCTCGGGAAGTTTAGAAGAGGAAAAATTAGTTTCCAGTGGTCTTCGGCGGAGAAGGAGGGGATATCCCTGCGAAGGGGACAGAGATTGACAGTGAACTCAGATGTCAGGACGCACGGAGTTTGGCGAGGATGTGCGCTGGCGTGTGAGAGAGCGAATGAGAGAGTCGGAAAGAGAGAGAGTGGGGAAGAGAGAGAGAGAGAGAGAGAGAAGGGGAGGAGGAGGAGGAGGGATGAAGGGGAGGGAGAGGAGGTGGTGGTGGTAGAAGGAGGAGGAGGAGGAGGAGGAGATGGGGGTAAAGAGAATGAACACACCTATGCTGATTGGTGATGGAACAAGTGTATTAATGTATGTGTTCCTGGTCTGCCGTGTGCGCCTCGCCTCTCCTCGCCTCGCCTCCCTCCGCCGCTCTTCACTGGCCCATTAGCGCGACCCGACCTCTGTCATCATCCCCCATATAAACACTTCCCCCTGCACCACAGCCAAAGCGGGAAACGGGGCCGAGCCACAGCGAGAGAGAGAGAGAAAGAGAGAGAGAGTCTCGTCTTCCCAACCCACTAATCAGCCCACGCATGCAAATACCCTGCGCTCACTTGCTGAATATTGCCCTATTGCAAAGCAACTGCCTCGGAAATGCCCATTGGTCGGAAGGCTCTATTCTTCCAGGCTGAATTGGGTCCGCGCAGGGAATCTGAGGCATGTTCAGCTCCAACCTGAGGCTAACTAGTGCTGCGAGGGGGGACGGAGAGAAGTAGCAGAGGAGCAGCAGCTCACGTGAAGCGCATAAATGAAAATTACAAAGAGGTGCAGCGCGCTTTATATGAAGCAGCCGAGAACCTAATGTTATTTATCTTTATGTTATTAGGCTCTTATGTTGAAAAGTTTTGCAGAATGTCACCTCGGTTTTGTTTGTGTTTTTATTGTGGTTTCTGCATCCACGTGTCAAATGTAGATCAGATATTTTTCACTTTGACAAAATACTAAATGTTCAAGCATCAGTTTTGCTCTAGTGAATTTAAAGCATAAGTCAGATTAGCACGTAAATTAAACATATTTAGCCTAAAAATAACAATGCAAAATCCCCAATACACCCCTTAGAGGAGACCTTGGAATTGTATGGAAAGTGCAGCTGAGTTTGGAAAGTTTTTGTTTTTTGTTTTTAACTAAAATGCTAAAAACTCCAAATGGAAGTATATTAGCCCATTTAAAAACAAAAAACAAAAATACACTTGCATTTCAAAATGGCACGGCCCTCCCGCACTAAAAACAACCCCAAACGTCGACCACGTGCTTTTGTTGATTCTTTTTGGGTATCACCTTCCCCTGAATAGCCTTACCCCTCCTGTCAACAAGAACACCATGCGTAAAGAGCGCAGCCTTTAGGCAAGCTCGGGTGCTTTTTATGGACACATTTGCGAGGCGACGGCGACGTCACTCCTGCGACCTGACAGCAAATAGCACGCGTAAATAAAGTAAAGCAAATGACTGTGTAGCCATGGCCACACGCTCTCAAACTGCGCTGGTTGAATGACTGGCTATTAACGCACACCTCAACGCACCCAAAAGCAACCCCTCTGCGCCCGTGTTTGAGCATACACCCGGAGCTCTGGGCAGCACCAGTCTCAGCACTGAGGAGCCCCGTCGCTTACTCCAAAAGGAGGAGAACCGAAGGGGAGAGAATGAGGGTTGTATGGACGTGGAAGCCAAACTAAAGCAGAAAAGGGGGTGCATGAAAGGGCAAAGAGAGAGAGAGAGAGAGAGAGAGGGTGGGGGGCATAAGCAGGGGGAGGGGAGAGAAATTGCTTCTTCTTTTTTTTTTTTTTTGGATGGGAGGCCATGAAATGAAGTCATGGAGGCCTACACTTGACTTTCTTTGACATGTGAAAAAGTAGGAGAAGTCAGAGCTCATCAATAAAACACTTTGGAGGTGAAAGAGAACTCCCTAACAACCATCGCATTCCTGACTATGGGTTCAATGAGTAGACAAACGACGCTGCCAGAGAGAGAGAGGGTGAGAGGGAGGGAGGAAAGGGAGAGAGAGAGAGAGAGAGAGAGAGAGAGAGAGGGAGAGGGACTGCCCCGGCTTGAATGGGGCCCTCAGTGGGCCGGCGAGATAATGAGCTGAGAGGACCGGCTCAAACTGTCACCGAGGGTCCCGCGGTGAGGAACAACACTTTGGCCAATACTCCTTCATCAAACAACCCGTAAACTAAACGAGCACATTCATCTGTTTCTCCTTCCTGCATTGTTTCTACTCACTTAGACTGGTGGCTCAGCCTATAGGCCTACCGTGAATGGCCACAGCTTATATCAGGCTGAGGGGGGGTTCCCAAACATTTTCACGTCAAGGACCCCCCTATTAGACATGCATTAGACCACAAACACCCCCCCCACCCCTCCACCCGGTCACTCCACCCGATTTGTGCAACGAGGGGACCTCGTGTTGGTTATGATTTACTGTAAAACTGTGGTCGCGGCTGTAGGTGGAGTTAAACATTCAAACCGGCATCTTTTTGAGAGACTTTTGTTTTGTCGGCCAGTGAGGGGAGCTTGTTTTGGTGAATGTAATTGAATTAAAGTTCAAAACACTGTATATAATTTTTTTTAAAAATGCAATCCAAAGTTGATTGCAGGACCAAAGAGGAGTGCAGTGTTTATGCGTCCTCGTGTTGGTCAGCCATAGTGGGGGCATGTTGGCTTAGACAGCCATTACTTTAAGTAACAAGTCAAATTTTATTCGATTTTGATAATTAAAAAAATGAATATTTAATTCACAGTGACAGAGCTCAAGATGTTGATCAAATCTCGCTAAATGATCAAATAGGATCTCAATTGCAAAAAAACAAAAACACGACATCCCTTTATTTTAAACACTTGTGGTTATAGTCCACCTTTATAGTGCTAATGTTATTGCCTCTCACTTGTCACAGACTGCAGCTGTCAAAAATTCACACCACTAACCTGCCTTCTCTGAAAAGACAGATTCCCCGATGAGTGTGAGTGTGTCAAGTAGTTTTCTTTGGAAACAATGCCGCCAGTAGGTTATTGATTTCTTTGGTTAAGCTGTAAATCCGCTCCAGGAGCTAATTCGTTGTCTTCACTCACGGGAGATTTCTGGGTTTTTTTGGTGGTATTTTATTTTATTTTTTCCCCCAAAACCTTCCACTCGAATGTCAGGTAGGCCTTCGTCTTTAATAGCAACAAACCCCTTTGTAAACATATATATATTTTTATATACATTTATATTTTTCTGTTTGTGAGGTAATCTGTATCGCTGTGATGGTCTGTAAAAAAAAATCGGGATAGGCTGATGTTGGGAAAGCAATTAGCCCAATTCGGATTAGCAGCAACTAATGCCACAGGCCTTGAAAAGAAAGCTTAATCTGGCCGCTATTTTCCCCTGAGGCAATGTGGTATTTGTGCCCATCTAGAAACTTTTAAATGCAAAGAAAAAGACAGAAAAAAGAAAGCAAAAAGAAAAAAACAAAAGGGGAGGGAGCTGTACGAAAAAAACAGTGACATTGTTTTTGGACAGGGAGAGAGATGTAGAGCAGGTTAAACTTCACTAATTTAGTTTTATTTGGGAATACGTCAGTTTACCCTCCACAGGCTGATAAAAATTAAGTAATTATGTATAAAACTAGTGGAAATATTGCTTCCATCGTTTTTCTTTTTTTCCTGTTTTATTTTATTCATCAATACTTGTTTGCCCTTGTGATGATCCCCCACTGGAGGTCATAGTTCACCAACCTTTTATTTAGCAGGCCATCTGGGGAGGTCTATTAGAAAATGTTACAAGATTGTTACAAGATTGTTTATCTTCAGCAAAGATGGCCAAACTGAACCCCTATAATTCCTTTATATTTTGAAAGGAAAATTGGAGCATTGATTTATATTATATAAAGAGAAATATTATGTTTATTTATTTAATAGTTATTTTATTATTATTTATCTATTTATTTTTGCAGAAGGAAAGGTGTAAGTTAGTGGAGCTATTCTTCTAGGAATAAACACCTCACTAGTTAATACACCTACTTTTTGTACTATTAAGGAAATCAGATCAATGCAATATTATAAAATTATTACAAAATTATTGTTATTGCTATTATCGCTGATTATGAATATTATTTTTAGCATTGGATGTTGATTTTAACTCTCAAGATTGCCATCAGTAATTTAAAAAAACTATTTATATATATACAGTTTAAACAATAATCAAATCGAAATTAACCTAAAACATTATTATTATTATTATTATTATTATTATTATTATTATTATTATTATCATCATCATTATTATTATTATTATTATTATTATTATTATTATTATTGTCTAGATTGTATTTTGTACTGGTGTTGTTCATTTTGTAATCTTAATCTCAGTTATCACTACAAATGTCGACCTGAATTTTCTAAGCAGCATTCTTGTTGAGATGACCTGTCATCCATCAAGCAGCCTCGGATTGTCAGTTTTATTCTCTCTAACGAGATTCATGAGGACGTCGCAGGTTTATTTGCATAAATTATTTACACTTTTACAGCGTGCAGTTCTGTTTTCATCAACAATGATTGAACAATCACATGCTTGTTTGACTTTTGCGCTGTTCGGAACAGAGAACTCAATTAATGAGGACTTATTTCTCAGCAAATTCAGTAAATATAAAGAAACTTAACCCAATCAGGGAAAATGAAAATCTTTGCAGATGCTTCTTATTCTGCCTCTCCAACAATCTTCCGCCTTTAGTCGCCTTTTAAAGACGTTCCATCACAATAAAGAACCACATATACATGTGTATTTTCAGACGTATAGGTGCACCATCCTCCTCCTGGGGCAGGATGTTTTGAGGGATAAATACTTGAGTGCAGTTTTAGTTTTTATTTACCTAATGCACAGTGCACGATCTTTGAACTTTGAGGAGAAACAAGGCGAGGATGAGGGATTTCTTGTGCAGCTCACAGAAGGTGGACAGTCCACAGAAGCCCTCTCCTGGCAAAAGGCTGAAGGCTGGGATAAACACCGGGGCTAATGGTGTCACATCGCTGCTCGGCAAGCGTGACAGAAAGAAACACTGGACCCAAACATACAGGAGCCTGAGACACCCAAAGGCTCCCAGCTACTGTTTGGACATCAGATTTCATCTTTATACTATTTTACGTGAGGGGGGGAAAAAACAAAAAAAAAAATATGGACGCTTATCTCATTAGAGGTGAGCCTAAAATAGAAATATATATATACATATTTTCAAAAAACACATAAATCTAAATCCGAGTATAGATACAAGAGTCTAGCCTTTTTTTTTTTTTTTTTTTTGGATAAATCAAAATCAGTCTGAAAACCCTCAGGGCGCACGTCATTTCCTTGCATGTTCATTGTACCAATTAAAATTATGACATTTTCCGTTTTTGCAGATTGGAAGCAAAAATTAAAAAAAAAAAATACAACACGTCCAATGACTGCTTAACTAATTTTAGAGTCCACAATATTCAAAATGTTTCTCTAAAACTCGCACGTGGATAGCAGCGCGATGAAGAGGCGCGTGCAGCCAACAAAGTGAAATATTCCGCTGATGGACAGCGTCATTTCCACCGCGCTGATGGATCGAGCAGAGCTGAATAGATCCCCCATACGCATTCAATTTACTGTACAGGTCGAAGCCTTTAATTTCCCCCCGGCGTAAAGCTCACAATAATAGGTGCTTTTTGACGGAGTGACGTGCGCTTAATTCCTTAGTGAAGATCGCTAATTACACGCTGTATGTGTGTGTATGTGTGTGAGAGAGAGACAGATGACAACAAAAACGAAGTCAGCTCGCTGTGTTCAACTTTGTGTGGGTGTAAACCTCCTGTACACAGAGCAACGTGCAGGCACTTAACCCGTAATTTTACCTAACTTTGCCCCGTGCGTCAGGCTGAGAATCAGCTCCGTGCAAGTTTCAGCACCTTTTAAAGTTTTGAGGAGATCAGGCAAAGCACACACATTTCAGAATTTAAATATTCTCAAAAGGAGAACAGTAGACGTATCAGGGATTTAAATATTAAAAGGAAATTGAAATATGTTCCGTCCAAACTCACCGGCTGAAAGGCAGCAGCGGAGTCTGACCGGTATCCTGTGCGTATAAAGTGGCTCCTTCCCTCCCCGGATCTCTCCTCCGCGTCAAAACGACAGAAACTTATAGGTCCCGATATAAATCTATCTACCTTTGGATCCGTCGTGGAGTTGAAATGTCAATGAGAGTGGGAAAAAAAATCTGCGGCTCTTACCAGCAACTTTCCCTTCAGCATCAGCCTCAAGTTGGCAGTGATTGGCTGGAGCGACGGGTCGACGTCATACCTTGGACAGGACACAGAGCACAGAATGGGGAAGTGCACAAGGTAGCAAATACATGTGGAGCACACCGGCCTGTTTACTGTCCCACTGACTGACAGCTAACGCCTCACTCTGCAGGCATCTCGTTTTATTGTTTCATTTTAATTCATCTTATTTGGCTTTATTTTACGTTTTCATTTTATTCCATGGTGCCCCATGTTGTGCCAGATTAAAAGGCGATTTTGCGAGAAAAAAAGATCTTCGTTATTGCCAAAATCCTCTTTGTGATGATCAAGTTAAGCCAGACTAACTTGGTTTACTGAAGTTGCTAGCATTTAGAAACAATATAATTCTACTTGTCATTTTTTTTAGTTGCAACAACTTCACAGAACAAAGTAAATACTGATAAATTTCAAGTAGGCTATACAATTAGATAAAGTGACTATAAATTAACATTAATAGTTACATTTTATTTTATTTTTCAAGGCAGTCTATTTCCAATATTATTTTTAAGTAAGATCAACTTGTCAAGTAGTGATTGTAGGAATAAAAGACATGTATGTAGAGAGTTTCTCTGATCTTATCCTGAAAGGTAAACTTACGTACTACTAAAATGTTTTCCATCTATGCAATTGACAGTGAGACAGTGACAAGTTTTTTTTTCAAGTTTTGCAAATATAGTTCATATGACTTTAAATGATAAAAACTGAACTTCGCTTCATTGGATTTTTGAGAGCTGCTCTCCTATCCTCCAGTTACTGAGGAGGGAGTGACTATAAGCATGAAAGTTGTTGTGTTTTTAAATCTGAGCATGCTCAGTGTGCAACAGGTGTGGGCAGAACAGGTGCAGGCAAGTCCCACTCTAACAGACCTATGAAAATGCCTGTCACGGCACCTCATGATATATTTGGTCTGTACCAAAGCTCTGATATTGTGCTGGCACAGCTCTGTTTCAGGGATTCAAAATCGTAACCATAAACATGAATTATGTGTGGGACAATTCCTTTCAGCCTGTGCTCAAAACGTTTTATTTCTACAGCCCTATAAAGTTGTGGTAATGGGGCTTTAGCTTCCCTTTTACTAAGGCGGGCTAAAAGCCTCCAATCCTATTTCACAACCTCTGATGTTTGTGTCAATTTGAACAAGACTGGTGAGTAAATGGGCAACCGCGCCGCCGCCTGTCTCTCAGGAAGAGACCGGGGCAGCGCAGGTACGGGCCAGTCAGGACTGGCTGTGTTTGGGCCATTATTTGGAGGGACGGCCATTAAGAGGCCTTGATACTGTGCAACGCAGCAGGGTGCTCGACATCCGCGCTGGAAACCGCACGGCTTGGTCCCTGCTTATCAGGCTGTCAATAAAACGAGATGGGATACAGCGGTCGAGCCAGGTGCTCCCTTTCCCTTCCCACACAGCCCCGCTCTCCAGAAGCAGATCAGGCGTAAACGCAAATCTGTCCAGCCGGTTTTCCCTCTGCCGTCACCACGCTGCTGCACAACGCCACCTCTCTCACTCTCCCCCTCTCCCTCCCTCCCTCCCTCCCTCTCTTTCTCTCACATACACACACTAAACCACGCTGACAGTTGTTTTTGAGTTTTTAAAATGCATATGTGGAAACTATTTTGCAACTCAAATACTAATAATACCACTGCATACATGCAATCAGCTGATGCATAACTAGTAACCACATACATTTCAATAAAAGTTAAATATCTGACATTAGTTACATGTTGATGTGAACAGGCCTGCATGGACAACATGTAAAAAAACTTCTGAGAAATAATATTTGGGAGCCCTGTGCACGCTTTCCAGGAATATGCCAATCCCTTGCTCGCCCTGACTGATCAAATTTGAAACAAATTGTGTAATGATCGACCTCCCCTCTCTAACCATGCAGAACATTATGCTGCCATAGCCTACGCCTCATGAGCTTATTGTTTACTGCCGCTGTAGCAGACAGAGAAAAATGTCCAGGGGACCGAGCACGTTACCAGAAAGCAGAGGGTGCACGCGGAGTGGATGCTGCTGTTCAAAAGGGGGCATTTCATCCATCTAAATTAGGATTAATTGCAATACAGACGAGGAGGTAAGTTTGATCTGAACTTTAGATTTAAAGTTGCTGTGAAATTAGGCCCTGTTGAAACTTTGTCACATACATGAAGCGATCTTCCTTTATTTGCATTGTGAGGGTTTTCTTTTGCGTAAAAACTGAACTCTTAAAACCTATAAATATAGTCTAAAAATGTAAAGAAAGGCCACAGTTAATCAAATTGGAGCCTTGAGTGGGTAAAATTGTCAGGCCTGCTCCTGCTGCCAGACAGCAGGCGTGTAGTGTGCAGAGATGTTTAGATAGGTCATCTGATATTTTCAATTTAAGATACAGTGTCCAAAGATAATATAGCCTAATTACCCCCACGCTGCATACTCACGCGCACACACACATGCACATACTCCTCGTCTCTCTCCCTCTCTCTCTCTCTCTCTCTCTCTCTCTCTCTCTCTCCCCCTGTGTGAAATGTTTTAATAAGCCCTACACGCTCTGTGTGCAGAGTTTGATTTGTTTTCTCTCCATGCTCCCCGGCCCTGGATCGAGACATTAGCCGAATTCCCCCGGGGTGATTGGATGCAATTTGTCCGGAGTAGACAGGCACGTCCTGGATGTTAGGAATTCACTTTGGCTCAACGTGACAAGTCTGACTTCGATCTACAATTGCATCTGAAAGTGCAGCGAGCGGAAAGATCCCATGCCATTAAGTGTTCTTCTTCCCCCTCCACTTTTTTCTTTTTTTTTTCAAAATAACAAGATCCTCCATTTGTTCACAAATATTCATAACAATTCCATTTGCGACACCTCTAATCTGCTAGTGAGGCCTGTGTGCAGCGCTGAATGCGGGCTGTGTCGGCGATGGTGCACATGGTCAGTCCTCCGAGTCAGACTGGAGAGAGAAAGTCCAAACGAGGGGATATTGTGCCCTAAATCTATGACCCTTTAAATTAGATTAAAGATTGACAGTGGGCTGGATCTGAAAAAGGAAAAAAACGTAAGAGTGACACCTGCCACGCAGACTTGCCTGTGATTGATTCTGATGCTTCGTGCTGGCAACAATAATGCTGCTGTTTTGCGCAGGGCTGAGTAGGCGCATTTATCACTCGCTTGCCAGGAGTGGCTGAAGTCAGTGTCCGTGTCGCGCTGTGAGCTGACAGGGGAAAATGGGAGCTAACGAGGTTGTCAGATGTCCTGACAAGACAAATGAGAGCTCGTCACTCCCCGTGCTTTAATAACGTTTAATGGAAACGTATTGCACCGTTCAAAATAAAGTGTTACACATACTGGGGTCTGGCGGCGACGCAGTTAATTACGCACGGCGAGGTAAATTACGCATCAGCTAAAGGGTGTTGGCCTGGATTCAGCACCACTAAGGATGATTGTATCTATAACACCTTAGGATTTGTCGTTAACAGACCATCTCGACCTTGGACTTTGTGTTGTTACTTTCGAGGAGCAATTGGGCTAAGGATGAATAATCAAAGCAAAACCGACTTTCCAACATGTGGTCACAATTTGTAAAAATATCTTATCAGAGCACATCTTTGCAACAGCTGCTGAATATTTGTACATGTAAAATCATCTGTTAATTAAAAACAGACCAGAGACAAATCAAAGATCTGCCATATACATCAGCATTAGATGTGTGTCGTATATGTTATTTAATTAGTACTTTCTATTTCATCTCAGAGACCCGAAAGAATTTTTTCTTCACTGAAGATTTAACATCATTCTTCGTGTCTTCTCAGCACTAAGTCAGTAAACTGCTTCACTATTCTTCCACCAACATGTGTGAATGATATTTGGCTCTTAAATCGAATTCATTCACTCGCTAAATTGTGTCAATATCTGGCGTTCAAATCCGAGCAAGACTTGAACTGTAGCAAAACTTTGATGACTTTGATTTTCCACGTGGAAATGTTTAGATGAAATGTAACTCTGTCACAACCTCTGCAACACTCTACACTGAGAGGGTTTTCCCCATCACTCGATTGTTTTTTTGTGAATAACTTTGAGCTCTGAGATTGTGCATTCTCCTGTGTAATTCATGGTGTGCGATATAGCCAACACACGGTATGGTAGTTATGGTCATGATACATAATCCCCAGGGCAGGGCTGACGCTGGGCTCTAACTAAACAGTGCTGCTTTAAAGAGACTCTTTGGTGGTGCTGTGGGCTATATCAGACACTTCCTACCAGTTCATATTTATTTGATAATATCTATTTGTTTATTTATTTGATAATCTATTATAAACAGCTGAGTATTTCACTGCATGAAGGACCGTGATCTTACTCTCCGGTTTCTATGGCTCATATTGATGTTTTAATTAATCATCTGACTCAGAATGATTAGAATCACCGTGTTTTTTTCGAAGATAAATAAATAAGCAAACGTTGCATTTAAAGGAGCTGGAGAAAGTGAGGAAAATTATGACACCGATTAAGAAATTTGACTGAACAACGATAAGTCATTGGACAACGCATGACCTGAACATCATTCAACAACCAATAAACGAATTAGATTAGTTTTCCCAACTAAAATAATATATGCATATCGCCTTAATAAATTAGCTCGGATCTCTCCTCCACTAGATGATGAACAAGCAGAGTGAATGACAGGTGACGGGGCAGCATTTTGTAAAGATCTCATTCGGCTCCTGCTCCTTTCTCTCCTGATGGAAGGGGCGGGATGTGTGCGTAAAAATAGACATAATTTCACTAATGCCATCACCTGGCCTCTGGCACTTTTCTGTGCAGGGTCGGAGAGGCCGGAGCACCTGCTGCAGGAGGAGCAGCAGCAGCAGCAGCGAGAGAGAGAGGATCCGAGGAAGAGAGGTAATTATACAGTCGGTAGCGCTGCAAACATGGCCACATACAATAGCACCCAGCCACCCAATGGATATTTTTGTGCGTAAAACTGCAACAAATGTTAAAATGTCCGAATAAACGCGCATGTGATGCCTGGATAGCGCACAGGCCTTTTGCAAACAAGCCTATAGCTCCGAGCAAGAGAGGAGACAGAACATAAAACACCAAATGTGACAAACTCAACGCAGATCTGCGTGATATGTATAAATGGATGCAGCGGCGCAACGCTGTACGTGAACTCACACAGATAACTGGGCTATGTAAAACAACACACACTAAATCAGGCAATAACGACGACAAACCGTCTGGAAAATGGACGCACATAGTGCAGCAAGAAATCACTTCTTGTCCCCTCCCTCCTTCTCTGTGTCTGGATGACAAATCCTATCCTGGAGTAAATATTTTGAGGATAATTGAACTGATTGTTATTTGCAAGTTTCTCTGTCTTGAATATAAAAGCGGCGGCGCGCCTGTGCGCACTCATAATGACTTTCAGACCATTGGCAAGATATATTCATAATGTGGCGAATCTTAAATTGCTAATATGCAATTCTGCGGAATATGTCAGGATGCATTATTGATTTGGCTTTTTTTTTCCCGCAGCAAATGTTCTTTTAACACCGAAAATGTGAGATAGACGGAAACACAAAGTCTCAAAGGTCCTGAAAAAGCTCGTCGTTAAAATGTGAAACTGGCTGACCTCTTCACTCCTTTTAAGAAAGCTCACCAAAGCAACTAAACTCTAAAGTGAAGGGTTAGAAGAAAAAGTCCCAAATATAATGCAGACAAAAGGAGAGAAAGGAAAGCGAATATGTTTGTGACTTACTCGGGAGGCACTTTGTTGTACCTTGAGCATATAGATTATTGAGGACTTGTGTGAGAGAAATAAAGATAACTTTCGGGTCAGTGCTTCACTATTGATCTTATTCACTCCATCCCTTATAGGCCGGTTATTCAGCAGCACCCCGCTGTGGATACACACTACATTTCAGCCTATACAGTGTTAAGCCTGAGCACTGGCGACAGAAAGCCTCTGTATGGACCACGAAACGTTTCTAAATCTAATCACAAACGAACCGTAATTAGACAAGTAATTACCGGCGTAATTAACAGCCTCTTTCTGCTCGCTGTGCTTTGATATGGACGGGCAGCGAGCTCTGCGCTTTATGGCACACAGGCAGCAGCAGCGGCAGCGGATAAAGTCTTTATTATTATTGCTGGAAACCCATCTGGTAATAGTCTTGCCCGAGACCTCCTCCCCCCTAATCAAGGTTTTAATTAAAGACGGTTGAGGGCCATGGAGAACATGAAGGCCAGTAATTAAGACTAACATTGGACCCTAACAGATGCAACCCTCCTCCTGCGTTGGTGCAGAAAAGGGAAGCTCACAAACCAAGACGCGCACAGTCGATTATGCAGAGATGTATGTATTCATAAATAATGATGGAGTGGCGGTTACTGATCATCATAATGCACCACAACACGAAATATAAACAGGAATAAATGATTCGCAAAACCATCATTTTCCTTTTAAGTGTCAAACATATATTTATGTCAGATAATAAAAGGTGAGATAACTCTATTCGCCAGGTTAGGTGAATTTACACTTTCCGCTATTCAATACAGTATTTAACCCCTCATTCGACATTAGAGGGGCATTAACTGTGGAGAGTCTGGGTGTTTGTTTTCATATTTCGTTGACATGTATTGATTTGAGGACAGCTCTGGGGTTTTGTCGCAGGAGAGAGCCCCCGGTCACAATGCATTAGCGTGATGCCTGCGCACTACAGCCCGTCATCTGGGGGTACAAACAGGACGGGGGCTCGACATTATCATTATACACACAGGGATGCGCGCGCAAAAGTTGGCACCAAACATTACATAGGCCTATTAGTTTATTGTACTTTAAGTAGTCGCGTTTGGATTTTAAATTAAACGTTTTTTTCTAGTGATTTATACATCTAATAATACTCAACCCAAAATCCAAATGAAAGTGTCTTGAGCAAAAGTTCATCTGATATAACAAACTGACTAAACTTGAATGATACAGGATAAATGTAAAGATATCGCAAAAATTAAAAGGCAACAAATTATCTTAATTTCAAATCCAAACCTGCAAAATGGAGATTATTGTGCGTATGTTTTGCGTAAAACTGCACCTGGAGTCAATCACGCAGACTACATTATACAAAAATATAATCAAACTGTGTCACGCGTAGTTATGAATATTCATTACATTCGCTTCAACCAGACCCCGCTCATCCCCTCTCGCTCTCAAACGCACCCACGCACGCGCTCCCACACACTTAAAGGACTTCCTCCATAAATTGTGGAAGTTAAAGATTTGCCCCTCTTCAGATGGGCGGACGTTTAGCCAAAATCCCCCGCACAGTTCCCTGCCTGCTCAGCCACCACTGGAGAGAGGGGCCTACAAGAAAAGGGTGCACTTTGGCTTCTCGACCTAGTCACATCTCCCCGAACAAATGGCAGACCTGAAAACGAGTCAGGATTCAGACCATATAGGCGACGGAGGGAGGGAGAATGTTGTCAGGTGGACCCAAAGTAAAAACACAGCTTCACTGCATCGCTTCACCTCTCCTACAAGCATGCATGCAAGAACATCAGCCAGAAAAATAGTCCCTATGTAGAAACACTGTAACAATATAACTTTTTAGCGGATTCATGGTTATAATATGAGGTATCCCCATTTTATGTAGGTCTGCTATGTACCTAATTGCACTAAAATTTAATAAGTCAATTAAATCATGCACATACGTGATTCAGTAATTTTTGCTTACTTAATGGGCGCGCCTTCAGCTAACAGGTAATTATAAACGATTACAAGCAAAACACGTGCAGATAAAGTATATCTGAAATTCTTAATGCAAACCCAAACCGGAATCTTAAAGAAAGCATCTCAGCTGATAACAGACGGGAGATAACTTGTGTGCTTGTGAGCTGCAGCGGTTCTCAGCCTCACTGTGCTCTCCATCATCGTTACTTGTGGAGCTTTTCTGCCCCCTAGCGTCCAACCAGAGACCCTCAAACAGTCTGGATGAAGCTGTTGAGGAGTTAAATATCGGAATATGCTGCTGGGTTAATTTACGCTCTGCAGAACAAAAGGTGACCACTGTTTGTATTCAGGTTTGATGAATGATTACTTTCACTGCTTGAGTCCAACACCTATGTTCTGAGTTATGTTTACAATTCGATTATTAATTGAAATGAAAATTGTTAAGTTCTTTTTTAAGTTATGTTTGCATATATTTGGCATCATGTGGATGAGGGTCACGTCGGGGCACAGATTCTGACGATATACTTTAATTACCTATCTTGATACAGACATACTCTAGAGACAGTCAATTAATTCATTTTAATAACAACTAAATATCTTATAATCAAAGATGTGGCTTTCACATCAAAATCACAATGAGTGAGAGCAAATGTTACTTTATAATTATCACAATTGATTTGATTATATGTCAGTTTTTCTGTATGTTAAACATTGGAGCTGATACACTAAGATACTTTCACAGGCTGCTGTCACATATTGATGTTTTTACAGTCACTGTCTCACATTGTTCATTGATGCAGTTAATGTATGTATGTAGTTCCCCGGTGTGTCAATAGAGATGACCTCTCATATCACTGAGTTTATGTTGGCAGACTATGTCCATCTATTCACTTATCAAGGTCCTAATACCGCTCAAAATGCAGCAGTATGTGGCCTTAAATCTGACACACTATCTGGTTAAATAGAAAAAAATAGATATGTGTATGAATAAAAAGAGCCCCTATTTGCAGTAAGTATTAATTGATCTGTTATAGTTATTTTTGCACATAATAGTAAAAAAACAGACTAATGTGAGTTAATAGACTATATAAATGTTATTGTTAGGTTATTTCACACAGTGGCTATGTACATAAATTACAATTTTTGTGATCCATGAAATAATAAAAGTAATTTTATAAAGCATTAATATATAAGTACTGTAAATTATTAATAAGTAGCCTATTAGTGTTTAAAAATTCATTTGAGTACACACAAATGATGCCACTTTGAGTTTTGGTCCAGATCCAGAATCAAAGAAAAACCCACGAACTATTTCAGAGCATTAGGTTTGATTTTTTTTTTATCTTCATAATCTAAATTCATGTCTAAATTCAAGATTGATATATTAATTAATGTTTCTGTGAAAGTAGAACCGCCTTTTCAGCAGTTTTCTTGATGACAAACACTGACCACAGGCTTTAACTAACCCACCGTTCGCCTTACCACTGATTCACTGGTTACAGTACAGCGAAGCTTTCTGCCCCAGGTACACAACTGAGATGCAGGAAATTATCCATAATATCCCGGTAATGTCCAAAGAATGAGACTTAATTTTCCATCTGATTGCATGGAGAGAAATGTCAAATGTATTGAATTGAGATCGTTATTTTAATCACTAAGGGAGCACAGAGAAGGTTGATGAAGAGGTATTACGTTTTTTGCTGCTCATGCATATTTTTGACTATTGTTTAGATGAGCCTGGACCTCATACAGACAATATACTTGCATTTTGGGTCAAATTGAAGGTAAAAAAAGTGTTTTAGACTTTAGAAAATATACTTTAATATCCTGTAGGTCATAATATAAACTACATCATTTGATGGAACTCTAAAGATTGAAATTTAAGTTCAACAAATGACTCTTGATAAGCTAACAGTTGTGGCATCTACAATGTGTGAGTGTGTCGCAGTATATTTTCTTGTAATGAAGATGTGTTTCCCTCAGAGGATCTCTGTCTCTCTCACTCTCTCGCTCTCTTTCTTTCTCTATGCATGGAGGGAGGTTGGCATTTACTTGACAATTTCTGCCTTTAAGTGCAGGCTTTAAGTGCAGTGTTTTTATCTACACCTAAGATAGCTGCGGACCAGGACAATTTAACAGGCAATTTAACTGACCGTGTGTTAGTGAAGCTGTCTGAGTCCCACTCTCTGCCAGAGCGCCATGGCATGATGGATGTAGGCAGTCTGGGCTAGGTGAAGAGACACACACACACACACACACACACACACACACACACACACACACACACACACACACACACACACACACACACACACACACACACACACACACACACACAATCTTATTGAATACACAGATACACAGACACACCGCCCTGCCATATTTTCCCAATACAAACGCATATGGGCCAATCCACAGCCAACCCCCTTCCATTAAGTCAACATCTTGTGCTGGCGGTTGGAACAGTGCGGGGCTGGAGTCAGGTCGTCCAAATCCGTCAGTAAGAGGAGGCAGAGGCGTTTGTCATCCTCCTCTCTGGGCACCATCCTCCTGGAAGAGAGAAAGGGGGGACAGAGGGTGGTGAAGCTACGTAGCATCTGGCTCTGGTAGCTCCAGCTGCAGGGAGAGAAAGGGGACAGGAGCTGTGCTGCAACCCAGGGGAGACACTCTTTCTGCAGCCAAAACTGCTCCACCACCATCCTATCTGCTGGATGAAGGAGTGGGGGATTGACTCAAACAATACCAAGAGTTTGTCGATAATCTACAGTGAGGAAGAAGACGTAGTACAGAGAGTTTCTTGTTCTCAGCATTTTGATTATCACGACAATTATGCATTGCATTGATCTCTTGATGCAGTGCTCTGAGAAGAATAAGGGTCATCTGCCTACTGAAACAAACCTCTTGACATCACATAGTATGATGGTCTTTGTGGCTACATAGTATCCTCTATCACAGAACAACCCTGCAGCGACAGCACAAAGGCTGGAAATGGCATCTGTGGCACGTGCACACACTTGAGCAGAGTTTCCCTCAAACATGCCACAGTGCAGAGAAGGTATAAACAATGTATCGTAACGCCATCTGACTAGAGTGTTGGATCAGGGGAAAATGTCACCCAAATGATGACCCATAAATCACAGGCCACAGTCACGCAGCCAAGGCCTAGAGACAGTCTTCAGCTTCTAACGTCAGCACACAAATGATGTTTAGCCAGTGGCGGACATTTAGCACCAGACTCCAGCGCCTCTGAGGCCACTCTGTCACAGATCTATGGATGATTCAAAGCCCGGGGACGGCGTTTAGTATTAGCACTTAATGTCCCAGTGTGTTCCAGGGTTTTTTCTCAGGCGATATAGTTACGCTGATTGAAGGAAGGCGATCAGATTAGATGTTTTGGGGGAGAGGCTGAGACGTACTCAGAGGGGCAACACATGCATTGTCTTATTGTGACCTTTATGAGGGAGATCTAGGGGGCTGAGGAGCCCCTCTCCTCAATCTGAGATGTCCTCTGGGATTAATTAACCCCATTCTCCCATTAAGCCTCTGGGATTTGCATTGCTTAGATTGGGAGAAGTCATCAAGAGGAGGCTACATGCACTTTTCTTCTGTTCTCTACCAGGTGTGTCCTCTTCTGTTACATTTTAAAGACACTCTACCTATCATCCTGCCTACCTACCCAAAACTTGTCACAGTATTGTCAGAGCTGTAAGAGCTGGCCCAGCATTGTTCCAAACTCAGCATTGGGGAATAAATAAGTCAGGCCACGTCTGGTTGCCCAACCCGGCTGAAACTCACGGTGAATGACGCCCCAGAATCAGGCCAAATGAACCACCCGGAATACGGATGCTGACACTGCCATCATTGGGCCCTTATCAGAAAAATGACCTGGTCCAGCTTCGGCCCAAACTCCTGCCTGACTCGGCTGAGACTTGGGATGAATGATGTCGTAATTGGGCAAAATAAACTGGCCTGATTACGACTGGCAATACTGCTATCATTGAGCCATAATCAAAATATGACCTGGCCCAGTATCGGCCTAAACCTGGCACGGTGGAAGTAATAAGTCAGGCCGCATTTGGTGGCCTGACTCAGCTGAAATTGGATAAATGACGCCCCAGAATTGGGCCTAATAAACTGGCCTGATTCTGGCTGCCAACACTGCCATCACTGGGACATGATTTATATCTAACTCATCCACTAGTGATGACTGTGTAGGCCTAGCTAATAACAGATGCTGTGAGACTCAAAAATTAACACATATAGTAGAGAAGAAAGGCGAAAGAGCACACAATATCAAACAAGGACACCTAAAATCTCTTGATTGTTGCACTTCATCCTTAAATGCAACACAGGCCTTCACCACACTGTAATGCTGTTGTGGTTAGCCGGAGAAGCTAATGAAATTAGCGGCACAGATCACAAGCATCTGTTTGATGTCACTAATGATGTGTCGAGGGGGCTGCCATGTGCTATTGTTCCAATCGCCTATAGATGCATGTCTGTATAATGTGATAAATGTCATATTCTCAAAAGAGAGAACACGAATTTACCATTCTTTCCGAAAACTGGACCATTAATGTCAATCATGTGGACGGCTACAGACAGCCAGAGGGGTGCCAGCTCACACAACAAGCGCTGGTCCCTACAGTCTCATGATGATGGTCCCCAGACGGTCTGCTGTAACAGCTCCAGCTAATCTTCTTTTCATGGTTTTCATTACGACCTGTCAGGACATAAATTGACAGTAAATTGCCATGTTTATTAACACAGCACTAAAACAGCATCCTTAACTGTTCTGCCCCCTCGTGCAAATGTTAACGTTTAACAGTGACCAATGGGATCAATTAAGAAGCGGCATAAAATGATGCTGCACCCAAACAAATCTCCCTCCAACACACACATACACAGGGCCTCACGTTCACAATTCCACCTTAATATGCCTCCTCAAACATTATGTCCTCTGTTGATGACCCCCTTTGAAGACCTATTCAGACAGACACTTGCTCGCCACATATTTGCAGCTCGAGTAACGATGGGAAGGGCCATGCTTCACAGAGCACTGCATCGCCAGAGTCTTGATTCTGAGACTTGCTGCGTCCTTTGCCATATAACACAGTAATTACTAGATCAAATCTGTTCAAATTGAGGCAACGCTGTTCTGTGATCCCTCCTATACTAATCAGCACGCTGAGGTATGGCTGTGCGACTATAAATTGCTGACTTAATTAAAACCAGGACCTCTCTGTCATCTAATTACAGGGAGAAAAGGTTATTGCTTCAATGCAATTTTCCAAATACGATTCCTTCACAGTTATTAAAGGCTCAGGCGTCGTTTATTGTTTCAGATTTTTCAATATGGAAATGGCCCCGGTGACAGACGTAATGACTCGGGGAAAACGCTTCATCTCGATAGTGGCCTGGCACGGCCATTTGTCTAAGATAAGTGGAGCGGACAGGAACGGGGAAATGTCATGGGAGGCATCCCATGATTGCCTCCACTTTACAGTTGTCATTAAACAGAGCAAAGGTTTCTTTTCTCCTATGTGGCAGCAATGAGAAGTTTATTAATCTATCCAGAATAGTAGGGGCGGTGAGTTATTATAACTATGAAAATTCACAAGGGAGAGGGAAACTGGAGAGTAATTGCATGATGAGAGACTCTATTTTCCCTGTTATTGTTCAGTCATATCAATATGCTACTTCAACTCTTCCACCAACCTGAAACCTGACACAGAAACTTGTAGAGAAGGGGTTTAGGTGATGACACTAAACTTGTATTCATCAAGAACAGCCCTGGGAAATCCCAAGAACACACTGCAACTCAAAAACACGTCGTCAAAATAATACATAATAATAATAATAATATTTTATATATATGTATATATATATATATATATATATATATATATATATATATATATATATATATATATATATATATGTATATATAATAAAATTTTAGTGCCAGAATAAAAAAGAAAGCCAATGAGTAAATTATGAAATGATGGCATTATAGTTTCAAAAGTCCCAATAAATTTGCCAAATTATCCATCCTAGAAGTTCAGTGGATAGGCCTTCTCTGAATAAATCAACACATTTGTAACAAGCGTCATTGTTTGTTAGTCAGCCAGTGATTGTTTCAGTCTAATCTGCTTTTTTGACATCTTTTTTTTTAACAACTTGTGGAAAATGTTACTTAGCACTTTTATTGAAGGGACTTTTTTGTCATATTTTATACATATTTTCTCTCATTAATGCAGGCCTGCCCCTGACAATTTTTTTTTATTATTGATTAATAGGTCAATTATTTTCTCAATTTGTTCCATAAAATGTAAGAAAATAGTGAAAACACCTGCAAGGATATGTATGGCTGTACCAAGAACCATTCTGCAAATGGGACTTTCATGAATGGTATGGTCATGTAATGTATTCATTCATGATATGAATACATTTTACAGACACTTTACACATAATCCTCATTTTTGGCATTATGTTCAGTTTCTGTGTCTCAGATCAGTCATATACGACGCCTTCATTTAGTATTAAAATCATGTTTTAAATTTTCCTTCCTGTTCTCTGGTTTAAAGCTACAATAGTCAGTCTGAGGCATGACAGGAAGATGACTGACTTTTTTTCCCATGAGTTGCAGCTAACATCACAGAGCACAGCACACTCTTAACTCACACTCTTTAATGTGGATGTCCAATCAGTGTTGATTGTAAATATAGTCCACTGAAGCACTAAATTCCTCAGCATGTGCAATATTGATCCAAGAAACCAAACTCCTCCTGTTCACGGAGCCATGTATATCGTACTTGTTACTACACTACTAGCCTATAGCTATTACTTTGGTGAAAAAACTGTTCACTCGATGGTTATCTGCCCTCTCAGCTTTGTCTTCAGAATTCCAAAGCAGGTGTCCAGCACACCTCTGTCCTAATGATGAGTAAAACTGTCATGCATAGTAACACACGTACCGGCTTCTCAACGACAACAAAAACTGCCCACACTGAAACTCATTGCGACCACATGATTCCATTTATGTTAGTATCAGCAGATTAGCATTAGCAGATTTTGAGAAAAGGCACCACCGGTCTGTGTTTGCTCTCAGCAGCTCAGGTTCTGGAGGGTCTCTGCTCTAGTCCTTAGACTAGCTTCAGCCTTTCTCGATTGTATTTCTTCGGTTATATACTTTGGTTTGAATAAATGTCAAAGTTGACCAAAACACTGCAAAATGTATCCTTATCCATAACATCCTCAAAATGCAATATTTTGGGATGCCATTGTTGCTGTTGGAAATATAGCTAGTTACATAACAAGCAAAGAGAACAAGGAAGTTTTGTTTTTGAGCGGCATGTAGAGCACATCCACTAGCTACCCCGAGGTGGAGCTGAAATAGCCTGTAGATCTTCATGCCTCTGACTACGTCACTGTCATTTCAGAATATGGCGCTGGATGCAGGAAGAACAACAGATTTAGCGACTGCGAACTCAGCTTTCTCTTTCAATATATTAAACACTGACGAATTTATTGCTTCAATGGACTGCATTTACCGTCAACAATGATTGGACATAAGAGGTTACAATTTTATCTTTAAGTTTACCTCAATCAGTCAGATGCTTGGGCAACAAACTAAACTTTGAAAGCATGAAGCTGATGAATGGCCTTAATATCTATGTGATTCAGGGGTTATCTACACACAAAACAGTGATCCATTTGTTCAAAAAGCTTTAAGTAGAGATTGGTTATTTGTCTACTAATGTAAAACTGAACATTGCTGGAATTTCCTACATTTTTCCTCAGATGAGAAGCATTTCTCTTCAGATACTTTGTGTATTACTAACAATATAAAGGCTAAGTAAAAAAAACAAAAGGCTCTGATTTTTTTGGTAACAGTCAAATTCACTCCCATAAATTAGTGTAAGATCTCAGTTATTCATAAGCACCTAAATATTCACATGTTCAGATGAATTTTTCACGCATAAACAACCTACAAAGCTTTCCCTGCACAAAAAGGAAAAAAAAAGTAATCAGTCTGAGTCTGTGAGTGTGGGGCAGGAAAAGACCACAACAGAACTGTATATCCTGGACACTAATGCTCTGTGTCTCCCACCATAGGGTTTTCTTAATTACATTAACCAAATGCCTTCTGCAGGGTGTGTAATCTCATGGTTAACTGAACACCCCTGTAGCTGCTGCAACCCCCTCCTCTTTCTATTCCTCTGTGAAATATTCATGTTGAAAGCCACTCTTCCCATCTACTCTCTCCCTCCAACATGTTAATGCCTGCAGTTTTTCGGCCATGCTACTATTGTTTGAGATTAATCCCAACTTCCCAATCACCTCCAACACATAGGCTATGCCTCAAAAGAATCCAATATTAGTGGTATAGATTTTAATTTAAGTGAGTTAAGCACCATTGCCTAAGTTTAAACATGTTCAATATTGCTAACAGAAAATATTTCTTGTATATTAACCTTGAGAAATGTATGTCTAATATCAGTGCTCATTTTATTTTAATACAGACTATATAAAGTTTATATTAATTTATATATTTTTAGTACATTTCAGGGGATATGTCTCACTGGGAAAAACACATTTGTATTTCTTCATGTCTGCACAACACACTGATTCAAATTGACCAGGCAGGACTAATTTAAATACATTAACTATTCATTAATTGAATAAAGAGGCTAGTTAGCCCCAGGGCCCCTTTATAATCATAAACTGGGGTGTACTATTTATGCAAAACAGCAAAGTGCCATGTGCTGGCTTATTATGCTACTGATGAATGGCAAAGTACATGTTTCTCCGGCCCACGACGGAGGATTAGGCACGGCAGTGTCAGCAAGTTGTTTCCAGGGTACAGAGTCTGCTCCTCCACATTACAGCATTTTGAGATGCATCTGAGTAATGTAATTCTTCTAGTCTTCTTCATGTAGATGTAACTGCACCCCCTCCCCATGCAAAATCCCTGTGTCTCTCTGAAAACATTATGTTGCAAGCATGAAGTTAACAAAACAGGGAAACCTCCACACTAACACATATACTATTACAGGCTACAGCTATTGTTGGTGACTCCTGCTTGTCTAATACCAGCATGCAGAGATGCAACTTTTTATGTCCCAGTACTTCAACTCAGGGTGTCTACTAACACAGAGTACTCCAATACTTTAAATCTCTATACCTGACTGTGTGGAAATCATTATAACATTTTTCATGTAAAGGTAACATAAGGCCAAAAATTACTGTCACATTAAAGTCTGTGTTGGCAGCCAAAAGTGAAAAGAGGTAGCCAAAACCCTGAATTTCACCATGACATTGACAAAGAAACAATTTTATTTTTTCGCTATTGTTGACATTTAACAGGATAAGTGGGATTACATTTGTACTTTGCATAATTTCAAATAAGCTTAACTAAGGGACTGTACAAAAGTTATTGAGGTGAGGAGGGGGACTAAATCTTACATTTTATTTTATGAAAAATAAGACTCTATGGAGACCTTAAATAAAGATGGATAATATAGGTGGGTAATTGTTACCCTTTTCCATCAAACTTATCATATATGCAGGTTTATTAAATGAAGGAAATCACATTATAGGCAATAGACTGCCTTCCCATTGGTAGTGGACAAGTATGCAAGTTGTTTTGTTTTGTTTTTCTGATGTGTCACATTTAAAGTCATGGGAGGGCTCGGAAACAGGTTTGTAATCAGTAGAAAGCAGCATGAAGGCCAGTAACAATATAATGGTGGTTGCCTGTTTTTGTATTTCTTAATCATTCAGTCTCATTTTCAAACTCGATACGGACTAAATTTTAAACAATGTTCAAGCACTGCTTGGACAGAGATAGCCCATGTCTTGTGACAGTGTATTGTTAGATCGCTCTAGCAAAGGGGGCTAAAATTGGCACGTTCATGCAGGTGTCACATTTCCATCACTGCTGATCAGAGCTGGGCAGATAAACACCCATGAATACAATACAAAACCAGATGTGGGTGGGTTTTAGTGGGTTTTTTGTCCAGTGAGAACATAGCTCTCCACACTCTGGCCTGATTCAGACTATAGCTGTGATATAGCCTTTGGATGACACAGCTTTGGCTGTTGTTGTCACTGACTGTGGCTGTAGCCGTAGCTGTGCTTTGGTTGTGGCTGTGACATGTTGGTTTTTAAGGGGTGTAACACTGACTACATGCTGGGGTTGTTTGTGTGCACTTAATTGATATGGTTGAGCTGGCTGAGTGTTATGAAGCTACTGTTTTCTGGAACTCCCGTGGTGTATTGGTTACAAATCTGTCATATCTGATAGGAGAACCGTGGGTTCAAATCCTGTGTGGCTTAACAATGTTGGCTAATATTAATAGGGGAGGTAAAAAGTAGTCAAAGTACAGCTGCAGTTGTGCTCACAGCCAGTGGCTGTATAATGTCAGAGCTCTGCCTTTTGAAAAGGTTGGTGGGTAATAAGTGAATCATGTTAAGGGTCACACCTTTTCTCCCTCTGTATTATCTGTAAAGTGTTTCCCTAAACAGGCAGTGTATTATAAATGGATCAACATACTAAAAAAAAAAAAGGCAGCGTCTTCACATTTTCTATAGAAATCTAACCTAACCCATTTAAATAAAAAATATAGGATAAGAAAAAAAAGAGAGAAAAGCCCCTCTCTGCATTTTCAAAACATGCAGACTGATTACTTAAAGGTCTTGTGTGTAAGATTTAGTGGCATCTTGTGGTGAGATTGCAGAACTGAAACTTCTCCCGTGTGCCAAGCTTGTAAGAAATTTACGGTGCCCTCTCCTCGGGTACCATTATTCCTACATGTTTTAGATCTCTCCCTGCTGCAACACAGCAGAATTAAACGATCAGTCTGACATCAAATCAAGCAGCTTCAGGACTTCGTAATGAGTTGATCAGTTGAGTCAGCTGTGTTGGAGCAGGGAGAGATCAAAACATGCAGGACAACTGGTGATCGAGGAAAGATTTGGGAAATGCTGCCTACACACACACACACACACACGTACACACACACGTACACACACACACACACACACACACACACACACACACACACACACACACACACACAGAGATCCTTCGCACTAGACCTTTGAGCAAAAACAAAAATACGCAACTCTCCCACTGCCTGTCTCTCTTCCTCCTAAAGAACAATCCATCAGCCCCGAAACTAAAATAATAATATACTACTAAAGATTTCAAAGTTATTCTTTATCAAAGAAAATCATTCTCATACATGTGGGGGGACAAAACAGCTTTTCTTGAGCAATTAAACATTAGGCTGCATTTTCTTTTGCTATATGGTGCAATATGCTGAGTGCATACGAGTGATGTAGTAACGTCATATTGGTAACATTTGTCTGTACTCAGTGTTCTCTTCATTTGATCTAAAAATGATTCATAACAATGCGTCAAACACACAAACACAATAACTGAACATGTGCATGCCTTTCTTTGGGACACCTAAAAGATTTACACCTTTTTTTGGGATGTACTCAAACCAAGAAATTCAGGAGAGACATTTGCAAATTCATTATGGACCATATTCTTTTAAAGACTTTACTTTATTTGGGGAAAATGTGGTGTTTGGCTTCCTCAATTACCCAAGACATTTTTTTTCGAGTTTTTAATAATTGATTTGGTATTTTAGCAAAGTATTTTATACATAAATGAAAGTTTAGTCATAAAAACCTAATATTGTCTGTTTTCTGAAAGATCTTGAACATTATATGAAATTCGACTAACAAAAAGGCTATCAAGGCGCTTGATATTTGTAGGCCTATGTCTTTTCTTGGTTATTGTTCTGTTTGTATATGTTAAATTGAACACTGGATATTGAAACTTGGATGTGTAAATAAAGGATGAAAAAAATCCCCGAAAAGATTGAGTACACCTAAAAGACTGTGTATGCTCGACACATTCACACACAGCCACAGCGTCAAGGCCCGTGTATATTAGTGCGAGTGGGAACATGACCAGGATACTGAAGCAGCTTTTGTTTTTTTTTGAATAAAGAATAAAAATCGCTTTTTTCAGTTATTCCATACATGGCTCAAGCATATTTACAAATTCAGTCATGTAACAAACAGGAAATAGGACACTGAAAACGAAGCATACGAAAAACAAAAAAGACAAAAAAAGTGCAGAACGAACTATGTACAATTTACACACACACACACACACACACACACACACACACACACACACACATATAGCATATAGCATATATATTTATGATACTGATGCAGCTCTACAGGCTGTCGAGCTGTAACAATTTTGTATTTTCCCTCCTCCCTGCGTTCATACTGACCCATACCGACTCCATGGTGAGCTGAGTTTGCGCGTCAGCGTGCAACGTGGCGCCTGAATCCCTCTCCTGTTACGGACGTGCCGTTAACCAATGGTAGATATCCTGTCAGTGTAGGAGGCGGGGCTCTACCTGAAACGGACACAGTGATTGGCTGTACGTAAGGCGGCAGAAAACCCCGGTTTGGTTGCATACCTCCCTCAGGAAAAGGGGAACAGGATTGCCTAAAACGGTTTTGAGTGAGGACCGTAGGTGCTCTCAGTGGACCTGTGTGCAGGCTCAGGTGCTCTTTGCAGGTTTGGTCATCGCGCAGCTGCAACATTGTAGCAAAGACAGAGAGGCAGAAAGGTTAGTGTGTGTCGGCGAGCAGTGAAAGTGGCCACACAGCCGCTTGCTCATTGTGCATTGTAGTGTCACAGGCCCGTTTACAGACAGAACCAGCTTCATCCCTGACTGATGGACGTCCTCAGCTTCGTGTGCGCTGCGCTCCTGTGCACAGTTTTGGTGCACGGTAAGCCGACGTTAAGAAAAGAGAGAGTGCTTCATGACCCAGAGCTGAGCAGGCAAGCCCATGAGGACAATAAAAGCTTCCAATACGACCATGAGGCCTTTCTTGGCAAAGAGGAGGCCAGGACATTTGACCAGCTCACCCCAGAAGAGAGCAAAGACAGGCTCAGGTAAGCAAACACCGTCAGCACTGTGACACACGAGCTGATGTAAAGTCAGTGTTGGTGTTGCTGTCACAGGATGCGGACTCTTGTTTTTGTAAATCACGCACACTCACTTCTCTGCTGCTGGAGTCTGTTGCGTGTAAAACAGTTCAGGCTAAGGACATTAAACATTTACCAACATGAGCACAAGTGCCTGAGAAAGATGTGCATGCCAGCAGAATCTACAGGGCCAGATAAAAACGGTGCATTATTGCGCACTGTTCGCACACACTCCTATACAGTTAATTGCCAAGCCGAAATCTTAATTATACATCGTCATTAAAGAACCATTTGTAAGTGATGAAGTTGGAGTACAGTTGTGTTGCAGTTTGCATATAGAGCTGCTGTCACTAACTGTAGTGTATTTCATCATGTGCTACGTGACTGTTTGTATGCTTTTTTTTTTTTTTTTGCTTGGATGACAAGTTGGCACCATGTAACCCACGTTGGCTAAAAGGGCTTTCCTCCCCAAAGAAAACTCTTTCCTGTGGTGTTGAGAGTGGGAGGATCCCTTGTAACATCACAACGTGGCAACCCACGTCTAAGAATACACCCCAGCTACACTGCATTCTTTACTAAAATGGGTTTTCCTGCTCCTCCCTGCAAGAGTAGTTTCATTGAAGCCACGTCCCTTATAGTAAAAATGGTATCACCAAATATTTGTTTTCTCCCCTGCCTGCTGGTAATAATAGCATCATGGTGTATTGAGGTGAGACAGCCCAAATATTTGGCTTTTGTGATGGTCACTTATTCTTAAAAATGGGGCTGCACACTTATTGAAATATTATTCAGATGCAATATCCGTATCCCATTTTTTGATAACTTTAAAATGTGTCATGACATACTTTTTAAAATGAAGCATTATGGTGCTACAGTCATTCCTGATGTAAGGGAACATACTTGTTTGGTAAAGACCCCCACCAAAATCACATTATTGTTGTTTTATATTTTTTTCTTTAAAAAAGAAATGCAGAAATACCATTCCAATAAAATAGTGTCTCATATCACAATTGCAATATTAGTCAAAAATATTCACAATATGATTTTTTTTTTCTTTTTTTGCAAATCATGCAGCCCTACTTGAAAAAAAGGTGCCTGTTGTGGTACTTTACCATCTCGTTTGAATATTAAAAGTAATAACTCTTAAGAACTGTCTTTATTTTTGCCCCTTACAGTAAAATAGTGGACCGGATAGACAGCGATGCCGATGGCTACATCACCACAGCCGAACTCAAGGCTTGGATAAAACGTGTACAGAAGCGTTACGTTTATGAGAATGTGGCAAAGGTGTGGACAGACTATGACCTGAACAAAGACAACAAGATTTCATGGGAGGAGTACAAGCAAGCCACATATGGATACTACCTGGGTATGTGTGTTTTGGGCAGACTATGTCTTATTTTTTGTTGTTTCGTGTTTGTGTGTGTGTGTGTGTGTGTGTGTGTGTGTGTGTGTGTGTGTGTGTGCATGCGTGAATGCATGCATATGCATTTTGCCTAGAGCACAGTACTAATGGTCCAGTGTGTAAAATTTTGGGGATAAGTTGGCAGAAATGGTATATATTATAATAAGTATGTTTCCTTCAGTGCATAATCACCTAAAACTAAGAATTGTTGTGTTTTCGTTACCTTAGAACAAGCCAATTATATTTATATAGGGAGCTGGTCCTCCTCCGTAGAGATCGCCATGTTGCATCGCCGTGTTTCTACGGTAGCCCAGAATGTACAACCTCAACACTGGCTCTAGATAGGGCCGTTCGTGTTTCTGTATCGGCTACCATAAGCAGCAGCCTCCCTGCAACAAGCAGCATCAGAAAAACAACGTGAAACTGCCTTGTTTAACATTTTACCAGTTTTAATCACTTGGTCTGTTTATTTGGAGAGGGAGAGACCTCTGCCGATAATTTGGCTCCCAGTAAAAACCTCCTGAACAATGAGCGCCAAAGGATTTTCAACTGGTTTTCAATCTGCACCTCTTATTCCCCCTAAAACTTACACACTGCTCCTTTAAAGTGGCTATTGTTAAGTGTGACACTAACATGATTTAAATTCACCTCTCTTTAGCCAACCCAGAGGAGTTTGAGGAAGCAACAGACCAGTTCAGCTTTAAGAAGATGCTCCCTCGTGATGAGAGGAGGTTTAAAACAGCCGATGTGAACGGGGACCTGGCAGCAGACAGAGAAGAGTTCACATCGTTCCTCCACCCTGAGGAGTTTGAACACATGAGAGATATTGTGGTTCTGGTAAGCCCTTTGCAACCTCATGGTAATTAAGTATGATTAGAAAGAAGCAGGGTGGTGAGACAAGGCTGGCTCTGTGTACACTAAGCTCAGTGTCAGACATTCACACTTGGATTTAGGAGAAAAATAAAACTCCCCAAATTTAGAGTTTTATCATTTTTCTGTCCACTATATGAGATATTATTTAATTACAGGAACTGATTTGAGTTTTTTTTTCCATGTCTTTAATCCGATGGGCTGCTTGGATGAATGTGCTACATTTAGATAACTTCTTAATGAAATTTTAACTGGGCCAGGAAATGATTGACTTTTTCTTTTTTTTTTTTGGGAACAGGTCCAGTGGGATGGACTGACTGTCCCATTTAAGACTCAATCTTTAAATATAAATTTGGCTTCGTGGAACAGTTGCGTGGCAAATGTTAGCAGTGATGCACTATGCTGCTCTGTTCATAAAAGTTGTACTACCCATTTGACAGACTTAATTATTAATGTCTCATTTTTCTGACGTCATCAAATGTTACCAACTGTTCAGCCGGTGGCGTCTTCACTGATTGTGGTGAATCTGGCTGAAGCTTCACGTGTTTCTCACAGTGGTTAGACTCCCTTTTTTTGCGCACAACAGATCTTTCACACAACATGCAACAATGAGTAATTGATGCTTTCTGTAGTCATATGAGATAAAAAAAAAGAGACACTTTTCAGCTTTAGAAAGGACATGATTGTAGGCTAGCCGGACAGATCACTGAAGGAGCCTGTATTGCAGGTTCAGGCAGGGACATGATGTCATCTCACCGACTGCCAACTGCACACCTACACGCTCATTCATATAACAGAGCACTCTGTTTAAGTGTCCGGCTTTGCTGATATCCGCTTCTGCTGCTGCGATCTGCTTTCAGAGGCCAGAGACCTCCACTGCATTACACTGTAAACTGAGGAACTAAAACCCTGACCGGTTTCTTTCTTTGTTGTGTAGCCTCCTCAGTGTCCTCTAGGTACATCACAGCATGGTTGTTTGAAATGGTATATCCCATAATGTCTTTATCGCCGCGTTTACATCGCCCCAGAAAGGCTTTAAAATAGTGAAACACTGGAAAACAAAAGTATGATTCACCACAAAGGCTCCAACTTGTCTTTTTCTGATTTACGGTGAAGAACCATTGACTCTTCCAGCCAAAATCTCGCAGTAGTCATGAGGAAGTGGTCGTACATGGTGTGTTCATTGTGTGCCATTCGTTATTGAAAATTTTGATGTTACATATTTGCTTTCTTATGTAGCGCACTGAGCTCCCTCTTTTTTCCCCAAAGGCTTACAAAATGGCTTTCTAACTACTGCCAGCATATTAATGTCAATTGTAAAGTAGCGCTGGATGTTATAATTTAAAGTCCATATCACAACATATGAGGGCTGGGCAGCATATTGATATTGTATCGGAATTGTGATATGAGACTAGATATCATCTCAGATTTTGGAGATCGTAATATCATAAGTTTTATCTTTCTCTGGTGAAAGGCAGCTTTTCAGTGATGTCATTTTCTGAACTTGTCTGACTATTCTAGCTGTTCTATTATTTGCCTTTGTAAACATAGTCATTATATCACCCAACTTTAAAACACATCGGCACATTTATCTCAGCGATGATAAATGTGTTTTTTTAGTCCAACATTACATTTCCCTTGTCATGTTGGCTTACATTTTAAACATGTGTTTGTTTTTTTAATTAATACAGGCAAAAAAAAAAAATACTGGCACAGTGATATAATGACTCAACTTTACCTCACAAAAAAGTAACAACCTGACAAAAAGTAAAAAAAAAAAAACCAAGTAAAATAGATACCAAATTAAATTAATAGGATCCCCTATGTTCATCTTCTTCATCAGAGCAGTTTGTCCTTTTTTCATGTTATGTAGTGCCAAGTTGAAATTGTTTATAGAAAATGTTTTTCACATAAGAAATGGGATTTGCAATGCATTTTTTAGGAAACTTGGAATCCGATATGCTTTTGATTGAGCTTTAAATGTAAATGTTTTACCTAACAAAATAATTGTATTTATTACCATTAATATGTTTGTCCAGATTGATGATGACCTGTGACCCATTTTTGGTTCAGTGAGAACGAATTCAGACTATTAACCCTTTTCTAGGGAAATTATTGAATAAACTATGAAAATAATGTTACTGACTGACTTAAAATTTTTATGTATTCTTGACAAGTGCATCACAGGAATTCACGTGCTGCTGAAATGTACAGAGAATCTCTCTCACCGTCAATGTTTACAGAGGTCTATAGTGGTTTGTAAGTTTTATATTTTTTATGAACATATCCCTTCTTGTTTACACGCAACCCTCCACAGGTTAAGTGGGTATAGGAAATGGATGTCCATGTTTATTATTAGTCAGCTATTGGACTACTGGAGCTACATGGCTGTAAATCATTTATCAGGGTTCGGAGCGAGCATCTCACCTGCAGGTACGGATGCACACAGTGATTTCAATCTGTGTAGCTGCGTGTGTGTGTTATCCCCAGATGCATTGCAATTAGCAGACATGTATGTGTGGTTAATGATCAGCTCACACGGCAAGCCTTTAAGTAACCGTTCAGTCAGATTCACAGGATGTGAGATCTGCTTTCTGACAGGGATTTAAAGTCCAGTGTTTGCTAAAGTGTGTATCATCTTTTAACGCGGAGCGTTTGGCTCTCATCAGGAGGGAATCCTGTAATCGTGGTGTCAGCCTGCCTGCCAACTGTAAGCTGACCCTCATGTATTCACTCGTCCTGCCTGAGGCGACATGTTTCTCTTTTATTACTCAAAGTGAAAGTTCCACTATTGTTGACCCCTGTGTCTCCCCTTTAATGACATCATTAACTCTTTGTGATTACAGGAAACCCTGGAGGACATTGACAAAAACGGCGACGGACACGTGGATGAAGACGAGTATATTGGTGAGTTTAATCAATGAATTGAAATGAATAAGGTTAAATCAGTTAAGATTAGCAATATTGAATTTGATGTAATAAAAGACAGTGAACAGTAGCATGAACTGATAAATGAGAATATAGTAAAAATGGTAAACATGGACATTCATAATCATAAACTGTCATGGAAAACCTGGAAAAGTCATGGAAATTCCTTATCTATTTTTTCCAAGCCTGGAATAGTCATGGAAAGTCATGAAATTGTTTTTTGAGAAGCAAATGAAATAAATTGTTAGAGTAATCTACCTTCCACATATGTTTATTCATTTTCTCCCTTCGTTTTGTCTGTCCCTGCATCTGTGCCAGCTAGCTAAAACTGTTTTATTATTAAAAATGTTTTATTTATTTTTAAGAAAATGCATTGACTGTGTCTGTAGTTTGAAGTAGTTCAAGTGAAGATAAACATAACCAATTATTTAATTTGGGTTAGGTTGCTGTTTAATTTTCATATTTGAAGTAAAGCATGCTATACAGTTCTGTTTGTGTTATATGTTGTAATGGTCATAGAAAAGGAAAGGTTTTTTGAATTTTCTCCATGAAAATGTGTGGGAACCTTGGTAAACCCTCTGCATAGAAAAGGGCAATAACAAGCCAGTCATCACAGACAAAGGGATTGACTGTTAAGCTCTGGAATTTTTGGATAAATGAATCGAAGTTGTGTTTTTTGCATGTCTTCCTTCTATGGTTTCCATAAATTGAATTGTAAATGTTTTTTTTTAACTATGAACATTAACTCACTACTGTACATTTTTTCCATTCTGTTGTTTTTGGCTGTTTCAGCTGACATGTTTGCTCATGAGGACGGGGGTCCGGAGCCGGACTGGGTCAAGACTGAGAGGGAACAGTTCTCTGATTTCCGAGACTTGAACAAAGACGGTAAAATGGATCAGGATGAAATCCACCACTGGATTATGCCACAAGACTACGACCATGCTCAAGCTGAAGCCAGACATCTGGTGTACGAGTCTGACCAGGACAAGGTGCGTTCTTTCAGCTGCAACAACATGTTTAAGATCCATTTCTTGTCTTCATGTGTATATGAGGTCATGTCCACTCGAAAAACCATCCATTTGATAATGCTCTCTATCTGTTGACCCTTTTCAGTTTACTCTAGAATCCTACACAAGTACAACTTTATGGATACAACTTGAATATTATTATTATTATTGCAGTGGCCATGGCCCGAGATAAACAAAATATGTCTTTTTATTTTGTTTTTTAATTTTTTTTAACATATTTATGTATGAAGAATATTAGAATAAGACGTATTTATCCTTTCCTCCCTCCTTAGGACCAGATGCTGACCAAAGAGGAAATCCTTGAAAACTGGAACATGTTTGTGGGCAGCCAGGCCACCAACTATGGAGAGGACCTCACCAAGAACCACGACGAGCTCTGAGCTGTCAGTGCAGCTTCTGATGAGTGAGTGTTATTGTATGAGGAGAGTTGGTGAACATCTTTGTCTTTAAAGACAGAATCACAGACTCTTGCACCTCCTCCCACCACCGCAACCACCACTCTGTCCTCTCCTCCTGACGGTGCGAAAGGTGTCAGAGTGCCGGATTGTAAACCAACACTATAGACACCAGACAAGAGGAGGGACAAAGGGCCAGTTCTACCACTAACACTAAGGCCCCGTCTTGGTTTCACACAGACAATTTTGTTTCTGACATTCAGGAGCAAAGTCCGACCCCTTGGATTAATATTCCATCAATGGTGCCTTCCAGCCGCATCGCCGGCTTCGCTGCCTCAGAGATCTGTGTAGATAGTCTTTAAAAAAAACTGTAAAAGCTAAACGCCAAGCTTTAGGTGAATTGTCAAACATTTTTTGATCGAAATGTTAATGTGAAAGTACAACACAGAACATTTATTCTGATTTTATTTATTTATCAAATCTCTTCCGAGCTTTAGGTTTGAGAGGAGTGAAGTGTTTAAACTAGAGTTTGTTTTCACAATGATGTTTCTTTGTTTACAGTTTTCCTGGCCATATGATTTTCATGATTTGATGTTTTTTTATTAGTTAAGTGCTTCAATAACTGTTAAGTAACTGATGTTTAATGGCATGGTTTTTGCACGCGTTTGGTTTTAGTGTAGCCTGTGAAAGATCATTTTTCTACATACTTAGTTTGAATTGTATTTATTGGTCCAACAGTGTGCTCCATTTTTTTATGACCTTTTCTGATGTTACATTTGAGCTTTAACTTTTTACAACTGTCATATTTAATTAAGATTGTGTTTTGAGTACTTTATTGGTTTAAATACGCGTTACATCACTCCCAGGTGAGGTCATCTTTTTGTATCTGATATAGGCCAATAGACCAGATTTACCTTCACTGCATTTGTTATTGTATATTCTGTATAAGCCTGGTGTTTTTGAACATCAGAAATTCATCTTTTGTCTTTTTAATGACATTTTTGTGTTGTTCAGTGGATAGTTTGTATGACAGGTGCATAGAACTATGCAAGTCATAATAGATCAAACTACAACCAAAATTTGTAATTTTAGTCACAATTGTCACTTCATACAGTTTTTTTTTCCTTTTAAACTTTTTCTTTCTGTTGTGTTTTATTGTGCCACACCTCATTGACTAAATAGTCACAAATGCGCACAAATGCATCAACATGTCTCCCTTTCATCAATGCACATACTCATTAATTGTGTCAAAATAAAAAAAGAAAAAAGAAAATGTATGGTGTGTTAAGTTGCAAAGCACCGTCATTGAATTTGTAATTATTTCTATTTTGAGTATAGAGACAAAGCATGCTCTGTTCACACTTCATAAATATGATGGGCACCTTAAAGGGATAGTTCAGTATTTTGGGAAATGCACTTATTCTCTTTCTTGCTGAATTAGAAAATAAGGTTAATACTGATAGCAGCTAATTATCTTAGCTTTTCTTAGTACAAAGACTGGAAATGGGGAAACGGCAAACCTGGCTCTGTCCACAGATGACCGCTTATTTTGTCTGCTCCATGTGTGGCAATAACGCTGACGACAAAACTCCTGGAAGTTCCTGTGGCTGGACAAGAAAATGTGCCAACACATAACTCCCTGTAAAACCATAATATTGGTTTTACATGTGGGTCTTTTGTACAGATTAAACAAATTAGATATAATGTGTTTATTAGCTGTAGATTTACATTTGGTCAAAGTGAGGCAAGCGGTTTCGAGTATTCATGCCAACCTAACAGCTGCTGTCAGTAGCTTCATAAGCAGTGATTGGTAATATACTGAAAATTTACACTCAAGTTAAAGAAAAGTACAGTTACTCCCACAAAAAAAATCACACTAGTGAAAGTGAAAATTACCTTTTGAGAAATCTAATTCTAACATATAGCTACAGTTAGTTATATTTTTACCTACAGTATGTGCAACGTAGCCAACTTTAATGAGCTTGTGGAAGTTAGAAGAGAAAATTTTAAAATGCACAAGCACTTCATCATGCAGGCCAAATGCCCTTTTTTCGATTTTGTTATGGACATTGTTGCATCTGCAGAAGAGGTGTGTTCCCTCCCTACTCTCAGTTCCAACATTTAGAGCAGACTGGTTGTAACAAAGCTATATATGTCAAATACAGTGAAGAAAAAAAGTAGATTACTGTCTCAAAAATGTACTTGGGTAAAGAGTAGAAGTACAGAAAAGTACATGTGCCTTTAAAAAAAAGCCACCTTTTTATTCATGTGCATTCCCACTTGTAAACTGCATCACTACCTACTGCTCGTACATTAAAATGGTACTAGGGCCCATAACAATAAAATACCATAAAATCAGCGCAGTAAACTAAGTTTGTAGTTTTGTAGCATCTACATTGACATACGAAAAATTGACGAGTCATGTTAAAATATTAACCCTAAATATGCATATCTATCTCTATCCTGGTGTGGAATAAAATAAGGTTTTCCCCAAAAAATATTAAAACAAAATTATAGGCTTGTTCTAAATCTACTATAAAAACCATGAATAAACTATTCACTCAAATGAATATTCTCTTATTTTCTTTGATTTGCATGTCAGACCCAGATGCAGTGATGATTGCTGGGTAATGTTTGCATGCCGTTGTCCAATCTTAAATCTCTCTTTGATCACGTGACAAGACCCTGTAGAGGTGAAGTGCAAAATCTGTCAACACTGAGCCAAATGAGAAGTCCGGCTATTCAAACACAAAAGCAAAATAGACAAGAGAGAAAAGAGCAGGAGAAGAAGGATGCAAAGCTTCTTTTATTACACTCTTTTGGATTTTTTTTTCAAACAGTCGCCAGCTCTGACATGCCTCTTGTGCTAACAAACATGTAGCAGGTAAGCTAACATTAGCAGTAATCTAGATAACGTTGGTCAAAATAATTGCAACTTTAGACTATTTTGCCATGTAACTTTTAAGACAAAGCATACCTGTATTATGTAGGCTACGTTGTGGGAAACTTGGAAATTAATGTCTCTATCAGGTGGATAGCTAGCCTATGAAATGTTATGTTAGCTTACTAATAGCCTCGTAGATGCTAGCTATTCCTAGCATTAGATAATTTATATGTATATTTTCGGTCGCAGGTCTAACTAGTCGAGACAGAAGCATTCAAATAGGTGAGTACAAGTGCTTTTTCAGGGGAGTTTGGTGTATCTGGTGGGCCGCCGTGCCCCTGTTTTAAAAGGTTGTTGTTATTTGGGAGCCGCCAAGCACCTGTTTCATTGTATGTGTTTACTGTTGTTTGTGTTTACTGCTGTGGGTAAACTGTGTATATGCTGCTGTAGCTGGCCATTTTTTAGGACATGGTGTTGTTTGTTGATAAGCATTGCAATGCAGCTCTCTTATTTACGATAATCTGTTGCCTCTATGTTGAAGAGGAGTGCAGTTGTGGTGAGTGGTGAGGTTGTTGATCTAAAAATACCTGAAAAAGTCTGCTATCATTTCAGCAGCAGTGAAATAGAGAGATTATATGCTCTCAGGTGCTTGTTGTCATGTTTCAAAAGTTTGACTGCCACAGCTCTATTTATGGCTCTGATAGCTTACAGTTTGACCTCTGCAAATACAATAGCTTAGGAAACACATTCCTACTGTAAAATGTAACACATCTGTTACTTTATATATTCGCCTCATTGTGTGTGCATATCTAAGTGTATGTGTATGTCTGCGCATGTGTGCTTCCCAACTAAGAGCCAGGGGCCCATCATAAATACCTACACTGGAAACTGTCATTACTGACTTAACCACTGCCAGTGGTATTAATCCGCTCATCTGACTTTAGGAAAGAAAATAAATAAAATCATCTCCCAATATAATACACTATTCCTATAATCAACTGATTTATTTCACTCTTGTGGCTCCATTTCTTCAGTTAAAAATAGCGCACTCTTAAATGCAGCTTTGTGTCATATAATAGTTTTTTAACTCTTAAACTTGACAGCCATGTTTGATAAATACCACAGTGTACTCAGAATGATCTAAATATATATTTAGAAAATCGATAAAAGTTAAAATACTGGTCTCCTCACATATAGATTAAGCTCCTAATTCCTAATTTTCTTGTCTCCCTGCTATTAAAGAAGTGGGATACAAGTGAACACATTTAATTCACTCACAGTATTCAACATTCAGATTCCAGGTTACAGCACATAATACTTTGAACACCCTTTCAGTCCAGACTGGTACAGTATACTGAGCTACTTTCTCACAATTTCCTAGTTGATATTCTGCTGTTAATACTCATTCATTACTCATACTAATACTCATTCTGCCTCTGCTCACAAGCAAAGGACAACATTTAAAGACATGTGGCTCCCATGTTGTTGTGCATTTGACTAATTTTGGTCATTTTTTTTCTCTTTCATTTATTGTTTCCTACTGCTCGTATGTGTGCTACATGTGCTTAAAGTTTCACATGGGCAAACAGTATCTCAGGTAGCTATATTGGATATAAGCAGTTCAAATGTTCAAGTCTGCATTCGACTTTTGACTCATTGAACATCAGGAACAAGCGGATGCTGTTAACACTTCTCATGACTAATTGCAGTCCGCACACACGCACAGCGGAGATGGAGTTAAGCTGACTTGCTGTTGCTGCTGGCTGTTGCAGTAAAACTCTCAGATGTAACTGAGAAAGCAGCTCTGCCACCCAGCCTGTCCCCTCTGCTTGCTCATGTGGAACATATGGATATATGTGTGCCAGTTAGCAAGACAAGTCAAGCGGGACCAATGCGATAAAGCTCATTAGGAACAAGGGGACAGGGCGATGTATGTGTGGGCTGTGTTATTCTGTTGTGATGTAGGACCCTCTTCAAACACTCTCAGACCGTGACTGCAGGAAGCCAAAAATGTCTGGAAAGCTATTAAATATTCAGGTCTTGTTTGATATTTTGACTTCTCTATAAATTTCTTTGACATTAACCGGGTTTAAATAACTTTGTAAGACGGCGACATGACAATAACAATGATTACTTCATAAAAATGTGCAGAAATAGGTTACCAAATTCTGGCGTTGCTCCACTTGTGCAGCTTCATCCAAGAATACGAATTCCTTTTCGGATGAATTCCCTCTTTGTTCATCTGACAAAAAAGCTCCAGGTCTGAGGAACATTCAATGTGGAGGTGTTGCCTGTAGTGACATTTGAAGTTTTAGTTATTTTTGGTCCTCATAATGCCCATCGGATAATCTAATAGCTGCTCTATTGCCTTGCTAAAGAGTGCGAGGTCAGTCTTGCATCATGCATTTGAATAATTGGAGGCCTAAAACACTAAGTAGCTCGATGTACATCCTCCAAATAGCATATGAGGTTTGTCATGTGTCAGGGTGCATCTGTGTGTCTTGGCCAGTGTGTGAGAGAAGGTGGACGAGTATTAGTGGAGATGTAAAAGAACCAAATATGTGTTTGCCCGAGCAAGATGGGGGCACAAGGAGTATCTGTGCAGCGCGCCTCGCGGTCATGTTTAACAGCCTGCCCCTCCTGTTTATGATAGGTTCCTAATCATTCACACTGGGGGAGTGTGTGTACAGTAATGCCTTCAGACAGCTCTCATATGAGTGTCTGCGTGGATCAACCCCTCTCCGCTGATAATAATGAGCCCTCTGGGTGAGAACAGGGTGGAGACAGAGGAAGAAGAGGGTCATAAAGTGGAGAATATTAATGTCTGAGACCATAAGCCCCCCCATCCAGTATAATTTTCACTTAGTCTTGTCCACCAACAATCTCTTTTTAAAGAGCTGTTTCTACACTGCCATTCTCATATCGGCAATTAACAGCAGCAAACCCAAAATGACTACTACAATTAAACTGCCTGCATAACAAACTATACAGTTCATCAGCTCCCCTGCTCCTCTCTGACTCTTATCATCACGATGCCCTATTTTTCATCGGGATATATCCGCACTCTCTCAGCCTTGTCTTTTATCTCTTGTGTTTGTTCCATCCTCCCTGGGGATTTGTAGCCCACTGTGTTGTTTGTAATGATCTTTGGGACATCTGACCCATCCTGTGCTGAGGCTTTCATAACAGGCTTTCTGCCTGTTATATAATAACATGCATAATAGCCAAAAAACAGCACAATCTCTGTTCATTATCGAGCTGTTTAGACAAAACATTTGATATTTACCAAGCTGAATAAGAACTTTATTTGACTCTTTTCCCTAACATGACAGCTCGAAGGAAAGGCTTTTCCTTTGTCTTCTCACTAGAGGTCAAATTATAGTTTAAGTGCTGAAAGTGCAGTAAATGAGTCAAATGCATACTGTAACCACCTACAGAAGAACTTCTTTTTTTTCTTCATGCTAAAACCAGGGGTGTACGGGCCCCTGGGCACAAATATGCAAAAGGCCCCCCATCTCATGGGAGTAAGACACACATACATACACACGTCATAGTTGTTTAGCCTTGTTTTGTGTCATTGTTTTGCATCTCTTTGTAGTCATAATGCATCTTTTTGTGGCTTCATATATCTCTAAAGTCACTTTGTGTTTCTTGCAGGAAATGTTGTTTCTTTTTTGGTCATTTTGTTTCTCTTAATTATTATGTTGCCCATTTTTGTAGTTATTTTGTGTCTGTTAACAGTTCCTTTGCATCTCTTTATGGTCATTTTGAATCTCATCCTGCTCAGTACGTCTTAATTTGAGCTGCAATGTGCAGATGAGGGCTTGGGGGCTGCCCTTACACTCTGCCTGTGTCCAGTAGGCCTGTTCAGAACTCATTTTGTGTATATAACATTCAGAATAATAACATTGTTATTGCTATTATTGCTATCACTACCATAATCTATAGTATTACTTCAAGGAATACTTCTCAGTGTGCTAATAGTTAAGTTCATAATGCTATTAGGGCTGTGTATTGACAAGAATCTGGTGATATGATACATATCACGACAGGAGTTACAATTCAGTATAATGCGATGCTATAAGCAAGTATTGCAATTTTTTCTAATCTGTTTTAGAAGCCAGCAGTACACCTTTCCTCTGAGGTCATTTGTCTGTGAATTTGGCAGTTTTGCTAACCTAAATAGAGGAGTTTACATCCTACCATCAAAAACGTACATATGGAGGATATCTTATATGTAGATTACAGTTAGTTCCTCATGTTCCTCAAGCGCCAAGCCCACATGAACTTAAAAAGACGCCCAAAATACAGTTGCAGCGGTGAAACATTTGTCAGACATGTCACACTTGATTTTTTGTTTGTTTGTTTACAATCATTGATTCAGAGGAGTCCATCACGAAAAAAATGTGGCTCTTTAATCATCATTTAATGAACAATGAAACATAAAATGAAGTTAATGAACTTAAATCACACGAAGAACAAACATGTTGAAGTATTTTAAGGCTCTATGATTAAATGTGACTACTGAAGAGCAATAAATAACGCATACAGGATTTCTCCACCAGAAATTCCTGCCAGTGTTGAATAAGCGACATTTAGACCCTTTGATAGGAAATTCATAAAAAAATATTATTGAACAGTTACGTAAGTAAATAGTTTAAAAATCCAAATGATAAAATTTGTGGTGTGGTGGAGAAGCTGCATTGGATGAATTTGGACATATGACCTCACTTTTTCTAAAACGCTGGCGACAGCCCTGATGCTGCGCAGATGATTCCCTCTGTGTTTGTGCAAGTTGTGTGATTGTATGTGCGTGTCACGTGAATGTAGGCTAATTCAGCGCCTCGCATGTTTCTCCTTCTGGACAATGAAGCTTGAAGAAATCCATCAATCTTTCATGTCATCTCAGAGAAAGTGGTTATCTCTCCTCTCCACCACCGCAGGCCTTTACTCCCCCTAGTGGTGACGAGACAGAACAAGAGACAAGCACCTCTCTTTTTAACAGCTGCACTTGTGCTCGTCTATCATCATGAGTTTTTATGTGCCCATCAACGCAGTGTAGATAGGGAATTGGTCATTAATGACTACACAATTAGAGAGAAGGCTTTAAAGAGCGATACATTTCAATTTAGGAGCCATAAACCTAGTGAGATGGTAACTTATTGTAACTGCCTCTGAAGTAATGGGAGCCCTTTGGACTGAGGTCAGGATGACTCAAAATCAGTTTCAAACAGCTTTTACACAGCTGCTTCGCTGCTTTAGTCGCCCACTCATTCTGACAGACCACTGCACATCTTCTAATGATAAATGCAGAGAGAAACTTTTTAAGTTTTAATTAAAAGATGGGCAAAGTGGCCCACAGTGGAGTTGTTTTCATGACAGTGAGGGTGGAGAAAAAACTATCCCAGTGAGACTGATGTCTTTGGACAAAACGCCTCTCTCGCTCCATTTGTCAACATTTGTCTCTTTCCTTTCTCTGGTCCTCTCTCCCCATGTCCCAGCATCTGGATACCTTTGGGATGGAGGGGAGGAGAGGGGAGACCTTGTTTCATCCCTCCCATCCCGCTGTTCCCCAGGGTGCTTGGGTTGGTTTGTGATCTTGTGTCTCACATGATAGAGACACATCTAATCCTGTTAGGCGTTAATATCTTCCAGTGGAATAGAGGAGACAGCAGGAGGGAGAAGAGAGGAGAAGATGAAAGACAGTATGATTGAGGAGAGAGGGGAATATTTAAAAGGCTCTCCGTTTGCTGGCCCACATATTGGTTTTGGGTTACTGTACATGTGTGTGTTTGTGTTTCTGTGTACCCTCATGGGATCCTCACGGCTGCTGCCTGCATATCTGACAGACTCCTCTCAAGGTGTTTTCCCCTCGCTGTCTTTCTGTATCTGCTCCATCTCTGCTCCCTGAGTGAGAAAGTTTACCCTCTAGGCCCCATCTGAGCTCCAGGCCCCCAAGGCCTCTGCATTCCCAGAGCTCAAACACACCGGAGCCCCTCAGGCTCCCTGCTTTACCAGAGGGAATACCCCCAAGAACCCCTAGGCCCCTCAGACTGTGGAGCAGCAGCTCTGCACAAGAGAGCCAGCCCGAGGGGAGGGGGGGGACGCTGTCTGGGAATACAACTAAGAGCATGCTTCACTTAACATTTGAGCAATCCCTGACAGCGCCTCCTGTTGGCGTAGCATTGTTTTTGCATGCAGGCCTCCTTGTAACCCCGTTTAGTTTCCTCTCTGGGGCCTTGACCTTGTTAGCAATCCCTCGGGGCTCATAGAGGCCTCTGTGTGCTACATGTTCATTGACCTTTCCTGCTCCCGGAGGTTTAATAACGTCTTTTTGGCCCAAAGAAACACAGCCGGAGCTTTATAGTGATGTCGTTTGCACCTGGGACTTTACTGAATGACACACTGACAAATATAACTCCTTATCAGACCAAGTATATAACATTTTGCACATATGGAATGAACTGCACTTGTTTTTGGCTTTCATTGTGACAGTGAGGTTAAATCACGCTTGCATTCAAAAAGAAAACCTTTTGGGGGGGTTGCGCGTGGATACGGAGGCTGTGAAGCTAGCAGGCCTGCTGTCCTACAGATGTCTTGGGCTGTGCGTTACCAGGTGTACGTCACCTGAGATTACCCACGCTGACACCCCTTGAAGGCAAACAGCCAGCAGTACAGCTGAGGGGGCATCTGGTGGCGTGTGTGAATGCGAGTGTGTGTGTGTGTATGCGTGCATATGTGTGTGTTCATGCATTCAGATCAGTGGTAACGTTTGGCAGAATAGGACTGAGTGCAGACATTTGTGGCGTTATCAGACATTACACTTTCTCCAACTATCTCCAATCAGAGGCAATCTATTGAAGGAATCAGGTCGATCGGGTTGAGGTCTCTGAGTGTATGTGATAATGATGTCAGTAATAATTGAGGATGTTTAAAGCATGGACTCCTCACGCGCCACGCAGCCTCGGCATTCTCCAGTTAAGAGTGAACTGGAGTGAGTAAAATGTTCAACTCCGCTGTCCCTCTGATCTTCCTCCGCTTCCTGGGGCCCCTGCAGAGAGAGAACAAAGAGAAGCACTTCTTAATCAAAGTGCATTGGATTAAGAAGCAGAAAAAACAGAACATCACAGAGATACTACCTCGCAGCCATTAAGTGAATTGGAAAACAACCTGAAAAACCACTTTAAATGAGCGGTCTGTGACCCTGAAATAGGAGAACGGCATTTTAATCTTTCTGTTAGTTTGGCCGGTGTCAGGATCTGCTGTGGAAATGAATGCAGCAGTGCAGAAGCAGATGTGTGTGTGTGTGTGTGTGTGTGTGCAATGGAGTAGGTTTTGTTTCAACATCGGGAGGGACACCAGTCCGTTCTCAATCCAAACTCATTAAATACTGCCGCTTTGTAAGTGATGTTGGCGGGCGGTGGCAGTTTCCCATAATATAAAGAGCTAAAAGTGGCCATCGGGTTGGCAGAGAGGGGAAGTAGATGGATCCAACAAACCCTGGACTTTCACCCAGGAGCCCGCTGTTTGCTTCTCGTGTAAAAATTTAAGCCAAACCATGATGGGCTTTTTTTAAACCTAACCACACGCTTTTGTTGCCTATAAACATAATAGACATAAAAACGAAAATAAAGTGTTTTAGCCACAATCTAATCCCGATTTTCCATCAGCTCTTTGCAGAGTCAAACTATGCTGCGCCCATTTGTATTTACATTGTCAGTTTAGATGCGTTGTGCCACGCCAAACCTTGCTGGAGATGGATCTTCTCTGGAGTAGGTCCAAAAGCTCAAACACCTGCCCTCAAGTGGGTAGCTGTGACGTCTCTCCGACCACAGCCAAACCCTAAGGCCCCCCCTTCTTCCCTGAAACAAGCATGTGCGTGTGTTGTGATACTCCACTCACCTCTGTCTGTGCAGGAGAGCAGAGCGACTTTTTTTAAAAGTCTCTGTGTGTTCAGCTCTCAGTACGTTTGTATCTTCTAACTCAGTCTCTTTGGTTTAGAGTTGTTTCATGTCCACAGTCAGAAGTCTGTAAAGTTGCTAAACCCAACATTTCCTTGTTTTGCAACTTCACAGTTAAAGCTTTTACATATCAAAATAAAGGGGGACTGTTATTGTCAAGTGTCTGTAGGAAATGAAGTATTTATCACTTTATCAGTGGCGATTTATTATTATTATTATTATTATTATTATTATTATTGTTTGTTAGCAGCTTTTCTTCTATAAAAATGATTATGCTAGTACCACAGAGAGGAAAGAAAGAGCAGAAACAGCCTCAGTTAGATGTTAGATAATGAGCTGCAGACAATAGGCACTTCTGCAAATAGCTCACCTTCAACAGGTAAACTTTTTTACCAGTCTGCTGTATGATGGAAAAACATAAATCCATAAAAAACACACTGGAAAAATAATGGAGGACTTTAGCCCACTGCTTTACACATCATCACTCAAGACCAGACCCATCAGTTAAAGATACACCTTAAAGCAGGTAGCCCTCTTGTAATGGAAGAGCAAATCTCTGCAGCGCTCCCCGGGCCTGGCTGGTCTCGGGCTGAGTAATGCCAAACCAGGCCACTGATGGAAAACCAGCATAAGTGTATTTTACAAAAGACTGTATGCATGTATCAAGCAGAAACTGTATATAATTAAATTTAAGTTTATTTTAAAACACTCAATGCATTTAATTGAAACATTGTCCCCAAACATGGGACTCAGGAGGGGGCCCAGCATGTCATATTGAGACATAGAGGTCCACTGACAAAGCGGTGGTATTTGACTAGTTGGGATGAAAACACGTTGGGGACATGGACTGTAAAACGATGGACGATATGATAGCTCCACACAAGTAAGGCCAGAGAAATCTCAATTGCCCCCTGGTGGAAGAGACTGCAGTACAGGTCATAACCCCGCCCCCTCCATGTTAGCATATGAAACATGGGCCAAATTAAAAACTCAAAGTAAACATCAAATAATTTTATTCCCCAAAGATAGTTTCTGTCATTTTAGGGATTTTTTGTTTATCATGATGATGTTTGCTCAAGTGTTCATTTTTTGTGATAAGTTATTTGATGCTATAAAAAAAAGGAGATTTTGCATTCTTTCCATGGTGTTACTCGTGATTTGTTGGACGGGTGAATGGGCAGTAACTCCACCACCACGGAGGTCGCTACTCTTTGGCTCCAAATGGAGTCACCAGTGCAAAATGGCAGCGCCTGTGCCCGGGATATTTTGGAGGGTGGCGGGGTTTGGGGGTCCTATGCCAGAAAAGTTTGACCATCAAACACTTCATTTCCTGCATTCTGGTGAGATTTTATGCACCAGTTTGTCACTTTTCTGCATTAATTTATGACGCAAATGTCTTTAATTTTGTCAAAAATGAAACCTTCTATCCTCCATTTATGTTGTATTAGTGGAAACAAATTCACACACTATATTAAAATGGGACATCACAATCTACACCTATGTGTGTTGACATACTGTGTGTGTTTCTCAGTAGTCCTTCAATGAGTGTGATTTCCATGCGTGAACATGTATCCAACAGCTAAATATACCATGTGCGTGTTCACATTGCTGTTCCAGGTATGTGACATCATTAGCCCACAGAGCCGTGCAGCAGCCCTATTCTTCCCCCACTGAGTCATATTTTATTAACACACCTGCTGTAGCTGAATCATCTCATCTCCTATAGACTCGACACACAACTCCATCCACATCATGTATATTTGATGGGCCGGGGCATGCTCTGAACGTGCCTCTCCTGTTTCTCACTTTCTTTGATTTTAACATATTTATTGTGGCCACTCAGGGCAAAACTGAAGTGGACATGTACTATATGAAGACTGATGTGTAAAAGAATAAGCAGTGTTATGGGTGCAGTCACACTCCAGCAGTCACAGCTGGAGCTGTGACTGCTGTGAAAAGGATGATACTGCCATCATGTGGATTGAGGATGCAAAACCGGAGGCTGTCATTTAGAACTGGGACTAGAGTGTGTGTGTGTGTGTGTGTGTGTGTGTGTGTGTGTGTGTGTGTGTGTGTGTGTGTGTGTGTGTGTGTGTGTGTGTGTGTGTGTTGAGGCCCAGCCCATGCAGAAGGGGGAAGTCAGTGAAGTACAGCCAGCTGACACAGAGGTATGTGTCTGTTCTAATGAGATTTACTGGGCTCCAGATGTTCCTAGTTATGAAGATGTGTGTCGGAGATTTAGGAGGGTGAGACCTGCACCCTGTCAGAGTCGCAGTGGGGTGCTGTTTTACTGTCTGTCACCCCCCCTCGGCCCCCAACCACCACCACTCATAGGTGGCCTCTTAACCTGACAACACCAACACCTCTCTCTCTCTTTTTCACACACACACATACACACACACACTGCTACCCTTGACAACAATGTGAATAATTTTATAAACTTACAAAAACACAGAAAATACAAAAGGAATGTCTGTAAAAGTAAAAGCAAATACAGCACATATATACAGAGCAATTTAGTGAGTATATATACTGAAAGAAAATAAACATGTTTACATTCCCCAAAGAAAAAAACACAACTCAATGGACAAAAAAAAAAACACACTTGTCCATTTCCTAAATCCAGTTTACATGGTCCAGCACATTTTCAACGTGACACTTTTATTTAACATTAAAAAAGAAGCCAGTGCAAGTGTAAAATATCCAAAATAGTGTATCAACATTTTCCTCATCACACATAAAAAATCCTCTTGGCTCAGAAATAATGTGGTATTGTACCCTCTCAGTCTGAGTTTTTATGAACAAATGAACAAGTGCTTGTTCTTAAAGATCTTGAGGATCATCAGTCTCTTGACATGGGCTTACAGAGGGAGGCATCAGCTGTGCTCACCACTTCAGCAAAGTCTGGCAAAGCACCGTAACTGCTGACCAGGCTCCAGCGTCTTTCTCTACTAGCTGGCACAACATATTGTCACCTTCCTCCTCGTCCTCCTCCTCCTCCTCCTTTGCTGCTCAGATGGCAGGCTGCAGCTTGGTCAGGTTCCTCTGGTGCATGCTGTGGTGGCGCACCAGCTCGTCAGAGCGGGCAAACTTCTTCTGACAGTTGGACCAGCGGCATGTGAAGGGCTTCTCACCTGACAGGGAGGGGACATAATAAGAAAAAAATGTTTGTTGTAGATGAATTAAAGTGAGGGGGATGATCTTGACCAAAAATTTCACTAGGAGAAGTATGGAGAGGTAGAAAATAAAGGTATACGCACTTGTTTTACCTGTATGAGTCCGAGTGTGAGTCTTAAGATGGTCTGACCGTGAAAACTTTCTCTGACACGTCTCGCACTGAAAGGGCTTCACTCCTACGCAGAGGTTGTTGTGGTGGCACAGACAGAAATGACAAGAGAGCATGGTGATGGTCAAACGTTTAAAATAACCTACATTTAGATGGATTACATGGTTTGAAGTAAATGTCCAAATTCCCAGTTCCTCAGTCCTGAAGGGACCCTGTACAGTATAGCTTGACTCGGATGTACCTGTGTGCCTCCGCTGGTGCCTCTTTAACTGGTCTGAGCGAGAGAATCTGCGGCCACAGTCTGTGAAATCACACTGGTATGGCTTCTCTCCTGCAAATAAACCACCAAAACAATATTATAAAGTATAAAAACCCACCTATTTAGAATATAGCACCCATTACTTATCTCTTTCAACTTGAACTATAACAGTCTGTATTCATTTCTCATTGTAATCTACAAAAAGCAGCGGTTTGAGGTCTTTCCACACCCCTGACAAAAAGGGGTGTGGGGTGGGGGAGCGGTATGAATCACACACTCTCACCTGTGTGTTTGCGGCCGTGCATCTGCAGATGTGATAGTTTGAAGTATCTTTTGCTACAGCCAGGATGAGCACATACAAATGGACGCTTTTCGTTGGTCTCTGATGACCTTACAACTGCTGGAGCAATGCTCGCCACACGTCGAACATCCTTTAGGAGAGAGAAGTCAGAGGGCTTTGTAGGAGAGAAGCTCACCTTTTTAATTTATTAATTGTATGTTTGTAGTGTGTCTCTGTGTGTATATTGTGTTAATTGTGACTGACCTGAAGTCCTCTGAAGACGCCATGTGTGTGTATGTGGTATTGGGCACTGACGAGCATGGGTGGAGGTGGGGCCGGGTCACTGTCATAGCTGGGTGCGTGGCCGCTGCTGGGCAAAAGCAAAACAGAAAAGTTGTTAAGAGTGCAGAAAGTGTTGAGTGCAAAAATAACATTTTTATCAAAAAAAATATTTTGATAGGTTTGTCAAGCAGGCTGGTAGATCAGGTACGTGAAACAGGTTAATGCCAAATTGTGTTAATGCAGCCCAAATGAGTACAGTCAGGGTAAAACCACAAAGAGTTGAAGCTCTACTGTGAACTTTTTCACATCCCCTGATTAATATTCCTGCACAACACAAGATATAAAAATAAATATAAAAAGGCGCATTACAATGTGCTTAAAACAAGTAAAAGTCAGCTGAAAAACTAAACATTAAACAAGACAAACACAGTACATTGCATACATAACACATAAAAACCCACATATAAAAGTCTAAAAAAAAAAGAACATTTAAGACAGGTTAAAGTCACTTGGAAACACAATAGATCACAACGGTTAAATTTCATTCAGTTGTGATGTTTAAAGGAGAATTTATTTCCTCTATTTTTATTGCATATTTAATGTTTGCACCAAAGCCGAAGCAAATCCCTTGTGATAAATCTTATTTTGATTTGAATCTATTTGCGATAAAACAAAAAAACAAAAACACAAAATCTGTTTTCTCCTCCACTGCACACACACTTTGTATTCACAACTACATCCGTCACTTGACTGAACTCTAAAAACCATGGGTCCTCACTTTGCAAAAACTCTTTTTTAAAAAAAAAAAAAAAAAAAAAGCACACAAGTGTACCAAAACACAGAGATATACACAAATGAAAACACTGTTCTTCACTGACTGATTTCCCTAGGCAGTAGGCCAGCAGCCATCTGGTGAAATCCTCCTCCTCCCCCTCCTCCTCTTCCTCCTCCTCCTCCTCCTCTACACTACTACAAACAGCAGTCAACACTGAAGAATTTAATGTGTTGTTTAAAAAAATAAAATAAATAAAGCCTAACCTCTTCATTGAAGTTGCCAGGGAGTTCATTTGGTTCCATGTTACACAATCCAGCTGAGATGCCATTTGGTACAGGTTATCACTGAGTGAAACACACAGAACAGTCATTAGCATTAAAGATGACAACAACAACAAAAAACAACAACTAGATTTTAACTCTTTATTTGGTTTGTGAAATTTCAAGGCAACAAAGTATATTATGTGCTAATAAATCAAAAAGCGATGGAACAAGTTCAGCTCTGAGGTTATAGCAGATGAAGGGGAAAATACTTTTTTTTTTTTTGAAAAATCCTGAAATTAGACAAAAAAAAAAAACCCAAAACCAGACAATATTTATGTTACTGCGTTCTTCCTGTCATTTCTCTTCCCTTGTATGGATAATGAAGACATTTCATTCAGGGGGAACTCCAAATCACTTATTAACACATCCTGTCCACCCACCGCACTCCTCACTGGCTTCATTAAAAAACATGGGCTCCGAGCCATTCTTTACCTTGGCAGATCTCACTACTGCACACACACACACACTTCACAGAAACACACACACTTGGACATGCGGTTGTGCACTCTGCGGGGGTGAGTGCCTCCGTGCCTAGTACACCATGGACCAGTGCATGACATCACTCTGTCCTCAGTATCATTAAAGGCGGGAACCAGTTTCAGGGGAATTCTGGACGGCATTCCTTGAGAAGTCCTTGAGGGAAGGATCGCGATGGCTCGCTAATCAGCTCTGAGCTATGTTAAACTGTGGAAAGACTCACTGATATCTGACATATATTCACAGTGTGTGTGTGAGAGTGTGTGCGTGTGCATGTCTCTGTGTTTGATTGAGGGTTTCCAGTTCATGCCATAAGCTCTAACAACAGCGAAGCCTTCCTTCCTCTTATCAGCTTTTGTTCCAGTATTTGGGTTGCACATGTTCCTTTTCTGCAACAACATCGCAGAGTGGCATTCAAAGAATTTTCATCCTAATTTACTCTTTGAGATGTTTTACATCAAACTGAAAACAAGCTGTAAACACACTGAGAGGTTAAAACGAGCAGATTCCCAGTGTTAACCAACACCACTTAACTTTCACTTTTATTGAACTTGTCTCTTTAACTTTTCTCCTCGTTTTTCCTCGGGGTGGACTCAAACACATCAGCAGTAGATCACTCAGTGTTTGTTTTGGCCTGCTGAGCACCAGTGGGCAGCACTTAACCTCAGAACAAATTAGGATTCAGTATCCAGACACTGCAGAGGCAGACGAAGGGTTTAACGTAGGATCAGGCAGAGTTCACACTTCTAAAAATTACCAGCAAGTGAGCGAGCTGCATGTGGTGTTTGTGGAAAGAATCTGACATTAACTGATGAGTGAGGAGTCTTTTGGGGAAAAGGAATAGTACAGAGATGAGATTTTAAGGGAGCCGGAGTCAAATGAGTCAACAATAAGTGCATGCAGGGACAAATAAGTGTACCTGTTGTAGTTTCTCAGCAGTAGAGCCTGGTTGCTCGGACACGATTCTGAAGGACTGTGGCAGCCAAACATGGGCGGAGGAGCTGGGTACTGCTGCTCAACTGAACAGAACAAAAAAACAACGATTATTTACATTTTAGATTCATTTGATTATCTTCGTTCTTCATTCATTCATATTATTTGCTTGGACCATAGGTGTAGAACTTGTGCATTTGTCCCCCCCAATAAAAACATGCAAAGGCACAAACTGGTGCATAAAACTAAAATTTTCTGGTGGAGGGAGCACAAAAGCCCCATTTGGTATGTGCCCCACCCACCTCCAAGCTTTAAATGAAAGTTTCGTTTGGTCTATAAAATGGTAAAAAATGCCTTTTCCCAGAAGTCATAGACTACTGCACAAATCGCAAATACTGTAAATTGCTTTTTTTGTCCAACTTACACAAAGACAATATAAAACACGAGGACAACTGGGAAATATTCATGTCCGAGAAGCTAGAAGCAGGGAATTTTGTGCATTTAAAAACATTATTTTTATTATTAATCATCAAAATTGTTGCTAATTTCTTTTCTTGTATCAACTAATATATTAATCGACATGCATACTAGAACAAGAAAATCTAAATTCCGTTGATTATCTTTATTTTTAATTCTTCTTTTTTTTTTGGTGCTGCTTGTTTTACATTTTTAGAGTCTGCTTCCCCCACTTGTCTCGTGCTTGTCTCATGTTTTATTTGTTAGTTTTCACATTGGGCAGTTGTATTCCATCATTTTTTGTCACTTGTGTTGTGCTGTTTGATTTTATGTAGCTTGTTTGTAGAAAAAAATAATTAATGGTAAAAGTACAGAAGTATTATTAGCAAAATATACTAATAAAAATATTCATGTAGAATACCCCCTTTGGTAATACTTTACTATGCTGTTGTCATATTGCAGTTTTTGATGTGTCATTGAGTGCGCACCATATTGTATTTGTGAATCACATGTTTTGTTCGTAAAATCTGACTCTGCAAAGTGCGGCTTTTAAACAAAAAACGAAGTTGTTATCAAAGTTTATTTTTCCATTGCCGTTTAGCAACTTACTATATAACATTATTAAGCTGAAAATCTTCATCAGAATGATCTTAAATAAACGTTTCTATGTTTTCTTCGTCAGAACAAAACAAAACAAACAAAAAGATATATATAGCCTTAAAATGAATACAAAGAGGCACATTTTATACGAGCATGTCTGCAGAGCTCTGTGTTTCAAAGAGAGGATAGGTCATCAGAAACAGTGCTCCTTTTCAGGTTCATATACTTTATCGGTCCCCTGACAGTTTTTGACATTCCAGCAGAGTCACATAAAGCTGTTTCCTCAAGTTATCATTTCCAGAGTCATTAACCATACGTATGCCTAAAGAGCGAGAGGGAGGCTGTGTTTATGTATGCCTGCGTATATAAACGTGCGTGCAGACAGAGAAGGAGAGAGATGAAGGAAAAATGGATAATAGCGATTCTGCTGTGATATGAAAAATGACGGGTTACTTATATAACCTTGCTGTGACATGACAGTCTTCCAGTTTGCAAGTCCATTTAGTGAAAAAGCGTTAGGGTGCAGACAGTTACCTATGTTGTTTGATGGTGACAGCGTGTCCTCGTGTTTGAAGGACAGGCTGGAGAGCTGAGGGGTGTAATGGGAGGGAGTGTGACCATAACTGGGGTTGCTGTCGAAACCCACTGCTCCATAACCTAAAAAAAGAACACAAAGAGAAGCGATGGAAAGTTAAAATGATCTTACTTGCCTGGACGAGTCATTAGATCACCCTCTCCTTTAAAAGAAGCTTGCAAACTCTCCAGTATCTGGTCAGTTATCTGAATCCCTCCTGGTAGTAGCTCTTAGTCGCTGGCAGGGTTACCACAGAGAGACATCCATCAAACTACTAAATCCTCTTTCCTTGTAACATATTCTTTTTCCCCCCATCTATCTTTGGCCTTGTGGTTGCAATATTTATGGCAGGTGGAAAAAGAAATTTGGCAAACACACCACAGACGCACTGAGATGAGCTACTGTAGAAAATGTGAGTAGAAAAACAAAGTTGAGAAGTAATGAATTGCATATGTGCTAAATCAATTAATTAATTCCAGTTGTAAGACTGAGAAAACAACTGTGACAGTATTGTAAAGTCTCTTATTGCAGTTATTTGAGTGTCATACATTAGGGTGGATTGAGAGTGAAAGAAGGCTGCGTTTGAGAGAGCTTTGTGAAATGATCATATCAGAATATGCAACATGTGCGCATCATTTTCTTTGTTTTACTCGTAGACAGGCTGCTATAGTTTCAAACTTCATTACATGTGTCATTTTGTATTTCGTGTGGGTATGTCTGTTAATGCACTAGCTGACAAGGAAACTATAAATACGAAATAAAATACTATAAATATTAGTTCTTTTAAATGTTTCTTGGTAGCTGACAGGAAGCAAACAGGGACCAAAGCTGTTGCCCAAGCAACAGAGGATGTATTTCCTGAGTCAGGCCCGAGAGGGATGTTGACAAATTTTTAGAGAAAAATGACTCACAAATTCTTGCTTAAATCCGGGTAGAGCCGTGTTGAATTTCAACCTGCAGCCCTTTGTATGTGTCATCTCTCCCCCTTTCCCTGTCAGTTTGCTCTATAATTAATGCAATAAAAGTCCTAAAAAGTCATCTTAAAAAAATGTGACCTCTAAGTAGTGAGCTCCAACTGACAGTATTCACAAACACTGATTACAGTAAATGTAGAGAAGACATCATATCTATGTTAACACTTGGCAGGAAACAGAAATGTGATTTAAAATTTAAGATATCAGAAAAATAACTCCCCCTGACCTGTTTTGTGCGGGTCCACTGGGTGAAAAAAATCTCATCAGTATTGTTTGGAGAAAATGATTCTTATGATCAACATTTCATCACTCCAGATTTTTTCCCATGTAACTGTTTTTGGAATTCTTCTACAGAAATACTAGAAATACCCCATCAATTAAAACAAAAATCTTTTTATAGCAGAGGAAATTGTTTTGCTCAACACAGCAATTGTAGCCATGGGAGTCCTTTTTTTATTTTTAAGAAAACACACAGTAAGCGTAAAAAAATGAAAGTTCGTGTAACATGAAGTGGCACTTGTAAATGCAAATAAAATATCTAAATCTCTAAAATGCATAACTTCAAGGTCATTTTTTTTTACATCACTTGATGAGTACTTTTAGCATCTTTGCCTCCTTTCTTTGGCTATTTTTTATTCACTGGATGAATTACGCTCTTCCCTGTAGCATGTATATTCAATCACAGCTCAACAGTTCATTATGTATTTTTTACACGTGTATTTTTCTTATTATTTTTTTGGTGCGCACGCAATACTTATCATAACCTCGGGTAGCTTTCACTAAGTGCTACATATATTTTGCATTATTGTTGCGGTTGCTGTCACTTTTTGGGGGTAAAACTGTCACAAATCTGTTATTGGTTGTACAAAATGATGTGCATGACATTCAAAACTACCAAGAATACACATACTAACAAACAATAACAAATATTGACATGTAAATTTAAAATGGGAGAAGTAGCCTGAATTGTAGCAGTTCATAACCATACCGTATTTAGTATAATAATTATTATTATTATGATTACTGTTGTTGCTGTTGTTGTTGTTGTTGTTGTTGTTGTTGTTGTTGTTTTAAAACTTGTGTCAAAACAACCCCTTATACTAGCTGGCTTTTGGGTGCTGCGTAAAATTTACGTAGTATTGTGTCCATGCTCTACTGACTCATTTATCGCGTGACTTCAGCATCATAGAATACTTAAAATTGCAAAGTACCTAAACTTTAGACGGATGCATTAGAGTCATCATTTGAGAGTTCGTAAATAATGGCATTGCATTTGACAAATGGAGAAAAAAGGAATGCAGTAGAAAGACCAGGTAAAACCTTATGAATCATCTACCTACATTTGCTTACACAAAAATACATTTACAGTATATACTAATGCTTTAACTGTCGTGACTTTGCCTGTGACTGACAATCACTCTTCCGGAGGATTACGAGAAAGCTGCCAAGCCAATTCCTGATATGGGACAGAATGACCCAGTACAACACATAACATCCTGCTCAGACACAAAACTGTTGACAACCCCTCAACATGCAGCAGGACATGTAGAAAAACACCGGCTTATAATAAAATCTGTATTTTATAGATTGGTGTGTGAAAACAGCTGCTCTTCATATGTCACGGTTCCTTCACAACACATGATGACAGAAGTGGGTCTTGGTGATGAGCATGCTTACCCTGGTTCCTGGGTGCGGGAGGACTGTCCATACAGCCGGGCAGATAGGTTCCATTGGGAAACACCCTTGGTTGACCTGCAGTCGGCTCACCGAAGGCTCCAACTCGACAGGGACCAGAGCCCGTAAACTGGCCTGAGAAGTGCACTGTGAAGGCCCCGAGTCCACAGTGAGGGTCCTCTATCGGATCAGTGGTCCCCCAACCTGGTTCCTGCTTGATGAGGGAGTGATGGGAGGGAAGGGAGCTGTAGGGAGAAGCAGGGTGGAGGTCCAGCAGTTGGGTCCACTGGCCACCATTAACAGACATCCCACAGCCTCCACCAGCTCCTGGTAAGGACGGCACAGGAGGTGCGGGAGATAAGAGGGTTAGATCTCGAACATCTGACCCCATCGACATTGCTCCGCACGGTTCGGTCAGCATTGGTGAAGGCAGGTTGAGACAGTCCAAAGAAGGAGCGGTGGTATTCCAGTAAGAGACACAGCTGGGAGATTAAAAAGTCCCTTCAGGAATGAAATTCAACGTCTCCTAGAAGATGAACCCCTAAACACAACTACCTGATGAAGCAATGAGCAAAACTCAGTGATCACAACACACTGCGTGAGCCATCTTTTCCACTACAAGTTTTGAACTGAAGAATAAAAATAAGTGAATTAGTGGTGCCTAATATCAAGCTCCCTGTGTATCTGCAGTGGGATTGGAGTGGCAGTCTGTGGGGATAGGAGTGCTTTGTCCCTCTGTCTCTATAATGTCTGACTTTCCTTACTCTCCTGAAGGCTCAAATACTGCACAAGTCATTGGACAGGGGGAGGAGCTAGGGAGGCTGAGAAGAAGATGACTCCCTTGCATTACCCCATCCTGCAGACTGCACTTCTATGTAGATTCTGACTAAGGTCACATTTGCATGAGCGGGTGTTGCTCTTAACCCTTTGCTAAGTTCAAGTCTTGCTCTTATTGAATGTTTGTGTATAATTTCTCTGTGCGGATGGACTAAAAGCATGAAACAGCTACATGAGTGTTAGTAAGAAAGTAAGAGCATTGTGCAGATTCCCATATTTTCACACTATAAAATTGAATTTGATTTATTTATTCATTTTTTGCTATATAAAGTTTTAATATTCCAATTTCAATGTGTGTGCATCAAAAATCCTGCTGATCTGTGTATTGTACAACTGAGTAAAAATGAACACAGATTCAAAGCTTAACACAAGATTAAAAACAAAATGTACTTATAATATATGCTGCATGTAAACTAAAATCTGTACACTATTGACCTGAGCTGCAGGCATCATCATTTCTGACTCTTCTGACTCATCCGAAGAGTGAAATATTTCCCACTTTCAAAGTGAGTTACGAAAACGATGATGCAACAATGTAAAGGATAGAGACGTCAGAAGTGTGAGAGTCAAAAGTTAACAAACATGTTTTGGTAAGGTTTATGTCTAAGAATCGTCATAGTATTAACTTAGTATCATAGTTTGGAATCTTCATAGTAGCTGCTGATTTTAACTTTGTTTAAAAAATGACTAATAAATCTACCTTCTACCTTTTAAGGTGTGTGTCATTTCTGGTGTACATGTTTGCATATTACAAAGTACATTTGCAATGTAAATGGATTTAATCACAGTTATTTTTCCCATTTTGGGAATAGTTCTGTTTTGCTAAAAGCTACTCGCATAAACTGCATGGCCTTGGAGCAAAGCCACATCACACAAAAGGATAATTATTTATTAGTTGAGGAGAGGGGGAGTTTGTGTGTGTGTGTGTGTGTGTGTGTGTGTGTGTGTGTGTGTGTGTGTGTGTGTGTTTGAGAGAGAGACAGAGCGCTGCAGAGATAGAGGTTTTGACCTTAGCTCATGCTCAACTCAATGTGGAACTACACAGGAATGCAGTAAGTTGGAATATGCCTAAAAATTGAAGACAGCTGCTGTGGATCTTTTAACATTATAATATTTGTCAGAGCCGCAGTTCCTTCTTTCCTTGAAAGCTTGAAAAAATGTCAAAGTTGCCTTTTTAGAATATACTGGACTATATTCAGTGTAGCATTACAGTCCATTACAGATGACTTGTGATGAGACACAAAATTCATTTCACTGCTGGTATTACTGTTATAGTCAAAATTAAAAGATTTTAAAAAGTGATTACACATTTTCATGGACGAATTCTGAGATAATGGTTCCCCGGGTGCTGGTACGCAAAATGCCCCACCACCTCTCTTAGATAGGAGCAAGACACATTTTTTGGTGGTTTTGTCTCTTCTTTGGTAGTTCTACGTCTCTTCAGCGTAGTTTTTGTGTCGTTTTTGGTCAATTGATGTCAAATACAAGCTGTCTGTAAAATCAAATGCCAACTGAACATCTTAACTATACCGCCCACAACATGCTGTACTATGATAACTAAGCTGCTAGTGATTTGTTTTGCTGTTATGATCCACTCATTTCCAGACGGCACTAAAAATCCCCTGCAAATTTACACAGAAGAGCAGGCATGATGCTGTGAGGCAAAAAGTGTTGGCCAGTCCCTGTCATCACCATCTGCAATATCAGTCTAGGATTCCAGTAAACGTCACTGACCCGGGATTCAACTTAAAAAGAAGTAGTGAGTGTGGGGAGGGACACTAGAAATAGACAAAGAAAAGGGGAAAGGAATACAATTGGGGAGAGAGAGCGTCTTCAGTCATTGTAAGAGTGATGAAATCAGCTGGCAAACTGCTGAGGTGGCGTTAATTATTTCACAATGCGGCTGCTCCTTCAGTGCCCTCTTAACTTCGGCTGTTAAGACTGTCCTGTTTTAAGATCGGTCGCAGGAGTTTTTGCCCTGCAGATACTGCTATTTTAGTGTTTTGATTAAAGTGTGATTAAAATGTGAGCGTGCAAGATGCAGGTGGAAAATCAAGCAGCAAGATACTGAAAAATGAAGCCAGTGTGGACTGCAGTTCCTTCAATGACCACTTGAGTTGACCCTGGCTCCAGAAGTGTGTCAATCCCCACCGACCCCCATGGTAAAACTTTACAGGAGAAATAAACATCTTTTAGGGCCTGGTAAAAAAAAAAAAAAAAGAAAAAAAAGTAATTTCAACATTTATGATAACTGTACAATCGGGTACATTTTTGTATAACTTACCCCATTACATTCTATTATTGGGCATCTTTGATTGACAGGCTGCCTTTAAGATGAGTCAGGTTCACCCGTTGCTCATTCAAAACTCCACCCTTTCTGGGGCGTCTGGTGGCTCAGTGGATAGAGCAGGCGCACCATGTATAGAGGCTGTGTCCTCACTGCAGCGGCTGTGGGTTTGATTCCAGCCTTGGCCCTTTGCTGCATGTCATCCCCTCTCTCTCCCCCTTTTACACTCGTGCTGTCCCATCAGTTAAAGGCAAAAACACCCCAAAAATATCTTTAAAAAAAAAAAACTCCACCCTTACATCCAAATATAGTCATTTTTGGCTCCAAAAAAAGACTGAAATGCCAAACTGGAGGCTTCATAGCAGGAGTTTATAAACCAATCATGGTGGCTACGTCCATGATTTTATACAGTCTATTTGTAAAACCATTAGGTTTGACCAGCAGCAGCTTGATAAAAAGTCAAAGACATGACACGTTGGTGTAAAACAGGGGTGTCCAAACTTTTTTGATTGGGGGCCAGATAAGACAGTGTGAAAATACCTGTGGGCCAGCTGCTTCTTACATCAAAAGGCAAACTTAAAATTAAAAATTAAATCAAAAACAAATAAGAAAACGCAAGTGTTTCATCACCCAGTAAAAATGTACTGAAAATAAACAAGCTTTCCTCTGCTCCTGAAAGCGACGGTCCTAGCTGTTGACTTTGCACGTCTTTGCTATGGCCATGTCTGCTACCTAGTAGAAACATCTGCTGCTAGGTAACTGTTTTTTTGTTTGTTTGTTTACTGTCTTTTATGAAAACACATTAGTTCCGCCTGCAGTTACAAGTTTGTACACGTCCAGACAATGTGTGATGGTGCGGCCATCATGAGGAACAAGGAAAAAATGCAAAGTGAACTCACTTGATTAACCGGTATTTTGTGTAGGGCCAGCATATAGCCTATTTTCAAAGTCAAGCTGAGAGCTGTTTGAAATTGGTCTGTGGGCCATGTTTGGCCCCCGGGCCAGACTTTGGACATGCCCGACCTAAAAGAAGAGGCATGCTGGCAGATAAGCCTTTCTAGGACTATAATAAAACGCAGTCTATTTTCCCAGTTTTTGAAAAACAGATATATTACAGTTACATTACTTACAGTCCGAGTTTATCTGATGACATCCATTACAACGGTCATAACCTTACAAAAGCTCCTAGAAGCTAAGCACAGATACATCTGGGTGGCTTGTTGTCATGCAGAAGACAAAGTGCTCTCTGACTTACTCTATTCTGGGAAATAAATGAGTGCAAAGGCAGACCCATACCCCTGAGGAACACCCAGACATTCAGAGGATGTCCACGTAGCTGACTGCAAAATAGTAGCAAAGAGAATTAATATCTCCCACAACGGTTTGGAAAAACCTCCTGTGGTCCGCCCACTACAAACAAACACAAACCAAAGTAATGTGCTGCATGTACAAAAGGTTGTGGCACAATTAAAAGTATCAGCAGAGAATGAAAGAAAATGCAGTGCCTCCGAGCCAAGGCAAATGCTGGCCGTGCCTTCCCCAGCGGAGTCTTTAGCGAGGATTCATCAAAGGTGACGGGGCCCGGGAGAAAACAACCCTTTCAGGCCCTATGACGGATGGCAGTCCCCAAATACACCCATTCTTGAGATCAATCTGTGGTTTACTCAGGGTTTAAAACAACATCACTGTGCGCAGGAAGGGAAATGGTCAATACTGCCTTTGACCCTTCGCGAGAAATAAAACAAGACTCAAACTTTCTACAGAGTGATGAGTAAGAGGCAATTTGAGAAGGTTTTGTTTCAGCCAGAGAAAATATGATAAACTATGGAGACATGTGTCCTGGCAGAACACATGAAAAAGAAATGACTTTTTTCCACTTTAATAAACATCTGTAATCATGCTACTTCATCTGAAGATAGACAGTTTATTAATCTAGCTTCTTTTTTAAGTCATGGTGATTTAAGATGACATGGTTTCTTTTCTTAATATTGTAATAATCTGTATTAAAGTGACTGTGAGAGGATTGCCAAATAGCTGCAGGTGTTATTTTGATGTGCTGATGATGGCATAAAAAAAGGCCCCAGTCCTTCACTTCTCTGTGAAGGCATTGAAACAAATATGATAACAAACCCAACAGCACTGTGTTGTAACGTTTCATCATTTCCCTGCTATCTGCCCGTGGCCTCTCGGAAATGGTTACTATTAAAAACAAACTCGGGCAGAACAATAATTCCTCTGTGTTCCCTCGCTACTTTCTCAGAGCACTATTTGGACATTCGTGACAGCCAGGCTTCTGCTCTTCGAGATAACAGCATCTGAACGCACTGCCCATCATCCCTCATTGCTTTACTCATTTAAGAATACATTTGGAAACATTCATGTTATGCCTAAAATGAATTTCTCTTTAGGACTGTGTCAAACAACATTGTTTCTCTTCCCTATGACCCACATAAAAACCAACAATCGCCAGTTTTTAATTCTCTCTCGTATCATCGCTGAGCGCTCTTCAAAGTGTTGTATATCACACTGGAGATAAGAAACAGAGAAGAAAGATCTGTGGGAGAGCGAGCATTTCCGTGGTTGATGTGTCAGACACAACACTGGTCCAGTGATCTTTCACACACCCGCTCTTTTCTTGTTGTTGATGATCGCCTTTACCCTTTATCACCAAACCCACGATTCCTCCCTCTCCTGTATTCATATACATTCAAAGCTGGATGCTCCTGGATCAAGCACAAGAGCAAACACTTAAAAACAAGAGAATATAAAAACTCAGGTCAAACTAAAGAACTTCAGCGTACTGACAGTCAGCAAAGGAAAAGGCTGGTGAAAATCGAAATCTTTGATATTCTCAACAAATACCATGAAAAGAACAAAAACAACAAAGTCTGTCTTTCAGTACCTTTTAAGTTTCCCAGTTCATCTGTGGCACTTAGCCCCAAACCAGTCGGTTCCCTCTGAAAATGTAAACTTTTATACATTTTTGCTTTAGATAGTTTTTTTTTTAAAAAAAGCTAAATTATGTGCTAAAACAGCTTGGCACTGTGGTTTTTAGCAAATGTTACTCAGACAAAAGTAAACGTGTTTGTGCAGGACTATTTTCAGCTGCGTATGAAGACACATGGTGTGGTTTTAAAGCAGTAGGATGGTGTATGTGGGACTGACTTAAAGCAAACTATGATGTCCATGTTTATTGTAATAAACAGTGTGGCTTACTGATGCATTTTAATAGTTTTTGGACAAAAATGGAGCTCTGTGGCAAAGAGAAACTATATCCACTTTTGGCTACACAGTTGGGTGTATCAATCACCTTTTTTAGTCAGAAGAAAATGTTGCCGCTGTACGTTTCTGCCACTCACGTTACATTTGTACAGAGTTTATTATCAGAAGGAGAAGGGGATGGTGGCTGGCATGAGACCTTGGCAAGACAGCTGTCGACCGCTCAAACAGCAGAGCACAGTGACAGTTGTGGTTTTTTTTTACATTTTTTCCCAATACTAACCAAGTGTTTTTGTGCCCGAACCTAACCACACATTAACGTAAGCTTTGCCACAATATATAATCGAACATTCACAAACGTAACATTTCAACATATTTGCTGCATGGGAAATGAACCAAGGTAACATATCTGTAGTTTGAAGAAACATATTATGCCAATGATTATTCTGGTGATTGGGTTGTCTGACAATAAGAAAACATAAATAACATTAAGTATGACATCAGTTTGTTGGTCATTTTTCATGGTAACACTTTACAATAAGGTACACAAAAAACGAGTAGTTACTGAGGAACTAATGAGGAACTAATCATTAGTTAATGGTCAGTTTTTGAATAGCTCCCAATCAAATGTCATACACAAGCTAATCATTACTTAATAGGGAACTAATGAGGAAGAAATTAGGAACTAACAATACTAAATCAGTAGTTACTGAGGAACAAATGAGGAACTGATCATTAGTTAATGGTCAGTTCTTAGTAACTCCCAATCAAATGTCATACAGTCGCTAATCATTAGTTAATAATTTCTTAACTGATAATAACTGAGAGAACTGATGAAGAATGAATGAGGAGCTAATCATTAGTTAATGGTCAGTTCTTGAGTTTCTTCCATTCAGATGCCAGACAGTGGATAATCATTAGTTAATGATGAGGTAATTTAGAAATGAGTGATGTAACTAATTAGGGATGTATGAGGAGCTATTAGTTAATGATCAGTTCTCTGGTAACTCCTAAAATTAGTTGATTAGTAAAATGAGTGAGGGAACAAATGAGGAACAACCTAATAATCAATCAGTTAATTTTTATTGACCAGATGTAATCACAGCGAAATGTAATCCTGCCAGCTCCTGCATATTGTGCAACAAAGAAGCCCAAGTAGTAAATAATTAGAAATAATGAACAAATTATTTATACATGGTTGTAGGGGGCAGTCATCCTATTCGGGATCCCAGATAGCAGAGAAAATGATCTGTAATACCAAGAAGATCCAGAACCACAGCCAGTATTTAGTCCTTCTGTGTCCATGTCAGCATTTCCCCAGAGATGAATGCAGAGGTGGTCTTGTCCATTCATGTGGTCTGGATCACAGATGGTGTTTATCCTCTTTACCTAGCTGTTTGCACTGATGTTAAAGTTTGACAAACTTCAAATGTTCCACAAAAAACTAAAAAGTAAAAATCAAAACTACACAGCAACTAACAGCCCGTAACAACTCAATCATAACTACTTGAACATTCCCCTTTTTGCTCTGTGTCTCAGTGGTTACTGAGTACTGAAACATTACTTAATTATTACCTGACCATTAGTTATTGTTTTTTTGTGAAGGAATACGTAACATGATTAGCATATGAGTACTGAATCATTACTAAATTTTTACTTGACCATTAGTTACCCTTTTTAGGTAGTTAATGAGTAACGAATCATTACTTAACTATTACCTTCATTGTGCTTTTTGTCAGTCTTAAAAGGGGCTACACCCTTAATCACTGATAAATATTATCCTTCTGCCTTAACGCGTGGTGGGTCCTTTCAGTCATTACAGTGTCAACAGCAATTGGATTAGCTACATTTTAAATATAAATATAAATAAATAAGGTTATGGACTAGAGAGACACATCAGAGAGTAGATTCTGTTCAGATTCAGAGCCCAGTCATTCAAAAATAAATCAAAACAAAACAAAACAAAAATGTAGACCTTTCAGTTCAGTGTGTGTCCAGAGTTCAATGACTTCACCTCACCTTAAAGTTTAGTTCCTTCAAATTTCTGGTCATTCGCTTATTTTAAAGTTCAGTTCATCCTACTACACACTGTGGAAGAAGGGGACTCCAGGTATCAAAGCAATATCACATCATCATCGTCATCATCCCTGAGGTCTATCAAAAAGCACCCTTACATATGGAGAGGTAAAGAGGAATTTATTAATTTACATTTTAGTTCTGCCTCGCAACATTCTCAAATAAAAATATTGTACTGATCTCATCTGAAACAGCAAGCTGAACTAATTTCCCCAAGATCTGAACCAATGACCTGCCTGTCTGTCTGAACATGGCAGGATTTAATGAAGAGAAGGTAAAACTGAAATAAACACAAACAGTAACACAGGTAAGTATACTTCTTAAATATAACATACTTACTGGCAATACCAGTAAAAGCAAGTAGAGGAAAGGATGATTGAGGACTGCAAACCTCATCTGCCCTCAGCAACAAACAAAATGGCTACCCCTGCTTTATACCGGAACCTCTCAAAATAAAGGTCCCAAATTTAAAATAAATCTCTTTACACATCTTATATATGTTACTCATTTGTTAAATCTGTTACATCACAAATATCACAATCATATAATGATTAGCTACTGTATGACATTTAATTGGGAGTTACTTAAAAACTGACCATTAACTAATGATTAGTTCCTCATTCGTTCCTCAGTAACTATTTTTCGCGTACCTTATCGTAAAGTGTTACCTTTTTCATTTTGTTTTCCATCAGTACTTCTGTCAGCTATTCTTTTTACTTCCCTGGATGTCAAATGTAATCAGTCAAGTGAATTTTATTTTTATAACACCAAATCATTATAAAAGTTATCTCAAAACACTTTTCTTATAGAGCAGGTCTAGACCGTACTCTTTAATTTACAGAGACCCAAATATTTCAACATTAGCAAGCACTTGGTGACAGCAGGAAGGAAAAACATCCTTTAAACAGACAGAAACCTCAAACACAACCAGGCTGTAGGTGGGCAGCCATCTACACTGACCATTTAATGTTTACTTAAAAAAAAAAAAAAAAAAAAGTCACGCTGACCGTTTCCAAATTTAAGATTAACATGATGTCCCTTGAAAGGCTGCATAAGGCTGCATAAATTACAATGTATAAAGCAATGAATCCCCCCCTCACTAACTAATGGACTTAGCTGTGAATTCAATATAATTATATAGCATTTATTAATAAAAAATATCACACGTCAGTGATGTTCAAAGTGTTTTGCTGCATTTCACTGAACAACCTATGGCTCATCCCAGCAGGTGCCTGTGTGTCAGCATCAAGGCCAGACTTTATCAGTTCTTTACTGTAAACCACGGCCTCTTCCATGCTGTCACACCCTAGCAGCTGTGGCCGCAGTGTGAGCAGTCATCAGAAAACATTTCAGATATCTCCAGTGGTTAATGTCTGTTGTCATACCCTTGAGCCTCATTCTGAGACTTGACGAGCAAAAGTTTACGGGATGACTCTGAGATATGCACAATGATGGGAAAATATGAAAGTTACCACACAACCAGTACAGTACATGTGACTATAGGGGAATGCCACTTCACTGCAACTTCAACAATCACAGGAAGACAGTACATGTAGCTTTTGTATTGAAATGCTTTGTTTAAGATAATTTGCTTTTTTTTAAAGGCATGGTTAGTTATTATTTTGTAGATTAAAATAAAATCATTCTTGTCAAACACATCTTTTATGAGAAAAAAAGACCCTTTTTTGTCTTTTGTTGAAGCAACTAGTGAGAAAGTTTAATGGTTGCCTGTTCTCTGTCTTCAGCATCGTATTTATCAGCTCTAATGAAACAGTTGAAATGGTATCTCAAAAGCAAAGGGTCACCTCAGTTTAACATGCCTCTAATTAGTATTTGAGATCTGGCATGTATGGCTTCAGGCCAAATATTGTGCAATGTAGGCTATCCCCGACTGAAACAAATTTGATTCTTTGTTTGACTGTGCCCTTTTCTAAAGTTGCAGTGATCCTGCTAGGCTGCGAGTGTGTGTGTAATATAAACACTCTCTGATGACAGGAGACCACTCCATCATTAACAGAGCTCCAGTTCCACTGCAGTGACTCGATCTATCCAGACAGGAACGTCAGAATTCCTGGAAGACTGTAGCTTTTTCGTTTTTTCTTTTTTTTGTGCTGCCATTAGCTTGAAACAGAGCACACACATTCCACAAAGGGGGGATTAACGACCTCAGATAGCTCAACACCACAAATGCAAACTCGCTTTGATTGATTGCTGTGGTCTTTGGTGTGATATGAAGCTGGTCATTAAGTGATATGGCAAGATAACAGCAGCTCATGTACCAACTCTCTTTTTAGGGTGATGCATGAGATTACTGCTGCAGATGGCTCGCACAGTACGGCCAAGTCTGTAACATAGCAGGCAGAAAAGAATAATAACATTATGATTTAATAAAGAAAAACTCCTCGGTGCACATTTGTTTTAAAGTGTGCAGCCAGATTCCAGCATGCAAAATGTGCACAACTATGCAAATGTTTCATTATTTTCTTGCTCAATATGATATCAGAACGCAGTAAAAAAAATAATAAAATGCCCATCACAAGTTCTCAGAGACCAAAGTGATGTCAGCATTTTTCTGGTCTTTTCCACAAAGCAAAAGCTATTTAACTCATTATCCCATACAGGCATGGCACTTAATAAATATTTTATTGATACCAATGCCCTTATTGATTCTACTTATCAGTGTGATTCTTTATCAATTCCTGATCAACTTTATGAAAGGAGAAAACAAGGCCTACACAGGTTTTCAGTGTCAACCCAACTGTATTATCTGAGTCTGAACAGAGTTTAAGAACAGATTAGAAATAACACAGGAGTGCAAAAGCTCCACTCTTTAACATTTTTTTAGTCAAAGAAAAAAACTGCCAGTGTGGTCCTAATGTTATTATACCATAGGATAATTATCTCTAGTAATGGACATGCTACCCGGAGCAGTGGCATTTGTTTATAGAGTGTCAGAAACATGGCATTCATGGGATTTAAGCCCATGTTGCATCTAAAGATGTTTTAACATTTTGCTGGTGTTTCTGCTCTTACTTGAAATTGTCCCTTTACAGACATTACATAAGCAGTACCTTGGGATGTTTCTTCTTCTCAGATATGACTCCTTGTTGCAAGATTTCCAGCCGGGTAGACGCATGAGTGAGACGTCACTGTTTTGCAATGCAACTGTCAGAAAAACACACCGCATCTTATTTGTCATCTTAGAGGCAGACAATATGGAAACAGTTTTCAATCCCTGTCTCTAATCACACATGGCAAGTAAAATCCACATTCAATTCAATTCAATTTTGCAAAAATTTGGAACAATTGTGCTCAATTTCTCAACTCTAAATGAACATGGAAATGCTTGCCAATTATTTACTGTCGCTTGACTTATCAATTAACCAATTACTCGTTTCGGCTGCTTGGTTGTATCTTTTGGTAGTGAAAAATACAGAGGGAAGTGAGAGTAAAATGACATTAGAGCATGGTAAGTGTACAGCAGTGAACAGATAATAAGGTCAAAGATAATGACAGAACTGCACCTTTTGAACAAGTCAGCCCTGCTCTAAGCATGACCTCACCAGTATCAAGAAGTGTTTATTGTCTCACTGGCTCAAATCTAAATGTATGACGTAAGCTCAGATAGAGCAGTACAAGTAATTAACAGAAGCTAACTAGCCTGTGTAACCTATCTTTTAAAAAATGTTGTTATATGAAAGACATGCATATTAACCATAAAAAATGAATTTTAAACCAAGTAGTCTGTAAAATGTTTATAATACATCTCTGCAATTTTGGACAATAAAAGTCCTTCAGAAGACCCTGTGGGTTTGTGCACTCCTTAGACCATTGTGGACCTCTGTTTAATACCTCGGTTTTGTTTGCTTATTTGTTTCTGGTATTTGTGTGTGTGTGTAGGGAGGGCAAGTCAGCCTATAAGTAATTAACAAGCAATTCGCTCCACCTAGGGAAGCAGGGAAGTTACTCATGTGATGCACCCTGACAAGGTCACTGGCTGACAGATGAGTCTGAGCAAAGGGGATTTTTCAGAGATTGTGAAGGCAGGCAGCACTGTGGGAACCAGACAATTAGTGGGTGGAAGGTAGGCCGCCATGTTGGATGATGACCATGAGACGGGCTAACATGGATACTCACCACTTGGCTGGCTGACAGGGAGAAAGCAGACACCTGGGCTCGACTAACTCTTAACACACAGTCATTTATCTTTGAGGAGGCTGAGCAGGCAATTTGCCAGCAGTTTAGGAAGAGCATGGGCTATTCACAGTTAAGGAGACATGGATGAGGTCAATATAGACATGTTGGCAACATAAATGTTTCAGACCTACACATAAACATGAATATATATTTATATGGTATTATCTGTAGTAGCTGTCTGTTTTATTGTACTTATTTATTTCCTATATTTTAATTTATGTTTGAGCGAGGTGTGATCACACTAAACACAATATATTTGTCAATCCACCTTATTCTGAGCTCCCATGACACCTTGCATGAATTATGGGCGCAAAGTCTGGGGCTGAACAGGAACCAGCATTTTCCACTGGTAACAGTTAACTAACAGTACCATCTTTTTTAGGATGAAAGAAAACGTGTAACACACCTGTTACACCTTCTTATCATCTCTGACAGCCGTTTAAAAGCATTGGTTGTGTTAGTGATTAAGTTGCCCTGCTTTTTTAACATACTAGTAAATTTAATGGAGCCCGAGCTAACTTAAGGTAAAAATCGACTCCATCTAAAAGACGAGTTATGATTTATTAAGACTCATAAACAGACGCATTTGCCAACACGTGAATTAAAGTGATGTTTCCCAGCTAAAGCTCTGCTTGTCTGCCTTAAAGACTCATTTTTATAACTGCTGATGTATTAAGTCAAAATTCTACTGAGTGATATGACACTTAGTTTAGTAGCAGACCTCAGAAATATCATTTATATAAAGTCGTGGTAAAATCATTAATAATTTTGTCCTGGTTTCATGTTTAGCACACTGTTGTAGAAGCCTCATGTTTAGCTTCGTCTGGTTGTTAGTAGCCTAAAATGAACAGCGCAAGAGGTAGCCTACCTGAGTTTTGCAAGCATATCTTAGAAAATGCTAATTTGACATTAGTTAAATATATATATATATATATATATATATATATATATATATATATATATATATATGTGTGTGTGTGTGTGTGTGTGTGTGTGTGTGTGTGTGTGTGTGTGTGTGTGTGTGATAAATAAACAAAGCAGTATTTGCTAGATTAAGGGAAAATTTCTCTTGACTAACCATAGATAGTTCATGGCAGTAACTAACTTACTGCTACTTCAGCTATTTCACTGGAGGTGGTGCCCATAATCATTTCTACAGTCGCACTCTCAGGAATAAGGTTGATAAACACAAAATTAAAACCTTATCAATAATGTCTCTATAAGACATCAAAGAAAACCATTTTTCAGCTTGTTTCTTCCCTAATTTTGAGTTACAGCATTTGCACTTAAAGAAAAATGTTCAGTATTCTGCTGAGTCATATTAAACTCTGTCACAACAAGGCTTAAAAAATGAGAGACTTAAATGATAATTAAGAACTGACACTGAATATTAGGTTTTCCTGCAAACGCAAGATAATATGAATTTAATTTGGCAATATCTGTGATGATTTCACAACCTCTGAGACCTCATGACCTAAAGAAGCACATTGCATGACAAAAGCAGGATGACCAGTCCTCTTCCACTGAAATGTTTACACGAACACCAACTGAAAACTCTATCAGACATCAGTGCAGCTACTGAAAACATGAGCCATCTCTGCTGCTAGGTTACATATACATGTTTTAAAGACAACGTTGCCAGGTTAGATTAAGAATGATATAAAACAGACTAGTTTAATACATGTACCAGGTACAGTCTCCTTGGAGTTTAAATGTTTACTGTTGTCCCACACCCATGCTATTCTCAGGACACTCTGCCATGAATATTATGAAGGCTATCAAGCATCCTAACACGCTGTGGCATTTTGAAGACCTTTTAAAGACAGAAACAATGTTTCACATGCACCTGGAGCTTCAAAGCCTCCAAAACTCTTATTCTGGATTTGAAATACACCAGGCACTTGACACCAGCTGTTAATCAGATAATGAAAGCCTCGCAGTTACACAAGCACACTTGTGGAGAAGCGGCTATAAATTCTTTGCCATGACAGCATACGAGGGCAGGGAGAGAGTGAGGGTGGGATTTGGTACCAGGCACTTTCCTTCCCAACAGAATGACGCATCGCATCAGACCAGCACTATGGTGAAACACACATCAGCCAATTCCCCTTTGCACACTAAGGTTTTTTATCCTGCAGAACGTAACAGAGTTTAGGCCTTTTACTGTAACTGCTACAAGAAATATTAAATATTAGAGTTTTAAGAAACTACGATGTGACTATGTGTCTGTGTAGTCTATAGTTGTCCTAAAATCCACATTTTTGTGTGACAGATGAGGTGTGAGCTCCAGTGAAATGTAAAACCGTCCACAGCGTCCTCACCCTGGGACACAGCTTGCTCAACACCTCAGATGTTGGTAACCTTACTACATAGTTTTAGGGTGACCTCCTGCTCCACTTACCCTCTTCACCTCACTCACTTCAATCACCAAGTGACCTGCCATGGTAACAATACACAGAATCCCACTTGGCACAGAGGCCCATCAAGCGCACCCATGGGTCAGGGGGTGTATGGTGCTAGAGTTGCCCTTTGACACTGACAGTGTTTCCGGGTTGGGAAACTCTGGGGCAGGGCTGCCACGGTGGTCCACACAGATGGACCGCAATCAGATAACCTCTCCTGGGGATCAGGTTCACCTCTGTAACTCTCATCCAAAACATCCAGGGTTAATCTCCCACAGCGGAGATTGATATCTGGATAGGGAAGAATGAAAGCTTAGGATGTGGTGGTAGACGTCTTGGTGACAAAATTGATTTTATTTTCATTTATTTCTTGAACTCAAGACTAGGAGTTGAGCGATATTGGTTTTTTTTTATGGCCAATACTGATAACCGATACAATACCAATTATTAGTCGTTTATGAGACTGATGACCAATATCCGGAACCGATATGTGTTTACAATAAAAATGAAAATCTTTCTGTCAGTATTCAGAATTTGAAATATAACAAACTCCAACACAAAACTTTGTTGTAATAGCAAATGTTTAATCAAAACTGAAATGTTCAACATTACACCATGTTCCCATCAACTTTTTTATTAAGTAAAGTGAAAATTTAAATTAAAAATGAATAAATACAAATAGCTCCCTGACGTTTTACAAGTTAAAAGTTCCTCCCCTGGTGACACTTTCTTTGCACTTTTTAATTAATTAATTTTATTAGTCAATCATTTAAATAAAATGCGGATACAGATTGTCTGCAAAATGCCAGATATTGGCCCGGATAATTGGCCAGGCTGATAATACCTACTCAAGACCCCATCAGATGGTATAGTGTATAGTATAGTATTACATACAAAAATAACAGAATAATGGCACACAGCACTGGTTAAAGTACAACTTATGTTACTTAAAGAAAGGACATTCTTCAAAGAAGTACCTTGTTTACAAATAACTTTTGGGTTATTTGACTGTAATAACGAAATTAACTTAAACAAAGAGGCCCAGTTTAAATAATTCTTCAGCATAAACCTTTCCCTATAGTTCATTAAGTTTATATTCTGACATTCAAACAAAATATACTCATCTCCCTCACGATTGGCATTACAGAGGTTGCAGATCCTCTTAGAAGTGGCAACAGGGATTTTTACAGATATTCATTTAAGTCCAACAATTCATGTGCATAATTGTGGTACACAGCCTATTTACGAAATTACCGATAGTTTTCATTGTCGCAACACAGAGATATGTGGGTCACTGTCGCTTTAAGAGCTTGACCCGGAAGAAAAAGAGTGTCACCGGCACTGTGGCCTTTTCTTTTCCGCTCAGGTCTCAGCGGTGGTGGGAGCGTGGATTATATCTCCAAGGCTCACAAAATCACTAAAAATGAGCGTCCCGGCATTTATCGATATCACTGAAGAAGACCAGGTACTACTCACGTCTATAAAAAACGTATTTTGTGTCGTCCCGCGTGCGGATGAATCGATAATTGAAACTGTCGAAACACATAACTTAGCATGCTAGCAGGCTAAACAGCTAACCGTCAGCTAGCAAACGAAACATGCTGATTATGTGACATATGTGTGAACACGTTGTTCGTAATTATTATATTACACCTATCGTTTAGATGGGATATGATTTGAAATAGTTGAGCACCATTTTCGTTTGGTTTGTAGCTCAGTGTATGTATTGCTGACACTGTCACAAATGCCCCCATTGTTATTACGTTGGAAAAGCTAACAGTGCTAGTTTAGACAACTAAATAAACATAGACGCAAAAAATTCAAGCCACCCTAAGCGTCCTGCTTGTCAGCGTTAGAAGAGAACTTCAATCAGTTTTCACCTTCTCCTACAGCTGACAGGAAAAATATTCTTGTGATCAAGACAAAAACACATGACAGTGTGTAAAAGCAAACATACCTTATGCTAAATAATGATGCTCAATGTAATCTCATTACATTGCTAACATATGTAGTAGAGCTGCAGTGATTAATCAATTGGTTGTCAACTATTAAATTAATCGCTAGTGAAATTAATAATTGATTGATCAGTCCAAATAATTTTTAGGGGAATAAAGTTCAGATTCTTTGATTGTAGCCTCTTATGCAGTCATTTTTTTGGCCTTTTTGTTTCTCTTTGATAATAACCCAAATATTTGGGTGTTTTAGGCAATATAACCATCCAGATGAAGAGTGGCTGTGCTTTAAACGTCACCACCTTGTTGTAATAAATGAATGGACATTGGAGTCCAGCAGAGTGCAAGCAATTTATTTAATGTAATGTCTACTTAATATTGTCTCAGCACCTGCACTGCTGGTATGGATGTGCGTGCATTTGTGGACAAAAGAGGACATTTGAGAATGTTTGTCAACATTTTATAGACAAACATTTGTTCAATTGAGAGCGTAATTGACAATGAAAATGATCTGGAGTTGCAGCCCCAATATGTATCTTGGTACTGTTTGTGATTTTAGGTGCTAAGCAACCACTAATACTCCTTATTTTACTCTCTCACATTGCAGGCATCAGAGCTGAGGTCCTACATCAAGGCCAAAGGAGCTGATATATCAGAGGAGAACTCTGAGGGTGGACTTCATGTAGATCTGGCTCAGATCATCGAGGCATGTGATGTGTGCCTCAAGGATGATGATAAAGGTAGGTGATGATGAAGAACACCTCAGCTCTTTACTCAGTGAGTTATTCATAAAACACTTTTCTCAGGCACATATTTTGACTTGCATTACCAGGAAAAGCGCAGTTGTAGGTGCCCCAGATCCAGCATGCACAATACCACGACCCTGGAACTGGCTCACCTAAGTGCAATGTAGCGATTATAGATGTCATTAATTACACCTGTTGTGCCATGCCAAATATGCCATGAATACAGTCTGTTTATGCTCCAGCTGATGCTGATACTACTGCTGAATGTGAAAAAAAATTCTCATCACTTATGAGCCTCTCTTGCTGAATCTCTCTGCAGATGTAGAGAGTGTGATGAACAGCATCGTGTCTCTGCTGTTGATCCTGGAGACAGAGAAGCAGGAGGCTCTCATTGAAAGTCTATGTGAGAAACTGGTGAAGTTCCGTGAAGGAGAGAGACCGTCCCTCAGGATGCAGCTGTAAGTCCTTTCACTTTTTGCCCTTTAATCTATGCACAGCATCTCCTCTAATTATTGTTGTCTGACCAAGTATATATTCCTCCTGTATGGACGTGAAGCTCTCCATTGTTTTGATGTTGATTTATATGAAGTTTTTGTCTTGTAATCATAACTTAGAGATACTGGGCCTCTGTGCCAACAGCATCAATAGACAGAAAAGTAGCTATCCTCTTTTCAAAACAAAAAGCATGTGAAAAAAATAGGGACCAGATAAAAAATAGATTCTCTGTTCAGGGTTTCCCCCAGAAAAGATGCAATGCTGGTTGGCAAGTATCTTCTAAAATTGGGCATGTGTGTATGGTCCTAGATGCATATGGAATATAGTGTGAATTTGTAAATGTTTGAAATAGAAGGGGCAAAACAAGAAAAAAAACAAGAAAGGGCCCCAAAAAGCTAGATATGGCCCTGCTAGCTGGTTAGTCTCAAGGACAAGGTGCAGCTGTCATGGGGAGAGAAGCAGCATGTTGCCAAGGACAAAATGCAATGGAGAGATCTCAGTGCAGCTTTACAGTATGTTTGATAGGAAGTAAGTAAGCAAGCCGGTAAAATTAGTAACATGATTTGAGCTATTGCTGACTTTTTTTACTCCTCAGTTAATATACCATCAACGTTAATGTTGAAACTGTAAATGCAAATGCCAGCTGCTGACTTGTTAGCTAGCATTAATTGCAACATTACCATTAACATTATAATAGCAGGCTATCATCATTGCCTTGGGTTGAATCCCCCATTGCAGCTGCATGTGTGTGCGTGCGTGCGTGCGTGCGTGCGTGCGCTCAATTAAATCTTTATCACAGTTCATTATAACTTCAGCAAGGTGTTTTCCTGTCTGTCTTAGCTACTGTTGTTTAAAAACACTTGACTATCTCTGTCATGTTTTCCTGTAACAGGTTGAGTAATCTGTTCCACGGCATGGATGAGAACACTCCAGTGAGGTACACTGTCTTCTGCAGCCTCATCAAGGTGGCTGCAACTTGTAATGCCATTGCCTTCATCCCCACTGACCTTGATCAGGTATGTATTTCTTAACTTAGAGCTGCAGAGACAGTTAAAAGGAAAAGAAGATGTCTGTTACATTTCTCAAATCTCCACGGGTTGCATTTTTTCCTTTGCAGTTGATTTATGATACCTATTTGTGCTGCTGCTCAGGTACGCAAGTGGATTATCGACTGGAACCTGAACACAGAGAAGAAGCACACACTCTTGAGGCTGGTGTATGAAGCATTGGTTGACTGCAAAAAAAGGTAATTACATATTGGGTCAGATGTGTAAAATTCATATTTTGGTATGCACAGACACAAAAATATGAATACACAGAATTTAAGATTTATAAATCCTGCATGAGAAAGTGGTGCACATTTTTTTTATTCATATACATATCTCCAGGCATAAGAAACTGTGTAGTATTGTGCATTATCCCTGCAGCAAATTATCTCATCTGGGTGTTTTTAACAATCTGCTCATTTCACAGTGACGCCGCAGCAAAAGTGATGGTTGAGCTGCTGGGGAGTTACACAGAAGACAATGCTTCACAAGCACGTGTTGATGCCCACAGGTAGACTTGAAGATACTCTTTTAACATTTGTCATTAAACCTCTATATTATGTGCATCCCTTCATCCATCTGTCCATCTGTTCCCCTTATCTTTAGATGTATTGTCCGTGCTCTCAAAGATCCCAACACCTTTCTGATTGACCACCTGCTCACCCTGAAACCTGTTCGCTTCCTGGAGGGAGAACTCATCCACGACGTGAGTGGTGCTGTAGGATGTGCAACACTCTCTGGTGTTGCAAATATAAAAGACATTACTGACATTGTCAGATTACTGCCAGAAATATTTTATCTGACAGTCCCATCGGTTTTATTAAAGGGTCAGTTCACCCCAAAATCAGGAAACTCATATCCAGCCTGTACTGGTTATTTATCTCCAACACTCAACAACTCAAACCAAAACTATCAAAATTCATTAAAAGCGCCAAAGGTGAAATGCTTTTTGATTTTAGGATGAACTTTCCCTGAAATGAGAGTTATTTCTTGAAAAGTGTGACATTCTTCAGTGCCTTTCAAAGCCCCACAAGAAACACATGTAAAACTTTTTTTTCAGACACTGCAACAAACCTGTAAATCTTGTAGGAGTAGATTGCCCATTGTGTCATGTGACTAGTAGAATTATAACACACAGTGATGTGAAAGCCTTTTGACTGGTTGGTTGATATATATTCTCAATGACAGCGAAGACAAACACAATCCAATACTAAACGATGACCAGTTATAAAGGTTGAATATTCAGCAGGAGGAATGTTTGGAAATTACCAGCTTAAGAGGTTGAGACAATGAAAAAATATTTCTTAATAGGGCGTGTGGCATTTCTTTGAGCCTTTTCATGAGTCAGCAAAGGGCTAAACTATTAAAAGAAGTGCCAGTGTTCATCAGGGACCAACTTCTGCATTGCAGCCAGTGATCTGTCACATGTTCCTAATCTGGACACAGTTATCAGTACAATCTTAATCAATGTTATCATTGATCTGACTGTGTTTCTAAAGCCTTATAAAATTGTGTCTCCCTCTTCTGCTTCTCTTTTCAGCTATTAACCATCTTTGTGAGTGGAAAACTGGCAGCATATGTAAAGTTTTACCAGAGTAACAAAGACTTCATTGACTCTCTTGGTGAGTAGCCATGGATTGAAATATTAGTTGCATCAGTTCCACACAAACTCACATACTCACCATGTTTATCATTTTGAAAAAATACAGTATACAGGTTAATAAATGAGGACAATAGTAATATTTTTCTAAAACCTTTGTGTACATGTAGTTGGTAAGTGATTATTTATATATCAGCAGTGACATATTCTAAGTGAAATAAAACTTAATGTGCTTCATACAAAACAAGTAATGCTGCCTTCTTTAAAGTGGTTCAGAGTATTTCTTTTTCTTTAGGAATTTCTTAGAACAGTTTCAAACTTTTCCCACCGTAAGGACAGCTTTATCGTGATAAATGTTGCTGTTGTTATGACGCTGAATAATGTCAAAACCTCTGAGTGAAAATGAGCTTGAGGTTCAAACATAATGATAAATTTGATTCCTAAGCAAGTTAAGTTCAGATACCTCTGTGCAGTGCAAAAGTACATTTAATGGCCACCTGAAGCACCTTTTCCTACTTGAGACTCTTATGAATATAGAGCCAGTGCTCGGCGCGCTGTTGACACAGTGTAGGAATGTGTGTGTGTCAGCAGTGTGTCTCGTTCTCACTACTCAAGGCTTCGGTGTAATTACAAGCATGTGTAGGATGGACTCTCAAAACAGACAATGTGTGAGTGGTGTTTGTGTTAATGAGTAGATTCCCTGACTGCATGCTCCTAAATGTAGAAACAATTATCACAGGGAAACTCCCAGAGTCGAGAGTAATCGACTGTGACTGCTTTGTGCTTAATGATCCCTGCGTGTTGCTCTCCAGGCCTGTCTCACGAGCAAAACATGTCCAAGATGCGTCTGCTGACATTCATGGGCATGGCTGTGGAATTCAAGGAGATCTCCTTCGATACCATGCAACAGGAGCTGCAGATCGGAGCTGATGACGTTGAGGCTTTTGTCATTGACGGTACAAGCACTTCACCTCAAATTAATCCTCGCTGTCTCCCTTTGTTAAATATGCTGTTATTTTCGCACAGGCGACTAAATGGAGGGGGGGATATTGATTGGACAAGGTTACAAACAGACAGACATCCTTTTGACTTTCCCTCTCGTACTGAAGAATAATGTCCCCCTCCTTTAAAAAATGCAGAGGTGATCATATCAGTTATCAGTGTTTTTCATTGAAAAAAATGGCATAGAACCAAGAATAGCACTTTTACCATTTTGTGAATCAAAGTTTTTATCAGTTGTGTTTTTTAGTGGTGGAAAAAGTACTCAGATCTTTTATTTAAAGCAATACTTCAACCACAAAACACAGTTAGTTATACCCTGTTACTTGAATTTGTAATGAAAACTTAATTTGTGATTGGGGACCACATTTAGAAAACTATATCAGAACATCCATTTACAAACTCACACACAACTCATGCATTACAATCCAAGTCTCATTCATCCAGCCCAAACACATGCATTTTTGTTAAAACCTTAGTATTGAAGTCTGGTTTGAAGAGAACATAGATAAATGTCACTTTCAGTTCAGTTATAAGGTTTTAGCAAAAGTTTAGTCTGTAATAATGCATTATAATTCACAAGTTGATTTTTATTTTGTATTGATAATCTGATCTGCAAAGTTACTTGTATTTAAAGCTTTTAAATAAAGTACAGTACTTGTGTAAATTTACTTAATTACATTCCACTCCTACTGTTTTTATTGCTTTCTGTCAGAGCTTTTTGCTGCCCCTTAATTCCTTTCTGTCTGCTTTTTATTTGTAGCTGTTCGGACCAAGATGGTGTACTGCAAAATTGACCAGACACAGAGAAAAGTTGTTGTGAGGTAAGTAGAAAGTGTTTTCCACAAATCTAGATTTGATGGCTGACTGATGGCAGGGCGGGGATGTGAAAGGGGTCATTGATGATCTAGCAGACCTCAGCTGGTGAATGGGCTGAGGGCTGCGGGTCCTAGTGACATGAGGAGAGCCCAACATTGTTCATGTGTTCTCAGTGTGATGACACAGAGCTAGTTCAAAATCAGCAGTTTCCCACAAACTTGAACTTCAGAGTGTGCAAGAGAGAAAGCAGAGCAAGTTTGGGGCTGAAGGAAATTAGTGCAGCGTGCAGTGCACTCGAATTTACTTGGGTGGCCATTAATAAACCTGGACAGCCTGCCCAAGTAAATTCTGTGTGTGGGGAAACACTGATTTGAAGAAGTATGTGGATGAGTTTATATTCCTGAGTCTGGCTCATGCTGTCTGGTCTCAATAGTCAAGGGTCAAGGACGCTTTGAGTTTATTTGGTTCTGGTCTGCAGAAAAAAATGTCATCTGTGTAGAAACAAGATAAAATGTTATTGTTCATAGATTTCCAATGAGAAAATAGTTTCTGTTCTTTAAAATTCTCATGATTCTGCCTCCACATGGCTGTGATTTAAGATCATAATACAGGCAATGTCATGTCTTTTGTCACAGCACCATTTACTATAGCTCTTATTTTCTCAGAGGTGCAATAAGTGACCTTTGCCTGCATTTTTTTTTGTCAATTTAACATTCCTGCTTTTCTGTTTTCCACTCAATCAGCCACAGCACACACCGCACCTTTGGCAAGCAGCAGTGGCAGCAGCTGCACGACAGCCTCAGCTCCTGGAAGGCCAACCTCGCAGCCGTCAAGACCAGTCTGCAAGCCCTGTCACCTACTGCTTAATTCCACCTTAACTCAACTGTCTAGACTGCCTGGCCCTCTATTCTTTTCTGCTCTCCAAATCCCCAGACTGAATTGATCAGCTTTTATATTCATCCAATAAAAGAACAGTGGAGATCACCTGTGAATGCTCCTGACTTTTTTAATAATTAAAGATTGCCATAGTTATTTTTGAAGTAAACGTGGCAAGTTGTATAACAAACACGCAGCTTGATTTTGTGAAACAGCCAAAAGCTTTTCTGTACCATTAATGGATAATAAAACAGTATGTTATTAGTCTTTTAGACATCTACCCCACAAACTGCCTTATGATCTTTTCAGAGAGCCATACAGTGACGTTAATGGGGGCTCGTCCTCTAGCGGCTCTCAGCATCTGGTTCTGGTTAAAGGACGGCATGCCAGTATTAGATGAGCTGTGACTCAGGGTGACATATAGCCTGCAACAAGAGGGTCACTTGTCTGGGAACACATGAAAGGTGACAATAGTAACGTGAACTTAAGATGACCCTGTCTGCTGGGGTCAGAACTGCATTACTGTAGCATCAACGCTTCAAGCTTGTGGCTGATTCACTGCCGTTACAGATATGAAGCTGTCCACCGGGGTAAAAGATACTGTTCAGCTGTAGTCAGCATGACTCACTGTCTTTTGATGCGTCTGAAAAGTGGAAAAACAAGGACTTCTTAAATTCCTGTTTTAAGTTTACCTTTTCTTTTCCCATTGATGTAAAGTTAAGTGCCATTTATCCTGCACAGATCTGTTCTCAGGCACCGGTCCAAAGCATTAGGATGTGAACTCTAATGATATATGGCCCAGGCATTAGGTGTAAAAGGGGTCTGTTGGAGTTCTCTCCCTCTGGGGTCGTGATGAAATCAGCACAAACTGACAAAGTGCAGACTACTGACATTGCACTCTTTAAATCCCCTCCCCAAATACACGTAGTCTTTTCTTTTACTAATAAAGCAACAGCTCAACCTGTTTATTTTGTTTTTTAGTTGTGTGCCACTCCTCATAATCTGAACATTTCAACCCTAACACTAAATTATTTTCCCTCTGATGCAATGGGTATTAGAGGTACACATTTATGGCTGCAGTGTGTTCTTTTTCCTATCATACCAGAGGTCTGCAGAGGCTCACCGCTCACTTCTGTCCAGTTGTCCACAGGGAGCAAGCATCTCCGACTCTTATCAGCAAGAGTAAATCACAGAACACATTCTCAGGAGCGTAACCTCATCACAGCCACCTGCAAGGTGAAGCGAAAAGCAGATAGAAACGAATGTGACCAAGGCTTAACGCAATGTTTGTAAAGCCTTCTATCTTGGTTTCTATCGCTCAGCATGTGCTCCTTTTCTCTGCAACATACAGCTTGTCAGCTACTTTTCTCATTCTATAAAAGTGATCTCTCTCTGTCCTCTTGGCGGTAATTTGTCCCACTGGCTTTAAGTAACTGTTTTGTTGATGGTCCGTCATGTGAGATGTCCCAGATGTAAATACTGGGTGCGGTGGTTGGTTTATCTTGTGCAAGCCTCGTGACCTCTCCTTATCACAGTCAGATAGAGGTTGTTCTGCATTGTTAAGTGATGGAACAGCAAAAAATTGATGTTCGAGTTGGAAACTGAGCTGTTTTACCTCTTTTGCGCATGCAGCTCAGCTTATAGGCAGATGTGGAAAGTAACTAAGTACATTTACTTCAGTACCATATTTAAATTTTGAGTAACTTATTTTTTCATGAGTATTCCTATTTTCTTCTAATTTACAGTTTCACTCCAATACCTCTCAGAGGGATATATTGTGCTTTTTAATTTCATTTGTTTTACAGCTATGGAAAATGGTCACTTTTATGATTTAATTGGGGCCCCTTTTCCAATTTTAGATGACTGAGATGTTAGCAGGGTTTACATACTATTCAATTTACTGTGCATGAGAACAAACCTCCTCATGTAAACTAATGTAGCACCACATGGATTCCCAAGCAGTGAGACACTGTTAGTCATTATAACGGTGATACGGCAGTACGTGTTGTAAGGTGGCAACATCATCTGACATCATACACTAGATGAAGTCTGGAATGTCTCATTTTCGTCATGCATTTTCTTCGTAAAAACATTTGTCTGGATAAATCTAAGACCCTGATGGTATCCAGAGATGTAGCCAAGTACAAGCGATGGGCTCTCACTGCCCTTCAGTTAGCACCATCCAGTAGTCAGTCAGATAATGTTCAATAGCATCCTATCTCTGCTCTACATAAACAGCGACCAAGAGGCCCTGAGGCTCAGAGACAGATATGTGTATTTACATGGAGAGTGTGAAACATAAACACTGTTGCCGGGCAGAATGGGAAACTTTATCTTCACTGTGTTGCTGCATGTTTTGCTGTCTGTTGTGTCTCTAAAGTTGCTATAGTCACCATTCTTTGTGGTGGAAAATGTCAGACTAAGTGTGTTTTTAATTTAGATGGCTTTTTCTGTCAAAATGACTCAGGAGCCCATGACACAACATTGTCCCACACATGGCCTGCACATAGCGATGTATTCACCAGCTCCCAAGCTACTGAGAGATCTTGAGAGGAGGTTTATTGTTTTTAAACATCTTGATGCAAAGTTCCCAAAAGCTAGCATTGTGTTACAACAGTAATTTGCCCCTACCCACTAGAGGTGAAGATACCACACTTGATACTGAGACTGAATGACCCTTTAAGTTTTAAGTGTCATGAAAGTAAGATGTCTCTTTTAAACCTAATAAATCTTAGTCGGGAAGATCACCCCGAGGTTACATTATAAAACACAAGCCATAAAACCATCAAGACAGCCTCTAAAATAATAATTTAAGAAAAATGTAAGTATGTCACCTACATTTAATAGGGTGAAGGCCTACTACTATTCTTTATCTACTGCATGGTAGCCCCTTTTAAAATGAGTGTTTAAGTGTGTTAATTGTTTAGCATTTAGTACTATGCAATATGGAAAGAGAGAAAGTGTGTTTAATAAGCATTCAGTATAAGCAAGATTTCATATTACTTGTGTTATTACTGTTTGTTTTGTTGTGTTAGGAAAAAAGAAATATATCTACATTTACATTTTAGATATGTAGCTGCTTTCCAAGAGCTTTTTTTTATTTCAACAGCTCAAAGGAATACTTCACCCAAAAAGTGACCATTTGTTTATCAATTAGTCATGCATGTTACATTGAATTTGTGGGAAAAAAAAACATTGTTTTTGTCTCGTATGCCTCCAGGGAAAATGGAGAATATATTGATTATTGATTGGTTAGGGACTATGTGTAACAACAACATTTTATCAAGACATATTTTGCAGATGCATATGTTTGTAAAAATGCGTGTGAATACTGACCCCACAACAGGACAAATGCAGCTTTGATTATACTGCACCAGTTGTATAAGAGTTTGAGCACTGATGTTTTGATATAGTTTTGCTGTTGTTAAACGTGGTCCCAAATCAGTCAAAAAAAAAAAAAATCAATATCCTGTGTTCACAATTGTCTGAAGGAATGCAAGAAAACTAAAGTAACGTGGCATGACAACTTTATTTAAAAATGGTCATTTTGTGGGTGAAGAAAGTTTAATTTAAAGTTAGTTCAAAGTCAGTATGGTCGCACTACATTGAAGCAAATGTGTGTTTCAGTATATGGAGTCAAACTGGAATTCTCTAGATATGGACTTCAAATGAAGCTCAAATATTCAATTTAAAAGAAGGTAAAATGAACAAATAATGTGACACTCTGATTAACAATAATATTAAGATGACTGTAATTGGTTATTTCTATTGTTATTGCTAAATATATGGGGTTTTTTTTAAAGAAAGGTGAATAAAGAAAGGTTGGCCTTTTGTATCTGTATCTACAATAGCTACTGTTATTAGTAAGACAGGGACAGGTACTATATGTTTTTCTTCATCCTGCTACTGTTTGTTCAAGGATCGTGAAGAAGTATTGTGAGAAGAAAAGTGCATCATGGGTTTTTGTCATTGTATTGGAAAATACACACTGAAATGAGCAAATAAACAAAATATGAATATAAAAATACACAGCAAGGCATTGCGTGCTGCTCCTGAGGGCCTCACAATGCTTAGTCATTGGGAGGAGTGCAGTTGTGGCATTTGACTCAGAGTGTGAAGTCAGATGATGCATGTGAAATCCTATTTTATACTTTGGTGTGAAATACTTGCTGAAAGTACTTTCACTCTCGTGGTTTCAGCCGCCATCTAGCGGCCACTTTTTATTCACACAACTTATTATCCAGGTAAACGTGATCGATTGGTTGAGTCTGCGCAGGTACTTGAGGAGACGCTGAGGCAACATCTGTTGGGAGTAAACTAAACTTTTCTTCTTTTTTTTTTTAACCTACCGGAAGTTTCCTGGGCTTTTCAAGCACCACCACAGCTATAGTTTACTTTATTCCGCACATGAAGGATGAGCCGAGTTAAACTCTTTGAAAGAAGGTTGTTAAATTCAGCTGTTGTTTGTGACCACCGCTGATCGTTTCCTGATTCATCTTATCAGCGCCGGGCTGGGACACGTACCTACCACTCCTCGCTGTCTTTCACTGTGTTGTTGTTGAACTCTGCCCGTCAGTATGTGCCTGTTTTCATCATAGGTAAAGTACAATACAAGTAGAATCTGTCGCTGGTTGGTTACAGAAAGGTGTACATGAAGCTGGGTGTGTTGTGGATGGTACTCTGCCCTCTGTTCTGCCTATTAATGCCCCACCTGCTATCCGCGCGCAGGTGCATGTGAGACCATGTTGTTTCATCTGTGTTTACTCCTGCAACTCCTGTCATATGGAGATCTGGCCTGTATGAGGAGGTTACTGTCGACAGTTGAAGACCAAGAAGGTGAGATTACATTATATTACAGGGGAATTGCAAATCAATCCACTTTACTCTTAAGTGGTTCCTGTGTCCTGGGACATACAGTCATGTGACAGACAAATTCAAAATAAGATTAGAGGAATAAAATCAGCAATAATCACTTACAGATATACTTATGTTTTTAAGCCTATTCTTTACAGATGATTGATAATACAAGTGTGTGAAATATTGATTGTACTCATTAGGGGTCGATCAATATTGGTTTTTCAGCTGCTACCGATTCACACTATTAGTAGTTAATGAGACAGATAACTGATATTTTGAATTGATATGTATTTACAATAAAAATGGAAATCTTTCTGACAATATTTAGAAGTTGTAATATAACAAACTCCAATACAAACATTTTGTTTAAATGCCTTTATCAAATGTTAAATCAGCACTGAAATGTTCAACATCATATGCAGCAAGTTCCCAGCAACTTTTTTTTAAAGTCAAGTGAAATTTTTTTTAAAAAAATGAATAAATAAAAATAGCTCTCTGATGTTTTACAAAGTAAAAGTTCCTCCTATGCTGACACTTTCTCTGCACTTTTTAATGAATTTATTTTATTGAAGAATATTTAAAAAAACTCAGATACAGATAGTTGACAAAATACCATATATCAGCCTTAATAATCGCCCAGGCCGACCCATGTCAACCCCTACTATTTATTTTTTATTCTTACTGTTTTGCTACTTGATGGTTCATCAGATTTTGAGGCTGCTACATCAATTTGGGCCACTGCACATGATAAATTCTCCACTTCACCACAGTGAGGATAAAAACAGGAGATAAATGTTTTGTTGCTAAATGTTAATGGTTATTTATTCAAAGATTAGATTTGTTTCGAGCTATCAAGACAAACTGTATGTAAATAACAATTTGTATGCAAAACATGACAGAGAGTAGCTAATTCATTGCTTATAAAATGTTTCAAAAGTTGGCAAATGAATTATTCAATAAAGGGGAAAGTGCTGAATTTATACCCTAAATGGGCAATGTATCTCGGGAAATAGAAACTGTAATTTTGAAACTAAAGGTCATATTTTGAAAAAAAAAAAAAAAATCCTGAAATTCTATTATTTTAGCCTAGATACATTAGAAAATAGCAATTAACTAATTTTCCAATATATTTATATGTGCCTGTCTATTTAAGGGTAAAAACATTTAGATCTGTCAGTTATGTTGTAAATCATTTCAACTGTTTGGACACACATACCAGTGTTTGTAGATGAGGGGAACGCCAATTTGTTCCTGGGTCGCCATCTGCTGTTCAACCGGTTTGACTTTGAGATTTTCGTCCCTGGAAATCTGGAGCGGGAGTGCTATGAAGAAGTCTGCAATTATGAAGAAGCAAGGGAGGTCTTTGAAAACGTCCCGGCTACAGTTAAGTGGTCATGTTCAGTGGGATGATGTTCTCACTGAGGTCATTTCATGAGCATAATGACAGCAGAGTTCAGACTAACAATGCTTTGTTTTGCAGGATGATTTTTGGAAGAAATACAAAGCAGGTAAGAAAAACAGACAGATGCATACACCCATTTGTTCATCACATCATTTTAATTTTTTGATATCAAATATAACATGCAAAATGGTGTAGGCCAGGGAATTCCCAACTTTTATACAAACCCCCCTTTTCTATTATTTTATAAAATGACAACCTCTGACTTAGTGACATATTTTATGGATATTTCTTATTATATTCAATTCGTAACAATAATAGTACAAAACAACTGAAAAACTGCAAGTTATCCAAAAAGTAGGCACAATAATTGCAGAAAGTTAGTGTAAAAGGAGCAATTTGGATGAATTTAGCAGACCATTTCTTGTGAATTTTGCATCAGAGATGAGTTTTCATTGCAGTTTTAGGAACTGCTTACACAGTTCTCTGTACTGTACTGTATTATATTTTAATATTTAACAATCATACATAATGGCATTACTATAAGTACTGAAAAAAAGTTTAAATCCAAAATCTAATTGAGCCTTGACCTTAAAATCAAAAGTCCAATTGAACCATGGATTTAGATAATCATGTCCCTCAGTAGTATATTAAAAAATATACATGTACTTATATAAATATAATATATTTTATGAACACCCTACAGTAGAATAAGTCACTATAAACCTATATAAACGGGGGAAAAAATACTACACATACTGTGAAACTGCCAGAATCTTAAATAATACATACAGAATACATGATACAGTGTTTTTGTTATATAGCCCTGCACCATACACACTTAATAGGCATATTCTATTTACAAATTCAGTGTTATCTAAACCCCGACTCTTGGCTAATGTTCTATATATTGTACCTTTTTAAAAGCAAGATAAGACTTTAGCAGAGTAAAGGCTCTGTGATTACAGCGGCTGTTCAGGTCTTCATGGCACCCTTATCCTGTGAGATTTTTTATAAAGTTTATTTCTTGAATAATAATCTAAACATTCAAAAATGTAGTTTTCTTTGCAGAAATGAATGAGATGTAAGCCCCCTCACATCCCTTAAACTAAAAAAAAAAAGCCTCAGGACCCCCAGTGAAACTTTGGGAGCCCCCTAATGGTGTTGGGACCCCCAGGTTGGGACCCAGTGGTTTAGGCAATGTGTTGTTAAGGAACACTTGTGTCTTGCCTTTAGCAAATACAGTAATGTTCTAGTGCTTTCAAAACCAGTTTCACTACTTGTCTCACTGAGCACAGTAGCTTTGAAATTATTGTTAGGTATGCGACCTGTTGCTCAAATTCCAATTGTGAGTCAACTCTGGTTTGTTTTGCATCAGTGATGTGGACTGAATCCTGAAAAGACGTGATAACTTTATGTCTGCTGCTATAAAATCTAACAATTCAACACTTTTGCATTCAAACCACAGAATCAGTATCAGCTGAACCAGAGCAACCACCCTGTGATATGTAGCTTGTTACTTAGTAGGACTCCTGCTGTCCAGTTACTCACTGTGGTCTATGATGATCCGCAGATAGAGACAAGCGCTCTCGGGTCGATGTGACGTCTCTCTTGGTGGGACTGATAGCTGGTGGAGTGGCCATCGTTATCGTCGGTCTCCTGGTCTGGTATTTCTGTCAAGGAAAATGCAAGGACGGCCATGCAAAGTAAGTGATAGGGTCTGTATTTCTAACAAAGGTAGCTACATTATTCCTGCACGATTTCATCTCAATATTTTAGCTCAGTATCCCCGAGGCTTTAGACACTGGTACAAACTGTTTCCCCTATAAGCTCAGCTTACATTTTCAAATGAGGTTTGGGCATTTTTATATGCTGACAACTGCAACTCATAGTTTTGAAGTATAATTGCTCTAGTTTAGTATCTATTGTTCTTACCTGTTGAGGGCTGCAACTGTAGACTGTATGTTTATAATTAGTCTATGGCTACAACTAAGTATTAATTTCCTTACCAATCAAGTATTATTATTTTCTTTATTACTTGTTTTTCAATTAATTTAGTGGAAAATGTTTGGTATAATCGAATTGCTTTTGTCTGACAAAACTCAAAGATACTCAGATTACTATTACACAAAGAAAAGCATCAGTACTCACATTACTGAGTATGGAGCCAGTCAGTGTTTAGTATTTTTGCTTGAAAATAGACATGAAATTATATTTTTTTAATGAATCGATTCATTATTTAAAGGTCCAGTGTGTAGGATTTAGGGGGATATCTTGACATAAATGGAATCTATTTTATTTACTATTTGTTCTTTGGTGTTGTTGTCTTTTTGTTAACTAAGAATTGCCATTTTATTATGTTTAATAAACAGTTTATATCTATATAGGGTGTGGGCCTTGTCTCTACATGTCGCCATGTTTCCACAGTAGCCCAGAAAGGACAAACCAAACACTGTTCTAGATAGGGCCAGTCACTTTTTGGCATTGGCCGTTGTAGTTTGCAGACCCTCCTGGTCTGGTTTTTTTTAAACATGAAATTGCTTTATTTGGTGTTTTCAACTGTCTGAATCACTGGGTCTGTTTGTTTTGGAGAGGAGGAGACCTCTGCAGATAATTCAGCTCCAAGTAAAAACCTCCTTAATATCTGGGTCTTAAGTTATCAGAGACAAAAAGCTAGCACATATTAGCATGTGTGAGGCTGGCGGCCCGTCTCCGATGAGCCAAACAGCTTTGGAGAAACACTGATTTGTAACAGGAAACTGCTTCATTCAGTGTTTAATCAGTTTAAATCACCGGAACTGTATATTTTGGAGAGCAAGAGACCTCTGTGGATAATTTGGCTCTTAGTAAAAACTTCCTGAACAATGAACACTGAAGGCAATCTAAGCAGAAGTTTTAGCTTGTTACAGTCTGTAATCCTCACTGCTGGATGCCACTAAACCCCTCTAACTCTTACACACTGTTCCTTTAAGCTCTTTTGAAACTATGTTACTGCGTCTTCTCAAATGCAATTTATCATATAAGACGAGTAAAGTTCCACCTTAAACTTAAAGGCATTAAGTTGGCCACATATGAATGACATGTATGTGTACACTCCTCCTGTAGCTCCATCCGGGTGCGACCAAGGAGGAGTAATGCTTCTCTAATAATGCGACGGCTCGAGGAGGTGTCCTTACAACCTGTGCACCCACCTGTACCCCCACCTTCCATGCAGGAAATAGACCCCCCCGGGCTGCCTTCCTATGAGCAGGCAATCGCAAAAAGTGGGCCGCATGACGCCCCACCTCCACCCTATCCAGGGTATGCCTCATATGCATTCACAGCTATGTCATAACTCACTTTTCAAGTTTTTCTTGCACACAGTTCATAATGTTGTCACAGGAAGCACACTCAAACATATTTGTATAACATCTCTTATTTTTGGTTTTAGCTCACGACCTGGAAGTATTCGGCGGTAGTATCATCAGGACATCACCTCTGCATGTCTGTGAACATTAAGCAGACACTTTACATTTACATTGTGCTGCTCTGCTTAGCGTTCATCATCACAAGATTCAAAACACTTTCTTTTGTCTTCAGTTTATTGCTCTGATTATCTTTCTCCACTAATACTAAACAAGTGCCTAAATGCAGTTTTGCGTAGCTTCTACTACTGTAACTGTTTTTCCCCTATGTGATTTTATGCTTTGTAACATAACCTCAAGCCTGTGCTGAATAAGCCTTTACACAGTTTGCTGCTTTTTGTCTTAATGAAAATGAAGAATCAATAATGTGTTGGAGCTGAGAGATTTAAATTGCTTGCATTATTAGGCTCCTGAGGAGAGTTGCTTTAGACACAGCATGTGTAGAAGGGCTGAGAATAAAATTATGATTACGTTTCATTACACAACAAGTATTAATTGAGGAGAGACAGACTGATTGTGTAGTCATACAGCTTCCTGTCCCCCCCCGTCAGAAGGAAAAATAATAACAGCAGAACTGATATCAATGGCACGATGGTATTATATATTGCCATACAGGTTATGCTTTCAAGGATAGTACAAGTGTTTTTTGGTGTACTGGTCTACCAGCTTGCTTTGTTAAGATTCACTTTATATTTTCATCTGTATATCATCATCTTTACCACCTTAAAATGTACAGGTTTTCTTGCTTCTGTGTCAGGAACAGTATGGTTAAGTCATCAAAAATGAGAATGCTTTTCTAATATGAAGTCATGTTTACGTTCAGTGTATTCATTGTGGTTAATTATTATATGTACTACAAATAGGTGGAGGCGGAAGCTCTTCAAAGGTAGATTTTCAGTACTTCACATTAACACAGCAGAACATTTTGAACTTCTACAAAACAAATTATAGCGGTGATTAATATGACAGCTTTGACATATTTCAACTGATGAGATGTAACTCAACAGTTTGTCCAACATGTCCAAAACAAAGAAATTCACTCAGCGAGCATTATACGAGGTTGTTGGATGCTGATGTTCCAGTCTAATGAGATGATGCAGAAATACAAGGGTTAAAAAGTTTTTAAGTCCCTGTAAATTGCCATTACAGTGTCATTGTGACATTATGAGAATTTGAGGAGTTGCTGTGTTTAAGCTGATCTGAAACATAACTACTTGAAAATCTTTTGTAGATGTTTTGAATAAAATAGATATTTTAATTATTTTGTCTCATCTTTCTTTTGTGTTATATTGTGTGCACGTGTTCAAGATAGCTCTGTACTTATTCACACTTTGAAACTTTGTGTCGATACTATCAGCTTTGATAGTAATAATCATAATAATTAATCTATATTCTTTAGAAACACAAACAGGAAGACTGCAGTTGAGTACAGTAAAGCATAAAGACTTGAGAACAAATCTATCATTATTGAGTGTCACTGTCAATCAGATTTTAACACATCTGTTGTACTTAATGTAAAGTTCTCATTCAAAGACCATAGACTAAATGAATTGGCTGCAGGCTGTTGTATTAAGGGCTCATTATGAGATACCTTTTGACAGAATGTTTCATAATAAGATTAGAAATACTGGTCTAATTTTCAAAGCATTTGGATTTTTACAAAACAAATAAAGTGCACTGTTTTACATCCTTTGTGAATACATTGCAGTTGGGCCCTATTGCCTGTATCCAAAAGGAAAGTTCTCCAATTTCTTTCATTTCACTGTCTTTTTTATTGTTTAAGAGCAAAACAACAGAACAGCATTTACAGTCAAATTATTTAGACCCCTTGTTTTGCTGTCCCAACATCACCACAAATACAAAACACAGACACATAATCACAACAGACCAAACACATCAACGTGGCAAAGACACACAAAGGGGGAGAATTTTCCAATTTCTTTTAACTTGCCTCAATTTATAAATAGTATTTAATTTACTAAGAATTAATTGAGGCAATTTTAGGAATTTCCACACATCATCCGAGAAGTGCCAGGGCTATCGCTTTGTGTAGGAATTTGAGGGTTCTGTGACTCTGTAGGGGAAAAAATGGCACGTTAAGTGATTTTCAGAGAAAAACGCAGACGGGTGGCTTGCAAGCGACATGTAGCTGAACTTTTGGGTGGAAGGAAGGAAAACTACAAAACTTCCAGCCAAAGTCTGCGGTGCATCCTGGGAAATCCACCAACATGGGTACGTGAAAACCATGCAGGGCTTACCCTCTCTCCGTGACGGGAGATGAACAAAAATCAGCGAAATCACTCAGAAGGCCAAAGGTAGACTTTTATCCAGGGCATAGCGCGGCTCCACGGCGGTTTTCAGGACTGAGCGGTGCTCTGACTGGACTGCCTACGCTGGTCGGTCGGTCGGTGGGTTGGACCCCGGGCTGCTACGATGTGTGTCCGCTGCTCCACGAAGCTCCGTCGGGGAAGTGAATCTTTCACCGGATGATGGACAGGAACTACCCGACCTCCAGCTTCGCGGACGCGCTGGCCCCACCAGCACAGACCGTAGCTTCTTGGGCCTATGACCGCAGCACAGCTAGTGTCAAGCCGAGGTAAAAGATGAAGGAGAGGGCACCTAACGAAGGAAATTTCGGTGATGGAGGGCCTAGCTTTGCTTGTGGAGGAAAGTGCAGAGGTCCTTGTTGTTGTCGGGAACACTGGAGGGTTTGGAGAAATATCGGAATTTGGTCGGAGTTGTTGAGTTGTCAGTGGTTCATTAGCCGTTTGTTACTGTCGCCCACCTTGCTAGTTTTCGCTAGCACACCGCCTCCTCAAAGCATGGACATTTACAGAGTTTGTGCTAACTAGACTCAACTTAACACCTATAAGAAGTTTGACAAGCTAGACCGCTTAAACTAGCATTATGTCGACCTGTTTTCTTCACCCACAGGTGCTCGCCAAAGCTCAAACAAGATAGGTAACTAGCCACCAATGCTAGTCATGTCAGTTATGGCACCTCAAATTAACGTTACATAGCTGTTGGTGTTGTTACCTAAAAGCTAAGAGGCGACACGTCTGAGACTTTACATGTTTATGCCATTATTTTAGTTTTTCTTACCAGTCCATTGCTATTATTGACAACATCTTGACTATTACAACGTGCATTTTATAGAAATAGAGCAAAGGTAGCCGCAAAAACTACTAAAGTTTTAAACTTAGTCAAACTCAGCATTGTTGTATTATGTTTTACTCCATAGCGTAATCATGATAACTCATCATGCTAACTGACAAAACTGTGCTACAAATAAGTCAGGTTGTGTAAACAAGCAGCACAAAAAAATATCACTTGCACGAAAATCTCTCTAAAGCACAACTACAAAGGCTGGAAAAAAATAATTTGACCTACTTTATTAGACTATTGAAATGATTACCTAATCTTTTTGTTGAATGACAAATAAACTTTTATGTTCCCCTCAGCAGTACAGATGAGTTATTAGAGGAAGTACTTGTGATTGATTGAGACAATATGGAAACTAACTGATCAGCTGTTGTACACAGTGTCCACTTTATTAGGTACAAAATTGTAAAGAAAGTCAATACAACAGAGCTGCTATTAAGCCCACCTTAACAATGACACTAATATTATGTTACTGCATTATAGTATTTGTGACACATTATAATGAGAGTTGTTAAGGGGATATTAACACATTTTAAAGTGGAAACAAGCAATCTTTCAACTTTCCCCACCCCCTTAGCTTTTCCAAACGTAGTATTGTTGGTGTCACTGTCACATTACTTACTATTTTCTTTAGAGCCCTGCAACTACCAACAACAGAGGACATACAGCATTTTTATTTTCCATAGTTAATTTTGTTTTTCCACCGTCTGCCATTTCTGCTGCTGGGGATAGTACATAACTGCAAAAAACATACAATGATTCTTTTTAGTAACTGGGATAGCTACTTGGTAAAACAAAAGTGCTATCATCTTTAGGGCTGCACAACATTTATTTAAAAAACAAACATTTTTTAATCATCATTATGATGTCAACATGCTGATAAAAATATTGCAAAAGACTGCGATATTGCACTCAGAGATTTGTTTGACTGAAATACAGAATCGAAAGAAAACGGAACATTAAAATGTAGCTTTTATAGCATATTTTAATGGTGCATTTTGTGTTTGGTTCAGTTTGTTCGATGAAAGACTGTCAGAAGTAATTTCCTTAATTTAAAAAAAAATTCTCAAAGCAATTTGTTGTATTTTAGCAGCATACAGAGAGCAGCAAAAATGCAGAAAGGAGTAACACTTTAATTTCATATCACAAGTAATATCATTGTCGCAGTTTTCAACAATGTTTGCGCATATCGCCTATTTTCCTTGTATCACGCAATCCTCTTCCTGTTCTGATTGTGCAATGTTTAACACACTTTGTTTGTGCACTAAATAGGACCTTCATTTTTCCAGATCACACCCAGGGGTCGACAGAATTGCAGAGTCAAAGTGAGACTTATAAGGAATCAGTCTAAACGCACATGGAGTCATTGTATTATAGCCATTACATTTTGCAATAAACACATTAAAAGTGTTTATTTCCACTTTAATCACTTACTCCAGTACAACAACACCACTACAGCCTCAGGAAGAAACATTTTTTCATTAACACCTCTCTGTCAGTGTGAACAAAAACAGAACGTTATAATCTTCAAAAATGTAAATATGTGGCAGATCTGTTATGTTGGATTCCATTAATTGGACGTAACTATATGTTCCTTTATAATCAAATAGCAGAGAATAGTTCAATAACAGAAGATCGCTGAAGGGTCCGCAGAAATAGGCTGATGACTCCCCTTCAGCTCTGTGTTCCTCCGCAGATGTTTACCTTCCGGCAAAAAGGGAACACTTCAGATCAGGCTGGCTGCATTTGATTATCTCTGATTTTACTTTAGTTTCCTATGAGTTTTCCCCCAAGAGAATATAAAGTCATGTGTCACACATTAAACTTTTTTTCCTAATTTCCTCATTATCAGATCAGAGTTTCTCATACCTATTCTGGCAATTGTTTTTTATCTTTTGACATCAACAACAGTGACAGGGGAATTCTACAATTCATCTTGAAAAGTGCTTTATAAATTAAATGTATTATCATTATTATTATTATTATTAGTAGTAGTAGTAGTAGTAGTAGTAGTAGTAGTAGTAGTAGTATTATAAACCACTTATAAAGTCCTCAGTCATTCAGATTTATAGTAGGAGCTCTGAACTTTTCACGTAACTTCTATGAACTAATATGCCTGTGAGGCTGCTAGTTATTTTCAGTCAGAATAATATTGCAAAATGTGTTTCTAGATTATCTTTTTTCTGTTTATAGAATTTGTTTATAGATTTTTATCTTTTTTTCTGCTTATAGAGTTTGTTTATATATTCTTAACTTTATTCTCTAACATCAAGAGGGAAACTGGTTCTCTTCTGGAAAAAACAGTGTCCTGTTTTTATAGGTGTTTTAAAGGTGTGCTATGTTGTGTATAAATAATGTACCTTTCATGACTGACTTACTTCTGTTACCAATAGTAGCATGTATTTAGCACATTTTTTTAAAGCTTGCTTCACTGAGCTGTCTTTGCATTTTCTGCAAGTATGGTGTTTGTCCCTCAGTAAAGACTTCACAGAATGAATACTTGAAGATAAGCATGCTGTGTGTCAAGAGAAGTCATTTACTAATCTGGATGCCTCACTGCTGCTCGTGAAGATGAGAGCTTTCGTGTGTGTTTGTGTGTTGATGCAGTTCCAGTTATGGTGCAGCACACCTTGATGCTGAGCTCCTCCAGAGGCAAAGCTACACTTCCACCCACCAGCTTCCCACCTACACTACATCACACCTTCCTGCTGCAGCAGGTGAGATATGAATGCTATTCACAATGTTTTTAAAAGGTTTGCTCACCCAAATTACAACGAACATACTCTGTCACTTACCCTTAGGGGCATCTAGTCATGCAAATGTCTTTGGTTTATATCCTCTGGTATATTTAGGTCTGACCTTGTGATGTGTGCCCCTAATCAAAGTGGCGGATGTAAATTTCATTTTCAAAACACTGAAAAATTACACTCATTGTTTCTGGATAATGCACAGGTCTTGCTGTGGACCGTTTTAACTGGGGTAATTCAATTTGTTCAGTTACAAACAACATTTTTAGATTGTTTCAAACCAATACATCAACCTGACCAGTTCATTGTTAAGAATCTTGTTGATATCACAAGGAGCAAGTGAGAAATGTTTTTTTTTTTGCAATTTGGGTTAACTAACCCTTTAAATAGCTCTTATTTACCTGGCACATTCAGTGTGATGTGTTACCTGTGGTCATTATTCTTTTTCTCATTTGACCGTTAGGAGCACTTGACTCGAGCAGTGTTACTTCTGAGACCTCAATCATGAGCTTCCTGTCAGCCATGGAATCTAGAAGCCTTCAGGCTGGTCCTGTTAGTGCCTCTCTGCTTCCTCCTTTTCGACCCCCATCGTGGCCTGCTGGTGAGAACACATCCAGTCACTCAGATAAATTAATGATTAAATGTTAAGTAATAAATAACAGGAATCATGATTTAAAAAAAAAAAAAAAAAGTTCCCCTCGCAAACTGTATTGAAAAAATTATTCAAATTGTTTAAATAATAAGTCAAACTTGATAGTTAAGGACACATTTCCAAATACCAAATTCATTTAAAATGTTAGCAGACCACCTCAGAGTGTCACTCGGATAAAACCAGGACACTCTGATGTGGAATTTTAAAATTAAAGCCCTATAAAAGAGATTTGCTCCCATTCAGTTGAGTTCAGTTCACCAGAATGATCACATTAGTATGATGACTTGAAAATATATTTTATTTTATTTTATTTATAAGGGCAACACTCATTAATCAATATCTCTGTAAATGCGCCAGTGTTAGCCATCAGGCTAGTCCTTTGGCAAGATGTTTTGAAACCTGTAAAATGATAAAATTCACATAACAACGGCAGCAGGACACCACAAAGATAGCAACAGCTACAGCAAACAGGAACTCCAAAAACAGAACACAAGCCATGTGAATCACCAAAAAAACAGCAGAACAACGGTACACAACTATAGCACAGCAACAACATATATAATTTTAGCACAAAATAGCAATGCATGCAACATGAAGCAACAGCATCCAACTTTATAGAGCAAATACTCGTGCGCACAGCATGAAGCAACTACTCACACTAAGCATAACATGCAGACATGCAGAGCAGCAATAGCAACGAAAACAGCAATAGACAGAAGCAGAGATAAAATACAAGAGTCATAACGTAGAGTCTAGACCCTCACTAAAATGTATACAGATGCAGTTACAGGTTAACAGTATGTACGTATGCAGTAAAACACAGGCATGCCATGCAACACAAAGTTAGGCAGGTTGTCAATAAAATAGATATTTCATACACAAAGTTTTTTTATTTTAGAGAAAGTACTCAAACATCGAGATAAATATCATTCAATGCAGCATAGCACCAAAATGTTGAGATAGTATCTACAAGCCACATCACCCAGCCCTAGCATTGCTCTCAAAAGTACTTAGAGAATCTCCGATGTCAGTATTTACAGATTTTTGGTGAACAAAAGTTTTATCTATATTGTACACATGCTTCATTTATTACGCTGGACTACAAACCATCATGTTTCCTGTGCTGATAATATCTGCTCTGTGTTGTGCAGGTACTAACTCCTCCACCACAGAGCTGTATTTGACTGGTGCCCTGCCTTCTACTGCCACTTTCCCCTCTCCTGCTGCTCTGTCGTCCTATCAGCACACCGGTGCCTACCCTCCCAGGAGTTATTCCACCAACCCATCCTTGGCTCTCCAGGATCCTGCCTTCAGCACTTCCACCAACGGCCTGTTTTCTCACCATGACCCCCTCCTCCATCTCAAATCAAGCCAGACTGTGCTTCCCACCGCACTGGCCTTCAATCATCTCTCTGCCCCCGCTTTGGGCTCGGCTCTGCCTGTCCAGTCCTCCACCTACCGATCAGCCCAGGAGTCGGCCCCCCACCTCCTACAACCCCAGTTCAGCCTGCTACCCTCTGCCCTGCCTGCCCCTCATGGTGCTCCACAACCCTACGGGGCCACAGTTTTCTCAGGCTCTATTGAAAGAGCTCTTCAGCGTGAATGTAGTGTGATCAAACACCACCAGAGGCCTTCCAGCAGCCACGCGGCCTCAGAGCAATTGCCCAATTCAGAGCACTCCTTACAGGGGTACTTTGGCTCCGGCAGTGACGCGGATGTGTCCTACCAGCAGGACCCATCCCGTCAGACCCCAGTGTCCTGCAGCCCTTCCACAGGAGCAGATTCTTCCCAAGGGGTCAATCGGGCTCCACAACCCAAAACAGCCTCAGTAACTCAAGCTTATTCGTCCACTTCCGTGCCCAAGGCTAAAGACTGCTCTTCCAAATTAGCTCCACACCCCTCTGGGGGTGAAGAGAGTCACGAACACTCTCAGAACCTGACAGGAGGGTCTCCTGACCGTTACTCCTCCCCGGGACAGAAGCAAAGCTCAGTGATTGCTAATCAGCAGTCAGTCCAGCTGTCCAGCCTTATGTCAAGTAGTCTGTCTCAAACCTACATCACCACCCACACCCAGTCTCAGCCCTCCCATTCCACCTCAGACAAACTCTCCCCCCTTTACAAGACTCTGCCTTCCCTCTCCAGCCAGTCTGACAGCGTGGCATCTGTTAGTCAGACTCTTGTTTACTCCTCCAGTCCTGGGCTGAGCCAGGAGCAGGAGATCCAGTACGGAGCCCAGGTCCAAGGCTTGTGTCAGGGAAATCTCTCTGAGAGCTACCCCACACCGCACTCTCAGGGTGCCCCGAATGTGACTTTTACATCTCAGTCACAGGGGCAAGCTTCAGTGACTCAGAGCTACGCCACAGGACAATCCCTCAATCTTAACTCCTCCTACCCAACCACATGTGTGCGGAGTCTGCCTTCATCAAATTCTTCACAGGACTACACTCTCATGCAGGCCTCAGTGGGAGTTAAAGCACATGACGCACTGTCCCAGCAGCAGACACAGCCCCATAAATATGTTTTGTCTGCACCGTTGCCTACCTACTCTTCGAATGCTCAAGCCTTACAGAATAATATCAGATCCTCAGTACAGGACATAAAGCCAACATACGGCAAACAGAAACTCGGAGAGCTTCCTATCCAGGACATAAATGCTCTACAGCAGGCATCGATGGAAGCCTCTGCTTCAGCGAGCAATATGTCTGCTCACAACAATGTCATCTATGTTGTTTCAAAAATGGATGATCACCACAAAACACAAAGCGTTATCCGAAGCAATTCACGGTCTGATGACCAGCTCATGGGGCTAAGTCATACAAACACAGCACAGGTAAAGGACGAAAGGATGGGTTCTCTGAGCCAACAGCACATTCATCTAAGCAGTGCCAATGGTCAGGAAACTGCCAAAACTACAAACTCCAGTATTATATCTTCACATGTACCCCTAAGCTCAGAGCAGGTCAAGCAGCACCCTCTCCAACTCAAGTCTCCACAGCCACATCACCAAAACCACCAGAATCATACTCAGTCTCAAAGCCAGACCCCGGCAGCCCACACCCAATATATCACCGTCCCCAGCACTCAGGTTCTCCTTGAGCCCAACCAGATGATTCTGCTCCAGCAGCCTTCAGTTCACCCTGGTCAAAACACATCAAAGTTGGTATCAGTTCAAGGTATCCAACCAGCCCAAGATTTGGGCCCAGTTCATGTCCAGTATCTTCAGATGGGCAGAGAACTGCTGGGTCCCAGTGTCCCCGAAACCCAGAGACAGCAGAGCACAGTTGTGTCAGAACAGAGCTCAGGATGCCCCGATTCCTCTAAACACCACTACAGCCAGTCGGCAAATCAGCAGCCAAATGATGCCAAGAACCACTTTGCTCTCAACTCCATTTGCTTCCCCGACTCCATGCTACTTGCAGATGACAGAAGCATTTTGTCAAATGTCGATGACATCCTAGCTGCCACAGTGGCAGCCTGTGGCGTCACACCACAAGACTTTGTCAAAGCTACATCCTCTGCTGAGGCTGAAATGGCAGTGATGGCGAGCCCTGTTGATTCTAAAGGTCACTTCCAGACTGTGGATATAAGGCACATGTCACCTAGTTTCTCTTCAGCACAGCAGCCAATCATGACCAACACTAACACACACAACATGACCATGACACTGAACGGAGCTCAGATGGCCTCAGACTGCCCGCCTGTTCAAAACAACGGGTCCGAGCTTGACACAAATGGAGATGGAGGGAGTTCAGAGAACGACTATCACTTAGCGGGGCAGGTGTATGACCCCACAGGTCTCCAGAACAGGGTCAGAGGGAATGCAAAGTGTGTTAAATCAGAGGATGGCCTCGTGGAAAGCCCAGGCGGGGAAGACTTTTCCAAAAAGAAAGTTCGCTCGAAGTCGTTGACCAAACCAGGTGGTCCCGAGGAAGATAATGGACAGGCCAGACAAGCCAAGCGCAGTGGGCAGGCCAAACGGCAAAACTCTCGGGGTAGTGACGTCGGCTCGCCATCTGCCCCACAAGCTGTATACGATGTTTGTCCACAGCAGGAGAGAATCAGACAGAAGATTCGTGAAGTAGAAGAGAAACAGCCAGAGGTCAAAACTGGCTTCATCGGCTCCTTCCTCGACTTCATCAAATCTGGGCCCAAACAGCAATACTCTCCGAGTCCTACACGAACTATCAGTCGCCCGAGAAAGCCCTGTACCTCATCCAAACCGCCACCGTGCACTCTGCCTTCTCTGCCTCCCAAACTGCAGACTCTGCCCGGGCCGTTGATTCCCCAGGAGAGCCAAGGAGTGAGCTCCCAGCAGAAACGTCTGGATGAAGATTTGCAAAAGAATTTGGAGACTCTGCCATCGTTCAGCTCAGACGAGGAGGAAAACACAGGGAAGAACCAGGCCTTGAGGAACAGCATCAGCTCAGCGCTGTCAGCTCTGGATGAGTCTTCAGATCGGAAAACCAGGGCAGGTAATAAAACCCTGCTTAAGCTTGTCAAGAGCTGCACATATTTTTATTACAACATCAACCTACAGTCTTTTATATTATTGTTCATCTACTACCTGTTTTTTCAAGTATAATGCGTTTGACAAATATAACAAATCCACACAAGGTACTGGAGTCCAGACTCTGTCCAAGAGTCATAACCCGAGATGTGTAAATAAAATAAATTTACAATAATATAAAAGATAATAATTTATATTTTTTGCATTGCAGTAACCAGCATAGGTCAGGTACTTTAACTGATAAATGGCCTAAATATTATTGGTTATCAAAAATATGGCTGGCACTAATCTTTGTTACATGTTGTCTCTCCCATCATTGATGTTCCCTCTGAGATTTCATGCAAATATGTAAAACAAAGTCAACAGTATTCTCTTTGCTGTGCTGTTTTTTAACCCTTTGAAACCTTGATCGACATCAGATTTCTTGTGCTGCTTTCAGACGCCCTTCTCAAGCTATTTGACCCTCTGAAACTGAGCAAATTGGTTTGATTTCTTTAAAAAAGAAAAAAGGCAATGTCCAAATTGGCAAGAAATGCTCCACAAATTGTAATGCATAAATAAAAGATGCAAAGAAAATAAAAATAAAAAAAATAGTTTTAAAAATGACGGGAGTATTATCAGAAAATTCTTTTTTTAAAAAATTAGGTTCAAAATTATGTTACAGAAAAAATCTAATATATAAAATAGATAAATAAAACTTTTTCAGTTTTTTTCTTAAGGTCGTTTTCCTAATTTTTTTCACTTTCAGGTAATTTTTTTCTTTCAAAGTTTCTGTAAGAAATCCAACTAATTTGCTCAGGCATCAAAGAGCTCAACTTTATAATACATGAGACAACAATATTACCCTTAACTTGTTAGTTCTTTTGGTAATATCCTGTGATAAGCGCAGTATTTTACATATTGCACATATCAGGAGTCTTAGTAGAGTTGTCATTTCCATGTTTCTGAAAATGATTTTCCTCAACACGTTCATGTTGTATATTTGCAACTCTTCTCCAGATAATCAACTCACCAGTTCAATGATGAAGCAAGACCAAGTTCACACCATGCACCACACAGCTCAGGTCGCAGAGACCTGTCTGTCGCGGGTAGCCACTCCCACACAGACAACAAACGCCGCCTCATTAGTGACTGTGTTTGCAGCCAAAGAGGAGTCTAAAGAAAGCACACCAGGCCAGCTGGCTGTGCAGTTGACGAGTGTTGCCATCGAGGGACTGACTGACGAGGAGCTGTCAGACAGCGGAGGGGAGGGCATGTACAGGGAGAGAGACGAATTTGTCGTCAGGAATGAGGAAATCGAAAATTTAAAGGTACAGCCTTAAAAACTGTGTATGGAAAATGAGCACTTGTGGACACAGGTTATGGTGTTCAGCTAAATCTAGGATCGCCATATCAGATCTTGTGTAAACTTGTAGTTGAACATTCATTGTTTGATTTTCTTTTCTGTTCTGCATGATGTCTTGTGCATGTGTCCAGGTGACAATGAAAGCAGGTAGTGAGCCTCCAGCCATCTGGAAAGTCCAGAAGGCTCTACTGCAGAAGTTTGTGCCTGAGCTGAGAGATGGAAAGAGAGTCTTCTCAGCCACCAACAGTGTAAGTTTAAGTGGATATACGTACCAGCGTCCATGTTTGCATGTAGGAGTGTTCCATCATTCAAATTTTTTTTTTCTTGATTCTGCAATGGATAACATGTTGTTTTCTTTGTGTGCGTAGTATCTTGGATACTTTGGTGATGCCAAGTCCATGTACCACAGGGTATATGTGAAGTTCTTGGACACAGTGAACAAAAGGGAGTATGTACGAGTTTGTAGTCGGAAGCCCCGCTGCAAGCCTATGAACTCGCTAAGGTATGCTCAGAGTTTTCACTGATGTCATTTTTTTTTTTAAACATGACTCTTCATCTGTGTAACTGTCTTTGTTCTGCCACTCAGGGGTGTTCAGGTAAAAACTTTGCTGGGCTTGACAGCCACCCCTTCCTCAGTCTCCCAAAGCCAAAAGCCTCGACCCAAACAACTCAAGCCCAGAGCAGAGCCCCCACCTAAGAAGAGGAAGAAATGGAAGGAGGAGTTTTCACCCACTGCCTCGGGATCATCTGCAGAAGAAGGTGGAGAAGACGACGGTGAAGAAGCCTTTTGACTTTTTCATTAAATTGAGTTTGGATGAAAGTTGATATAATTGTAGTCTAAATCTCTTCCCTCCTGCCCTTCATATCTTTAATCTCTCACACACACTCTTAGAGTTAAACCCTCCAGTTCCGTTTGCTTCACGGTTACTCAACACTCGAACCATGAAAGAGACATTCAGGAGCTTTGTGGAACTGCTCATCAGCATTGTCTTGGACGAAGATGTGATGACAGCCCTTGAGCGTGCTAAAGGTGAGTGAATTGATTTTCTTGAACCGGGTCCACATTTCTCCTTAGTCATTATTTCAAGGTCTGCACATTATAAATGACTACATATTCAATTTATTTCACGAGTCAATTGCGGTCCATTTAGAATAGAGCTGTGACCCACTTTTGCAGTGCGACGCACTGGTTGGGAACCACTGATTTAAGACTGAGCTGGAAATGCATGCATACAGATCTCAACACGGAGGCGACTGAGCTGGCAGCTAATGGGACTAAAAACAGCAACAGTGCTGACAAAGTTAACCTTAATAACATGGGGGGGGGCTGCAGTGTGAGCACTATGCTTCCACAATAACGCCGTCTCAATTTCAGCAGTAACTGCCAAAAGTGTGCAGTTCAAAGTGTCTTCAGATAAGCTAGTTAGTGGGATACACACACAGGGACTCAAATGCACTAGCATGCATGCACAGCTGGATGCTAGACCATCAACCACAACAAATAACAGAGAAACTCCAATTAAAACAAACACGGAGGGAGTGTGGCTTCATTATTTGTCAGGATAACTCCTCCTAATCTTAACATCAATTAGTTGTTGCTGATATATGAATGCTCTGAATGCTGTATTCAGGACCTTTTTAGAAGGAAAACAAATTCATGGAACAAAATGTGAAAGCAAGTGTCAAGTGAGTCAGGTTGTATATTTAAGCTATGTTGACTTGTTAACTTGTCTTTTCAGATGAGTTGCTGCTGCCACATATGAAAAGAGTGGATGGGCTGATCACTGACAACAGGAAACGCCTGCTTCACAAACTGCACATAGGGCAGGTTCTTAAGGTGGGTGTGACTGTTTTCATTTTGTTCCTCTGGGCGTTTTCAGTTCAGTGTGTTTGTTAGCTGGCTTTAGAGTCTTTTGGACTTAAAAGCCAAGCTAAACTGTACCTGTTCTGATGAGAAAGAGAAAAGCAAAGGTTCAGGGCCATAGATGCTGTTTGTGAACCCAAATAACTCCCCTGTTCAATGTCTTCAGACGGCTCTAGACAGCTTCCCAGAGATCTCAGTGGTAACCGAACTGAAGAAGGATGGGGAAACCCCGGCCTTTAAGGTGCGTCTCAGTGGGAAGGCCTACAACAAGAAAACCTTGAAGCCTTACAAGATGCCTAACAAAGTGCCACAGGTAAGACAAGATCCTCTGTGCTTTCCACTACCATACTACCATACTGATGTATATAGTGTGTGTCAGAAAAATATTTAGTGTTTCCTTATACCTAGTATGTACGACTACATCTGGTCAGATTTTGCAGTATGCAGGCCAGCATGCTTTTCTGGCTATTCTGACCCACAGTCCTCTATGCCACATCAACTAAGCTGCCAACAGATGACAGTTGATTGACAGCTGCATTAAAATGACTGATGATGAAGAGTCAAATAATAATATAATTGTATTATGTTTTAATTGTTTAAGTGAATGAAATAATCATTAAAGATTTCCAACAAAGAAAAAAGATGAACAAAACAGTATAATAATAATAATTTGTATTATTATTATTATTTTTTTAGAGAAAATCATATCCAGGCTAATTTAAGTAATATAAAATGTTTGATTCCACAATGTAAGCAATGAACTTAAGGGTTAAACAACATACATTGCCGCGTAACAACAGCAGAGCTCTTCTGGGAAGATCTGTCTCTGAAGAGATCTGCAAATAGTGTTGTCTCTGATCTCCATGGTAACAGATATGAGCATGAGGGTCAAAGTTATGAAGAAGTAGTATGTGTCGTCGTGTGCATACTACATGCAACAGTACACACAATGTAAGTGCAGTAAAGTAAAAACAATTAGTATGCAATTCAGAGCGCACCACATGTTTTGGTAAAATTTATTGTGCTGTCAATATATGTCCAGCAGAGGGCAGACTGTCACTATTTTGTTTCTCGGTCATTCCCTCTAATGTGCTTAGCACTGAAGCGACTGTTCCTGTTTCCTCACATGCAGTTTCTTCTTGGACTAATATCTGGAAAAAAAATAGTTTTTAAATGTCCCTGAAATGCAGTTGTTTTGCCTTTTTTGTCCTTTCTAGGAGTATACAGTAGACCAGCAGAAAACTCAGTGGTTCTCTCTGTACCACTCTTTGCAGCATTACAAGTACCACACATACCTCATGTGTAAGGACGAGGTGAGTCGTTGCTGTATACACGTGTGCTTACTGTTCAAGCTTGTGTTAAATTTAATGAGCTGTTTTCTGTACAGGTGCTAGGTCGGTGTGGATTTTACTCTCAGACAAGTGACATTTAGAAGGTTTAACTTCTATGCTAATTATTCTGGTGAATATTTTTTAACATTATTGCCATGAACAGCAATGAACAGGCAATAAATATGTAGAAAAAATCTTCGTTTTGCCTGACATAAAGGAAGATTCACCATAAAACATTAGTAGACAGACAGCTACTCATGTATACCCTTCCGTGAACGTTATTAGACGCATCCATCCATACAAACATTACCCAAATGCATCCATACATACATACACTATATGGACAAAAGTATTGGGCCACCTACACATTAAACCTACAGGAGCTTTTATAACATCCCATTCTAAATCCATAGGCATTAATATGGAGTTGGTCCCCACTTTACAGCTATAACAGCTTCCACTCTTCTGGGAAGGCTTTCTACAAGATTTTGGAGTGTGTCTGTGGGAATTTTTGCCCATTAATCCAGAAGAGCATTTGTGAGGTCAGACACCGATGTTGGACGAGAGGGCCTGGCTCACATCTCCGTTCTAGCTCATCCCAAAGGTGTTTAATAGGGTTGAGGTCGGGGCTTTGTGCGGGCCAGTCAAGTTTTTCCACAACAAACTCATCCAACCATGCCTTTATGGACCTTGCTTTGTGCACTGGGGCACAGTCATGCTGGAACAGGAAAGGGCCTTCCCCAAAATGTTCCCACAAAGTTGGAAGCATAGAATTGCTGAAGCATTAAGATTTCCCTTGAGTGGAAGTAAGGGGCCGAGGCCAACCCCTGAGAAACCACCATATAGCATTATCCCTCCTCCACCAAACCTTACAGTCGGCACGATGCAGTCAGGCAGATAACGCTCTCCTGGCATTCGCAAAACCTAGACTCATCCATCAGACTGCCAGATAGTGAAGCATGATTCGTCACTCCACAGAACACATTTCCACTGCTCCAGAGTCCAGTGGCTGCTCGGCTACGGAAACCCATGCCATAAAGCTCTTGGCACACAGTTTTTGAAGTTAATGCCAAAGGAGGTTTGGAACTCTGCAGTTACTGAGTCAGCAGTGCGTTGGCGACTTTTACGCACTGTGTGCCTCAGCACTTGGCGACCCAGCTCTGTAACTTTACATGGCCTGCCACTTCATGGCTGAGTCGCTGTGGTTCTTAAACGCTTCCACTTTGCAATAATACCACTTACAGTTGATTGTGGAATATCTAGGAGGGAAGAAATTTCACAAACTGACTTTTTGCAATGGTGGCATCTAATTACAGTATCATGCTCGAATTCAGTGAGCTCTTTTGAACGATCCATTCTTACACAAATGTTTTGGGCTGAATGAAACACCTGAATTCAGTGATTGAGAGGTGTTGCCTACTTTTGTCTATATAGTGTATCATAGCCATGCCAACATACATGTACACATACATATACGTGTGTGTGTGTGTGTCTACAAAGAATTAAACCTCAAAATGATAATAATAAAAAGGTTTCTAACAAAGGTAGTCAATGATTGATGCTCATCTCCCTTTAAAAATGTGGAGTTTCCGTTGTAGCTCAGCTGTCATGCGCTCCATCGTGTAAACTTGTTTGAGTCTTCGCAACCATTCAGAAAATGTGGAAGGGTTACGCTTCATACAGTTAATAGTAATAGTTGTTCTTGCAGTCATATCGTTGCTGTATTAAGCTCTTTTTGAGAAAACAATATCTGTTTGTGGTTCTGCCCTCTAGATCGCGTCTTTGCGGGTGCAGACGGGGGACCTGGGGCAGGAGGAGACGGTACAAAAGTGTCTGCAGAACGGAGCTTGGGTAGAGGGGCTCTTTGATCGTTTCGGAGAGCTAATCAATCAAGTGCAGCAGGTCTGCCGATGATCTAGCTTGACATACCTGGTTTTAAAAAACAACAATCTTGAAACAAAGTTCAACACCTAAAAGACACGAGGATGCCTCCAGCTGGAAATGGCAGCAGAGAGGGATGGAGTGAATCTCTCCTTGAATCAGGGACCTGTCAGCTGACTTGTCTGAAGGACGTTCTGGGGGTCTGTGGCCTAAAAGTGGCAGCAGGTGAACAGCGGGAAGGCAGAAAAGTTAAAAGTCTGCATCACTGCATCCCAGCAGACAGAAGTAACTTGATCAACAGAGGAGAAGGACTTTTGTTTTGGCAGCATTTTTGGAAGATTTCCACATAATGCTTCTCCTAGTCTTTGTAGAATTTTGTAGTTACGAGCCCACTTTTTATGGGCCTTTTCATAGATTTATAAAAAAATATATATATTTTTTTTTAGTTTAATGCCAGATTATAAACAGTGAGTATGCACTAGATAGAAAGCAATCGGCATAGGAAGTAGAGCACAGCAAATAATACAAATTCAGAAATCTGATTGCCTACAGTTATAACAAGCCTTCATCAATCATTTGGTAAGTAGGCTCACATCCCAAGAAGTTGATTTATTGTTTAAAAACAAAATCTATATATAATATGTATAACCGTAGCTATATACTGTTTGTAAAACATCCATTTTGTAATGGAGCGCCAGCTTATATATAATGTACATTTTGTATAAAAGAACAGGGAGATGGGAACTGCAGCGATTCTCTTAAGGAGGAATTTAGTAACTATATACTGTATCTATATTGTGGTTCAACTTTCGCGCTTCAGACACCCATTTGCTTATCAAATGCAAATCAGTGCCGTTCCAGTACTGCTTTTTATGAATTTTGTTTATCAAATATAATGACCTTGACTTACCTGAGGGTAAAATAAAAGAAATAAAAGCTGTCTTTATACTCCTTTACAGACATAGCCCACATTTTATGACAAATAGATATATATATTTTTCACAGAGGTAAATATTGTTATGTTCTCATTACAGTTTCTAAGACACTTTTTCATTGTTTTTTCACAATTTTCAAAAGTTGACTCTTTATAAGTCAGTTATCAGTTTTGTGCTATCAAACACAATCTTGTTCTTTACAGATGCAGTTTGTAAATAAAGTGTAGCATGTATTAGATGTTTGCTTTGGTATGTTTTGTCTGAGGCGGTCAACATTTTACAGATTATCGCGCCACCTTTTGAAGATGCTGTTCTGGCATAAAAGTTTTTGCTCAAGGGTTTGCCCGTGATCTAATTACATGTAGAGCTACAACACTCTAAAGGTCCAGATTTGCTCAATTTCATGTCCATACTTGTATTTGGGTTTTTCTACCATATTTAGATGCTTTAATGAAAATTAATTCTTTTTCTCATACTGTCTCCTTGAATATACCTTTTTCCACCCTCTGTCTGACACGCTCTGCCTCAGAGCTCGCCTTTTTAAGGTGTTAGAGTTTCAGAGTACTAAGGTTGTTTGGTGCACAAAATTCACTCTGTTACACAGGATATGATGTCCCTGGTTTTATTTCACAGGCTATGTTGACAGCTGTCTTATGAGATGTTTGAGGGAGGAAGAGTGGGTGCACACTTGCAGACCCTTCCGAGTTTCCCCGGTAGACTCCCGTTTTTGAGTGTCCTCCCGGTGCCACATTTTTCCCATATTTCTCACGATTTAGAGCCCCTGAACCATACGTGTAATCTCCACGAGGGACCGGGGATCACTTTCGCCCCAAATTTGACCCTCCCAAAAAATGGTCACTCTGTGTGTGTCCTGTGTTTTACTGAACACCCAACATGCAACAGCGGGTTGGAGAGATAATACTGAAATGTACAGAAATAGTTACTGTTTATTTTTAATGAAACATGCCTGAATACAGATTGTGCGCCAGGTGTGTGAGCATTTGGATACTAGAGTTCAGACACTCCTGTCTGAACCAAAATAACTGAGACAAAGAGATTAATTTTACTATTTCAAACCACTAACAAAAACAATGAAAACAAATAACACACCTGGCTGATCACACAGCTCATCCATAGGTCGCAGCAGATTGACAGCGCAGTGACAGAGACAGACAAACAGCAGAGATCCCAGCATCGAAGTGCTTGAACAGTAAAATGTTTAGTGGTGGTAGGAATTCTTTATAAATACAACAACGCATCACTCAGTCTTTTATCCAGCTGCCCTTATCTGCTTCATTGTTATCAGGGGCAGATTTAGTGATTTGGGGGCCTGGTGCCCCAGCCCATCTCCGTCGCTTTGATTTCAGCCATTCTCTCACTGGGAATGGTGGTGAGCGTTTGCAGCTGTAGGAGAAACTACTGTTCTCGACCTCCTCAGTGTAACTTTTATAAGCTAGTGCAGGTGATGAAGAATTGCAGGAAATTTGTTTTAAATTATTTTTTTCTGGGGAGAATATATATGTATCTTGTTATAATTATTCTGCATGTTGTCGAGAATCCTCCCTTATTTTTAGGTCTCAAGGTTGGCACGTAGAGGCAGGTGCAGAGTGAGATTCTCCTCTTTCATCCTTCTGTTATTGTGTCAGTGACAAAAGCCTTAACAGTGGTGTCTCAGGAAAGTCCAATAAGCCCCGATCAGAGATGTGTTTTCCTGGGTTGCCTCGTATACTGACCAATACTAAATACAGCTTTACTTTGCCACCTCAAAAATAATGTGTCCACAGCTCACAGAGGTCAGTTAGTGTTAAAAGTCATCTGCTTGTTGCAGTGTGCAGTTAATATTGGCTAATATTCGCGAGGGGGGAGAACTTTGTCGTGATGCTCGCCCACTATGCTCTCATGACCAAACTATTCACTGTGAATGGGCGGCTGACTTTGTGTCGTCTGAGAGGGTCTTGAGCCCTTTGAATAAAATAGGATTGTCCTGCCAGTCCAGCCACAATGCGAAATTACTGGCAACCCCCAAACAACAAAAGTGTCTCTGTGCTGCAGCGACAGCTCTGTGAGGAAAACCACTGTCCTCTGTCCTTTGGAGTTGCGGAGGACGGCCAGTCAGGCAAGCGTTTGAGATTCCAGCACGGGCACAACTGGTAGAGACAGATACTGAATGTCTGCTCTCCAGATGAAAAGCATATGAATTTTAATGTACTGCATTGTTCCATATGTGGGAGACAGACTGAGAGGACCCTTGAGGCAGCGTGAGAATGTGAAGGCACAGTGTTGGGTAAGACTGCAAAACACTGACAATTGGTTTTGGAAATGCCCTGTGGTGAAACCTAATGTCCTGATGTGGTGACCGTGTAGTTTTAAAGCTGTGCTAGCCAGTCACGTACACAATCCTATTTAACTTCAATTAAAAGGAAAATATTGTGCTTTTCACCCCACTACATTGATTTAGCTGGTTACCAGTTACTAAAACGTTTGATATTTCATTACTTTTACATAAACAAACACACTGTTTGATAAGCTTAAACATTATACCATTAAGTTTTGAACTTTTTGGCTCATGATTCCCACAAAAAAGCTGTGTCTAGTTGGAGCCTCCCACGTTTCAGATGTCTACAAGTTTTTTCCCCTGCTGAACTTCTCAGATGGTTTCATTAAAAAGAATTGTTTGAGGCCAAAAGAGGTAAAACTGTAAAATGTTTATCAGAAAAGCAAATATGAGAATATTTAAGCAAGGAATAGAGAGATATATCTGAAAAACACGTTCCTTTATTCCCCCCTTTATCTCTTTTTTCTCAAAACCCTTCGCATGGCGCCTGAGTTGGGTTCCAGTGGGCTAAACTGCCCAGCTGTATGAAGTAGTTAAGTCGTTTTTGTCAAAGTGACTCAAGCTCTTTCACATGCAAGTCCACATTTCTTATGTTGCAAATTTTGAAACCCACCACTGAACCTAAAACTCTTTTGATACTATGTACTCGCCCTAATCTGCTAGCAAAATGTAGATTAATCTAGCTCACTCTAATAACCACATTACTACAGAAAACCTGCCTCTGCAGAGGGACACATTTATACTACTTAATATTATACTCACTTGCAATTCTGCAATGAGAAAAAGATGATTTGTCCAAAAAAAGTCTTAAATTTGGTTAAAAATTACCGGCGGGGTGCCTGGTGGCTCAGTGGCTAAAATGGGTGCCCCACGTACAGAGGCTGCTGCAGTAAGGACACAGCCTGTCACCCCCACATCTCCCCTTCACACTTGTGCTGTCCTATCAATGAAAGGCAAAAACGCCCCATAAAAATCTTTAAAAAAAAAAAAAAAAAATTTTAATTACCGTCAACAGGTCTTAAAATGTGTTAAATTTAAAAGCTGGATAACTGTAGACATCCTGTCACACTGCGCTGCATTAATATTGTCTAATTATGTACATACATTGTACCAGTCACAGGGGTCAGTTTTCTGCATAACAAGTACTTTTACTTTGATCCTTTATTTAACTCATTTAAGATTTTAAATACAGGACTTTTACTTGTTATAGAGTAATTGTACATTGAACTGTTGGTGTTTTTACATAATTGAAGGATCAGAGTACTTCCTCAGTCACTGCCATTTAAGATATTTCCTGCATGTTACACTGGACCTCTAAAGAATACTTGGTATACACTAGAAAGTACCTGGTATTTTTTAGTGGTCAACCCTGGAGAAAAAAAGCTTTGTGATCATCATAACTGTAAACAAACTACGACGTGACTAACATTGCATGACCGATAAGTATCAAGGGGAAAGAATAAATATGCAGGACTTTCCGGCACATGGAGAGAAGCAGGAGAGTAAACATTACCCTGACCTTGTGGACTAGAATTTCACATTCTGTTAACCAGAGGGCTCTCTCTCTCTCTCTCTACAAAACACCAGCACACCAGTCTGCAATCAATTCATTTGAAGAGTTGTAGAACCAGTTTGGCCCTCGACCAAATCCCTCTAGGCGCAGAGTTACCTTTCATTTAAGGTGTGTTTTGTCCTTTTATTTCCTTTGCTTGGACATGGTGGCTGTATGAATACAAAAACATCTCTTCATCTTCTAAATCAACAGAAAAGATGAGTTCACATATCCTGTCAAAGTATCCCGAACTTGTGTGAATTCAGAGACTGCCTGATGCCAGAAACTGACGTGATTATGAGTCATAAAGGTGGTATGTCAAGTGTCAATGTCAAGTGTTATTGTTACAGGAATAGAGTGGGGTTTACTTTTGTGACTGAATGCAAACAAGATAAAAACATTAAGATGTGATGTCATGCCAGTTTTATGTCAGTGAAATGGAGTTTTACTTGAGCAGCATTAAAACCAGGGTATTTTTATGGTCCTACTGATGGGTTGTTGGTTTTGGATCAGTGTTGTAACATTTCATCGTTCTTGTTTCTGTGAGTAGCTATTCATGTAAATGATTCTGATTAATGATAACTGATCTTTTTCAACTCTGCTCTGCTTTCTTGATTTTTTACTTTCCAGGGCATTTCTTTTTTCTGTCTTTGATTTTCATCATTAGACAGCACAGGGAGAGTGATGCAACAAAGGTCACCAGCCAGACTCAAACCAGGTATGTTGCAATTGATGGTCAGCATCTTAAAGGGATACTTCACCCTCTAAATGATCATTTATATATCAATTATTCACCCTACGTGAAGTTCAATGTGTGAAGTAAACTTTATTTTTCTTGCATGCCTCCAAAGAGAACAAAGAATCCAAAAAGGGAGAAATTTCTGAATGAATTAGTGTGAAGGGGGGGACCACATATAACAACAGCAAAACTATGTCAAAAAAATCAGTTTACAAACTCTCACGCAATTATACAGTATAATCCCAGTCTCTTTCATCCAGTCTTATGCTCAGTACTTCTCAACCACATGCATTTTCACTAAACCTTATATTTAAAGGTCCAGTGTGTTGAATTTAGTGGTGTCTAGCAGTGAGGTTGTAGAAGCACGTAGGAGAACTACCATGGCAGATGTGCAAATGTGAATGGCGCTATCTAGAGCCAGTGTTTGGTTTGTCCGTTCTAGGCCACTGTAGAAACAACATGGTGGTCTCCATGGAAGAGGATCCACTCCATATGTACATATATACTGTATGGCTCATTCTATGATAAATAAATTGATCAATAATAATGATAATAATTTTCAGGTGATTGAAAACTAATGAGGTACCATTTCTGCCAGTAGATGCCTCTAAATCCCACACACTTGACTTTTAAACATTTCCGCATAAAAAAAATGTTTATATCTATGGAGCGGGTCATCTATTATGGAGTCTGCGATGTTTTTACGGTAGCCAAGATAGGACAAACAAACCACTTGCTCTAGACAGGACGATTTGCGTTTTCACATCACTTCACAGAGGTTTTCCTGCACACTCGGCTCACAGAAGAAGTGTCAGTTCTGCAACCTTGCTGCCAGATGCCACTAAATCCTACTCACTGGACCTTTATATGGTCCGGTTTTGGTGAAAATGCACGTTTGAGAAGTACTGACCATGCATCTGAATGAAAGAGACATGGATTATACTGCACAAGTGGTATGAGAGTTTGTAAGCAAATGTTTTGATATAGTTTGGATGTTGTTAAATGTGCCGCTCAAGAATTTTCTCTGTATTTGATTCTTGGTTCTCAGTGGAAGATAGCGAAAAAAAACAACGTTTTCTTCATGAATTCAACACAACACTGGGTGAGTAATCGATAAACAAATCGTCATTTAGGGGGTGAAGTATTCCTTTAACTCCTATACACCATGTGGGCTACCCCACTTTATTTTCTTGAAGGGGCACTTGAGCAATTTAGTTCTGCACTTCCATGAAGCTGATGGACACGCAAGTGACAGATTAATGTCCTAATGTTCATTTCCTAATGTGGCTCAAGCTCCAAAAACACTGGAGTGCAGCTCAATGGTATGTGGGAAAAAAATGTCTTTCTTTGTTTGTCTGGGAAAGCAAACTAGTGACCTTCTGCTCACAGCTCTCCCTCTCTAATCAAATGAAATCTCTTCCTCTTTCTTTCCTGTGCATGGGTTCTCACTTCACCTGGTGTAAAACTGCATTTTTCTGTGTGAAAGAGGTGAAGAGGACTGTAATCAAACCGGTTTGCACGCCTTACCCTGTTGCACCATACTTGTTGTGTCTCATGATGACAGTAGCTGTCTTCCTTTCAGCAAGTGACCAGCGTTGGCTTTACAGTGTCAGATTACCACTTTTCCACTGTCAGATTACACCTGAAGAAAGAAGGCACCAGGTTAGAGCCTCACCTAATGACATCTGTCCCTACTACTGCACCTGTGTTTACCCTGGCATGTGCACATGTGTTTATGATGACAGCATTGAGGATTTAAGTTCTGTTGTATAAATGATCCCAAACATGGTGGAATCGCATCAGGGCAGCTTTGACACCTGAGGCACCTGCAGTCACATGTTTCAAGACTGTGTCACTCACGAGCAGTCTTGTTTTGACTGATGAACAAAAGAAACTGTTTTCTTAAAACATCCCCTCTGTAACTTTGGGTCTTTTATCCTTTATATCCCAAATCATTCAAATGGCCTCTATTTCTCAGCGTCACACAGTGGCTGCTGTTCAGCACTGTAGGTCTTTATCTGATCAGATTTAATTTTAGTGTGGGCTTTAAGGGTGTGACTTTGTGAGTGAAAGGTTATGTGAAAACTTCCTGGACTGTTAGCATTTCCTTTTAAATTGAAAGTCTGTGATTTGGTGGGAAATGCATTCAGTTCTGCACATTATCTTTACTTGCTCAGCACTGTATTCTAATGACTAAAACTTTCACGTGATAAAAGAACATAATTTAAACCACCTGTGAAGACAAAACCTCTCACTGGAGGAGCTTTGGTTTCGCGTGTTATGCCTGACCATTCACTTTCTTATTAAGGCTACAGTTTCGACTTTTATTAAACTTGAAAGAAACAGCGCGTCCTCATTATCACGTTAAAGCGCAGGCAGGGCGGTGATTAGCTCATGAATATTGTATCTCAGTGGGAGGGGTCGGTTTCGGGGTTGACTGTAGTTAGTTGCGTGCGTCACGTTGAGAATTGAAGACCAAGGAAAGGACATGATCTGAATGGCTCTCTTTACAATCACTGGAGGAAGCTGTCATGCACAAAACACCAGGTAAAAGAAATTTAATCACTTTAAGTAGATAAAGAAAAAAAAAAAATACTGTCGATTTTGAATCAATGTTGTAACCCACAGAGTTTGGTTTATTTAGTTCTGTAGCCTGCTGTGTTGACATGGGTTGTTTGAAGAAATTATATTTCCATGTATTGCCTGCTGCTTATTCGGATTTGACAGAAACTAATGGTCTCTCAGTAGACATTTAATGTGCCATACTTTTATAATGTTCACTTACACTGTGTGTTTGGTAGCGTTTGTGCTGCTTTTTTTCCCTAATGGGACAAGCGGTCTAATTTTAAACGCAATATTTCTACTAAAGACTATATTTTATTCTAAAATAAGCTCACAATATTTATGTCACTTTTGTTTGGACATTCTTATGATTAAATCGCTAAATTAAGGAATTAAGTCGCTAAATATATTGTAAAGTAGCTTTTATGAGAACAAAAATATTTTAACAAAAGATTATAATGTGTATTATATTATATTATTGGCATTATAGATGTATACAATCAATTAATGCATTTTAAAAATTAGTTATTAGAGTTGAACAAGAACATGGTTTGTGTTCATTGACATTTGCGCTCAGTGTGGACTCAGCAGACTGCAGTGTTTGTGTTAAAACACAGAGAGAACAGGGTATTTGCGCGCCAGTGTCTGGGCCACCATACTCTTTATATCACACAGGATACGAGGGTTCAAATTCATACGGGGCCAATAGCCCTTTTTGTCTCAGTTTGTGCCCCGAGGCTTGATCAGTTAATCTTGCTAGTCTCAGCATGTTGGAGGAATGAAGGTATCTGCCACAGGCTATTAACAACCTGCTGCTCTGAGGGTGCCACGGCGCATTTTCATCACCTGAAATCATTAGTCCAGAGCTGAGTGTAGGTCCCGGAAACAGAGCTTGAAAATGAACTCATTTGCTGGAGGTGATAATACAGCTCAGCAGGTTATGAGAGAGGTGTTGCACAGTGCGCTCTCAGGGGAAGCAGGATCCCCGTGTGTTGCCTGCGCTGCGCCCTCCGCGGTTATTTACCTCCACTGATGTGTGCAAACACACGGTGCTCTGTTGTCTTTGTGGGTCAGCCCCCTCTTTTCATCGCCCCGCAGTCTATCAGCGGGTTTTTGCTTTTATAAAAAAGCACCAAAGTCACAGGGAAGAAGTCTGGCGTCAGCTGTGCAAACTGGGCTCAAATCTCAGCCTGGCTCATGCAACAAGAGGTGACAGAGCTCAGCCGGGTTCCCAGGATCGTTCTGACCCACACCTGACCCCTAACTTTTTTTCCTCCTTTTTAACAAGCATTAATGGATATTGATAAGATCCGGATTTATTGTGTGACTGGAAATCCAGGGACCCCTGATGGGATTCTCCAGATGGTCCTGCCCTGACTCCTACACAGGGATTTCATCCTGATAGTGAAGCATCTTTCTGTTGATTGTCCTGACCAAGAAGTGTATTATTACTGTGTTATTCTGCATTTTATTGTGAAATATTTATTATGTAGAACGTTTATTGAACTATATGGTCATTATGCAATCACAACATTAATTGCAACTGTGCAAACCCCAGTGGTGCATATGGGTAGAAGAAAATAAAAACTTAACATAAATTTAAATTAAGACCCAAATGTCAGTAATGATAAATACTGAACATTAAGATCTAAAATCATATGTGCAAAAATGCAAGCGCCCATACTCTGCATAATTTAAGCATAATTTAAGCGTAATTCTTCAAATTTGATTGTTTGAAAGCAATGCAAGAAATACTGGAAATGCTTCGTCAGCCTATTATAATTCTCATTATTTCTATTATGCATCAAACTGTTGAGAGGTGTTCTTCCCTGAACGACTGCTGCAGCCCCAGTTGCTCTTCCCTGATATGCAAATCCCCAGTTCAGGACAGTTCCTTCCCCCCAAGAGGGAGACGCAGTTTGGCATAGATGTATCTCATTAATCAGCAGATCAACGTGATATCTTCCACACACCCTCCTCGGCTCTGTTTGAGTTTGGGGTTTTTTTTATAAGAGTGGGCGAAACATTTGCATGCTGCTGTTCTGTTTCTCAGTGTTTTCCACTTTTACAGATGGATCAGTAATAGTATTTGTCATGTTGTCTTGTAATAACATGGAGCCTGGTGTGCTGCTGACGGCGCCTGATTTATGTCCCCTGGCCTCTCAGATCCTCCCCTAAAATTTGCTCAACAGGCCTTAAATGTTTCCTGTTGTGAGATGAAAGCGGCACTGATGTCCCACTAAGGCCAGCTCTGTTTTCTCTCATTGGTCTGACTTGCAGTGGAAGTCCTTTTCTCTCAACAAAGAGCTGTCAAACATAGACGAGATATGCTAAGAAATTACATGATGGAGGGATGAAGGTGACAGTGTTTGATTGCATGAATCGTCTGCTGATTTTTGGCAATGCAGTCCTTCCAGTGGAAAATGCAACAGGAACATATGAGGATATCTCTTGTGAGAGAAGGTTCACAATATGATCATTGTCTCTGTTTCCTTGTGGGTGTGGGACTGAGTATAGCGTGTCTAGAAAGATTGCATCTGAAGACTGATATGGTAAGAAAATCAGGCACAGGTGATGTTGTTTTTCATCATGTCTTTAACATACACAGCCTGACTAGAGCATTTGATTCTTAGGTGTTAAACATCTGTTAAGTGAATCAGAATGAGGCTCTTGAGAGATGCACCCCTATGAGGTGCATTGATCCTGACCATGTGCTGTTACACCCACATGCAGTAACTTGAAATCTGCTTCTGTGACATTACACAGAGGAGAGGGAGTGTGTTTTTGGTGAAGACACAAAGCACAATTTCCTGTTTTTTGTGAGAAAGAGTTCGGACAATAGACAAAGATGAGAATGTCAGTTGTGGAAACAATTGGATCACCCAAAATACTTTTGCTTCGGAAAGCTGAGTAAAAAGCATACAGGTTTTACAGTATATGCATGTATAAAAGTTAATTTACATCATGGTTTTTCTTGCTGCTTTTCTTAATTAATTGGTTAATTTTACCTGGCCAACCAGCCAAAACCCAAAAATATTAAATTCACCACGATGAAAACCACAGCAAAGCAGCAAATCCTCGCATCTGAGGATCTTCCAACTAGCTCAAGCCATAAACTGCTTAAATTTAAAAAAAAGATACATTTTCTGTTGATTTGGCATTTGATTAAAAATAAATAAATAAAACCATTAATAATTATTATAATAGCAATTCTAAATATAGTTTTATGAACATTTTCCTCTATTTCTTATTATTCTAATAATCTCTCTCTCTAAACAAATTTTTGGGTCATTTTCTTTTCCCTAATTTCTTGCACTTTGCGGGACATTTCTTGCCAAGTTTCTCATTACCTTCCTAGTACATTTTCAGGAGAAAACAATCCAGTTTGCTCAGGTCTCAGAGGCTCAAATGCCTGTGAAAGGCTTGTGAACACGGCACGAGAAAATTGATGTTGTTCCAGATTTCAAAGGGTTAATCAGTTCATTCTTATTCCTTAGCCTCTGATTTTCTTTCCAAATGTCCGTCCATTCACTCTCTCCTGTCTTCCTCCATCAGAACCCGGCATGGCTGGGAAACCTTTCCGGGCCACCTACATCTGGAGCAGCATCATCTCAAATCTCCACACTCATGTGGAGGTCAAGCGCCGGCGCCATAACCTCAAGTCCTACCATGACTGTTTCCTGGGCTCAGAGGCCGTGGACGTGGTGCTGGCACACATCACCCTAAACCGTTTCTTTGGTGATGAGGCAGTACCCCGCTACAAGGCCGTCCGTCTCTGTCAGGCCCTGATGGACTCAAGAGTATTTGAGCCAGTGGGCATTAAAGTATTTGGGAAGGAAAAGAAGCGAGCCACTTTTGAGGACAGTAGTTGTAGTTTATACCGGTTCCTGAACTCTACAACTGTTTCCTCATCATCACTGACCAACACCAAGTCTCACTCCACCAGCACCATCGAGAGCGGCTACGACTCACCGAGCATAAACAGGAACAAGAACGGCTACAGTCCGTCACGTGAAAGGTACAGACTTATGTCATAACATCTTCAGATCTCATTTTTGATTTGCTTTGTTCTCCTCCCTCCAGAACTAATCCCCAGTCCAGTATAGCTTTAGACTGAGTGCCTCTGAAAAATAGTGAGGCAGTGACCCAAGGCTCTTGAAGTCCCATCATGCAGTAATGTCTTGATACTTTTAAATTCCAGTAACCCGCTAATTACCTGTGTGGCAATTAAGATAACTGGCTACAGCGTTGGGGAGAGGGCCCTATTCTTTTCTATGAAAGCTGCTCAGTAGCGCATGAAGCCAAAAAAAGTTCGACACCCAGTGTATATATGTTTAAATTGCCTTATCTTCGTCATCTTTGGGCCCACAGAGCAAGCACATTCACGAGTGAGCAGCTAACTTCTGGCTTAGTCTGCCACTAACTTGAATGGGGATAAAAATGGTTCAGTTGTGTTTCTCTTCTAGAATCTCCAATTGCTATCAGACCAAAACGATCAAATCCTGATAGTGAAACGCGTCATTTTGCGGGGATTGTGGCACTCATAATACATAATAATAGATAAGAGAATTTCACATTTTGTTCACAACATAAAACACGTCAGCAAATAAAACCACCTGCAAACTTTGAAGCTTTTATGTGTCATAAAAACAGCAGTTGCTAACAGGTGGCTAAAAAAGATAACAGAACGTCATCACACCAAGCCGCGCTGAACGTGGCTGTACATTGTAGTGGTAGCGGCGTTACCGTAGTGCAGTTCGTTTCAGCGTAACGTTTGCTTTTTACTCCTGGAGATTGCGTTAGGCTTAAAAATTTTGAATGTGGTGTTCATTGTGGAGAATATCTTGCAGAACAAATCGTTTAAGTATCATAAACGTTTGTGTACAATCCAAAATCCAGTGGAAAAATCCTATAGGCTTTTTCAGGAGGGAACCAGGGCGACATTAGTTTCTGGGTTGGCCTACAGAACGACATCATCCTCGGGCACTCTTTTTCCTTAAATGTCAAACTTTAAACTCTCCTGTACTTTGAGGCTGCAGAACTAAATTCTAGGGAGGCTGTCAAACATGTAGCAAAGACAGACAGGATGCGTTACTTGTGAGGTGCAAACACATGGCGTCAGCACTTTGTGTTGCTGTGAGAGACCAGATCAGAGAACAGGCCTCACTAATAATGGGAGATGAAAGATTCAGAGAATCCATGTGCCTTACGTATCAAATGAGGCTTCTGTTATTTGCAACATGGGGCAAATAAGTCTTCATGCGAATAATGTACGAAAAGAAAAAAGGCTTCACATGTCCTATTTAATGTTCGGCAGAAATTGTTCAAAGCTGGAAATTGAGCATTTATTGTGTCTCTTTGATATGAAATGACCAGAATCAAAACAGCACTAAATTGTGATTGAGTCACAGCCACTAGAAAACATTTCAACTAGCATTGCAGCCGTCAAATTTGTTCTTGTAATAAGTATGTTTTTTTTCCCCCAATCATTTCCACTGATTGCTGTTATTATGTGACTCTTTAGACAAAGTGCGCTGAGTTACTCCACCCACTCCCCTGCAAAAGCAGACAAATCAGTGGAGGACGTGCTGGGAAACCTCAACCTGAGCTCCACCATCACCCCTCAGATGATCAACCTCGGCCTCTCACAAGAGCGTAAGTGGTCTTCTGTCTGGAAAGATTGACGTAAATCGGGCAACGTGCCTTTACTCACACGGCGTGTTTGTGTGTCCATGTTCCTATCGCCCTCATGGCTTTTAACTCTGTGTTTTCACAGTTGTGGATGAGGTGTGGCATCAGCAGGCTGTGTTCAGGCTGTTGCAGCTGATAGAGCTCCCCCTGTTGGAGAAGCTGTTGGAGGGTAAAGACACACCCCGGCACCCCCTGAGTGGCATGGACAGTGACCCCGACCTGTTGTATACATCAAGCTACCTAGATCGAGAGGTCCTCAAGGCCTTTAGTGAAGCACAGTAAGTCCTCTTGCCATGCTCCTTAACTAATGGGAAAACACTAGCCTATTTAGCATTGATGTCTCTGTTGAATTTTCTGTTGAATTTAAATGAAGTGTGTTTTATGATGGCAAAATTGCTGTTCATTCAAATGCTGTCTAGTAGGTTTGGTAATGGCAATTTTGAGGCTGTTTCTGGTTGAACAACTAGGATCTTACTCTTTAACAAAAGGTCTGACTCTGCAGGGATCTTTTCCATAATGCTGTCAGACTCTATAATAATTTGAGCCTGTCAGTGGCAAAACAAGCACATTTAGTGGACATACATTGACAGTGCCAAATGCACTTAGTGGTTACATTGCAACCTGTTTCTCAGCTGCTGGCTGCAGCACACTCTCGATATTGGACCAGTTAAAAAATGTTGTTCCTATTTGTCACTTGGACATAAAACATGTGAAAACCAGCTTCAGGTTGGAAAATATTGAAGTTACCCTTAAAATGCAGTTTTGAGGTACTTGAACTTCCAGGTTACTACTTACAGTGAAGAGTTTATCTACCAAACACATCCGTGTATAAAATCCGTTTATAAAATTTGATGCATTTTTACAAAATACACTAAACTAACTGGCACTATAGCAGGCAGTTTAAATCTGCTTCCTAATTAAACATTAAGCTACTACCTACATGTTAATTACCAGTAATAAAACACTGACAGGAGCCATTCCGTATAATCAGTGATTTTACTTTAGACACTTTTTCAAGACAATACCTCTATACTATAACTTTGTTACTTGTAATGAAGTGGTTATATATTGTGTGTTGCTACTTCTATTTATGTAAATTTTCATGATGAAATGTTTCGCTACTGGTGATAAAAAAAAATGTAATCCAATTTTGTATTCTCTAAATCGCTGAAAGTCAAGAGCTCATCATGACCTCTCTGTGTCTTTGTCGCCCTGTTGCTTCACCACCATCAGTCTGTCAGCTGTGTTTACAATCATTACACTTCCCTCTTTCCTCAGGGCAGATGAGTGGATGTCAGGGGCGGTGGACTGTCTAGAGTTTCTGCCTGATGAGCTGGTGGTGGAGGTCAGTCGGGGTTTAGCCGGTTGTGCTGATGACCTGCTCCGGTGTAAGAGTCTGCTCTATGAGGTCCTGGCTCAGCATTACGGAAACACACAACAGCCGCCTCTGCTCAACAACCACATTTTTGACATCCACTCTGGCATCTCGGAGCTCCTCGGTGAGTGCAGATCTCTTTGGCGTCCTGATTTTTCACAAGGATTGATGAAGCTTTTCTGCAAATGCATAAAGTCAGATTTCATATATATTGCCGCTTGTGCCAGTTTTAAAACAGGGAATGCTTTTCTCAGATCTCAGCATATTAATCCTGGTATTTTCTGTGTTCTGTTTTCAGTAAACGGCAAGCAAGAGCAAGCTCTAGAGTCTCTGCAGCTGAGCCTAAAGCTGCAGGACTCTCGCAGCAGGGAGGAGCTTCGCAGGCTCCTGAGATTCATGGCTGTCGCAGCTAAACCACAGGAGGTCAAACTGCACAAAGAGGTGAGCGCTTGTGTGAATCAGCATGTTTTTATGTTTGATCTTTATTGACTTTATATTGTTTTCAGATTGAGAACAGAATGGCAGTGAAAAGGTCTTTTGCAAGTGCCATCGTCTACAGCAGAAGGCTCTCCAAAGGGAAGGTGGACCTGATGGTTCTGTTCATGATGGATAACCACTGCGATCTGTTCAAAGTGAGTGTTTCTAATTCATTGCTTTGGGTGTGTGACGTGTGTCCGGTGTTGTAGGAGGGATGTAACAATCAACATCTCATTGAGAGCACTTAGTCACTGGGATGATAAAATGCTGCGTACACAAGCTGTTTCGAAGCAGGATTTCAGACCTCACATTAGATATAACTCCAAATCAGAGGACTGACACACAGACAGTACAACAAAACAACAACATAATAATTCTACATATCATGACTGTATTCATATTAATATTTGATCTTCAAGTCAAGAAAAGTAGAAACTTTATGTCTTAATTTGTGCTCTTTTCCACCAGATTCCTGTTTCATTGCACAAAATGGTCAGTGACAGAATAACGAATATTGTGAAGGGGAAGGATCCAGATGTGATAACAGGTTTGCAGATTTTCCTTATATATTCACCAATCAGCCACAACATGAAAACCACCGACAGAAACTGAGAAGACATCCCCATGCTTATTCTTACCCATAGCCCGTGGGTAATTTAACCATTTAAGTTAAGGCTGGAAGACAGCAGCCCTACAGTAACATTGATATCGTTACAAGACAATTCTCTGCTGGGAAACCTTGGGTCCTTTTATTCTTATGGATGCCACTTGAAAAGCATATACCCAAACACTGTTGCGGATCAAGTGCACTCCATCATGGCAACAGCACTCCCCGATGACTCCAGCAGGACAATGCTCCATGTCACAACTCAAAAACTGCTCAAGACTGACCCAAGGCATGTGACAAAAAACTCAACGTGTCAACCTTGCCTCCAAATTCCATAAATCTTGATTTTAATCAAACATCTGTGGGACTTGCTGATTAGGACTGCTCCTTGAAAGTCAGAGATTTGACTCATCAGACCCTCAGACCACTGAGACTGCTTTGAGTCATGTAGTCTTATTTTTTACTCTGCACAATGTACTTCAGGGATATTTCTGTCCCCAGATTTTGCTTTGGCGTGAGTGCTCTTGACTTTTACGCGACTCAACAATAAGCTGTGGACATGCAGGCAGCGGCACAAAGGGGGAGAGACCTTCTGCTTGGAATTGGTGAATTTACAGCTCACAGCTGCTTAATGCAATATAGTCTCTGGCTTTTGTTTTCTATCTAATGTTGTCAAAAATGTTGTTGCACATTTATGATTCAGCATTCATGCTGATAGCTTGTTAAGTACACTACATGAATGCCGCTGTCAGACTGAATATCCCGTGGAGCCTGTTCAAACTTCAAAACTTTGCATTGAAAACAAAATGAATCATCTAATATTCGTATTGAACAGCCAAATCCGATTCAACTGACATAATTCTGAGTCAGGCAGAGCTGATAATCCACCTTGAAACCCATAGTGTTACGCCCCATACTTAGGCAGCGTCATAGGTCGAAAGGATCTACCACCAACACCTGGCGCCAGACACCACAGGACACCCCCGGAGGTCCTGTATCCATGCTTCAACAGGTCAGAGTCAAGTCTGATCCACAGTGGGGCGTCTGATTTGTCGGGGCATGGACACAGGACCTCTAGGGTACTGGTGCATCCCATGGATGCTCAATCGGTTGGGATCTTGGGAATTTGGAGGCCAGGTCGAAGCCTTTAGTTCTTCGTTTCATTCCTCGGGCCATTCCTGAGAAGTTTTTGCTGTGTGGCATTGTACTTTGTCCTACGGGGGGTCGCTACTGTCATGGAGGAGTGTCGTCAGTCTCTTAACAGTGTTTGGGTGGGTGGTGCATGTCAAGGGCATCCACATGAATGCCACAATCCAAGGTTTCCCAGCAGAACATTGCTTTACAACAAGATTATTATTATTATTATATAACAATATTATTCACTTCACCTGTTAGTGGTCTCCATGTTTTGGCTGATTAGTGTTTTGATCTGATACAATAATTTATTAATAATTGACTAAAGACAAATTTTTCCCCACTTAGTTTCTGTTTTCTCCATTTTCTCTTCACTGCAGGATCAACATACTGCGAGAGAGTGAGCTCTAAGGCCTACTCAGAAAACGCACAAAAAACCACTAAAGAGGAACTTTGGACGTTACTCCGGACAGTACACGAGAACCCTAAGCTCTCCACTAAGGAAAAGAGACGGCTGCTGGGACAGTTTTATAAGGGCCACCCAGAGATTTTTGTTCAGTACTTTGGAAATAGATTGTCCACCGTCAACATGTTGCTACAGTGATATATATCAGTTTATCTATTTATGTATTATAATGTAAAAAGAGGTAGATCTAAGAACAAAGGTAATGTGATGTAAATGATGTGAAGATGTGAAGTGTAGTACGTGAGTTTTATTTGCTTGTATGTAAATAGTATAGACTACTAAACAAGAATGTGAATTTGAATTGTGGAGACTTGTAATAAGCTGCGATATTTAAGGACTTTTCATTTCTTAGATATTTTCTTTGGTGCAGGACACTAATATGAAATGTTCTTGTCAGTTGTATAAGAGACTGTTACTTTCCCAGAATGACAAAATGAACCTTTTTTTTTTTTTTTTTTACATTTTCACACTGCAACGCGTCTTGACAGCATTCAGACAAGTCTGCATAAATCACTTTTCAATGGATGTATTCTTTGTGCTTGTGCAATAGGAACAGTGTTAGCAATAAAAATGTGTCTGTTCATGTGGTTTCTCGTGGACGATGTGATGCACAGTAGAGCTATGTCTCGAGGAACCCTCAAACGGAAATTTGAACCTGGAAATTTGAAAGTCTGATGTTGTGCTGTAAAACAGTCAGAAGCATTCATGAGAATCAGCCCTCTGGGTTTTTGTGTTTGTTGCAACATATCAGCAAAACAGATGTTTGTAGTTTGTTGTTTTTGTTTTTTTTGTTTTTTTTTTTTACTTAAAAAAAGCCACGTTTTAGTGGTATCTTCAGGGTTCTGTTTTAAATAAGGCTCATGTACTCAATAATCAGCCAAGGAAATCACTTCCACATTTCCAGGTGATAAAAACATCCCCAGACTAAGTTAAAACCACTTACATGTTGTTTGTATTTGGCAAATCTTAATAAATTTCAACTGGAATTGTCTAACGTTCATACGTAAACATCTCCCCTTTTCATTGCCGACACAAACTGTGTGTATTATGATGAAAAGAGAACAAATGATATGTGGTATGTCAAGAAATTTATCCATATAACCTTGGACAGACAGTGGGCCCCTGGGCACAGATATGCAAAGGGCCCCACTACATAAGAGCAAAACACAGACTTTTACCTTTTGTATGTTGTTTTGCGTCGGTTTGTCATCATTATAATTTTTTTTTGTGCTTTTGTGTCTCTTTGTAGTTGTGTTTCTTTAGTGTCATTTTGGTTTTTATTGTTGTTTTGTTTTTTTTTTTTTATCTCATTTTGTGTCTCCTTGTGGTTATTGTGCACCTTTTTGTAGTTATTCTGTGTCTCTTTACAGTTCCTCGTTGTCCTTTGTGGTCTGTTGTATCTCCTTGTATTGTAATGTTGTGTTCACTTTTTATATAAGACCAGTGCTGTTTATCATATTCTGTTATTGTTCACAGTCAAAAAACTTTGATCAGTATCTCATGGGTCCAGTTTAAAATGCAAATGGTGGAGCATCAATTCAAATAAGAAAGTGAGCAGTGCTTTCCTTTCTAAGACCTTTTTTCAGTTTTCTTTTTGCTAGCTGACATTAACAAAACCACTAAATCCTTCATGTACTTTGCCCACTCTCTTGCTGTAATTGGTGACTCGAAATACGTAACTAACCTGACAATGAGAGAGGGAAAACAGGAAAATGGCCTTGCTTGATAGGCACTTTCGGTGGGGAGCTCTACTGTAACACTTTCAGGAAACAAATTAGTTTGTAATTCAGAGGCTATTATATACAAACATTCACAAAGCAGACTTTTCTGTATTATTGTAGTTGAAGAGCAATTGTGTTTAAAAAAACGGCATAATTTTCAAAGTAGCCTTCAGACTTCATTATATGGCAGCAGAGTGGTGTTCTGCATAATGCCACAGCGTTACCTGTGAATAGGCTCAGAGTGGAGATAGGCTGCCACATACTCAGAACAAAGGCTGTGCTGGGCAGACAAATAATGATGTAATCAGGCCAATGTGAAAACAAGCAGCTGTCCAGCACTGGAAAATGTTCCCTGTGTAAATTCTCTTTTTTAGTTGTTTAATCAAGTGGAGTTTGTCACTACTAAGAAATTGCCTTGATGGGCGGTTAAGATTGTTTAAATTAATGAGTTAATATTTTATTTTGTATTTTCACACTTCCAAAAAAAGGAAACAAACTTTGTGTTTGTCCCAAAATAACTACTAAACATATTAAGTGCAGATAGAATAAATACAAGTCTATGAAAACCTGCTTTCAGAGACTCTGAATATTTGAAGAGAGGACGCTGCCCCCTAGCGGCTATGATAAGGTCTGGCCTAGCCGTGTACATTCAGTAGTCAAACAAACATTTACAAATGAAAACAATGAGACGAATAGGTACAAACTAGACGGACAAAATTGAAATGAAATAATATAGACACGAGTATGAACACACACAGGGGTTTACCTAATTAGAAATAAAGATGTAATATTTGCATATATTAACAGTTTTGGTTAATTTTTATTACACATTTTTAAAATGCGATTTTTTTATATATATATATCTAGATCAGGCTTTTTGAAAGTGACATATGAGGGCATTTTTTTTTGTTTTTTATGTTATTTTATGAATGTAAAATTCATTTAGAATAATGAATAATAATTTAAAATAATTAGAATAATGAGCAAATTAACTGTTCCCTTGGAGAACTTCAGATTTTTTTTAATATAAATTTTTGCCAAAATTAATTTGGAGATCCACCTGAAAATCAGCCCAGAAGATTACATGCACACACTATTTTCGTTTAGTTTTGTGCAAATAAATGTTTTATTTTGAAGGTCTCGCGCCGGAAGTGCTATTGTTGTTGCTGCTGGCGGAGCGGAAGTGAAGTTTCACGCCATTTTGAGATCGGCCAGGCGTTGAGCAGCTAGTTGCTTGAGGGCAATGTGATCGACCCTTTTGAAGCTATGCCGTTTACTTAGTCGTTTTACAAAACTGCCATCACGTTATTATTTGAGCGTTTATCCAACTGATATAACATTTGTAACCCAGGTTACTCTTCAGCCATGTCCACCGAGGGAGCCGCCGACCAGGTAACGTTAGCTAACCTTACATGTAGCTCTGCTAAGCTAAACCTTACTTAGCATCATTTAGCTAGTGTGTTACTCTTGGATAACGAAAACATGTGAACTCTGCTACAATACACATAAGATAATATGTTTAGACGTCACTATTAGCTTATATTGCAGAAGTACGGCGATGATTTGTCCGCGGGTTTGTCGCAAAGTGGCTAAAACTTTTAACTTGTCGTTGGCTAACTGTAGCGATGTTGCTACAGTTTTCCAACGGCTACGCGTTGAGCTAACTTAAAAATCACCTGCATGTGAACTTTATATACTCTTGTAGTTACTTTAATGTCGTTGTTGCTACTGATTCTTAATGCGGGATGTTTCTCTGTGGTGCCAAGATTTCATTTAACTAGGTAGTGGGGGAGGGGGACACGCTTCTTTATCTTAAACATGATTTGCCTCATATATAGTTGCAGAGTTTATAGTTTTGTCACACACTGCAATAGCGTGGCCAAGAATTTAGGTCCTCATTAATTAATACTTCATCCATCGCATCATTTTATATTATTTCCTCTTCATACCTTTCCTCTTGTTCTGTAAAAACCTGTAGATGTTTCCATGTAGTTAAATATGGTCTGTATACTCTATAGTTTAGATATAATGTCTACATTAAACAACAACACAAATGTGTTTACGTATAGCTATATATGGTCTGTATAGTTTATTTATAATGTTTACATAAAACAATAATGTAAGTAGGTTTTTAACCAAAAAAAAGAGTTGAATGATGCCATCAGCAGCAACATCACCAAACAGCCGTATGTAATCTTCATAGTAGCTGCTGATTTTAATCAACTCAACCTTCAACTCCTAAGATGAAGCAGGATCAAGGATAATTGTAATTGTAAAAAAAATCTAACATCTACCATCTAAAAATAGTTATATGTGGCCTGTATAGTTTATAGTTTATATATAGTTTGAACATTTTAAAAAAATCAATTTATTTAAAAACGGAAGGGAGTCAATTATTTTTCAATAACTGAGAGAAGGGACGGGATTTAATAAGTTTGCACTTCTTCCCACTCCTTTGTGGACATGTATCAATGTTTGTGTATATTTATATGTTCATTCTTTTTTTTTTTCCCCACATGTTCAAAATAAATGACGATTTCAATCCCTGTATAGTAAGAATGTATTTAGCGTTATTTTGCCCCTAAAGCGTCATGGCGTACTGCAAGTTTATTCATTAGCATAACTATGTTCCCCCCTGTGTTTTTGTGTTGACTTGCAGGCAGCAGCAGAGTATATCCCAGAGAAGGTGAAGAAGGCAGAGAAGAAGTTGGAAGAAAACCCATATGACCTTGACGCATGGAGCATTCTGATTCGAGAAGCACAGGTTTAGTGACACAGAGTTGTATTCCTGGGGTTAAGCAAACTGAGAATACGGGTGGGGGGTTAGGAGTAATACACTGTTAAAATACAAAACACTTCATCTTTTCTCTCTTATGATTGCTTTTGGAATGTAAACACGTTTTCCTTCTTTAGAACCAACCCATAGATAAAGCAAGGAAGACATATGAGCGACTTGTCGCCCAGTTCCCAAGTTCTGGCAGATTCTGGAAACTATTCATTGAAGCTGAGGTTAATACTTTTTCTTTTCTCTAGTGTGCATGGCTGGGGATTTTTCTAACATGATCAACAATGTGATTTTCACACAAACAAAATGTCTTATTAATTAATGAAGTTTAAAGTCACAATTCTTGTTTCAAGTTATTAGGCCTGACTACTTTTTTTTTTCCTTGCAGTTATCACGTTTATTATTTATGGTCAGGAGTAATGAATAACGGCATTTTGGCAGTTGAAAGCATCTACCTGAATAAGAATATCCTACACTGATGGATCTGTAATGAACATAGATGTAGGATGATGTTAAACATTTTTATTTGTCAGGCTCTAAGCTACACATTTAAGAATTGTGCCTCTAAACAAAGACAAAGGGGAAGTAAACTATAACCGTTTCTTTTACAGAAAATCCTTATGTTCCCAGGGTTAAAAAAAAAAAAAAAAACATATTCTCTGCGTCATATTTAAAATGGGGTAAAATGCATTTGTTGCATGTTTGGTCTGCAACAGTATTAAAACTATTTTAATGGTATCGGAGTGCATTAGCCTTTTATTCACTTGTTGTGTCTATTTATTGCCTCCTGTGTCATTTCTTTCGGGTAATTTTATAAACAAATATATTGATTGTGTGGCCCTTTCTTTCCTTGAGACATTTCTCCCCACTGCTCCCGAATATACAACCAGTGACCTACTTCCCTCAACAGGCTTTGTTGTTATGTAGTAAGCTACTGATGGGATGACTCATTCTCGCTAACCGGGAGAAATTTATTTTCTGGTGCCCTCGACCTCTGCAGATGACTACTGCAATTGGTGTTAAACACATTGCACAGATATTCTCAGTATTATAAAGCATTAAGATTCAGCTTCTAGCTTAGTCCAGTGTGCATCTCTGGATAATGATTGCCTCTATGCTGTGAGTTGAATGTTGCTGTATGTTGAGGCTGTAGTGGTTGTGATTTGTTGTTGTGGGGTTGCTCCCCTGGGTGAAGCTATCCCTCTCCCCCATAATGTTCCCCCAAGTCTTTATCCACTTGAAGTACTCAGGCCTGTACTTTTATTGAAATGGATTTAGAGAGATATGTTCTAAAAGAAAGACAAACACACAGCTGCCTTTTCCAGATAGTCTCTAGGCTTCTCAGGAACAGCCTTTTTTTTCTAGTCTGCAGATGGCACTAACTGTAACTGTGCCAGTAAAGCTTCAGTGTCACTCCACACTGCTAACACATTAGGCCCTGTTACAGAGCTGACAGCCAGCAGCAGAATTAAAAAGCCAGAGCAGTTACTACAGCTAGTAGGGATGTTTGATTTGTGGATTTAAAAGACTATGCAGGGAGAGAGAGAGAGAGAGAGAGAGAAGAAGAAATTAGAGTAGATTAAAACATCCTGACACACCCCAGCTTTAATTTTGTGGCAGGCATGTACATTTTTCTCATTCAGGAAGATATTTAATATTTAGATTGGGTTGAAACAAACCCATTGTTATCCAATGTGTTTGGCTTTTTGTAAGTAAAATATGCAATATCCGTAGGAAGAGGAACTAAATTTTGAAATGAAATGCTCAAAATCTCACAGAGTTCCAATTTTGGACTATGATTGTGGGCGGGAGGGTAATTACCTCAAGTATCTGTGAAGTATGGGGAAAGATGACTGATGAGTGCATCTATAGCAGATCACATTGGCACCCAGTTTTTGAAGTGACTTAAAATGTCATGTTAATGTTAACATTTTTTAACAAAAATAAAGAAAATAAGAATAAGCTTTTTTTTTTCATTTTTTCTTCTGAAGTGATTAGGGTAGTGTATCAGAGTGGAATTTTTACATTCTTACCAAATAGAAATTCTCAGGATACAATTTTAACAATATAAAAAGTGCACAGGAAAAAATGAGGAGCCAACTACACTGCAAATAGACCAGTCACCTAAAATAAAGAGAAATATAGCTTTGTTTATTTATTTAGTTATTTTTTAGCCTCTGCCTCTCCCCACCAAACTCCAATTCAGCCCAAAACACAACTTAAGTTACTAATATGGTGACACACATGCATAGCAGACAGATATTAGCACCCATTGGTTGGTGTAATTATAATGTCATATCAATGTTAACATTTGAAACAAGGACTAAAGAAATCTAAATAAAGAACAATAGTGAAAGTATGATTATGCTTTTCAGTTTTTTTATTGAGTTTTTTAGATTCCTACAAAATCAAAATACTTAGATTACACTTTTAGTTAAGGAGAAGGAGAAATAAGGAGCCAATTATACTGCAAATAAACAGTCTATTATAATACAGAGAAAAGTTGCATAACTTCTCTTCAGCTATTTCTTATCTAGCTGTCACCTCTCCATATTAAACTTTAAACCATAATTCAACCCAAAAGACAACCTGAGATACTAATATGACATTTTAACAGACAGTTACATCCATAGTAGACATATTTTAGCATTCAGCTGTTGCAGTAAATTATGTCATGTCAATTATATTTGCAACAAATATTAGGAAAATGTAATTATTATGCTTTTTTAATTTTGTCAAGTATCTAAATTGGGGTATTTGAGGATTTCAGAATACATGTAGTAGTTATAATAATAATAATAATAATAATAATAATAATAATAATAATAATAATGCAAAGTGAAGGGGAAAGTAGGCAGAAAAGAAGTAGTTAATTAAAGTGCAAATAGGCAAGTCCCATAAAATACAAATATTTTAAAAAGGTAGTTTTTTATTAAGTTAGAAGTTATGTTCTTATTAGTATTTAGCCATTACCCCTTTCCATAAAACTCTAAACCACAATTCAACCAAAAACACAACCCCAAGATACTAATTTGTCAAATTCACATTTAGGATTTTCTTTGCTAGTATTAGAGACTGGACATTTAAATGAGCTTAAAATTATTTAATAATTTATTTTTTAGATTCGGAGATTTTAGTGCCGACTCATGTGTTGGCAGTACATTTTAATAGCTTGCAGCTCATTTGCAACTCATAGTAAAAAGACATTCCCTTATTTGGTAAGTATGTAAATTAGCTCTTATTCCCCCCTCCATTACAACTACCTGTATGTTAAAACTATTAACTAAGTTATTCATGTTGGAAACCCTCAAAGCATCACAAAACCTGTGATATACTCTGCACTTTTTATTCAACGGAGTATAAAGCAGTTTCCCCAAAGAGTGCAGTGTAGCTTCGTGTTTGTGTGAGAGTCTGCTTCACTTGACTTTACAGACCTCATTTGTAAAAGGTGCACACCAGTCAAATTGTAATTGAGTCTTTCGTTGCTTCCATCTTTTAGAGAGTCCAGCTCAATCAGGACTACTTCACACATTACATTCACTGAAACACCAAGTGGAGAAAATGTGCCAGCACATGTTGTTTGACACAATGCTAAAATTTATAATGAAATTATTACACCCCTCCCCCCACAGTGATGTTTAAAATGATGTCTGTCTCATGCAGTGTGTGAGAGGAGCGTACTGAGGCCAACTTCTTAGTCTGTCAGTCTTTTTAGACTGTGTCAGTATACGTTTTGTCATGCTTCTTATTTTTCTTTCATTTTTTTTAAAGGATTATAGCATGGTCAGTGTTTTCTGTGACAACTGCAACTAATATGTGCTCAACTCGACTCATTTATTTTCTCAGAAAGTAAATAAGATACTTTTATTGACTGCATTTGCAATTTTGTGATGCTTTTATTTTGGAGTTAGTGCACATTTTCTCTCTTGTTAAATGTAGAATGACACAAATATCAACCAGTACTGTGTATTAACAAGCAGTCTGACCTGAGATAAATACATCACTGTTACATTTAGTTCATATTTTCATTCGTGAGCTTTCTTTTCTCGTAAAGTAAGCTGATAGTGTGTTCAGAGGATTACATGGGTGGGTTGTAGGTTTTTTTTCTGGCAGTAATCTTTTTTTTTGGGTTTGTGCTTAAGGAGGCTGTTGACTAACAGGATACTTGACTCCCCCTTGAAGCAGGCCTGAGAGGTTTAGTAGTGTTTCCCTCCAGGAGCAGCATCTAGAAAGATCTGTAACCATTTCATCCAAATATTAAACCATCATTGCAGCCTAACTGCTGTGCATTATGTAGCTGATCTATTTCGAGGTGACACATGGAGGATTTGCAGTTGGTTATCCTAGGAAACCTTAATTAAAATTGTATATATACATTTGTATGAGGCAGTACATTAGATTTTGCAGGTGCATTAACTGATTTCGAGGATAAAGAGAAAGGCAGTAGACCTCTTGTCTCTCTTATTACTAGCAGAGATTCACATTTGCCTTGTCTGTGTTTTTTAATGAAGGTGAAAGCTAAATGAGTCAGATGTGTTGTTGCAGTGCCTGAAATGAGTAATGTAGGTCATTCTTATTTTGGGAAGGGACCCTAAAGGCATCCTACACTGCAGTTGCCGTTTATTGCTTAGTTTTACAAAAATCCAACTCTTAGCATTTTTTTCCTAAGAAAATACACTTGTGTAGAGGTGGCACCAAATTTGAATGTTTTTCCCCCATATTGTGATAGATAATATTCAAATATTATAACTGTAAGTCACTCCACTAATCCAACAGGGTGGAAGTCAGTTGATAATATTATGTGAATATTATTGGCAGAGTTCTGTTACCTTTATTGTGTAGGCATGTTTTAAAGTTTTGCCTGCAATGTAATATTGTGTGTAATATCACTGTAACAAAACAGGCATCTTGCTGCTGTACACAGAACTTTCTCAGTGCCTCTCATGTAAACTATTACTTAATGTAATCTCCGGGCTGGTTTAGTTAATCCTTTTGACTTTAATAAGCATTTTAATGTAAACACAATGGGATGGGATAGGTCTACCCACAGAAACAACAGCCACTCCTGTCTGCACAAGAAGGTGCTGTGAGACTGTTGCTTCAACTCATCGACAGTAGCCTGTATGAACTCCATTGCTACAACAGTGTTACCATGGGAACCTGTCTAAGGCACACACACACACACACCCATATCTATATAGCATTTTTCAGTATTGTTCTTCAAATTAATCTTGAAAACCTGCATTTTGAAATTTTCTCCTTTTTTTGTAACACGTAGGCACTGGTGTTTTTCTGGGTCATGTGGCGCAATCTACAAAGAAAATAAACCCCTTTTTTAAAAAGTAAATTGTCATTCTTGTGTGAATTTCACTTTGTTGATCTTCAAAGCACAGTCAGTGGGTGTGTGTGTGTGTGTGTGTGTGTGTGTGTGAGAATGGTCACATTTGCATGAATGCATGTTTCCTGCAAGTGATTAAAGCAGACTTTTGAATTAACATTGCATTTACACTCTTATTTGCAGATCAAGGCTAAAAACTATGACAAGGTAGAAAAGGTAAGTGTCCATCACACTCCAGGAAACTGACGGGTGTGTGACTTTGATGATTGGGAACAGTTGCCTGACTGTAATTAGTCTAGTTCTTCAATAGTGTTGTTCTTTTTGTTTGTTTTTTTTTTATTTGAATACAAATACACACTATTTAAATGTCCATTAAAGTCATTCTTGTATGACAAGACAATTAAAAACACATCTTTACCGTGCACAATTTTGGGTCCAACAAGCCTATAAATCGTGCAGATTAGAGAAAGTGTCTTTGGGTTAAAACTGTGAATTGATTTCCCTGCATAATTACTTGCAACCATTGCTTTAAACACCTTTTTATATATAACTTTTAATTTAAATTCAAATTTATTCAACTGATGAAACTTTAATCCTCTACATTAGTTTGGAATGGATTTGTTTGTGAATGGTTTTCCACGTTAAATCATAGGAGTACGTCCTGTTCAGCTTCTGCCTGAATGTCAAACAAAAAACATACCAAGATGACAAGCTTCGAACTGCCGTGTATTCATCTGAGTTTAGAGGAGCTTGCTGAAATGTAGGGCACATCTGAGGCCTGTCTAATGAAGCAGAATAACGAAAATGCACTGCACAACTGTGCCGAGTAATACCTGGAACCTTCCCCCAAATCTGGCATATGGGCTGAAATAAAAACCGCTTTTCTGGTAATCCTCCTACATGGGATAGGCCACTAATGACTGGCATGCTGGTTTTGAGCGTGGGTATGTAAAGCCAAATGAATGAAACCCTGAAGATAGCCAGTTTTCAATTACAACATATAAATGTAAAATGTGTGTTTGTGTCTATATTCTGGTTATTTTATCTCGTATTCTTGCCCCTTTAGTTGTTCCAGAGATGCCTAATGAAAGTGTTGCACATCGACCTGTGGAAATGTTACCTCTCATATGTCAGAGAGACCAAAGGGAAGCTGCCCAGTTACAAGTAAGAGAATACGCTGCACGGTGGAGTTAAATACATTAGCATACTGCTGTACTGTAAAATACACATACTTCATGTTCTCGCCCACAGAGAGAAGATGGCCCAAGCATATGACTTCGCCCTGGATAAAATTGGCATGGAAATAATGTCTTATCAGGTACACAGAACTGTTTATTTGTACCTGTGTACACAAGTTTCTGTGAACTGACTGTCACCTAACTAATTATTTCCTCCCATCAGATTTGGGTGGACTACATCAACTTCCTCAAAGGAGTGTAAGTGTTTTTCCTGTAACATTGCAAGATGTTACAAGCTGTGTAAGCCAGATCCCTAATGTTTTTGTTCTTGTGTCCCTTCAGCGAGGCTGTCGGCTCGTATGCAGAGAACCAACGGATCACTGCAGTCCGAAGGGTGTACCAGAGAGGCTGCGTGAACCCCATGATCAACATCGAGCAGCTCTGGAGAGATTACAGTAAATATGAGGAGGTGAGGGACCCACACCAGGCCTCTGTCTATCTACATGTTTGCTTATATGATGAGCTTTAGCTGCTGAAATGTGACAGAGAGATGGAGTGCTGCACTGACTTGTCTTCATGAACAGGGAATCAATGTGCACTTGGCCAAAAAGATGATAGAGGACCGAAGTAGAGACTACATGAATGCCAGGAGAGTGGCAAAGGTGAGACAAAAGTGTCACAGATATGCACAGACACGTTTTGACTCCCTGTGCTGCCCTAAACTAATGCAGATTGTGTAATTCAGGAGTATGAGACTGTGATGAAGGGGTTGGACAGGAACGCACCCTCAGTACCGCCCCAGAACTCCCCTCAGGAAGCACAGCAAGTGGAAATGTGGAAAAAGTACATCCAGTGGGAAAAAAGCAACCCATTGCGCACAGAAGACCAGACTCTCATCACAAAGAGAGGTGACTATATTTGTGGTCAGGAGGGATCTATTATATTTGAATTAGTACATTCTGCAATATATGCCCCCAAAAGGCCTGCGATCCCAGTAATTACTCTGGTATGCAATTTTAATCATGTTTTGAGCATCAGGTCAAGAGAGATGCATAATATATGTGGCTTTATCTACTGTAGTAGTGCAGCCACTAGAGGGCATAGGTTGACACTTTCTCCTCTTTCATGCCTAAAATATATTTATCCTGTATTAAGTTTCTGTTGTGCTCTGTGTTGCAGTGATGTTTGCTTATGAGCAGTGCCTGCTGGTACTGGGCCATCATCCTGACATATGGTATGAGGCAGCACAGTACTTGGAGCAGTCCAGCAAACTGCTGGCAGAGAAAGGGGTAAAAAAAAAAATTAGACTTGAATTTTTATGTGAAATTGTCAAAGCCTGCATTTTTCAGATGAGTCAAAGCTCAAAATGCTCCTATAATTCTTTCAGGATATGAATAACTCCAAGCTGTTCAGTGACGAGGCAGCTAACATCTATGAACGTGCCATCGGGACTCTCCTGAAGAAGAACATGCTGCTCTACTTTTCATTCGCCGACTATGAAGAAGTGAGCGTCTAGTTGCTTACTCAGCGCAAATTGTAATCAACATTACAAGTAATACAGGGACTCATCAGCATTCATATCTTCTGCTTTCCTCACAGAGTCGCATGAAATACGAGAAGGTCCACAGCATCTATAACAAACTGCTGGCCATCGAGGACATTGACCCCACGCTGGTCTACATTCAGTACATGAAGTTTGCCAGGAGGGCGGAGGGCATCAAGTCCGGTCGCACCATCTTCAAAAAGGCCAGAGAAGATCTACGCACACGTCACCATGTGTACGTGACAGCAGCGCTGATGGAGTACTACTGCAGCAAGGTACGTACACACAGTCACATAAAACTGAAGATAACCCATGCACAGCTGTGCCTCTCCCCTGGGTGCCAGCCGGCGCAGGATAAACCACAGTGAACCAAAAGAAAATCAAATTTCCAGCACACACCTGGATAAACTGGGTGGATTATGTTTAAGAAAGAAGTGAACTACAAATTTCCACGTGTTTCTTTTTCAGATTTGTTCTGTGCTAATTGCTATCAGGTGTGTTTTTTTAATCAATTACATGCTGATCAGGCGCACTACAAAATATTCATTAAAAAGGCAATAGCAACTATAAATCTACCATTTAAAACTAATTTCATTTTTTAGAAAAAATGACATTTTATGAGATAATGATATACAATTAATGTAAGAGTGCATTAATTGTACTTGTAGTAAGAGAGGATGAGTACATCCAGGCTGCATACATTTCCATAAAGATACCATAAATATAAAGTACAAAATACATGAATATTGTCATAAGATATAAAAACAGTAGAAAATGAAAACATTTTTGAAAAAAATGTATACAGAGGACAAAGGCACATTATACCATATAACATTATATACCATGATACATAGGTTAGACATACAACTACAAGTGAAAGACATGGACTCAAATCCAAAGCCTCACTCAGCCCATTACATGTTAAATTTGTGTACAGTGTGACTAAAATAAAAATTAAATGTCTACTATAATTTATTTTATTTTTGTAATCTCTTCATCTTTCCCCACAGGATAAATCGGTGGCCTTTAAGATTTTTGAGCTTGGTTTGAAGAAGTACGGTGACATTCCTGAGTACATACTGGCATACATTGATTACCTCTCTCACCTTAATGGTAGGTTATGTGTAATAAACTGCAGAGCTAATAGACAAAGTGTAGGGAAAATGGTCTTTACTATTAATCCATTTATCTAAAAGAAGCTTCTTAGAAGAACGATTTGACACTGAGGTAGCAGTCATGTCCCAGTATCAACTGATGCTGAAATGAAAGATTTCTCCACTGTTATTGTCACAGTAACAGAAAATAAATATGTAACTCTGTTTTTTTTTTTTTTTGTTTCTTGTTTCTTCTTCCAGAGGATAACAACACCAGGGTTCTGTTTGAACGTGTCCTCACCTCAGGAAGTCTGTCACCAGATAAGTCAGGGTAATGTCAAGTATAGATCAAGTTGTGTGAACGTATGTAAGTGGTGTAGTAAACAATATCTGACGACTTTTGCTGACTTGTTTTCTTTCATCTTACAGCGAGATCTGGGCTCGCTTCCTGGCTTTTGAGAGCAACATAGGAGACCTGGCCAGTATCCTGAAAGTGGAGCGCAGGCGATTCACAGCCTTCAAGGACGAATACGAGGGCAAAGAAACGGCCTTGCTTGTAGATAGATACAAGTTCATGGACCTGTATCCCTGCTCTGCTAGTGAACTCAAGGCCCTCGGTTACAAGGTGTGTATTCACCCTTAACAGATGACACACCATAGCCACAGCAGTAATACAGATGAAACTATCTCTCAACTTCTATTTAAACCTTTTCTGCTGTGTTTGTAGGACGTGTCTCGTGCCAAACTGGCAGCTCTGCTCCCAGAGACCGTGGTGGCGCCCTCTGCGCCTTCACTTAAGGATGAAGCTGACCGTAAACCCGAGTACCCCAAACCTGACACTAATCAGATGATCCCCTTCCAGCCACGTCACCTTGCCCGTATGTAGCTCGTAGCTGCCCATTGTCTTCTCTCAGCTATGCTGGATGTTGTAACAATGCAGTGAAACTCTCAAGGATTATGTTGCTGCTATGCATCTGCACTGTTGTGTCTCCAAATCATTAAAAGGACACGTCTTTGATCTGGGTTCCTGCAGATCCTTAGAAAGGCCTAAAAGGCAATAAATTAATTAATTTAGAAATAAGGCCTTAATTGGTATTAAAAGGTCTTAAAGCAATCTTTCAAATCTCTTTAAAATGCTAAGAACTTGGTGAAGATTTTTTTTCTGATGTTGCATTTTAAAATTTCAAAAAAAGTAATGACTTTTTTTTTTTTTTTAATTTACCCCATTTTTAAATTCCAGTTGTGGATATTGTAACATTTAAGTCAGAAATTTTTGATGGTGATTTTTTTTCTGAAGTTGAATGTAAAATCTCTAAATAATTTTTTTTAAAAAACAATTTACCCCTTTTTTTTCTTCCAATTGTTGTTATTGTAAAATTGAACTTAAATTTAATTATAAGTGGCATTTAAAATCCATCTTGCCTTAAGCTGTAGGATCTCTGTTTGATGTAGCCTCTCGTGGTCCTCCTCACAGCTCCGGGTTTACACCCTGTTCCTGGTGGAGTTTTCCCAGTCCCCCCAGCTGCTGTTGTCCTAATGAAGCTGCTCCCTCCACCTACGTGCTTCACGGTGAGTAGCAGCAGCTTAATACTATCAGCACATATTTACTGGTAATGCAGTAAAACAGGAAAGGGACTGTGATTTGTTTTTCCTGCTGCAGGGTCCCTTTGTTCAAGTGGATGAGCTCATGGAAACATTCAGGAGATGCACACTTCCTGAGAGTAAGTTGCTTTTGTTGGCATTTTGGACGAATCCAGACTCTTTCTTATTGTAGCCACACAGGCTCTGGTGATGAAGATGCGATGGTTCCTCAGTCATACATTGAACTTTAAAATGAATTTGCATACATGTGTGTCAGAATGTTGTTCTGCCTCATATTCAACATGTCACTGATGTGTTGCATGCACTGTCTCCGTAGCTGTTGATGCTGCTGTAGAGCTGATCACTGGTAAACAGTCCGATGCAGGAGGGGAGGGCAATGGATCCATGGAGAACCATGCCGTTGCCAAATCACTCAAGAGGCCTAATGCTGACTCTGATGAGGAAGATGACAAAGGAGCCGTGGCTCCACCCATACACGACATCTACCGTGCACGCCAACAGAAGAGGATTCGATAAACCAACTAAAACACACCCTCAGCCTAACGAGAATGTAATTTTAACAGGTGGTTACATGGGGTAAATGTACATGTTCATATTTCTGAGTGAGTCTGACAGATTATACATCCGTTTATCTCTGTACAGAAGACAAGCATACATACACACACACGGCAGAGTGTTCTTGTGGCTTTTTTTGTTAACAGTTTTTATTTTTAAAGACTGTCCATTATACTGTACAAAATTTTTAATCACCCATTGATTTTGGCACACAGTTCAGTTTTGGCCTTGTGATGTTCCAGTGATGGCAAAGTGGAAACAAACTTCTTTTTTTTTTTTTTTTTTAGATAACTGGAGGAAACAGTTCCTTTCAATAAAAATGGAAAATAATTCAACCAGACTTGTCTTTTTATTTGACTTAATAATCAGTGACATATTGATTAGTAACTGTAATTTAATTACATTTTTTTCTCAGTGACTGTAACTGATCACAATTTTATTTATTTTGTAATGTAACTAGTTGCTCCCAACACAGGATAAAATATCCTCACATATTTTTAATGGGAATCAAATAGGAAAGTTTTATAGATGGTATGAGCTGACACCTAAACTGCAGCATTCACCTGATATGGACTTTCACTGTCTTTTATACATAATGGTGCATCATTTCAGTAGCCTCAAATAGGATTTTTCAAATAATTTAAACTGGGAGCAGGATATACTCTTCTTTTAAGGGTGCACCCTCTATATCTTATCATCTGTCACATGTGCAGCAGTCCTTTGCTTTATGTTCAATCAAGTATTTACTCTAAAACACAAAGACATGTTGCAAAAAATAATGGTACCGTGTTAAAACGTTAGATAATAATAGTGCTTTTCAAGAAACTCCCACTTTAAAGAAATAAAAAATATATAAAATAGAATACAATAAAGTACATCATAAAATATACTCAACATTAGAATTCATAACGTTCATCAATTATGTTTTTACTAAAGTACATGTACATATTTATGCATGACAAGCACGTGCATTCAGGTGACTCATATGAAACTGAAAACCAAGTTTCTAAATTTGGCCGATAGGCGGCCTCTCGCAGTGGCAGACATTGGATAAATACAGATCTTTGTATTTTATCTCCCCTCTAACCTGGTGAGATTTCTAATCTGAACCTTAAGCCTCTCTTTATATTCGACTATATACTACACAATTTTATCATGGTGACAAAAATCGCAAAATATCTATTACCAGTAACAAAACAAAAGCTGGTTTTGTGCTGCACAGTGATGGTCACCCTGCTGGCCGGTGGCCAGTAGGGGGAGACAAATAATAGTCAGCGAGAGCACGCGCCAACTACCCGAAACAGACCAGAGCAAAAGACCACAGAGCAGCAAGCGTGAACAAGTGTCTCTTACAGGATCTGAAGGTAACAGTCTTGTGAAATCATGTGATGCTGCTTTTGCTTGTAATAGTCACATAGTTTTTGCACTTTTATTAATGCGAGAGGTTTTGAGCTAAACTTGTAAAAATCATGCCCTGAAAAGAAACTGTATTATTTTAAAGTTTTCAATCTCTGCAGGACAAACATGACCCTGAGTAAAACGACTTTTAGCCTCCCTTCAGGTATGACAATATATATACAATATTTTAATCAGAATTTTGGTTTTTTAAAATCCTGAAATCAGCTTTGCAGTTCCATACCAAATAACTGCACCTCCAGATTGTATAATGCTCTTATTTGTGCTAAAAAAAATTAAAACACCTTGTGTGTTAAAGAAAATTGGGAAATTAGGCTTTCTAAAAATTGATTAGGGGGAATTTTCAGTGGCCCCTTTCTTCCTCCATTGATTGGAGTTAACATTGTAGGGAAAAAAACATTATATCTCAAGATTCTGCACCAGGAAAAATATAAAAACAAGAGTCTGACATGCTGGAGACAATGTGGCTCAGTGGAAGCCAACTATTTTCATATGCTGAGACTTTATGTGAATGCTTATTAACAAAAATAATGGAAGGAAAAGCGATGCAACTATCTTGTAAATTGTGCTACATCTGCATTACAAAGGGGTTGTACAGTAATTGTGTAAAGTTTTTTTCTGTATTTTTTGTAGCTGTTGATTTTAAAGTCACAAATTAAGAAAAATAAAAAGGAAAAGAAGCTGGATAATGAGGAATTGTCAGTGTAGGATGCTGTCAAAGAGGTCTTGTTTGTCACCGTTTTAAAGAGTGTGTTTGTCCATAATGTTGGTAAACCATGCACTACAGACTGGGATTAAACTGGGAGGTACAGCATGTTCTGGCTCTCCAGGAAGCACGCCTGTGTCTACCAAGAGACGCGAAACATACTTAAAGGGAGCCTCTGTGTGCGTGGGCTATTCTTCACTGTTAGGACCCCAGCTGTGTTTACTCATGATGCACCAGGTTAGACAAGAGGTGTTCACACCTGCTTTCCAGCTGACCGGGCCTGGTGGTTTGTTGTCTGTAACTGGGGTGGGGACTATAGTAAGGACTGGGAAAAACAATTGCATTTTGGTGGATTAGATTAGCCTACAGCTGGTCTTCTCAGACACTGGGGGCTTATTGAGCAGCTTTGTTTGTCAGCTGGGTGCCTCCTCTCCGTCTGAGCAGAAGGGTGGACTTCAGTTTACGCAATAATTTCCTTAAGAGCACTATGCTGATAACACTTTGCTAAAGAAAGAAAATGGAACATTATTGGTATAATTTTCAGTCAACTTGCAGAGGAATAAATGGCAAACGCTGAACAATTCATAACTTTAATGTGTTTTATGCACAATTTACATGCAAATCTCTGACCACAGCAATTTGATGGAAAATATAGATACAATTTGTCTAAGTGCTCCTAGTCACTATTTTTGTTATATAAAATTGGATGCTCTTTACATGATAGCCCATCATCTCTGTTGTATTCTACTGTGCTGCAGTCATTTATTCATATTTGGTTTACTTGCTCATTCCAGTCTATAATTTCGACAACAACAACAACCCATGATACACTTTTTCTCACAATACGTCTACACATTCCATGAACAAACTTATAATACCAGCCCCTCTCTTACTAATAACAGAGGCTTCTGTAGATTTTTTTTTCACAAATCATAGCAATAACAACAGAAACAATCAATTAACTTCACCTCAACATTACTGTCACTCAGAAAGTTCATAATGTCCCAGTATTTTTTTCTTTATACCTTCTTTTTAATTGTATTCATATTTGAGCTGCATTTGACGTCATTATCCAGAGAATTCCACAGTTTGACTCTATAATCAAACGATAAGGTAAAAGCAAGTAGATAATAGCAAACATAACAAGAAGGGGAGGTTAACAAACCCCAAGGGGCTTAAAGTAAAAACCTTACCTCAAGAATTTACAGGCTCTTCAGATACTGTTTTTATTCTCTCCTTAACATGACAATATAACAAGTAGTCATAATAAACATAAATGGAGCAGAGGCATAGACAATACACAGCAACACAGCTAACACATTAACCCTTTCAAATCTGAGCAAATGGCTTTCAAAAACACTAGAAGAAGTTGCAAGTTACAAGAAAAATATCTAAAATGTAGCCAAAAAAGAAAGAAAAGAAAAAACGTAAAAAATAAGAAAAGTAGAAAAATAGGAAAATAAATATATAGATAAAACAGTGAATCATGATACTAATAATAATAATAATAATTACCATTATTATTATTATGTTTTGTAGAGCTACTTTTCGGGTCATTTTCTTGTCACCTTTTCCTAATTTCACGCAATTCGGGAGACATCTCTTAAAAAGTTGATCGGTGCCTTTTTAGTCATGTTTAAAACAAATTAAGCCATTTTTCTTAGGGTTTTAAAGGTTTAAATACACGTGAAAGGTTTCTAAACGCAAGGTTTCAGTGGGTTAACTAACCTACAGCACTGGATTTTTTTTTTGTTTTCATGTTAGACTTAAATGACAATATTGATGGAGAGTTTTAATAAAGTGAGGGCTGGTGTCAGTAATGGTCCACTGTATTTCAGAGCATAATGAGTTGTGCGGTAATAAAGTCTCTATCGTCGTTACATGTTAATATGAAAAACCTCTATAGATTTTCCGGTAATACTCTGTTCTAATTTAAAACATGGCTAATAATCGTTTCAAATGAACTAAATCTTTAAATTTCAAGACACGTGAGCAGGGGGACAGCCTGTCAGTACAGTAGATTGCATTGCGCTGGAGCCTACTGTCTACATGCGTATCCCGAATCTATGTGCTCGCTGATCGACTGCTCCGGTCTGGCGGATGCCGTCAGTTCACAAACATTCGCTCTCAGTTGCTAGAGAAAAGGGACATGTTAGAGGCTGGCAGGCCCGCGGAGCAGCGCGTCTAGACGGGGTGACGGACACCCTTTCAGAGATGGGCTACTTCGCCCAAAGAGGAAGGAGACGAATTTGAACTGTGTAGCTGCGACCTGGGCTCAGTGTGGTGTTTCTGGACGCTCATATGCAAGAGTTATTTAATGTTTAAAATGTGGGAGATGGTGGTGTTACCGAGAGCGAGCTCTCCCTTCCTGTCGTCTAGGACAAGATGGCAGCAATGCAGGCGAACTGTGCATGGTATGGATTTATAAGTCCATAACATGTTCAGAGAAGCCCTGGATTATACTTATAGTGACTCTATGTGAAGGTAAGTGGTGGAGTGGAGTCTGTACGTGGTGATATTTGTCTAACTTAACCTTTGAAACGATAGTTAAATGTGACGTAATACAAAGTCATAACTTAGCTACAAAGTTAGCTAGCAAGCTTTTGGCAGGGTAAGGTTTCAACCGTTCCAACACAAGCTCGTGCGTAGCTAGCTGTTAGCCCTGTCAGCACTGTGAGTAATGAAGGTGCTAGTAGGCAATTGTTTTTTTTTGCCCCGACAAACAGCGGTAGAGGTGACGTTGATGGCAATTATTACCGCGGGGCACTGTTGTGTTTCGTTGCTGTCACGGAGACCCGTTGTTTTCTGTTTAACATGTTGCTTAGATCATTAACGCTAGCTATGTTTACATGACGTTAGTTTAGTGGTTTCTGTTGCCATTAACCTACACTAAATAGACAATATGGACTTAACTTGTGAAGGCTGTATTACTTCACATGAGTTAGCTTACTCCTGGCTTCGTGCGTGAATCTGATTAGCTGGGTTTGGTATTTGCCTTGGAGTCTTTCAGGGTATTTTCTAATGATATTCTAAAGTTGAAAGTTTTTTTAGTGCACCACAACTTGCATTTTTTGATCAAGACACCTAAAATAGAATAGTCCCTTTTCCATCACTAGTCATCTACCCTAGTCATCTTATTTAGTCACTGTTATGGTTAATTTAGGCTTTAGGCAAAGTACTTTTTAGAGAGAAGTGCAGTATGATGGGCAGTGGTAGAAAAAGTACTCAGATCTTTCACTCAAGTCACAATACCAAGTGAAGAAGTACTCTAAGTAAAAATCTGGCATTCAGATTCTTAAAAATAAAGTTCAAAAGTATCAGTATCAGTTCAGATCAAAATGTACTTAAAGTACCAAAAATAAAAGTACTCATTATGTTGAATGTCCCATTTCAGAATCACGTACCCTAGGCATTTTAGGAGATATATGTAATAAAACACACAGTGAAAGACAAGACGTGTTACGTTCCACAATTTGATATAATGTCCAGGTAACCATATTACACCTGACTGTAATAATCTAGTAATGTTAGGTCTTTTACCACAATGGAGGTGGTTGATTTGTATGTAAGAGGAGGTATGGGGTTTAAAGTTGAGCTCCTATAAGGGTGTGGACATCACCGCCACACACAAGCAAAACAAAAGCATCCTTTATAATTGTAGGTAAGATTGTGTGCTAGTAGTAATTATGTGGCAGAGAACCATCACTTGGAGTCCCACTGAAACTTGAGGGGTTTTTTTTGTAAAATGGTGAAACTGGAAAGAGAAAAACAAGACTCGGACTGTGGCCTGTAGAGCTAAAAGTTAATGTACTTTCCCCGCTGCATGTTAGTCCTTTGTGACAGTATTAAAAGTACTTCTTCATATGTTGCAATGAAACTAAGAAATAACATAAATATATTCTTGTTTATATTTGCCAGGTTTAAGCAGAAAAATATTTTAAAAATTCCATTAGTTCAGCAAATACTGAATGGAAATTTTGGCTGGTATGGCTTATTCAGCAGACATGGTGGCATGGTTTGATCCAAAAAGTATGACGCTCGTTTTACAGTTTCAGTTCTTGTTGCTGGACCAAAGATGACTGCTGTGTTCACTTGAAACTTTTGTTGATGTTTTAGAAATACTCTACTACAAATAGCACCAAATAACTTAACTATTTTTGTGAACAGAGATGAACTGTTATTCAGGTTTTACGACCTACTAGGTCTAAACAACATTTATGGTAGTGAAGCTGTCATCTGTTACTATCTGTGAATACTGTGAACCTTTTCAACAACACCAAGAGTAATGTGCTGTACTGCTATATTTTCGTGATTCCCCTTTCATAGACACTTCTGTCTGCTGTACTGTACGTGTGTCACATTCCTCAGCTTATCAGTAGCAAAGCCACAAAAGCAAGGTTGTGGGTGGTAATGTTACCAAAGACAGTCAGCACAGTGTTGCCAGTAAACAGATGTGTAAACAGTGTTTCCCCCTACAAAAATTGTTATTAGTGGGTAATGTTGGTTGTTAATGGGAATAGGAAGGCAGCAAGACTGGCTAACATGTTGTCATGTAATGCCATGCTGCACGGAGGTGCTATATTGGGGCAGCTGGTTATCTGTATTGCATTGTGACCAAGCTTAAAGGCTTGTTTCAGAGTGATATCATCTTGAGACGTGCGTACAGGCATGAGGCAGAGAGCACCATGACAAGAAGCTGCTCTGGGGGAACTTGCATGAATCACAAAAGTGATGGGTGGAAAATGTCCAATATCTCAGGAAGTAAACATCTGTTCCAGCACACAGAATATAATTACTAGCGATCTGGTCAGAGCCCTGGATTTTAATAACACGGTAGATGCTTTTGTCCGGAAACTGGTGAGGGAAAAAATATCTGGTGAAAGGTATAACGGCTCGCTCTGCCGCTGTGTCCATGGCTGGTTTAATAAGAAGTGAAACAGTGGGTGCCGCTCTATGATCAATGCTTTGCTGATCAATAAAAGTGCTTGTTTGGCCGGCTAGTATTTCCGTGTTTGCGATGTGGTGACAGCTGTTATGTTTGATAGAGGTGATAGGCTGATGCCTTTGAATGCAAAAAAGCATTACTTTGTACACATTTTCCTATAGTGAAACTTTTCCTACATAGATTTTGGGCATCTGAAATTTGGAGTTCTTCGTCTGACATACACCTCTGATCTTCATGACAGAAAGCAATAAGTACCCATATCACGATGAAGCTTCTGTTTGCTAAATATCTTTCGGGTTGTGCTTTTTATCTACATTTACAAAGTGTATTAAAAGGTGACGGGTTTATGCTTTATGCATATCGAATAAGGAGCACACAGATGCCGTTACATCAACATGTCAAGTGGAGGTAAAAACAGATACTGCTGCTTATAAACAGCAGTCAGTGTCCCTTCAATACAAAAGTCAGCTCTAAAGTAGAATACATTGCCTGTATACAGTCGCTAATCCAACAAGGAGAACACTTCTAAATGATAGTCAGAAGCTCACAGTGGAAATACCATGTGGTCACATGCTTTAGAAAATAGAGAGCCTTTTCTATCTAATGAGCAATGAAGATCATGTTCACGAGACACTGGCAAAGCAGCACAGTGTGAAGTGAGGTTGTGGGCATGTGAGTTGAGGCAGTAACCCCTACATAACAAACGAGGGATAGCTACAGCTGGAAGTGCGGAGGGACTGAAGTAGGTTCTTTTATTTCCACTTTCACAGCCTGCATTTGGTATCATCTTCTGAACTGAGCAGAAGCCAAGAATACGTCATTACATTATTTCATAAATAGCCAAAACGTGTTCTGGGTCAAGTAAGTGAATGAAATTGAAATCTCTAGTAGCCAAAAGGAGTTTGTTCTTTATATTTAACAGCATCTATCCAGACCCCAAACCCAGAATACATTTTGCAACCTAGTTCAGTTGAATCTTACTAAATTTAAAACATTTTAAGTTTATGTAGAAAGCGTTCTTTGAATGTATTTATTTATTTAATATGGTGATACAGTGATGTATAAAAATGTATATATCAGCTAATGAGTTGGTAGCTGTACAAAAATGCACCATGCCATATTCTGGAATAAAATCTTGTACAGTGATTTAGCAAAGTGCACAGTAAATGCTGTGTAGAGTTTACTTTCCTTACAAAATTGATATTGTTGTATTGAGGAAAATTAATACTGCTAGAAGTACATTGAGAACAGAGAACCAAAATGCTATTGAAATTATTTGTTGACCAACCTGCTGTGGACTGTCTGAAATTATATATTATACAGACTTTTTCAGGGAAGAAGCATCCTCAATTTGAATTGTGACAGTAGTGCCAGATGCTCAAAGTTGCCTATTCATTATGTGAGAGATGAATAGTTTAGGAAAGTAGAAAGACTTGGGTTCATGTAATGGTTAAAAATTGATCCGGGCAACTAAAATTTGGTTAATGTGAGACAACTAAAGCACTTTGGCTAAGATTATTGTTTGATCTGCACGATATATTCAAAAATGATCTCGATTCAGGCCTCAATGCTATCAAATTTTTTATGCAACAACTATTTGTGCCATGTTTGTAATAGCAGAGGGATCCATTGAATCAAAACAAACTCACCTATTTTTTTCCTAACCCCTTAAGGGCAAGACATCAGTGTTAATCAATCTAATGTTTGCGAAAAAAACAGAAGAGTAAAATGCCGTGAAAGATGGATCTCTGGATTGGGAACAACAAAAATATGTTAGTTGCGGAAGACTGATGATGGTGAGGAAGAACAAATGATTTAATAACCCAATGTTCTCACCAAAATGCACCTCTTGTACTGTGCAATCTGCCACTTGGAAAGATGATAATGGTCAAAAGCTACTTTGCACGGAAAAGTAAGAAGGCAAATGTGCACAACCACATGAAATGTCACCAACAGGCCAGGAAAACCTCAGTGGAAAATCTTTGTTACTGACCACTCAAACATCCACAGCTGGAGGCCAAAAAAAGGCAGAGGTTAGACCTGAACTTTGCTCTGTGATCAGTAAGTCATAACCAAAAACACCAAGGATCACTGCTTTGTAAAAAGCCTTTAATAAATGGGCTTAGCATCTAAGTGTTTCAAATCACAGACTTCATCAGGGCAAATACACACCCGAAGCCTAATTAATGTTGCTTAACTTAGCCAGAAATATTACTCTGGTCACCATGGCAAGGATTATTACTTTGCTAAATAAATGCTACATAAAGTCTTCCTACCACTGTTCTCCACGTTGTGCTAAGTTTCACCAACCTAAAATACCAAGCAACAGTCAAGTCAGAAATGTGAAAAATATTGATTTTGAGGCTACATTTTTATGATCAAGACAAATTATAGAAACATACTTGAACCTGACAGTTTTTATAATCAGTAATGACTTTATCATGAACAGTCTGATAGACTGTGACAACCCCCGAGGATCACACAGCCTTAAATGTTTTTCTGACAATGGGTTAAACATTGATGAGCTGGACTAGGCCTCTGTGTTTTTGGGGCACAGAGCTATTTAACAGATTGCATGATGATGTTATCAGCCGGGCTGTTTTCACAATCATCTGGCATTTAAAAAAAAAAAGTGTGAATGGGTTAATGGGTCTGTTTTGATATGCTATTGGTTGGATGTAACATTTATAGCTCACATGTTTCAGCAGCATAACAGCAGTTTCATAAAAACACACTGATACATGTTCTTGTGTTGACTTTTTAAACACATCGTTTGAATTTACATTACATTTAGATGTGAACAAAACCATTGACTTTTGATTAGATTAGTGCGGTTTTCCCCAATGGGGGAGAAAATGGGGTGGAAAGATAACTTTGTTTTGTGTTTGTTTTTCTGCCCACAACTTGGTGTGACTGTCATAAGCTGTTCACCCTCTCACCTATTAGTTTTATTTCTTTGTCTTAAGAGGCCATTTGTCCATGTGGACAGGTGTCTACTGTGTATTTTGTCAATTTAATTTTGAGCAGACCAGAGTCAGAAGTTCAACTGTGAGCAATTACTTAGCAGCTTAAGGTTGCTGGAACCGTTCTGCGGCTTTGAAGGCAACGCGATGCCACAGGAGGAGCCTCACAGCTGACCAAGGGAGTATCTGGCTTCAGATGGTAATAATAGCAGCAGCTGCCATACTTTGGAAACAACAGAGGCTGTCTACTTCACATCCTCGAGTCAGTCTTCTCCTCAACACTTAGTGATTGTATTTGTGTGGCCAGGGAAATTAACTGATGCCCAAGTAAGTTTTATTTAAATTGAATTTAGGTGTTTTATTACACTGAGCTGATATTCAAATCTGGACATCTTGATTGCTCGGTTGTTAAGAGTGGTCCAAGTGCAGGCTCCCTATGTCTAGGGACCCTGGCACCAGACAGCACGCTCTCCATCTCCAGACCAGACAATTAACATTTCCATTCCCCAGGCACTGAGCTGAAACTCAGAATGAATTAGCATTTCATGTGCAAGTCATGGAAAATATGTGGAAGAACTGTAAGAAATACTTGGAACAAAAATCTGAAATTACTGTTTGGCCTAAATGTTTCAATGACAGTTACAATTTATTCTAAAGCCTCATGCCCACTGCACAAAAAACCCGCTAACATCTGGGTTTTTAATGCAGTGGGAATGTGTACATCCGGGTCAATTGACTCTGTAATAGTCACATGTATTTATCGCCTCCGATAAACTGAACACCCAGGTGAACTCGCTAATTTCAGCTCCTTAACTGGCGAGATGCAGTGATGTGCCACAACTAATTACCGCCTGTCTCCACCCAAGCAGCGTTCAAACATCCATCCAAATCAGTCTGCACTGAGTTTGAAGGAGAGACTGAATAAATAACAGACACATAAAGCTAAGTAACCACTGTAAAGTTTTCACAGACCTCTGCCCATGCTGCCTTCTTCTGTTTAGCTGTTCTCCGGCCTGTCCGTGACGTTGAATGGACACACCAAAACAACCCCGCCACACACAGAAAGTCATGCTTGTCTGGTGCAGGGCTGTGTACACATACCTGCTGTACTGGCAATGGGAAAGCAGTCTATAGCCTATTTTTAGCAGGTTTACCCATGTCTGAAAATCCTGCTTGCATGTGCTAATTTTGGTGGGCAAGGGGTTAAGGAGTGACTCAGAGAGCCCAACAGTCCTATTAAAACATTCATAGGAACTTCTCAGATCTCTCCTGCAGAACAATCAAGTTCTCTGCTGTTGCTTGATAGATTCCAGACACTCATAGTTTCTTCACATCATATGCAAATGTCCCATGTGCTGCTGCCATGCTTTTACTTGCTCATTTTTGTGAAGCTTCGACTGATATTTAGCAATTTATTGGCAAAGTGAGAAGTTTGAAACTTGGATCTGTAAGCTACTTTAGGTGTATGTGTAAATACTGCAATACAGTGTGCAATGCTATTTGCCTCTGTGTCTTTAAAAGAAAATCCCGTTGAGGAAATTGTACCTATAGTGCTTGTAATGAATAATAGAGCCCAGGGTAATTACAGCCAACACACCATAAACACTGGGACGGTAGCCATGGCCCCAACAACAATTAGGCAATTCTAGCACACACTGGGCAAGAGGTGGGGTACAGTCTGTTTCAGACTAACAAAGACAGGCAGGCTATTCTCTCACACACCTACTGGTAATTTAAAGTCTACGATTAATCCAACCTGCATGTGTTAGACTGTGTAAACCCACGCTGGCACATAGAGAACATGCAAACTCCACACAGAGAAGCCCTGGCCAGCTGCCATAACATGATGGTTACAAAGTGTTCAGTCTGGTGAACACCATTACAAATCCTTTTAGCTTTATGGGGTATAAAATGAAATTGTTTTGTCACTTTGGTTGGCTTCCAGACTGGACAGCCTGGACAATTATTTGTAGGAGTGGCCAAATTTAATTTCCCCATGGAGTGCGTCCAATTTAGTTTTCATTCACGACCAAAATGGTTGCCCTTTTGAGCCCTGCTTGGGATAATTTCAGACATTGTTTCAAAGGGAGAAGATGGTAAACAGTGTCGCCAAACAGTAACACTGGGTGTTGTTGTGCACAGAGCTGTCAAGGGAATAGGCTGACCTTATCTTGCTGCTCAGAATAGAGTCAAAGGGGTGGCTCACAGCACTGGTGTTATCACAACACAAGTGTGTTTTCCATCAGGGGTTTTTATTTTTAGGAGACTACAGGGGCACTAACAGCCCAAACCTGATTCTCTTGTGTTGTCTTTTTAGACCAATCTTTTTCAATAAGATGATGAAATAAGTCACTATAAAATCATGATGGTGCTAGTAAAGTAGCTTGTTTTTGTTGTTCTAGTTTTGTTCTGTTTTTTTTAATTTGTTTTTGTCTAATTTGATTTTTAGGTGGGTAAACATGCTTCAGCAAATGCACTGTTGATTAAAGTACAGAAACCCGTGGGGACAAGCTTCTTGTATCTCAATGAATTTGCCCCAAAATGAAAGTAGGTCAGTGGCTCCAGTATGGCGCACAGACAGTGCCTGATAAGGTCACTGTGCCAGTTTTTATTGTGGATTTTAAAAATCATCAGGATCATGAAACTAGTTATTTTTACTTCACTGCTCTTTCTCCACACATAAATGAGCTTTAGAATATTTCAGCATATTTTAGCAAGTTGTGATGGTCTCATGAGCAACACACGCACATGATGGGGGATGAGGGAAAAATAAACCGTGTCTTAGGTAATTGGACACGTGGGCCTGATGATGCTTTGTGACTTTATTTTTCTCTCTTTGTCTGTCTCCTCTCCTCTCTCCCTCTTTATTGGTTGCCTAGAGACCTGCAGTAGGATGCATGGAAATGGCAGGAAAAGGTCAGGCAAACCTTTGAGAAGTTAGTCATCCCCCGTGTGGAGGTGTTAGTGGGATTGCAGTGGATAGGGCGGAATAGTGAAGGTGTTCTCAAGCACTTCACTACATCACATTATCTTGTCCTGATCCGTTTGACACACACGGTTGGGGTGACAGATGTTAGTGGGGGCACTTCTAGCTGGGATGTCATCAGGTAGGAGTAATTACAACAGTATAATGGCACTGGGGCTGTCTGACAGTTGTTTTGGACTCATTATAACTTAAACTCTCCCTAGACGGTAAGCAAATAAAGGAAAACACTCTGGACTGTTCTTTGGTTTTTCAACTGATGATATAACAGGTAAATAGGTTTTTGTACTGTGCAAAGATTGTTCAACATTCAAGTTACGTATGAGTGTGCTACATAATGCTTCTTCAAATTCTACAGTGTGTTTTATTAAAAATGACACCATTTTATGTAACATGCTAAAATGGTTGTTTAGGATCCAAACCAGTGACCTGTTGCTTTATTCTCTTTCAGGTATGGCCTCACAAGTCTTGGTCTACCCACCACACATTTATCAAACCCAGACAAGTGCCTTTAGCAGTGTGAAGAAACTCAAAGTTGAGCCCAGCAGCTGTGTGTACCATGAGAGGGCACACCCGCGGACTTATCTGAACAGCAGAACCCTTGGCATTGTGCACCCAACAAAACAAGCCCACTCGTTTGTGAACCGAGACTTGGCAGTGGGCGTGAAAGTGCGTGGAGGACAAGAGTACCCGGTGCAGACAGTGGTGGTGCGTGGTGTACAGAGACAACAGCCCGGTAAAAGAGGAGGAGGAGGAGGAGGAGGAGGAGGAGGAGGACAGGGCCCAGCTGCGGCCCAGCAGCGTCAGGACGCAGGGGTTGTCCACTCGCAGGGCAAGGAGCAGCAGCAGACGGACACAGCAAGTGGGGGCAGCAGTGGAGCAACAGGGGCAGGAGGAGGGGGAAGGGGAGAGGGCTGCAGTGGAGGAGGTGAGGAGGGTGGAGAGGAGGAGGGTGACAGGGAAGAGAACTGTGGAGGTTTGAACTCAGCCGACAGCTCTCAGCGATGTGGGCTGAAACGTAAAAGTGAGGAGCTGGATAACCAAGGGAGCACCATGCAGATTGTGGAGGAACTGTCAATGTTGCCTGCCATGATGCAAACGACGAATGTGGGGAACGCAACCATGACTGCGCCTGCGGCCGTGGGGGCTGGAGGGGGCCCCTCCAAACAGGGTGTAGGTGCAGCGGGAGGGGCAGGAGGAGGGGATGGGGACTATCAGGTAGTACAGCATGAAGTCCTGTGTTCCATGAAGAATACTTATGAAGTGCTGGATTTCTTGGGACGTGGCACATTCGGCCAGGTTGTAAAGTGCTGGAAGAGGGGCACGGGTGAGGTAGTGGCGGTGAAGATCCTGAAGAACCACCCTTCATATGCACGGCAGGGTCAAATCGAAGTTGGCATCCTTGCTCGTCTGAGTGGGGAGAATGCAGATGAGCACAACCTGGTGCGAGCCTTTGAATGCTTCCAGCACCGCAGCCACACCTGCCTGGTGTTTGAGATGCTCGAGCAGAACCTGTACGATTTCCTGAAGCAGAATAAGTTCAGCCCGCTGCCCCTGAAAGTGATCAGACCTGTGCTACAGCAGGTAGCTACAGCTCTGAAAAAGCTGAAGAGCATGGGTCTGATTCATGCAGACCTCAAGCCAGAGAACATAATGCTGGTGGACCCAGTGAGGCAACCCTACAGGGTGAAGGTGATAGACTTTGGCTCAGCCAGTCATGTGTCCAAAGCAGTGTGCTCCACGTACCTCCAGTCTCGGTACTATAGGTGAGTACAAAAATGGTAGAACATTTTAAAATATTTTTGAAACAGCAATTTTGAGTTCAGTGCAGTTCAAACCAATTCCAGTCTCTGTTGGTTACCAGGCTGCTGTGGTCGGGTATAAAAATGTCCGTCCTGTAGCAAAACAAGGAAATGTCTCCCATACTGCACAACATCCTGCCTGTTTAGGAGCCACATACCACAGACTCTGAAAAAATGTGACCCTGCAGTGTTTACTAGCACACTATAGACACACTGTTTATGTCCCTACTGCCTGGAAAATAAAACTCTGCAAAACTTACAACTGTAAGAAGAAAAAAGAAGTAAGCTTAATTGACTTTGTGGACTTTTCTTGTATTATTTGCATTCAGGGCGAAGCTTCTTGGCCTTAGGAGTTGGAAAGAATTATAGAGATTATGTTACGATAGACAAAGAGCGGATAGGCAAATATTTAAGGGTGACATTATTACTTAGTGTGAACAGTTAGATTAAGTAAAGAAAGGTTGGGAGAGAAATTACTGAATGCCATTCCAAACATAAGTATGCTGTTACAGGCTCTAGGGTATGACATGGCAGTAGATACAGTAGTTAGTGTTTATTTTAAAAGGATGTCTGTTTCTGGTCTTGGATTTGCGCTTGGAAAACCTGCAGGACAAATTACCTTTGGCATTATGTTATGAGTGCTTTGGTTTGATTAGGAAAACAGGCCTAAAATGGTTTCAAATGTTGGGTAAGAGGCAGAGTGACCCAGTTCACTGTTTGGTTTGTACCTTTCCCTGCTTTGCATAGAGGCTCTGAAACGATAAGAAGGTATAAATAAACCATTTTGCACTGATAGTCCTTTCAGATGGTTACCAGTAATTCACATGAAGTTTTGTATAGAGTCTTGCACAGTTAATAGCAGCAGCTAGTATTTTGATCTCATCATGGTAATATATGCTTAATGCAGAGGGTACTTGACTAATGGATGCTGAATGATTTCACAGCTGGTTTATACTCTCTTCATCAACCAAGTCATACAATAACTGAGTCACAAGTTACAGCACCATTATACCTTCCCTGGACCTTTCCTGATGCACAACAAGGAATGAATTGTGACATTCAATATTTGCCTGGTGTCCATACAGGATGTGCTGTCTCTGTGCTAGTGACCCACTGCTGTGAGAACGCAGTGGAAATGCACAGCGTGTCGCAATTATCCCATGGAAAAGGGGACATATTTAACCTTGTGCAAGTTTATTTGTCTCTATTTACATACACAAATAGATCATTACGTAATAAGCTGTGATCTTGGTTTCTCTAGAATTAGAATTTAAGGATGCTGTATGAAATTATTTGCATTACTGTCGGGAGTATACTATATTATATACATTTATTTGATTGGAGCTGCTGCCACGTGTGTTGTGTAATGTCCCCCCCAGTAGGAGTGATCATACTTGATGAAAAAAGTGCAGTGTGATTTAATTAACAGTATAAATTGAAAACAAAATACCAGCAACACTTTGCAGAAAAAAATCCCTAGGCACATCCAAGTAAAACTTGGATTGCCTAAATAATATTTGAAATTTGGCCTAAACAAATACAATACTTAGTAATAAACAAATGGTGCAATTTAACATCTGTTACATGGTAAAGATTTCTGTCAAGAAAGACAAGTAGCTCCCAGCTACAATAAAACATGGTATGATTCACACTAGAGCTGTAGGATATAAAAAAAAATATGCAGTCTTCAATAATGTTGAATATAGCAAGAACGATATTACTTGGCATAAACAGATATTAAAGTGTACTTAGTTCTTGACTCAGACTTGCAAAATGCCTGTGCTTATTTACTTTATGTGTTTCTTTAGGAGCAGCTGTGTTTATTCATTTTCAAACTGAAACCTACGCTGTACATTTACTACCACCAGAAAACTTTGCTGTTAATTTTGTCTCTGCTCTGATCGCCAACACCTGTCTGCTCAGAGCGCGCCCACCATCTCTCTCTCTCGACCACACACTCGCTGTGTACTGAGCTATTCCCTGAAGGAGCTACGCTTCTCTTATAACATAAGTCATAATTTTCAACTCAGGTATATATTTTTCTCCAAGAGGCAATGGATGTGCTTTTACGTTTCAACTTGTATGTTGTTTTAGAATTGATTGCCTTTTCATGTATGAAGTAAACAAGTCTGACTGTGTCTGTTGCGGTACCTTCTACTCGCACAAAGACAGACATGAGCAGAGCAGAGCAAAGTCTCGGAGAGCAGAGCATACGTAGTAATGTCACTTACCCACTTTTTCAAGCACTGACCTGAGCGGGCAACTGACATATGCCGACATAACTTTTTCTGCCCTCAGGCCAGGACAATCCTTGTTTTTAGACCTTGCCTAACTTCAAGTGCTCTGTGTGACTGGCCAGAGAGTTAACAGCATGGCACATGTCAGACAAAACAGGGTCTAGGAAGAGAATGTAATTTAATACATTGTATCTATATTCAAAGTACAATACTGCAGTTATTTGCGATGGTTTGACATTGCGGCGAAAATGAGAAAACAATATGTTGTGCCCTTATTCACTCTGGTGGCATAGCTCCATACAAATAGACAATGCTTGCCACAAGACAAAATTCTGCCTTTGTTGTCTTTCTACCATGCCAGTAGGTCTTCCTCTGTGAAGACATCCTATAATAGCTAAGACTTTGATACTGCATCAGCTTAATGCTGTGGAGTGATTGATGTAGTATGTGAATTAAGCCTGATCAATTTGCCCCTCCTCCAGACTCGCAAACTCTTTGTATCTTACTCTCACACATGGCAAGCGCCTCACCCTTGAGGCGTATCTGATTTCCATGAGTTGTGATGTGATCATGTTAATTAACAAGTCAGGAGAAAGATCTACCTGTGTTACCTTTTCAGAAAGGAGAAAATGTCAGTTTAGATCAAGACTTGGATTTTTTTTTTAAATGTGAAATGAAGGATACATTGAGACATATTGTTTTGACAGAGCATGTCAACATCAGGCAGGTTGGACAACCAGAGGCACCTATATCTGATCAACTGATGGAAACAGTCAGGACATAGGGGATAGTTAGCTACAGTTTATGTTAACCATGAACCTTCAACATGTTCTGTTTTTACAGCATGGCACAGTATAGCAAGAATACCAAAGCAAGTGGAGATCTGCTCGCATGGCGAGATTAAGTCTATTGATTTTGTGGTACAGATGGTTTGTGCTTTTTTTGTCTTAAACCTTGGTTTCTGAGGATGGGAAGAAGTGAGCAGGATTTATGAGCCACATTCAGGTCAGCGCTAGCTGTTTTACTGAAAGGCATTTACATGGCATTTGAATAATTCTCACTGCTTGCACAGTGAGCCAGTGGAGCAGTATGCTCCAGAGGGAATAAAAATACTGTCGATGAAAATAGATGCAAATAAATGATTTGATGTCTGTATCTATTTGCATTTAGCGTAGCTTTTCTCACTGACTTAAGTGTGAAGACAATACTGGCTTTGACCCATTCCTTGGCTTTATGGAAATGGTTAAAAAATACTTGTCAATGACACCTTATTTAACATTCTCTCTTCCTCCCACACATTAATCATTCATCATATTTTTGAATGTTGTATTGTTGTAAAGGCACTTTGTTTCAAGAAGTTGCTCAAAATAGAAGTGTCGTGCTTTGCTGTGCTTTTGTCGGGGAGGAAGTGCAGCTGTTTCAACTGTTTGTCAGTTCTGTCAACCTCAAACTTTGGTGACCAGCAATTTCTCACAGGTGTTTTTATGATGTATTTATATACACTATGAAAGATGATTTGATAAATGAGTGTTTTATGTGGCAATATTTTTCACCCTAAAGTAAAAAACAAAAGACACTATATTATACCGAGTTTTCATGCTAGGTATATCAAACAATTGTACTTGTCGCAGCCATAAGCAGAGGGGCAGTTTCCTTGTTCATTAGGCACATCGGTACATCAGTAGAAGCTTTAGTATATGATGTTAGAACTGAATATGTTTTATTTATTTTTGATTTGATTCTCCTGTCAGGACAAAGTTTGTACCCCCTCACAGACAGTAGTATGCAAAGCATACTGTGAGGGAACAGCGTTGCTGAGGCTAAGAGTGAAGGGTTGCTTAAAATAGCTCCTGGGATGCTGGCCAGTGGGCTTTGACTTCTATAGATGGTGAAGCACATAGGCAGCTAGAATGAAATAAGGACAGCTTGAAATACTAGTGAGCTCTCACTTACTCACGCAAGGTCAACCAGCTCTAACGTCAGCTGTTTTGATTTTCATATGTCAATTTTTGTTTGTGTGTGTTTGGCTATTGTACACAGCATTAAGTATTCATTGGCCAGTTATCACAAGTAGCTGGTGGATACCTCAAATCTGTCAGCGACTCTAAACTAATAAGGTGCCATCCTGATTTGCACAGTCAGCTGAGAGCTCTCAGAGCTCAGTTTTGTTGAATTGGCTTTTTTTTTAACCGAGTTTTAGATACATATTCAACAAAATAATTACAGGCAAATGATTTGGGTTGATTTAGATTAGATGGAAATGAGACGTGGTAGTAAATTATTTGGATTTGGATGTGCAAATGTGGTTTTACTTACTTCTTTTAAATTTACTACATATTAAAAATGTACTGCACGAGACATACGGCAGCATTATTATAGCTAGCTCAATTGGTTTGTATACCTGTGCAACATTTTAGCGTTGACATAATGGAAAGATCTGCTCTAGGTCGCTGAAGTTCATTCTCAACCACACAGGGAATAATTGGACTAAGACTAGTGGATTTACTTTTCCTGAAAAGTAGGTCTGGCATTTTTACAGAATGAGCAATTAATCCCCCAGACAGTCTTTGAAACATGTTTTGTGTGTGTGGGAACTTGTGGGCACACAAGCGTCTCCCTTTTTATAAACTGTGTACTTCTTTTCGTTAGTGGGTAATGAGTATTTCCAGGTATTTATACGGCCTAAGTAGCACGACAAAGAAGCTCGCAATCTCTAAATTAGCAAGAACCTAAATTATGCATCAAGGTCAGTTTCTCATGATGGTGTTTTTTACAACATCTCGTATTTGACAATGAAGTTATCATTTAGTTTTCAGTCCGCTTTGATGCTATGTCAAAACACTTAACACATTTTTTAACATTATGTTGGATCTGTAATGAAAGCAATTCCCCTAAGGTTTGCAGAAATATTTAATTAATTTAAAAAAAATACATACATTTTAAAAAAATGTTGACAAAATCACTCAAACTGGTGCTCACATGCTAAAGACTCATTGCTGATATCTTCAATTCAACTTTCGTGCTGCTCACCAGCTTTCTGTCATACACCGCTTCATTTTCTAGCAACAAATTACTTTGCTGGTGTTGTGCCAACAGTCACACTGTTTTAATAAAATATGTTTTTACTGGTATAACAAGAGCTATTGCAGTTACCAGAGCAGCTAAGGCATCTTTTTATGAAAGAGCATTTTGGCTATCCTCCTGCAAAGCTGTGTGTTGTTACATTACATTCAATGTGTGCAAACTAAAGTGAGTGTGCACCTAATTGTAGGCTTTTGCGGGTGTGTTATTATGATACAAATATTGTTTGATTAATCCTGCAGAAAATAATGATAATACCACAGTGCGCAGACACAGTTCAGCATAATATGCTGTGATATTACTGCTTCACAATAAATGCTAGCCTTTCTGAAATGTCTGTTTGAGTTGGTAGTTAAACAAACTGCTCAAACATAATAAAAGTGGAAATGAAAACTGCAGAAAGTGCTTCAAACTCTAATCTATGCTTCGTATTTCAGAAAGCCTGAATGTCCTCGTTGGTGTTTTCTTAAATTAATGGCTTTGGGTTGAAGTGTCCATGGAGTACTTGTGAGATTTCGCTTGAAAATGGCATCCTATATGACTGAGACTATGCGGTAGTTGGCAACAGCAAGTAAAGAGACGGTGTTATAAATTGCTCATAGCTTGCTCTGTGCATTCTGGTACACGTAAATGTTGAAATTTTATTTGGTTAGAATGGATTTTCTGTCAGCTTTGTTTTATGTAATTCAAAGAATCTGTTTAATAAAATGATAAAATAATGAACATTAAATCAAAGTAATCTCCCTAAGCTGCATTGGTTACTTTAAAATCATTTATATAACATTTGTCAAGGACCTTTAATATACGTGTGCAAGAAAACAAATGTTTCAAAAAAAAATTGCCCTATATATTTTCAACTTTTCTTAAAAGTTGAAGGATAAGGGTTATTTTTTTATCTTGCCCAAAGCCACCTGAATTCACAATACTTTGCTTTAACAGCAAAACTGTAGAGAAGAAGCTCAGCCCACCAACTAGAAAAGTATCCTTCTTATGACTGGCTCCATGTCAGCTCATTGAATGGTTAACATCTGTAAAACGTGTCTAAAGCCTTGTATCCTTAATCTAAGGTCTGGGCAGATCAGAGTGCAAGTGCTACCTCTGACTTGACTGCACTGCCTCTGTGTTCCTCTGAATAATGCAGAGTGCCCTGAGAGTGTGTGGAATTACTGTTCCTGGAAGAGACGTGCGGTAAAGCTCCATTCTTCCATCATGGAGTCACCGTGTAGTCAGTTTGTCTTTGCAGCTGAGCCTCTGCCAACTGCAGCGTGGCCCAAATGAGTTTATTTATCAGAACAAGCTTACTGAAAGGCCTGCGTAAGCATGTTATGACACTGACCCCTTCCCTTTGTGTAGCCACCCTTATTTGCTGTTCTCTGTGTGAGCTGGTAGATGCCACTTTACACTTGGTTCCTCCATGTGAGGACAGAGCAGGGAGGATCAGAGAACTATTCTTGGAGTGTGAGATAATGGCCATGAATAAAAAATAGAGATGGAGATAATTTCTCTGCCTCTGCCATGCCCTTTCTTGCAAAGAATTAAGACTCGTGTCTGCACAGTTTTTTTTTCTTCCTTGAGGTGAGATAAAAATAAGATACAACTGAAGGAAAAAAACGCTCACCAGACCTGCAGCATATCAAAGGAACACTGACATTTTGGGAATATGCTTGTTTACTATCTTACCTGCAGTGAGAGAAGAAGATTAATATCGATTTTGTATCTAGAGTACAGTGTGGAAGTATGTCTGGGGTATGTGTAGCCTAGCTTCAAAGAAATACTAAAATGAGCCAAAAATACACCTTTTTAACCACTCTAAACATGTTGCATTAAATGTAGTCCAGCGAGCCAGGCGCTGATACAGCCATCAGCCAAAAGTGTTTACAATTTGGACAATGTGTAAAGCTGGCATCCTTGCTGTGTGGAGAGGACCACTGACATACTTTTTAGCTTAGTTTTTTTACTAATTTTATTCAGTTCTTTAGAAAGCTGACTTCTGTTGCTCCAAAGCATCTGGAGACACAAAAGAACTCAAAGTTAGCTGACTCTGTAGCAGAGGTGGGACCAAGTCATTGTTTTGCAAATCACAAGTCTCAAGTCACTCAAGTTCCAGCACCCAAGACAGGCAAGTGCAGCGTCAAGTCCCAAGTTGAAACTGACAAGTTAAATCAAGTCTCAAGTCCTAACATGTGGATTTGATTCCTAAACTAACAGAATAAAATGTTAAATTTACAAAACCATCAATGCTTTTTAAGTTTGTATTCAATTTTATAGATTTTTCAAAATGTTATGTAGCTGTTAAGCTAATGCTAGCTGAACTTTAAATCACTAACTACATTAATATTAGCTTCATCTTACCGCTCTTTGAGCAACTTCAAAAGTTAAAATGGTTTAGTCTCCATCTCTGTTTTCAGCATGCATGGTTTTCATACTGCAGTGTTTTTTGTTGAATGCTGTGTAGTTTTTGTACACAAATGAAGTGATCTTTGGTGTATTTATTTTTCCAGCTGGCACTCAGTAAAGTATTGTTCTCTCCTGTACCTTCATGTGATGCTGTTGGATTGGTTCAAATAGAAGTGGATCTGGGGAATAGTGTGTTGACTTGCTGTGACCTAATAGTGTCAACGTGAGCTGATACTTGAGATAAGGGGGGAAAGCATCAAGTATTTTCAAGACAAAACGCTCAAGTCCAAGTGAAGTCATGAATCATTGGAATTAAAGCCCAAGTTGAGTTTGAAGTCTTTTTTTGGTTTTGTGAGGTTGAGTTTGAAGTCATCAAATTTGTTTCACTCGAGTCCACACCTCTGCTTTCCAAATACCAGTAAAGACATAAAAATACAGCTTGTTTAAAGAAACATGTTTGAATGTTTATCCATGTCCTGATGTAGAATATCAAAATAGAAGACCCAGCTTATTTCCAGTGTTTGAGGAGTTGAAGCTTTGGGTCAACAATTTAGTGCACACGTACACAGTGTGTTTTGGAGTCGTGCCATGCATCATGTTTGTGTTGCTCCTACTAACATAACACTGCCTTGTGGCTCAGCCTCTATGTGGATGAGAGACAGACAAACAAAGAGGGAGGAAAAGAAGAGATGCATGGAAGAAGGGAAGCAGCTGTTTGAGGTGAAGGAGCCAACAGTTGAACTTGTTGACCAGGGAAAGACGTGTTTTCATTGGTCAGATTCTTTCCACAAAGGAGCAGTGAAACACAGTGGAAGCTTCAGGCTGTGAGGAGAAAAAATGGCTACCAAACCTTACCATTGCTCCTGCCTGTTTGGGTCTGATTTTGTGATTGTTGCTGAATATCGTACCTGCAGTGTGGGCGGGTTATACTTGGCACAGTGGTGTGCCCGTGCTGGGCCTGCTGTTACTGCTGCGCTCAGCATTGTGCTTTAGGGTTTGTTAGTGATGGTTTCTATTAAAGACAAGCCAGCAGCCAATGCAGAGATTGTTATCCTATTGTTATCCAGGTCTTGCTCTGTAGTGACATCGCCAAAACCAAATGTCACATATTGCACCACGTCAGCCTAAATATATTAAATACCGTCAATAAAAGCTGATCATGTCACTATCTTTAACTTAATGAGCACATCCAACATGTTATGGTATGCAGTGGTTGAAAGGTTGAAACTCTGAAAGTGCGCTGTGAAATGGGGAATGTTTTGGAAAAGAGCGTCTGACAACGCTGCCAGCAGGCACAGAAAGCTCTTTGAAGATGTGTCTTTTTTCCCCTCTGCTGCCTCTGGATGTGTTTTTCACCGATAACACATGAGGCTCTATGGAAACCTTTGAACACAGTGATATTCTATACAACTCTTGTCTCACTCATAGTCGTTCGTTTCCAACCTTTGAACAGCTCAGTAGTATCAGTCAACAGACCTGATGTGCTCCCTTTTGTCTTGTGAGTAAGAGAAAACATGTTTAGCTTTCACACAAAGATACACTGCATTTTATGGATGGTAAAAGTACATCGATGTTGTGTTGATGCACCCTCAGTTGTTGCATAAAATGTTAAGAGAAGAGAGAAACATTTATCATGCTCTTAAATGAATCCATCTCATCCAAAATGCAACTTGTTTATTTATTTTTTAAATTTTAGATCCAGCAGTCATGTAGCGTAGGTACCACTTGCCTTTTTTTTGCCATTTAGCTATATATTGGGGTATTCTTTAGTCCCTTTTACACGGCCAGTTGAAGGTGGGAATATTGTGCTGTTATTTCACCTCATTGTTCTGCATAAAAAGCTACAATCACACAGAGTTGCACAGAGTTGTCACATGTTTTTTAGCATGGTTGTAAAAAAAAAATGTTGGCTTTAAATGAATATTTCCCGTCATTGGATATAATCATTGCAGTTTTGTCCCAGTTTTGTTAGACTTGATCGACATCATATCATTATTCAATATCTTCAAGTTTTTAAAAGGCGCTAATGATCACCTGTTTATATATTATTGTCTATACCTGCTTATTCCTGCACAGCAGGACACTAGTCCATCACCATGCTCACCTTTTTGTTGAACCTGTCCGTTTCTGCCGGAGGTCGTGCACGTGGCAGTAAACAGTCACAGTGCCTTCTGTAGTATTCATTCAGTGGCTCCCTCAGCCTGTTCTTCATATTCTCCAGATGGAAAATAGATTTGGTTTCACAGGGGGGCGGTGAGGCTTGAGTTGCACGTAGCACGTGCAACCATGGCAACAGCCCCCACCCGAAAACCCCCAAAACCAAAGTGAAGGAGACCTGCTGTTTGCTATTTGTCTCTCTTTATTTCACTCTGAGATTCTCCTGCTGCACTGCCATTGTGCATTCAACAGGGAAATGTAACTGAAAGAACCAAGCATATCAAAACAATAGCACAATGTTACTGTCCTCTGTGTATCCAGAGGCTTTTTGCGTAACCTTTGGTGGAGTCTGATGAAGAAATAAACAAACGAGGAAACCCTTAACATAAGCAGACTCCTGAATGATCTGTTGCTTCCTTTTCTGCGTCTATGTCTTGGTTATTCTCCTGGAAATAAAACTGGTTCGTGACCACTTTTGCGAAAAGCAAACGGCAATCCTAAAAATGTTTCTCACATGGATAAGAATTCTGTATCCCTTAGAAGGTCCTATACTGAAATGTCCGGTCATAGTAACTATTGTTTGTGTATATCCAATTATCAGGCTTTTTTTTACTTTAAGACTTTTGTAAGGATTGTTACCAGAAGAAGATTATTGAGGCCATGATAGAAGCTCTTTTCTGGCTCATCTTATATTGATTGAGCTAGTTGACAACTCAGAAGTTTAATAGGACCTGTTGATGGACTTAAACATGGACTGCAAGGGGCAAGACTGTCAGGTTTTGGTTACAGAGCAGTCTCTCACTACTAGAATGATGCCTTGTTGTGTTGCTCAAGTTGTACTGATCAGCCTTACTGTACGTACATCCCAATGCTAGCCTTGTGCCCTGATGAATGCAGTGCTGTGTTGATATGTAGCTTCTGTCTTCTTACTCCCCCAAGGAAAACCTGTTTCTTATAAATAGGACATGCCTGTGAGGCTGAAATCCTTGGCATAACTGCCGGTTGGTTTTCTGCTGCTATGTTGCCTACTGCACCAGCTGTTGCGTACATTTGTTTGGACCATGTGATAAATAAGTCCAAAACCTATTTTAGCAGGTCTTAAATTTGCTGTTGCCATCCATATGTCCCACCCCAATCATTCAGTCCCATATAGCTCCAAAGACGTCATCAAGTAGTTATGAAAGCTCAGGATTGCCTTAGTTGGTATATCCAGCTTCCTGAAATAGACCTCAGTCACTTGAGCTAATTGTCTTGAGACCACATCCTTGTCGATTATTTGAATCATCTGGTTTCTTAAATATATGTAAATAATTTGTAGAATTTGGTTTATATGCTGAATAGAAATGTAATGGTATCTGTAAGTTACTCAAGTTTCACTCTAATTATAGGGCTGAGTTAATCTAATGCTTTTAGCTATGTTTAGTTATTACTGGGATAATTATCATAGTGTGGTCTTAATATATTTGTACTGATAAAATTAGTAAGATAATAATAAAAAATGTTGGATTATCCCCTGGCCCTGTTGTTGAATTGACAGAGGGATGGGAGGAAAATTTTTACTACTTCCCAGCATACAACCCTCATCATTTTGAGCCCGGAGGCCACTCCTGCACAGAGAGACCTGTATCTGAGGGAAGAGCTCAGGCTACATCATGCTGTCAGTACACTGTCACAGTTTATAGGCTTTGTGGTGTATCCTAAACACAGTGCTCTTGACAGTTGTCAGCATGTTTTACCTGTATTGGTACTGACAGGCCTGCGTCACTGCTAGCCATCCCTGTGACATGGTATTACAGCACTAGTATGGAGTTACTTGAAGTAACTGAGCCAGCATGAAGGTGAAGAGGTAGTGGCTGTGTTTCTTATTTCCTATCAGCCTAGAGCATATACAACAGCCTGTCAAAGCTCTGATCCCAGCCTGGCTGACCTGCTAACCCACTGACTCAGCCTGCTGACGCTTGGCTAGGCGATTCTCACACACAACACTGACTTACAAGTCACTTGGCACCAGCATAATGTCCCACAAAGTTCCATCACACCGAAATATTATTATTAATGGAAATTTATTTGCTCAAGAGATAGCACCAGCCTACAAAGCCAAAAAGAAAAGCATGCATCTGTAATAAATTTGAGAATTAAGTGTTTTAAGGTGTTGTTAGTGCATAATGTGACACTATATAGCCTTTATGTAAACACTTAATGCATTACATGTGAAAATATGAAAAAAAAAAAGCTATAAACATTGTGCTAAACAAGTTTTTATTGTTCTGTTTTTCAGAGAACATTTTTTTCTGACATTTTCAATGTTTTCCTGCTTAATGATTTTTTTGTGTTTGTTTCAGAGTAATTTTTGTTTTAATGGCACAAAAGCATTTGTATTTAAGCATTTTCAATTTTTTTTTAATTACAAATATGTATAATACTGGATATTTTCATATGAAATGTAATCTATATATAACTGTTGTTTGTTTTCTCTGCTCCGCAGGGCTCCAGAGATTATTTTAGGATTGCCGTTTTGTGAAGCCATAGACATGTGGTCCCTCGGCTGTGTGATAGCTGAACTTTTTTTGGGCTGGCCCCTTTACCCCGGGGCCCTGGAGTACGACCAGGTAAACAACCTTCCTTTGACTACGTGTGGGCCTCATACTCTCCTCTCCGTTGTGTTCTATATACAACATATCCCAGCATCTCCTACTTTTTGTTCCAACTGCTATGACTCAGTCTCTCCTCTCTGTACCATCTCCACGTGAGAACTGTTTTTCTCTGGCACATCTATAGGTGTTATCCTTTCTACAGTCTTTTCTCCCACAGGTCAGCCCTGCCATCCCTACACTGCTCATGTGGCTGTCTGAGCAGCGTTACACCCTCTGTTTCCACCAAACCAGTTATTTTCCTGGTCTCTTCTCTGTCCTTCTTTTCTTCTTTCTTTTTCTTCTCTCTTTTCCATTATCCCCTACACTTTCTAATCAAGGCAACCCACAGAGGAGTGGGTTTCATTGTGTTTGTTTCTGAGTTTGCATTCAGTCCAGCTTTCTATTACAGGCTTGACTTCAGGTTACTGACTCACACGTGGCTCCCACTGTTGAACTTTGCGGGATATCCACTTCAGTCTAAATCTCCCAAAAGACGTGTTGAAAAAAGATTCATTTGGGATGAGAAGCTGACAAAGCCTTAAAAAGGCAGGCCGGGGTTGTCAGCAGTTGAGTTAAGGACAGATGGCTTGAAGCTAGAACCAGAATGTAACATTGTCACAGTGTGTACAAAAGGAAAAATCTGTTATTTTAATCTGTGCAAAATTTTGGCCCAATGCTGTTTCAGAGGTACTGAAGGGATTTTCTGTATGAGGATGACGTGGATGGGAGGGAGAGGAAACTTTTGAGTTTAAGGAAAAGAAAAACTTCTGCGCATAATTACACACAGAAATAAAGACGGTGACAGATTGTTTGAATGAACAAAGAGACTAAGGGCTCAAGTGACTTACAGTAACAAATTAGTGCCATATTTACTGCTTCCTTGATGACGTACGTACCCTGAGGATTGTATCAGCTGGCGTCCGTGACAGTGAGCAGAAAGGCATATTATTGTGATTGATGGTATGTCTATTAGGAGCTGTTGGATGTCTGCCCCTCCCAGTGGAGCCCTGACAGTGTCTTCCCAGGACTAGACTGATCTGGGCTTATGTTGAGCTGCTTTCCCCCTGCCACGGAGCCCTATCTACTCAAAGCCTGCCAACAGAGCCTCAGTCAGATACTGCCGTGTCCCATGCAGAACCCTGCATTACACCACTCAGCCCCACTGCACAGCGCACTCATACCAAAGTATTTTTATGGCCAGGCATCATTTTTCACTCTCCCCAGGACTGAGACAGGAGAGATAACTCAACACCTCCGAAAGAGATTTGACTTGAGCGCAGCACCACCGGTCTAAATATGATGAATCTGTTTTTGCAGGAGCCAGTCAGCATGTCACAAAGCTGCTTTAGAGATATCTGTGGGGGAGCATCCTCAGTTTAGTAAGGGACCACTTGGAGCTGATGGGGTTGACAAGGGGGGATGGGATTAAGTTGGCACAGATAGGGAAGAGTGTGAGAGACAATGAAATAAAGAGATAACAGGTGAGAAGGAGCCTGTGGAATGAAGCATGTATCAGATAGAGATCAGAACGTACTGTATGTGAATGGATGACTGGATCAGAATCCAAATACTGTGTGAACACCAGTGGTGGATTGTGATAGAGGGCGTGAATAATCTATAGAGAGAAAGCAAGAGTTTGTTGCTTTAGGTTTCAGCTTGTTGAATCTTGCACCTCTCATGTTACTGTCTATTGTTGTCCAGTGATTAAAATACCTGCAGCGAATGTTAAGCTCTGGATGTTCTCTAGGATGAACTTACCACCACGGCCTGTTTTAGCAGAATGGTTATGTAGTAGAGTCGGAAGCAAATCCTGTTTTGCCCCCCCGCCTCCAAGACATAGACTATTCTGTGACTGAACTGTGTTTTGACACCAACCCCACATTAGAAACACTACCTAGTCTTTGCCTCGCGGCCCTCTGGCATGTAGGGTTCAGTTTGGTCATAGATCTTTCCAATGAATGGGAAAAGCAGCCTGTGCACGAGCATAGAGACAGAGCACTTTTAAGATCTGCCCCCACCACATTTATGTCTGTTAGCAATCAACACAAAAATACCTCAAAGCTGTTTTGTGGTGGGGGGGGAAATGCTAACATGATAAAGAATCCATAACTAAAATTTAACAAGTTGCCAAGCTGCAAAACTGATCTTTAAAGCAGTAAGATGTGAGACATCAACAGGAAGATATGGGAAAACTGTGAGGTCGTGACACTCGGTATGCTGACATGCAGCAAGCATTTTTCTAATTTGGCCTTTACACTGTAGAGGTTGAAGCTAACTAAGCTATGTAATGCCTGGTTTTGATCTTTGTCAGTTTTAAATGATAACCAGATGATTTAATAAAAAGTGGTAAATATCCAAGTATATCTCTACTGGCCATTCAGTGGGATCATTTCTCTTAAGATTAGCAAGGTAATGAGAGGGGCACTGAGATAGACTGACAATTTTAAATTTGCCAAGTTAAGTTTTCCTCTCTGGTAGCTACAGGCATTTTGTTCACGTTTCACCCATGAGCTGCATACTGTGCCGATGAACCCCCTCCCCCCCATGATGGGCGTGGTATTCAGGGTATGACGTGCTGTGCTCTGTCTCTATGAGATGAATGCAAAAAAATCTGAGTTTTATTTTTGGTTTCTGGGGTTTTCTGGAGGCTATAATCTCATAATGAAACAAAAAGCTATGCACACGTCACTAATTCAAGTTCTTTCAAATGAATCATTATCAGTTCTCTTATGGCTTTGAAAGCATTTTTAAAAAAAATTTAATAGCATCAAGAACAAATCTTGTCCTTCCATCCTCTTTTATTTTTACAGTCTCCCACACAGCCCTATCAGTGAAAGAAAAACATGATGTCAAATCACTTTAAGAAGGTGAATGATTTAATAGACCCGAACCATCATCTTTTCTATTCAGACATGTTTGATGTTTAAGGTGTCCTTGATTCATAAACAAAAAAAAGCTCCTCCAAATAATCTTAAACATCCTTGGTAAACTGACATTATTGGCAAACTTGTAGCTTTGCACCATTTTAATGTCCATGTCCTGCAACTATTAATTATCCTCCACAAGCGTTTGAAGTGAGTTAGGAGACATGGATAACGTAAATTGACACCCCATGGGATACAAGGCCAATACATACTGTATATATAACAGAACGTAAGAATAGAACGCTTGTACATTTTTATCACCTTAAATAAATAGCCAGCTGGCTGTATGTCAGTAAACAGCGAGGCAGCTGACTGCTGGTGTGGGGTGTCATCCAGGGGCCACAGGGTGATCTGGCCAGAGCTGACTGAGTTGCTGCTGCCCCCTTCATCCCCTTTTCTTCTACTTGTCTTTCTTCAAGGGGTCTTGTTCCATGCCACCCAGCATATTGTATTTATAACTCAGACTCCTCCTCCCTTCCTTCCCTCATGTTCTCCTTACCTCATCCTCCAGTCACAGCATCTTTTACTTCACTTGTACAGCAGAAGTCTGCTCATGTCTTTGATGTCACAAACCTCACGATTCAGCCAGTGTTTCATTATGAGCTAAGACTAAGATTAGCCCACGTCCTTTAGATTTCGGTATGACTTGCCTGGTTCCCATTTTTTGTCTTGTTGATCTTTCTTTATGACCTCTTTGCACTTTCTGTCTCTTGGTTTCTCAGGCACTGTTCAAGTGAGGGTCAGTGCACATTGTTGCAGAGACCAAAGTAATGTGTGCTTGCTTATTTTTTTTCTTCTTTGTGGCTCGACCTAGCTGGCAACCTGGAGGATCTGTAAGAATAAGAGGATGTAGGCAGGGTCAGTGGAAGCAAAAGAGATTTAGGTTAGTGGGGGGTTAGAAGCGTCAAGGCTCTAGCTGGAGTTTTCCTGTTTGTAAGCTGGTGCAAACTACTGTACCCCAATGTCAAAAATGAGGAAGAGATCTATTAAATACTTGATACGTAAGAGGATGTAGGAACATTGTTTCATGTTGATTTATTGCAGTGAGTGATATCATTGAAATTCATCTTGCATGGTGTGAGTTGTTATTTGAACTGCCATAAAAAAATATACAGCTTCCTGTCTGCTGTGCAGCAGGCCCGGGCTCACTAGATAGTTGTTTTCTGGAGCCATAGCGTCGCACCAGTGATCTCACTGGTTTGTGAGATCTCTGCAGAGACACGCCTTCCAGGAAGAATCAGGGTTTTCCCGTCACAAGAATTTTCCCACCCACGCACACTGGCTGGCTGTGTTGTTTTTTGCTGTCTGTTTCTGTTTATATGATGTTGCTGAACTACAGCACAGCTATGTTATGGGCATGAGAGGAGGGGAATGTACTCAGTACTTTCAGAGTTAAGTTTGCTGGAATTGACAGTGTCAGTAAACCTTGACTAAATTATGAAAAGTGAATGTGAAAGAAAGAAAGAAAGAGAGAGTTTGGTTGATGTAAACCATGTCCTGGGAAAATGAAAAAGGAAGAAATGGACAATGATGTACTCAGTCAGTCAGTACATAGACAGTGTGTTTTATGATACTTGGATTTTAGTGTGCCTTGAGATAAGAGAGGGGATCTTCATCCCATCCCATCGAAAGCTGCTCATGCTGTCAGAATCCCAATGAATGCATTGCTTGATCACAAACTCATCTATAGCCAACTAAGAGAGACACAGGTCCCACCCACACAAACACAGACACATTGCAGTGTTTACACCTCAGCAGCAGACTGATATAACCACTCTGCTCAAGCATCACTTCAGCAAGGGGAGCAACTTGAAGATCAGCACTTGAGTAGCTTCCAACAAAAACATTTTCAGTTTCTGTAATTCACTTTTGAGTTGTGAGGTGCCTCACACACAATCTCACTCATTCACGTTTAACGGGCTGCAGTGTGGAAACTTCATGTATGTAAAGTATAGGGGTGAGGACATGTTTGTCTGCCTTAGATCTGGATCTGTGTATGTCAAAGAGAAATGAAAGCTTATTATGTTAATCCTCTTCTTTTGAAAATGTTGTGTCTTTGTGATCCTCACCGTTCTCCTGATGTGCGACTCTTTGTTCACTCTCTGCTTCTTAGCAGCACTGAATCTCTAATGGTTGTTGTCCTTTACACTCGGGTGTGATTGACGTCAGCCAGGCTTCTCACTGGTCTCCTCTCATAAACCTGTGTGTGAGACTCTTGTCCCGCAGCATCTGACTGAAGAGCATCGCTGTCCAGCAAAGTGTTTGGCATTGAGACTAAAGGAACCTTATTATCAAAGTTTACATGAAAAAACCCTGACACCTTTCAGGCATCATAAACACAGGCTGCTCTCAGTTTAGGGGTCTTATTTGGATCTAGCCATTTGTCAGGAATGTGCCATCTTCAAGGTCTCTGCAGCTGTCCACACTGTGTAGCTGCACGTCCCCGCCGCACACAGTAACTTTAACTGTGGGGGACATGATAGTATGATGTCACTGTGAATGACCTTGTAAATTATCAGCACATAAAAGAGTGTGTCAGTATTAAGTGCTCTGGTGACGTGGCTTTGGCGTGGATGATGGAGAGATAAACATTAATAGGAAAACAAAACAACATTTAGTGTTTAAGTGACTTGTTTAGAAAAAAGACGATTGTTGGTAGTTGAATATAAATCAGTACTGTAGTGAGTTTTTTCCTTCGTTTAAACCAACAAATATTGCCTTTTTCTTTGGGTACAAGATTAATTTCCTGCTCCGTGCTCTTTTTTTCCTCCTCCCTTCTTTATGTCCAACAGATTCGCTACATTTCTCAGACACAAGGTTTGCCAGGGGAACATTTATTGAACACGGGGACAAAGACAGCACGGTTCTTTTGCAGAGAGTCAGACTCACCTTATGCAGCATGGAGACTAAAGGTGAGGAGTATTTACACACCTGCAAAATATGGCATATTGGCTTAGTGCCACAAACCTCAAAACAGCTAACCTCTCCCCTTGTTTTGCTTCCCTTAAAACTGATGGTAAAAATCATAGGTCAGCTCAGACAACAAATACTTTCTTCCTCCCTCTGGGCAAACCGAGAATGCTGTTCTCAAAAAGGAAGTAATGATAGTTGTCAAACCAAAGCATGGACAGAGGGACTGACCGTTATGATAAAGAGAATATTATACCTAGATTCTGCTTTTTGAATTGCTTCACATACTGTGAATCAGTATGTGAATGACATTTTTCTAATGAGCAAATTTACTAGCAGAGGCAAGCACGAGTTATGAATACCAGCCCTGATTTCCTACTTAGGAATCTGAAGTTGTGAATTTTTAGGTTTTACAATGTCCAACATAACACGAATAAACTAGTTTGTAGGATCACAAACCTTTAAAATCATAACATAACAGATGATAACTGCTTTGCTGAATTCATTTCTTGCAGCCACCCTAAACTTTTTCTTTTTCTATAGTCAACAGATGAGCATGAGACGGAGACGGGAATGAAATCAAAGGAAGCCAGGAAGTACATCTTCAGCTGTTTGGATGACATAGCGCACGTATGTTAAGCCGCTTGGACCACAATGTACCTTACAGGACTTCAGAGGAAGTTCAACACCAAAGGCTGAGAGGATGTAGGCCACTGGGTCTTTACCAGAGGAAGTACATTCATAGCTGTATGAACAGAAAACACAGCTTATTACTGGGAAAGAAAAAGGCACCTCTAACCTGAACTTCCCTTCAGTTTAATGTTGAACACAAATTTTAAAAAAATTTAGAGAGGTCCCATGGGTGGAAATTCCCCAGCCAGCCATATTTTTTTTTCAGATCTGTGACTTCATAATTCAGAGGAGATTCTTAAGAATTCGTGACTAATTAAGTATCATTTTTGGAAAATTGGTATTATAATTTAATACCAAACCATTCTTAAATGTATTTTAATGTTGCCCTGTTGATCAACAGTTATCTTAACCAGTAGGTTTAACCAAAGACTGTATATAGAGATAAATCCAGGGATATTTATCTTTAACATACAGTCTGTGGTTCAACAGTAAAATGTTTGTTTCCCAGGTGAACTTGGTAATGAATCTGGAAGGTAGTGACTTGTTGGCGGAGAAGGCAGACCGTCGGGAGTTTGTGGGCCTGCTGAAGAAGATGTTGTTGATTGATGCAGAAGAGAGGATTGCCCCTGCCGAAGCTCTCAGCCACCCCTTTGTGACAATGCAACACCTGCTCGACTACCCCCATAGCAACCAGTGAGTCCACTTTGCCTCAGACTTTGACACACGTTGTCATTTTGACCTTCCAACATAACTTTGTGTCACTCCTCTCTCTGCCCGTAGTGTCAAGTCATGTTTCCACATCATGGATGTTTGCTGGACTCGTCCCAGTGCATACGAGGCGGCCAACAGAAATAAAGGTCCTTTCATCAGACCGGTGACCACAACCGCTGCTGCCTCTGTCAACCACCCGTTCAGCAAGATTACCGGTGTCCACACTCAAGTGAGTCGCTCAGGATGTGTTTGCATCATGAGCTGACATTTCTGTGAATGTGTTGCTGGTGTGGTATTATACTTACACAGAGTATTCTTTAGATCAGGCAGTTAAAACAAAGAAACGCATTCATAAGTTGGTGTATTTAGGAGTTATATATTTTCTTGTTCCCTGAACTGGGAATTCAAAAAAATATATCACAATATCTGAGTGAAGAATAATCACAGGTTGTGTGGGTCATTGACATGCAGTGTGTTGTTCTCTTCATCTGCTCCTGTGAAGACTGATCATGTAGACAATTTCCTCGCCTTTATTGCTTTCGTGTATGCCGACTCGCCCATCTTATTGCGTCCTAGCACTGCTGTCATGGCAACAAAATCACGTCATGTTTCCGAGGTCATGGCAACGGTGCAAATCAGTGTTGTTGCTGAGGAAAAAAAGGAGCTGACCCTGTTTTTGGGCTTTGGATCTTTATAATGCAAAACATCTTGAAATCTTTTCAAAAGCCATTATTCTGAGGATGAAACATGAAAGATGACAATATAATATAACAGTGACTGCATATGTTTTTAATAAGTGCAGACATAAGGATAATAATAGAAGGCTCTCTTGTTCTTATTAAAACCTGATGAAAGAATAACTGGGCACATTCTTTACACGACAAAACTGCTCTGCTGTAATTTGTGTCTCCGTGGAGCATTATATATGTTAAATCTTTCTTCTTCAGGAGATTTTTTTCAAGAAACTGTGGAGGCTTTTTTAGTATTATGCTCTGAAAGGCTGCTTTGTGTTTACTATCATGTGTATGGGGGTTGTTCTACATGCAGGAGCTGTGGCAGAACAATATAGGCCTAGTTCTCGTTATTCAATAAATGTGATTATAGCCAGGCACGAGAGAAGCCTGAGTAGCGAAGCAGAGGCACATGCTTGGCTGTTCTTTGTTTAGCCCTCAGGCCTATCTCAGAAAAGAAGTTTAAGGACCTTTTAGTTTTCCAACCTTTAAAAACATCTAACCTCACTGAGCCTGAATAAATGGTGAATAAGTTTGAGTGTGTACATATAAAAAGATGTCCAATCATATCCAACATCAACATATCAATAGCAGCATTTTGTTGAAAGTATTGATCAAGACATATTCAATAATTTCCTTTGCCTAATGCATTTCTAAAGCATGGTGACTCCAGTTTTCCATGGAGTTGATAGTAAGCAAGTGGGCTTTGTTGATTCGGCATCTTGAATTTCCTTTTGAGTAGTTCAGTTTGTGTTTGCACAGTTGAGCCAAGTGAGACTCTGTCTTTTGACTGAGAAACCAGGGTTATGCCTAAAGGTCACTGATTAGCCCATTGATCCCAGTACAAGAGCGGTCCCTGGGCTCTGTCTGAATGAAATATAGACTACGCCTTACAGAGATGTCGCCATCTACTGGATCTCTAATGCCATTGTTGTTTATTGTAATACCTCAGAAAAGTCCAGTCAAATCCTTTTTCCTCTTCTAGGGATTACCCCCATCAGCCTCATCAGTGATGCACCCTGGGATACCACTACAGGCAGGAAGTGGTCAGTTTGGATGCAACGATTCATTTCAGCAGGCACTCATTCTATGTCCCCCAACCATTCAAGGTAGAACTTTTAAACCTTTGTTCCACTTGTTGTTTTTTTTTATTTTTATTTTTTGTGCACATTCGACAAAATTTCTGAAAGTCAAATATGTCCTGTCCATTGTCCCTGCAGGAATCCCCACCAACACAGCCAAACCAGCAGGCTACTCTGTTCGAATGGAGGCTTCTGTGCCTCTGGTCACTCAAGCACCCCCCATTCAGCCCATACAAATCAGACCTGGAGTCATCACACAGGTAAGAGGGTAGCAGAGATAGGACTGATGGCCTTAGAGGTCAAAGATCAGCGGCCAGCGTGCCATGGACCGCGCTTTCGGGGAGGTTCTGCGTCAATTGTGAACCCAGCGTTATGCATAGCCATGCCAATGCACTTTTTTTAATCCTCTTTTTATCGTTTAATATGAACACACAAAAACAAAATACACAATACAAGAACATGAAACCCTTTCAATCATGTATAAAGGGAAAATAAATAAAGAAATAGTATAAAAAGATAAATAAAAAATAAATAGAATGAACAAGTAAATGGGTGGGGAGAAAAAAGGTAAAGGGGGTAATTGAATAAAGAAAAACAAAAAAATATATTAGCGGTAGAAAATAGGTAGAGAGGCAAAAAAAAGAATCTGTTATAAAGACAAGGGTTTTGGATCAAAACTTACACACATACACAATGGGTAGCTACTAGTTACATTACGCAGTGTTCACACAAAGTCAGTTCTGATAGTTGAAACATATACTATCCATTTTGTGCAGTACAGAGTGCAGCGGAGTGAGGTAAAACAAACTACGATGTTGTGTGATACTATGAGTAGACATGCTGATGTAGAACAACCTCGATCACAGCATATATCTTGTCTATAGCGCTCGCTGTTAGCCCCTCCCATGGCACTGACCAGCTAAGCGTTAATGCCCTCATGGCGCTCAATGGACGTTTATTAAGTCAACTGAGAAACTGCAGTTTTATTTAGATATGTCAGATGAATCATTCATCCCAAAATTTGTGGGGTGGACAGGTTCAAAGGTCTGGACCCAGGCTGTGACTTCATTAATAAGTGTAGATAAGGTAAATGTGGGGATAGGTAAATTTATTTGATATTATTTAAAGTCAAAGTAATTAATAAGGACAACAAAAAAAAAACATTAATACAAAGACACCCATTTACTTATGTATGCGTATCTGTGTATATGAAATGGAGAGGTTATTATATATGTGCAAACTGATAAAAGCATTATTAAAAGGAAAACAGATGTAACAGTTTGCCTCTCTGCGCTTTAACAGGCCTGGTCCAACCGTGCACAACAGATCTTGGTGCCCACTTGGCAGCAGGTGACATCAGTGCCCCCGCCACCAACCACTCTGGCATCCGACACTGTGGCGGGCTCACAAAGATTGGGTGACTGGGGGTAAGCAATTTGTTTGTCTGTCTCGGGGGGTTACAGCACAATCCCTTTTTGATACATTATCTGTATTCTTGATATTTTCCTCATAGTTCTAATATGCAGCATTATTTAAAGCAATATGTGTTACTTCTTTGTTACCTTCAGTTGCTATGTGCACCCTTGAGAATGGCTGCACTGCTCTGATAGAGCACGCCTGCTCCCCTGAATATTAATGATCAATGAGTCATACATGTCCTTTGGGACCAGTGACTGAGACCGTTTTGTCAGTAACGGTGCTAACGGCTTTTGGCTCAATTTGCAATGTTCTGTTTTCTTATTGCAGGAAAGTGCGTCCCCATGGTAACCATTACAGCTCCATGATTGCACACCCTCAGCCATTCTTAACCAACCAAATGACCATGTCCACCCACCAGCCAATCAACATAGGCATTGCACATGTGGTGTGGCCACAGCCAGCTGCCAACAAGAGAGCGAAGCCTTGTTTGAACAGGTATGGCATGCAAGGTTTGTATTTTGCAACTAAAACAGTAAAAACAGTTTTTCCCTCTCTGAAAATGATTTGTTTTCTTCAACAGGGGCAGCAACTTCTCCCAAAACACGAACGTCCAAAATTTAGCATGCCAGTCCCCAAAGATGGCCGATACAGCAAAGAATGTGCAGCAGGTCGAAGCCAGGTGCCCAGAGGAAGGGCGCACTGCTAGAGAGGAGCAAGGAGCAGAGCAGGTGGAGGATGATGAGAACTGCTGTAAGGTGGAGCCAGACTGTGAGGAGCTTTCAGTTTCACAGGAGCAGCGGCAGGCCATGGTGATCTCTGACCTAGCTAGCCCGACTGTTAGTGTCATCAGTATCAGCAGTGACGAAGAGGAGAGCGCACAAAGACACTCAATGGGGGAGTGAGTACCGACCACCAGATTTCTTCTAATGACATTTTTTAATTTTGTTCCACAAAATGTTTTTTTCTTAAAAGCCCCTTTAACACTGCCTTTTCAATGTGGAAATATGGCGCCATAATGCTTTCTCACCATTCTTTATGAAAGTTACAATCATGGAACGGAGGGACAGAGTTGTCTCGCCTTTAAGCTGAAAAAAGAGGCGGTAAAAACGCCAAACTGAAGTCTGTGTAAAAGAGACAGCTGGGAAGACAGGATCATGGAGGTGAAGTGTGTGATGTTTTGACAGCGAGTTTTGTGTGCCACCCACGTGGGAGAATTAAAAAGCAGCTCGCAGCAGTAAGCAGCTAACTCAAATTAGAGAAACAGCTGCAGAAGATGTCTGCAATTTGGGAAACAACGAGATTCAGGAGCTCTTTAGCCTTTGAGCAGCTGGGACTGTAAGTGATTGTTAGGCCATTGTTATATTTTAGAAAGCGCAGCCGATGTGTGTATTATATGTCACATTAGAGGCAGACTCTGCTGTGTTAGACATCATGCACGTTACCCCTCTTTAGCTCTGCGATGCTGGCATGATGTTTAAAATCAAAGCAGCATGACATTGCTGTTGTTTGGTTCTGTGGAAAAATGCAAAGGCGGTGCAAAAGGGGACTTCATAGCAGCCGTATAGCTCGATCTCTGTGTATAAAGGGCTATTGTATGTGTGTCTCTGCAGGTGTAAGGGTAGTGCAGATTGTGAGGCATGTCAGAGCACTGTCAGTATGGAGAGAGTCTGTTCGCTCAGCAGTCCAGACAGCACGCTTAGCACCAGCTCTTCAGCCTCAGCGCAGTCTAGCACGTCACCCTGCAAACACCCCAACAGGTACAGGTGCAGCCTATTCAAATAAAGTTTCTACAAATGTTTTTCCGGGTTCTACATGAGCTACTACAATGCAACGAGCAAAACATCCATAACTCTCTTTCTTATTGGTTGCCCTCTTGTAGTATGTCAGACGACGAACAGGAGAGTGGTTGTGACACAGTGGACAGCTCGCCTGCCTCAGACGCCTCCGGTCATAGCAACAGTCCCTTCACACAGCAACGCTTCATCGGCGACAGCAACCAGAACTGTGAGCCCCGTGTTGCATGTGTCGCCCCAGAGACCGAGCCCAGCAAGCCAACAGTTCGTACAGTTGTGGTGCCTCCAATGAGAGTGCAGAACAACAACAACCCTGCTGTCAGCGAAACATATGGCAACACAGGTAAAAACTGTTTGCGTGATGCATTGTTAACAAATAACATCCGGTTTGTTCCTCATTTAAACATACAGTTTGTAATTTCTGTCGCTAAGGGTCTCTCAATCAAAACAATAACAAAGGACGGACTTAAGTGATGTTGTGAAGTATCATGAAATCGCGGGAGTTGTTGTCTACATTGAGTACATTCACATGGACATACATATTATGTTTATGATCAGATTTTTGATGTCTACAGTTATATGCTAGCTGAAGTACTAAAAAACTGTGATGTATACAGGAAATATGAATAACCCTATTTCTATGTGCTCATGTGAACACCATATCCGAATGTGATCATAACCAGGGTAAGCCTTTAAATGGTTTATTCATGTCCATGTAATTGTACTCAGTGATAAACAACCGCCATTGCAGATGATAATCTGTCTGATGTGTCTCAGGCAGAAATCCTGATTACTGAGAAGGAAATGTATTAAAGTATTTATGTCACATTTATTCACGTTTAGTCATTTTGTGCTAATAAAATAGCCACATCCTTACCAGCATCAAATGAGTTAAATACCCATACAGCCACTGTAGATAGCATTATGTGGCGAATTCAATCATTGAAACAATCATACTAAAAATAGCTTTATTAGCTTGTTGGCTTTATAATGTTACTGTACACATTAACTTTGCATATACATTAGCCTGGAGGCTGGCATGACCCACTTGTTATATTAGTATATTGTTGGAACTTGTTATTTAACTATCATATCAATAAATTGGGTCTCTACTGGATTACTGTGTGGCAAAATGGCATGCAGTTAATGGAAAAACTGTGCTACTTTAGGATGATGTATTATCTGATGTATCCCCTGCTTCCTAAGAAGTTACAACAAGCAGTGGGCTATTCACATTGCACTTAGCCCCAGGCTAAGTGAGCTGTTCGCCTGCAGTTAAGAAAGCCATTACACTGGCTCAGTCCTGAAACATTTTGAGTGATCTCACTCTGACTTTGGTCTAGGGCTTGCTGGGTTTGCTCTAGAGCAGGGTTATCCCTCAGTTTGCAGGGTTATTGCCCTAAAAAAATGACTAATTTCTGGACTAAAAGTTAACTGTGTAAAACAAAACTAAGTAAACAATATAATTGTAGCATGTTAACTTGAGCTACATGCTCCAATTTACACTTAACCCGGGGCTAGTAGATGTGCAGTTTGCATATAGTCTTGGGCTTAGGTAAACCCTAGTGTGAGAGTGAAAAGGGACTATATTAGCCCTGGATCAACAGCAGTCTTGGTTTGAACATTGCTGGAAATAGTTGGGAAAATGTAAGTACACAACTCCACAAAATATAACCCAAGGGAAGTTGTTTTAGACATTTTAATGCGGAAATGTTACATAATATGTCTTCAAGCTTGACTTCAAACTTTAATTTATATTAGGTGTCAAACCTACAGGTTGAAATGTGTGCCTTGTTACACTTAAAAACTGCAGGAAGTGACAGGGCCAGTAGAGTATTAGACCCAGGTTATTTCTAAACCTAAATTTATCATACTAATAAAGCAGGTGGCAGGACACCTTGTCTTCTCCAATCAGTAGCTTTGTGTCTGAAGCACACTCTGATGGTGTTAGCCACTCAGATGCCAAGCAAGTGCACGAGTAGGTCATGTTAGCTCAGAGATCCAGTCACCACTGCTGCTGTCTGCTCCACAGGTCACATGCTCTGGGATTACGCTGTCTTTGTAGGCCACAGAGGTTCTCACAGGTGATTATGAGTGACCTGCCCTGAAGTATCTGCTCTGATCTCTGGGGCGGATATTTTGTTTGCTGTCATCACTCCACACTGACTCTGAGTGCCCCTGTATCTGTGTGGATGTGCACTTGTTAAAGCTATATAAGACATGCGTAATTGTCCCGTAGTGTTAAAGGTCCTGAATAAAATGTTCAAAACATGGATGTCAGGTGGAGACCATTTTCTGACTGGCATAAGCATGTTGGACGAATGTTTTTATCTGGCGCTAAAGTGGAGTTACGCATGCTCTATGTAGGCTTTATAACAGCTGTGGTCAGCGGGACATCAACTGTCTTTCTCAGCAACCGAGTCCATTTAAGAGCTCTCTCTTTATAGGTATTTTAAAGCGAGGGTTCAACTGTAAATCCTCAGAGAAAATCATAGAGTCATATCGCCTTTCATGTCAAAGGCAGCCCCCCTCCCAACCCTCAGACTATTGCGACGAAAGCCACACATAAAAGGGCACAGCTTGCTATTCTAGTGCTACCGGGTGTATTTATAGCTGACAGTGTGACCCCACTATGAGCTCTACGTACAAGCTTAGTTACCAACTCCTCCCAGATCCCCCCCAAACATCTATTTATAATCACCTAGATCATATTCAGAGGACAGATGTCACTATGTTTAAAGGTTTGGATCAGATCAAACACAGCTGAAGTCACTGATAAGCCCACAAAGCCTCCTGCCACAAATATTGCCATTTCTGCAGTTGACGTTGGCTCCAATCCCTGGTTGCATCTTTATTTTTTTCCCCTTTTCCTTCCCCTCATTTACACTATGATACTGATATTGTGACACATAATTTCTGCATTGACATGTCATCTCCATCTCTCTGTATTTCTTCATCGTCACTCTTTACGTGACCTCCTACCTCAGTCTTAGAGTCGTCATGCCAGTCCAAAGGGCGAGGCATTCCTGGGCGACAGCATCACCACTCCACTCCCCTCCTCAACAGGCCACAGAAGATCACCCCTGCATTCCAGCCCCAGCAACAGCAGCCTATAGGCTTTGGGCAGGTAAACACATGCGGTCACATACTTGTGTTTCACAATCATAAACACACACAAGAGTACATAAACATGAGGGTTGGTTACCAAACACGGTACTTTAAAGGGTACCAAATGAATTGGGTCGATACTAGCAATTACTGATTCAAGTATATCCATGTGTGCCAAATGTTGGTACCTGGGAAAACAGCTGGGTAAGAACATGGGGTTTAGACAAGAGGTGGAAGTGTCCGAAAGCTCCTCGAATCGCCTGGATTTGCTAGAGCGCCCATTTGTCGCAATAGTTTTGTTGTCTATTTTCTTTTTTTTTATTATTTTAGTTATAGCTAAGTATCACTGCAGAGCAGACACACAAGCAGGCAGAGACAAATGATAAGCTCTATGTGTTATTAGAAGAGAGCAGATAAGCAGAATTGTGTTATAATCTGGTGTGTCACCCCTGAAGTTTGTTAAAAAATTACATTTTTACAGAGGAGGGTTGCAGCGATATATCAGTTTTAAGGTATACCGTGATATGAAAGTTGACCATTATCATACCATGTACATCTGCTTATCAACGATACTGGGGGAAAAAAATGCAAGTGGACAAAGAATTTCCCCTTTATTTTAGTTATTCTCAAAAGGGAGACTTTTTGCACATCCATTTATGAAATGGTTTCAAGTCTTAATGAACCCATAACAATCCCAATAACAAACCCTTATGCCCACCCCCCCACACACCCTCCTGTCATCTCTCTAGCTGGCCTTTAAAAAATAAATGCCATAAAAGCCCCAAAAATATCTTTAAAAACCCCTAAACAAAACAAAAAACAGTAACCTTACTGTTTTCATTTGTTGAGGGTAATTCTGACTGATGCTGGTGATAATTCTGTAATAGGGTGCCCGGTGGCTCAGTGGATGGATCAGGGACCCCATGTACAGAGGCTGTGTCCTCTCCGCATAAAAGCCCCCCAAAATAATCTTTGAAAAATAAATAAAGAGAAATAATAATGATAATTCTGTCATACCATGATACTGTAAAACTGCAATATTTTCTGAGACTGCTATCGTACTGTGAAAATCTCATTCTGTTGCAACCCCATGATAGAGAAAGTAAACCAAAAGAGTTACAGTTGGGTACTGGTACCGAATTCCAGTTACAGGTATAAATTCAAATGTGATAAGTACCTAAGCTTAGAAAACACACACAGCTTTTTATATATTTCATTTGTTGTTGTTTGTTGCAGAGACATATTTTGCCCCATCGATTGAGCAGAATATACAGTATTTGTATGGCCAAAGAGAATTTATGTTCATCCGAGACAGTGAAGTATATTTCATCTTGATAACAGAACTGACTGCAGGGATGAAAGCACTAACGCACGACCCGGGTTTAATCACTTGCAGAGGTGAAGCTTTAGAGTGTTTGCTTGTGGGAAGTCCCATTTTATAACATGTCAAGCCATTATATCCTGCATCTGCAACGTCTCTGGAATGTGAATAAGTGAAGAAGTTAGCAAATTGCACCACAATGTGCAGTTTCTGAAGTGGCTGTGACTACACTCTGTACATTTAGGTGATAAAAAGCACATTTGAATTGCAAATATTTCCTTTTTATGGCAGAGCAGCAGCCAAAGAGCACAATTCATACTGAACTGAACTCATCAGCTACAGTAGCTTTTGTCGCAAACAAATCTATCAGCTGTGAATGCTAATAATAATTAAGAATATTGCTATGTTAAACACAAATTAAGATGAGGTGAATGTCAGGTTTGTTAATGACTGATTAGAGACACAACATTGACATATAAAACTGTGGAAACAGCAACATCTAGTGGCACATAAAGACAAACTGTGTCGATGAGGATGTTGACTCTGATTGGCTGGATCTTTTCTCCCTCAGGTGCAGCATTTCGGTTCCTGCCATCAGGAATGGAATGGCAACTTTGCCCACCGGAGACCGCAGGCCTATATCCCACCCACCATGCATGGGCACACATTCACCCTGTCCCACAGCAGCCCAAACCACACTACGGGCCCCCACCCCCACCCCCACCTTGGGGGCCACCCGCACACCCAGCCCACCTTACTGTCCTACCCCCCATCTGGTCCTCTGGTCACCGCGGCCCCCGTGGCCCACCTCCTGGCTTCCCCTGTAGCCTCCCGCCCCGTCCTCCAGCCCACCTACAGCATCTCCCACCCGGCAGGCATCGTGCATCAGGTCACAGTGGGCATCAACCCCCGTCTGCTGCCCTCCCCCACCTTGCACCCCCAGGGCCAATTCAAGCCCCTCTTTCCCCCGCACTCCTACATTGCCTCGCCCGCCTACGCCAGTTTCCCCCTCAGCCCCACCAAAATAAACCAGTACCCCTACATCTGAGCATGGCTGCCCAGGTACCCTTTATACCACCGGAGGGCTAAGCGAGCAGGGCGAGATCTATCTTAAACCACAAAAACATGGTTTTCATTTCCAAAACCATGGCACAACCACAGAGAAAGCAAGCTATTTTTTGAATCATGTAGACTTGGGTGTAATTGAACTTCAAGCTTTAAAAAAAAAGAAGAAAAAAAAAAGAGTTCCAATGGTGGAGATGATTTGGGCAAAAATTAAGAAGGAAATAATGTATGAATGATTGAATGAAAGAATGAATGAGTAGTTAAACTCACACTTAATGTGTTTTGCACATTTGATATATATCTTTGCATTGGATCTTCTACGAATACTCCTCAAAACAGGTAAATAATTGGGGTGGTGTTGAATAGTTAGACTTTGCACCCCTGATCCCAGCTATTTTTCTATATTGCCTTCTTACGTGTGCAAGACACATCCATATTTGTAAAGCCATCCCAGTCTCTAGCTCTAGATCGACAGATGCACACGTTGTCCACAGTGTATGTTGTACTGCGTTTGAAGTATTTGTACCTTTTCGATGTCTTTTGGTGTTAGCAATGTCAAGTCAATTAACCGATTTATATAGGGTTGTTCCTCACGCTGCATGTGGTCTTGCATGAGCAAAAATGTAAACGGAAAGATGCATAGACGTTGCTCTTATTGTTTGTGTCACAAGACTCGCTGCATTGTATAACTGTCCCCAGCCATAGTGCCTTACATATTTGAGGTTGTTAATGTTACTACTTATATATGACTATATACATGAATATTAATGTACTGGACTGCAGCACTTGAAATTCCAATCAGTCGATGCATCCTATGTGTGAGTATATATATGCACACGTGTATATGTCCATGCATAGCCTGCATGGATGTGATGTATCGCGGATAGCGGTGCTTATCTTTTGGAGTCAGTGTATATTTCAGTGTGTAGTGAGTTACTTTTCTGTTCTTTAAAGAAGAACAGCATGCTTTGCTGTTGCGAATGCTTACTGTTTCATAAAAGACCTTTTTGTTTTCTTTTTTCATTCACCCTTTTCCCGAATGAACTAGTGTACAAAGTGCAAGTACTGAGTATTGCTTAATATTTGATAATCACTTTCTATTTAGTGAAACTATTATTACAAACAGTATTTGTACTGTTTGATGAAACTGCAATACAATCTAAATAGTCGTTGATTCGTTTTCTTTTCTCGTCTTCGTATTTTCATTTTGAGTGTTTTCACTTTGTTTCTTAGATGTTTAGAAGTGTGGTGGGCATGGCTTTGATTAGGTAAGGAAAAAATGCAAATTAATTCACGGTATGGAATTTTCTAAGCCTGAGCAAACCATGCAGTATTCGATATACACACATATATGGACATATATTATAGAGCTAGACTATTTAGTACAGATGCTTGATAAGGTGTGAGTTAATTGTGTGCAATTCTCTCATTTATGCATGTGTGACAAAGTTAACTTTTTCCCTTTACATTATACCATTTGTTAAAAGGCTTAAGGCTTATCGGTGTCGACTGCTTATTTTATACATTCCGTCAGGGAGGATATATACATATATATATATGATGGTAGCACCAGTCTATATATATGTAGATATGCTGTGTGTGCATTTTATCTGTTCATTTTACTAGTTATGTGTGTATTTTTTTTTTTTTTTTTAATGAAGTTGCTTGTGCAGCACCAAAGACTGTAATTCATTTCCTGAGCAAGGTAGCTATTCTGTTTGCATAGACCTCAATTATACTGTAGTTGTAGAATGGGGTTAAATTAAAACAAACAAAAAAAGGTATTTAAAAAAAAAAAACGGCCGAGGTTTTGTCTAGCTTATTGGGCAATTAATAAGTCGTATCATTTCTTTCTTGAATGTATCATAGATAAGCTGCTATATGATGATTGCCACTTCGATAGCTGTGAAATTAGGTGATTTCTCTGAGTTTAAACCTAGCGTTGCTATTTTTGTATAGGTCCCTAATTATCTGAAATAGAAGTGGTTTTGATTTTTGTGTTTTGCGTTCATATTTGGAGTGTCATTGTAACTACTGTATTGCTGATGATGAACATTAGTTGCATTTGTTGTTTCTCGGGGTGTGTGTTTTTGCATCAGTATTTTATCCTTATTAACCTTTCGGGCTCATCACTGCATATAAATAATGTATCGATGTAACTTAATTTTTGTATGTTTTCATATTGACGTTTTGTACACATCTAAAGCTGTAGCTTGCAGGATTGATTTAACTTTTTCATTGTGCGTAAATTCGGTATACTAGCAGTACTCTTTTGTGCGTTACAGAAGCACTGTGAGATGCCAGAAAGAAAAAAAATCCATTGTGTTCATTAAAAAGCTTCTGTAGTGTTTCCACCAATTACACACAAACACACTCGCCACTAAGCACTCATACAGGTAGTTAGGCTTGTAAGGGTTTGGGTTGATTAGACTGTGTGTCCAAAAATGAATTTAGCCCAATGTTTCTGTTCCAAAATGATGTTTTACAACTTGTTTTACTGTTAAATTGATTTTAACAAATATTTATTGCAACCTTTTTAACTGTTCAATGTTATATCTGGCTACAATATCACAGTTTGTTCTTCTAAACTGCCTTGTGTTCGGATCGCTCTCCCCTTTATGAGTGTCTCATATCAAAATGATGTTTTGTCAGCGCAAAATTGTGGCCATTGTTGTGTGTTCCTTACCGAAATTGAGACAGTGTGAGCAGCACTGTGTATGTGCCTTGAGCTTCAGAAAGTGAAAATTCAAGATGGTGATTTCCTCACCTCTTATTTGAGGAGGAAGGCATAGAATCCACCAACAGTCCGTTACCGTATAGAGTAGACAGTCTTTAACGGCCACATTACCAGGATTTATATTAACAATAACAAAAACACAATAGGACTACATCACGGTGTCATTCCAGGGACTCCTCTGATCAGCTTGTAGACATGACAGAGGACATGTTCATGGTGGTGCTCTCGTTTCAGATAGCCGCCGCCAAAGCCTCTCTGTAATAAAATACACACACACATACACACACACGCACACACACACACACTTTGAATGATATGACACTCAACGATCTTTGGATAGTCACTCTGGCTGAACAGCAGATGCAATACTTTACATTGTGCGGTCATTGCACCACCAAGTGTTCTTAGATAATCTCCATGCTTTACATTACCTTGCATGTACACCTAAGTTGCTTCACTTTGTCTGCCTAGAAGCTGTCTGCTCAGAGCAGCTTTTCCATCGTGCAAGCACAGGCTGAGCGGGAGTAACCAGAGCACAGCTGACAACGCTGGCCTTTAAAAAATCCGAGGAGCCGTGCTTTATATCCGGTCTTATCTGGATTCTGTGCTCTGGATGGAAATTGCTCTGTCAAGGAGATTATTGTGGTTTCTCTGCACAGTCAGTCATGAGTGCAATACTCCACATTTAAACACAGACATTGATATGGTTGTACGTTTTTTGAAAGCTTTTATTTCTTACTCTTTACTGATCATAGTATCATTTTTGGGAAAGAAAGCTTATGACAACAAGGCATGAACTTGGCAGATTAGTGCTTGAAATAGTTCCCCATTAATAAGCATGTTGAAATGAAATCTGTGTTTTGATTCCTCCAAAGGTATTCACCAGCAATGCGCCTGCATACTCTCCCATACTTGTTAGGAAAAGAATGGATGCAAGAGGAGAGAAATCTTAAAACTGTTTTTGATTTTCCACACGATTGACACCTTGGGTCTATGGATAACTTCTTTCTTTTTTGTTGTTCATGTAACATTTAACAGATAAAACAGTCGTTTGTAAAATTACTACTATAAAGTTATGACTTTGATATCAGAAAACAAATCCTCTGCTGCGGTATTATCCTTTAGAGATGTTAATTCAGGGTCTGTATTAGTCTAAATGTACTACTGTGTTACGCTTTGATTTGATTTGATGAGATTTGTTTTACTCGAGCTCTTATTTTTCTGGTCATCTGTATCAATTTCAGAGTTAATTCACACTGCAAGTTATGGAATCATCTGTTTAGATTGCTCATCAAATAGACTTGATTATGAAAAATCTGAACTGTTACTGTTTTAATACCTGTAGATTTTTTGTGGCTTTGTTTTATTCTATTTTTGTTTTCGTTTCATTTTTTGCTTTTTTAATTTTGTGCTACACTAGTTTGCCATGTAGCAATTGCACTGTGCAATATTTACAGTATGAGGACTGGGAAAACTAACTCTATGGATGTGATGTCTCAGTTTGCGATAGTGTTTCCTCTCTAGTTCTCAGTGATTTAGGTGTGACCAAGCCTTCTCTACTTTGTCACATTAAGCGGGTTTTCCAGGTGACTCTTTTGGTGAGTGTCAAAATAAGACTTTATCGTGTATTATTGTTAAGATTCACTTTGAATTAAAAAAAATCTATTGATGCAGCTCTTTTTGGCTTGGGCTGTTTTTTCCCCCTCATTATGTTATTCATTTGGATGATTTTCTTGTATTGAACACATTGAAGGCCAACAAATCTAAGTGATCATATGCAACTTCTGCACCACATTGTCAAAACCGTGATAATTAGTCTTTTCAGACTGTTAGTAAGAGAGGAGGACCTACAATTGATGTGTTTTCTCATACCTAACGGAGAAAAGCAGCAAATCCAAACAACTGAGAAACTTACATAAGATAATATTTGATATTCTGTATGTATGCAAAGAGACACAAAAAAACTACAAACGGGGCAAAATCAGTGTGTATAGAATGATAATAATAAATTAAATAAGATATACTTTATTGTCCCTAGAGATATTTTCTTTTCTTGACAGCACATTGGTACACCACAGCAAAATAAATACATACAGGGAAAAAAACTAGGATATTTAGAGTATTGCACATGCCTTTAGAAAAGACTAAATACATAGGCATTATGAAAATGTCATTAGATTATTATTATTATTAGTGTTGTTGTTGTTATTAAATTATGCCAATTTTCTTAACAATGCAATATATTATATCAAATACCAAATGTCAAAATTATTTTCAAAACAAAATACAAATTCAAATTCTTATTTTTTTAAAATGATTTTTTAAAAAATATTAATTTTTTTCTTAATATTTTTTTGGACAAACCGAAGATACAGCACAGCACAGTTTGTTTTTTTTTTTTTTAAAAAGCAATATATCTGAAAGATCCAAGTATAAATACGAAATACAGATGGTAAAAATGATGCAGACAAATAAGCAGAAGGAAATTAAAAAAGATAAATTAAAAAAAACAACAAAGAAACCAGACAAAACGTAAAACGAGGACGATAAAGCAGGGTAAAAACATATAAATAGTATGTGGTGAATTCTTGTTAAATTGGGTTTGTCTGATTTCCTACATTACCGTGGAGACCTTAATACACCTTTGGTGTTTTTCAGGGTCTGTGCTGACATCTCGTGGCGGTAAGGAGGTACAACAGTCCTTATATCTGACGTTACACAGTCACATATTTAGGTAGCAATTACTGAAGCCCTCGGGACATATTGTAGTGAGTGGATGTAAAAGAAAGACGCCCTTTTTAAATATTAATCCACTGTATGCGTGAACAGGTCCTAAATATAACCTGCTGCATATGGACCTGGGTCTGTCCTGTGTCCCCCAGCAGAGGTCGTCCTACTGATGGCTCGCTTTGACTTTCTCCTGACAATTAACAGCAGAGAGGCTAATTTGATCAGTTTGGCCAGGGGGGTGTTAGACTTTAAGGCAATGACCCAGCAGCTTCTGTATCCTTAAATTTGTGGCTCAACGTCCCCGGAGCACACCCAAATGTGCGCCATCCACCGGGTGCAGGTCTGTCTGAGTCAGTTTACCGCCAACAGCGAAATGTCAAACCTTTGGCAAAGTGTGCGCGCCTCCCTGCGCCACTCGGAGCTGATGGGTGGACCGAGCGCAGCGGAGCGATAGGGCGCATTTCTTAATTTCCCTTCAACGCCGCTTTGCCCCCCACCCCCTCCTCCTCCAGCCCTGGACACCACGACGAGACCGCGGGACCGCTGTGTTTCCCGTTCAAGCACGAGGATTGATCCAATGTATTATTTACGACCGAAACTTCAGCAACTTATCCACTGGATATGGCTCCCGGTTTGAGGAGTGGGCGGCGGACAGGTCACCCCAAAGTGGTTGGAGCCGGCGGAGGAGACCCCGGTGGGTGCTCGCCGCGGAGGACGGATGCCGGAGGAGAGGGGAGGTGTTTGAGGACCAGGTGGCGAGCCGGAGCAGCGGGGATGCTTGCAAACTGTCTGCTGTCTGTGGGGACGCTTTTACTTCTTGTCCGGTGCGCTTTGGCCGCAGAGGGTAAGCACACTGCCGATGCTCCAAAAAAAAAAAAAACCCACACACATGCAGATGTGTTGCATTCACCTCTGTCACATCCACACTGCGAGTGACATCTATTGTAAGGAGTTGGAACATATTCGCTGGAAAAATGGGTCTTTTGTCTCACACGGGCAGCGTTTTGTAATCCGCACATTTACTGCTGCCGGGTGCACAGAGACTACATGCTGCATACAGCTTGGTATATCATATATATGAAAGAAATACATATATTTAGCTCCACAAGGTCTTTACATGTTCCGTGACATGATGGGATTATTGCATTGAAATTTGCGCAGTCAGGTCGTATGTCCAAACGGCTATTATTCATCCCCCTCACTGACCGCACTGACATGATACATTGTGTGAGAGATGGTGTTGATGCTGGAATGCGCAGGGTTTGCTTGTACGTGATGTAACTCTTTGTCACTTACTAATCTTTCCACCTGACGCCAAGCAACTCTTTTGTCTCTCTGATCAGATTGCACTGCACATATCTTAACCATCTTCTGCAGCTGGATTCATTATGAACAGCCTCAACTTTGTCTTGCATCTCAACTTCAACCCCCCCCTTTGTTCTGCAATGCATGCATTTACATGACAGAGGTTATTAAACGTTACCCCTCTCTGTAATGAGCTGAGTTTTATTCTGGGAAATGTAATGCAGTCACAGGACAGTCAGTGTTCCAGAGCATCTGGGTCAGCACTAATGACACACATACTGTAGCCCACTGGAGGTCTGTGTTTCTCTGGCGGCATGAGAGGCAGCTGGGGTAAGGTTGGCCGACATAGCTGCCCTTCAGCCATTGAAAGAAAAGGCTAGAGTCTGCACAGTGACTCCTGTGATTGTTTACACCTCTCATTGTCATCACAGCAGAGCAAAACAACATGTCGTGTGCAAATGTCCAGTGGCTCCATCACCTCCTTCCAGTCTGCAAACTGTGATGTAGTGGCTGTAGTCTCACCTCTGCTGATGCACTGCTACAGTAGCAGAGTCTCCTCCTCCTCCTCCTCCCTCCTCCTCCTCCTTCTCCTTCTCACAGTCAGCACATCCATTCTTAAACACACGAGCCCAGAGAAGCAGCAGCACCTGAGCTATACAGTACATATTTGGCAAAAGAGAAATGTGAACACTTTGAGTAATGCAGACTCTAGGGACAAGGAAGTCTGTGCTTGGACTGTAGTCTGTTGTGAAGATATACGAACTGGCTGACTGAGAGTGAACACTGGGTTTTGTTATTACATGCTGGTTGACTGTTTACAATACGCTGTCTTTTAGTGGTGTTACAGGTTTGGAACATGGAGGATGCGCTACCAGCTCTGAAAAAAAATCCTGAGGTTTTTCACAGTCACTATGTGTATCTTTTGTGTATCTAAGGTGCCAGTTTGATTTGAGTCATCCCAAATCTCTCTCTTCTATGGTTCCCCATGGATCTTTAATCCTTTGAAACCTGGAGCAACACCACTTTTCGTGTGCTGCTTTCACAATATTTAAATATTTGAATCCTGAGCAAATTTGTACAGTTTCTTTTAAAAACATTGTGAAAAGGCAATGAGCAACTTTGTAATTAATGCTCCACAAACTGCAAAAAAAAATAGTAGATTTAGAAAATTATTTTTAAAAAGCTACAGAAAAAAAGGTGAAATAAAAACAATACATATTTAAAATTATGTTACACAATTATAGTTTTTAAGCACTTTTTTCAAGTCTTTTTTAAAAGTTTTTAGTGTTTTTTTAAAACTATTTTTCCACTCAATTTTCTTTTTCTTTTTACTAATTTCTTGCTAATTTTTGGGTCATTTCTTCTTTCATTGCTAACTGCCTTCTTCCTGTGTTTTTGAAAGAAATTGAGCCAATTTCCTGACGTTTCAAAGGGTTAATGGGCTGTGTGTAAAATTTACTCAATGAAAAACATCCTCAGTGAGATGGCAATACCATGACACACAGCTTCCTCCCCTTAATGCGTGAAACCAGTACAACAAGATGGTTACGATGGGAACGCCAATTTTTGTCCAACAACAACCAATCCCCTCCTCCTTAAACCCTTAAACAGCCAGTAGGGGAGAGGACAGTGCAGTGTCCTGAGTAATGTGGCTGCAAAAATGAAGCGTTTTCAACAAGATAGAGTGATCTTTAATGCACTTCCAGGATTTCTTGTCTGCTTTATGGCTTTCTTATTAACACAGCTGGTGAAATTATGCTCAGCAGCAGCTGGAGGACACGCAGAAGAGCGAGCTCAGCAAAGGCGTCTTCGGCCCTTTTGACGTCAGCTGTGTTTACTCCTACTACCACAACCCACCCATTGCTTATGAGTGTTGACAGCTCGGTTTTGACAGGGGTTAACCCCACAGACCTTTTGCTGTATGAGATGCCATCCCTGAGCTGATGCCAGTCATCACTTTCTGCTTAGAAATTCATTGAAAACAGACAGTGAGATTCAAATGTGTTTACTATTTGCTATGCAGTCTGGTGCTTTTAGCTGTAAAATGTGTGCCAATTGACCAGGGAGCTGCACATTGCAACATTCTTGTTTGGTGTGGTTCAGTATCTTGCAGTCTATGTTAGCCTTTTTAAGGGCTGTCACGACAGATAATGTTAAAATGACTTCCAGGAACTGGTTTTAAAAAACAGCAACAATGACTCACCCTTGGTCTGACGACCTGTCTGTGTGAGCTCTGGGTTTTCAGGATCACATAGAGGACACGACTGCCCTGTGTATTTTCCTCGTTTCATGTCATTGCAGTGATTTAATGTGCAGTACTTAATTATGTTGTGGGTAAAGCATGTCAGAGGGGCTTAAGATGGATGTGCATGTGTGCATAGATGGTGTCTCTTCAGGTGGGGTTTCAGCCGAGTCTTCAGTTTGATTTGCACATTGTTTGTATTCTCCTCACAGTCTTTTGCATGTTATGTCAATGCTTTGACTGTGTGAGTTCTCTGTTCAACATTAAGCAAGTACCAAAAAATGAAAATGCTGAATGCACAGAAACAAAGTGTTATCACGTAATTAAAAAGAAAATTAGCACTTTATGTATTAGTACTGGCAATCATTCTGAGAGGAAAAAAAACATTCATTGTTATCCATCTCTGCAAACATTTTCTCTCGCTCTTTTGAATCCATATCTGTCAGATCTTAAAGAAAGTCAAAAGGTTTGCAGTCTTTCTCATTCACTGCTGTAAACAAAGCAGGAAGCACTTCTACAACACATAGATGTGATGATAAGGCAGGCAAACAGGCTTCTAATTAGTATCTTGGACCATCTGCCCCACATTATCCCTTGTATAGTTCACTGCAATCAGGGAATACTGTGTGTGTGTGTGTGTGTGTGTGTGTGTGTGTGTGTGTGTTTCCCTCCAGTATCTCTCTGTACCTTTGCGCCTCTCTGTTCTTTCGTCTGTCTCTCTGTGTTTTGTCTGTTTGGTGCAGGTTGATGGCAGACAAAGGCTTGGCTCTGCTGCTGCTTGGGAAAGGACAGCAGGCTGCCTGATTTATTGGGACACACTGTATAATACACCACACTGCTGCTCACAAGGCCACCGTTCATCACACTGCATCACACCACAGCGGGAGACAACACGAGAAGCCCGAATGTCCGCTTCTAAAGAGCAACTCCCTGCTATAATCTCAAGATTGACCCCATCTTTTAGATTGAAAATATAATATGGACTTGTCTTGTGCCTAATTAATCTTGCTTGTCATTAGATAGCTATTTGACAGTGCAAATCCACTTGTTTGACCTTTAAGAATAAAACTTTTACACTATATCAAAATGCAAACTTGATAACCTACCTGGGAATAAAATGTCATCAGAGATTAGATTAGTGTTTTAAAAATACTCACATTTAAGAAGCTGAGGTCAGAAACTTTTGACTATTTTTTCTTCAAAAATTATTCAAACTCATTAATTGATTATCAAATTTGTTTGCAACTATTTTAATAGTAGACAGCTACTTGACTGAATATTTATTACTGCTCTGTCAGTGATAGTCAGAGGCTTTATTCTGTGGCCCTGATGCATTTTCCTCCCTAGACAATAATTTAGACTAGTTAAGGGGCTATACAGCACAGTACTGCAATGTTTTGAGTGGCGATATTGTACGGATACTATTGCTAAGTATCTTTTTTAAAATTCAGATAAATTAATAATGTGGCAAATACAAATGAAGTGGCCTGCAAGAATAATAAAATGATGTGCCTTTTCAGTGCACTATGTGTGCAGTTTGCAGTAATAAAATGATTTAGCCTAAGTGTGGTACAACAGTTAGTCCCAACCAAGCAATTTGATTGGACAAGAGGCATTCCACGAGTGCCGGACCTATAACTATGCGTGTATCACTCCGCTTCACAGGTGTTTTTAGCCTACAGTATCGCTCGTCGTAACAAACGTTAAGCCGCAAAGAGGGACATATTTCTTTAAATAACATTTGAGTTAAATAATAAATGGGCGTCGGAAAAAGGACGGAGGGAAGGGAAGGAGACTGGACACTTCACCGCAAACCTCCAGGTAGGCCAATGTTTATTTGTCAACACAAGACGTCTCGACGTAGTCTACTATTTAAGCAGTTAAATCCTTCGGTAACTCACGTATGCCACCAAAGCGACCGTCATCCGACTGATTTCTCTGGTCGCACAGTCAGTGAAAACTCACAGATAAATGTACGTGTTACAAAGCTGCTGGCCTCCGGTGGCGTGTGGACCTAGCTTACACATAGCAGCAAGCTAGTGTGCAGGAATACGTGTGTGTTGCTTGGCAACAGTCCAGTCTCCGTCCAGTGGCAAAACTATTTGTTTTGGTGGAGCCAACAAATAAACGATTAAACAAACAAACAAATCATAGCCTGTGGCCGCTTGTTTACGGTTTAATGAGTGGCGTTTGTAGAAGAGGGTTGCGTTCAGCCCCGACACAATGTACAATAAGCAGGGGTGGATAAAGTCCCTGAAAGCCATGCTTTAGTAAAAGTACAGATATCTTACCAGAAAATGACTTTGGTAGAAGTTAAAGTCAATTATAAGAATATCACTTGAGTAAAAATCTTTAAGTGTATGTTTTGTTTCTCTAAATTTACTACAGTATATGTATTGCAATACTCAGCATATCGCAAAATGTTGGGCCTTTGGTGATTCCCACCACTGTTGTACAGATCCTGCAGTCCTGCACAGGGGCTTTCAGTTATCCTGGCTGAAGACATTTGCTTAGTTGATAGTGGGCAGAGCTATGCTTGATCACCAGACTTCATCTAGCAATAAGGATGATAAAGATAATGTCACCCATAGGGTCGGATTGCTGGAACAGGGTTTTTTTGGGTCTTCAGAAGTTCTTCAACGTTGTATTTAAAGTGTAATTTATGGCACTATTCACTGTAATGCCACTGACTCTGGTGGTTTCTGTCATGTTTGAATAGGTGAATTTATCATCTGCAACAGGGAGATTTCATAGGAAAGTGAAAAGTATGGAGTTAAATATTTCAGATGTTAACCATAACTGAACGTGGCTGGATCAGATCTATGGTGTGCATGAATGAGCAATACAAAAGGACAGAGAGAGTGGGATATTGGCCTTCTCACAGAAGGGGTCATCAGTCACATTCAATGGTGTCACTGTGACTGTATCATATGTGGTTTTTGTCAATTATTGTTATAAACGGAAATGCTACGTGTAATGCTAAGTGTAGCTGTAGGCTTTGCTTTTTCACAAGGATGCCTCTGTGGACGGTGGCATTTCAGCTAATCCCTTGGAATCGCTGGAGGAGGAAATGTGAGATCACAGACAAACACATTTATTACACTGAGCCTTTACAATGTTAAATGCTGAGCATGTAGGAATGTGTGCACACACTCACACAACACCTACAACCAAAAATCACAAGCCACCCAATAAATCCAGTTGTTTTTAAAAAAAAAATAGTCTGTAATACAGTTGTGTGCAGCACACTTACAGATAAGCTGCACTTATTATTTTTGGCCACTAGATGACAAAAGAACTTCACAACAAGCTGATAAACAAACTATCCTGACACAGTGTTACTTTTTTTTCAAATTATAGACCCTAAGGGCGTAGTGTAACGTGGTGAGGTGAAGGTGCAGAGAGCTTGGGGCATAGGCTAGTTAACAAAAGCTCCAGGATAGCCGACTAGCTCAACAACAGGTGATGAAACAAGGATTTCCACACGGTTACTTTATTCTACAGTACTGAACATCGACCATACATGCCAGGTCTCCACAGAGCTATGTTCTCCTATCATACATGAGCAGCAGAACATAGGCACATAATCTGCACCTTACTCGATGCTGTTGAGAGTTCTCTGTCGTGGATGTCAGTCAGAGTAGTGAAGTAACACTGTGTTAAACTCTCAACTCAAGTATATCACAGCAAAACAAAAAGAAGGCATTGCAGCATCACCACAAATCTGGCCGTTACAATAGCATGCTAGCTGTTCAGATTTCTTCACTTGTTAGCTTTGTCTGCCTTTTGGGGCTGGGCAAGTGGTTTAGTCACAGTGGGTTTATAGCAGTTAGTTTGCTTTAAAAATGCTTGGCTCTGCTAGAAATGTGGTTTTCTAGAGTGGATCTTTAGACAATTAAAAAAAAAAATGTAAAAATGGAATGTAGCCAGAAAGGGCAGTAACGTTACCAGGCTAGCAGAGTGAGTGATGTTAATTAGCCACTCACCATCGGCCCAGTGTAGGAAGATCGCATGGCCTTTAGCGCTTCAGGTTCGGTCCTTTTGTAGGTGAGCCACTCAGGATATCAGGAATCAAAACATGAGGATTTAATTAAAATGCAGATACAGGAGAGTTTCATGGAGCAAAAAAACTTGCAGCTTTTACTTTGAGTTTTTTTCTGCAAAATCTCTGTTTGTTGTTGGAACAGCTGAAAACTGGATGAAATTTAGTTGATCTACATTTTGGCTAGTTTTGTATATAATAACCTTCAAAGGTTCAGTACGAACATCTGGAAAAAGAAAGTTTATTGTTTAATCCTATATCAATGATCTTTGGCTGATAGTAGGACTAAACCACCAACCCAAAGTGTTGGTATTCTGCACCATTATAATGGCTATATTTTCAATATATAAGAGGTTAAAAAAGGATCTGACAGATTTCTTGGCAAGTCGCTTAAAAAGTGTAATCTTTTATTTATATTAGCCTATAGTTGTGAAGGTATGGTCACACATAAGCATATACAAGTGAGTGACTTACAATGTGGGCCGACTGATTCACTGCAAGCCAATTTGGCATTTCTCATGTGTGGCAATTAGTGTTTTTCATGACCAGTATCATACAACATCGGCTGGTTAGACATGGCAGCAATTCATGTTGCTCGACACATCTTTGCCACTGGATGTGGCTGCGACTTTGCTGATCAAAGTTTACAAAAGATGAACTCCAAGCCTTCACCCTTCTTGTTCCAGTAATTATTTCACTCATGTGTGACCATGACCTAATATGCAGATTTTAAAGTGTATTTAAAGTATCACAATAACCAGTATTTCCCTGTATTCAGGTTTGTGGCCGTAAAACAAACAAAAAACCTTAAGCTAAAAGAAGAAAGCTGTGCAGAGCTTCAATCAGTTGAGTGCTCTTTGTGGGTTTTCACTGCAAGTAACCTCTTTCACATTAAACGTAGTCATCTGAGTCAATGTTAATTCAGGAAATTACCAATGAATACAATGAATGGTACATTGTTAGTCTGTGACCCCCTTTTTTTCGATGAGAGAATTCTCATGGCCACAGCGATCAGGGCATTTTCATATTGTCATGTAAATGTGGGTATGCCTTTCTTTTGTTTGCTCTAATTGACTGTATAGAAATTAGGACAAGGCTGGGGCAATTCATTATTTATCGACTTACAATTGAATCTCCCCATGATAAAATGTTGAGTTTCTGTGTAACATGTAAAGAGCTTTTTCCTGATTTGATGCATAAAAGTGTAGCAGTTCATTACACTGACCATCCATTTTATCATTACAGTTTGTGATATTACATGCTAAAATAATTTATTCATATCAGACAACAGTCCAACATGTTCTTACTTCCAACTCGTCAAATACGGCACCTTGGATACATTTAAAGCTATGATTCTCTGCATCCCCCCTGTAGTGTCAGTTTCCATCACTTTCAGCTTTTTTCATGCATATAGTGTCTTTTCAAAATAAACTTCCTGATAGGTTTAGGCACCAAAACTAATTGGTTAGGTTTGGGAAAAGATCATCATTTGAATCAAAATAAGTGTGTTTGTTAAGCAAGTTATGCATGTGACAAAAGTTAAGTTGTGTACATTTCATAAGTAAACTTACTTACATAAGTTGAAATAACACTACGCTGACCCATGGTTTCACAAGGGACCCATACAGCGGTTTCCTGGGTAAAAGTCCTGTGTTTTCTTGACCCATTCATCCACACCGACCTCCACCATGTGCAGACTTTATTGCTCTTTATGTCACCTGACTGCCTCCTTTGCTCCTGTCATAATTACCACAGCCACACAGAGCATTATAGTTTGAAGCGTAGGACCCCTGAGCAAGCTGCTGTATTTGACAAGGTGGAAGTGAGAACACCCTGATCTGTCCTAGACGTTGCTCACGATTTATTCAGCACATAAAGTGACCCCATGTACTGTCCCCAGCCTCAGGCAGAGAGAGGTTGTGTGCAGTGTATTATGTCTCTGAAATATCAGCGTCCCACACACGGTCTAAAGAGAAGCCTTTGATTTTAAATCCCAGTGACATCACAGATTCAGGGGCTCGCTCTGTGATTTCTAGCTTTAGTGAAGCAGGTTTAGAGTGGAGGCAAAGATGACAGCGTCAGTGAAGCATCAAGAGTGCTGGGGAGGGTTTAGCTGAACTAGGAGAGCATTAAAGGAAGTGATCAACAGTTTTAGAAGCCTATCTTATTAATCTGTAATCAGGCTGTCTTCGGACTTTAAAGATGTTCTACTGACAGAATATGGAAGTAGTTTTAGTGCATATACTTGCTGTAATTGCATTTGGAGGTAATTTGAATGCCTTGCACAAACTAAATTGGAGTATTCTGTGAGACCTGAGTCCTGAAATTTGAATGTAAAGATGAAACCTTAAAATGTGTTTTACATTTTACAGTCTCTGTTTTTGTTTTTACTGTTTTTAGGATAAGATACAGTCAGCAAAACACACACACACACACACACACACACACACACACACAGTCCTAAATGCATTTACTTTTCTGCACATGCATAAATCTATCCCATGTTGCATTTGTTTGATTTATGCCCTTACTTCAGTGCGCTGAAGTCATCCCCTAAGTCTTAAAATGAGACGGGCTGTTCCCTGCAGGCCAATTCATTACTGGGATAATCCGAGTGTGTGGCTCTACTGCCTCTGGAAAGCTAACCTTTTGCCTACACACAAACAAGACCTTCACACATGCTCCTGCTCATACCTATCTGTAGCAAATGACTGTGTAAACTTCAGTTTTGATACCTTATTAGTCTGTCCTCAGAGACTGTCCCCGCAAGTATGTATTCATGTGAGCTTATGCTCTGTGTCATATCTTGCCACTCTCAGCACTTTGTGCCCTGCTGCAGAGAGGGAGCATTGCTTTTGTTTTAATATGAAATGTTCTTAAATTATGGAGATATTCAATTTGTCTCTTATTATCAAGTGTATTGCACTGATATATTTGAAACTGAAATACAGTACAGTGCAAGTTCTGACATATTTCACAGGAGACCCAGAGCTCAGTAATTATATTACAGCAATGAATGCTGCAGTTTTTCATCTACCAAGCAAACAAGCAAACCTCATTAACACTGTTACTGTACAATATCAGTGAAATGCAGTTTAGAGTGTGACTGTATGTGTTTCTAACTCATTGTCACTTTGTGGCAGTTGAAGGTCAAAAGTGTGTCTGTAGGATTAAATCATGGTTCCTCATGGTATACATACATCTCACTAATGATATTGTCAACTAAGAGACAGGCCTCTCCTTGACAGTGCATGTCATTATGAGTCATGGATGGGACCCATTAAGTTGTGTGCCGTAAACGTTGTCTTAGGGGGACAGGGAAGTGCACAAGTTTAAATTAGAAGAATGACAGAATACTCAATTCAAGAAGTAAGTCTGTAAGGACAAAGTATTCAGCTTTGGGTTGATATGAACAGGCAGACATTCTTTGGAGATCTAGATTCAGATGGAAGAAATTTTTGTATCTTTTTGTCACTGGTGAAAAGAAGAGTTTTGATATTTTAAAACATGTATCAGAAATCTAAAAATCAAGCCATTTTGTCTTATATTTCCTTCATAAAGAATACTCATAAGAGATCACAAGTGGACATTAAATAAATTGCACTTTTTTTTTTTTCAAAAGGGTGAAATCACAGAGAAAATATTCAATTGTTTCAATTTCCTATGTCCATTTCTTCAAAGACAGAGCATCTTACCTTTTTACGCTTGCAGTTTAGTTCATATCATACCATAGATGCACATTAGAAAAATGTCCCCATTTTGATATGTACTGATCTGTCCTATTTCTCACTCGAAAGAAACATGCTCAAAGGAGGCTACCTTGGCTTGCTGGATAAACCCCTCCTGAAAAGATGGCTCCCATGGGGGCGTTCATCCTCTTAATAGTCTCCTCGCTATTAAACTAGTCTGGAATAAATCTGCAGCACTACAGTGGGTTACTGTGAATAGATATATAGCCATTGTCAAAAATCAACTGGTAGCGCTGTGTTAAATTATTCATTTTATGCCCAAAAAATTAATAGGGAGACATTCTCATAGCAAATGGCCTTATCTGAACTTCCAACTGTTTTCGTTGTTGGTCTGCCCACATCTTGAATGGTGTCCAGTAGAATCCATTAAGTACCTTGAAGTAGACACGTTTTGTATTTATAAAATATGTCCTCTGTTCTCTGCATTAAGCACTTTCAGTAATACTCCCCAAGAGCTGCGTTTTCTGACAAAGTGAGGGAGAAAAAAAAATCATTGAATAATATATTGAATACATTATACTTGTGAACTATGAGACTCAGTCCAAGTGTTGACGTGGAGCTCTACTTGACAACCTGAGGAGTACAGAGGAGCTGTCTTAGCTGTAGGAAAGTTATCTCTCAGAAGATTTACCTTTCCCACTTGTAACAAATGTTTTCAGCCAATATAAAGCCTCATTCAGAAATTGAGGACTCCATTTTCAATGCCAGACTTCAAAAGAAGCAGAGCTTTGAATGTATGTTTTTCAGTTCTGATACATACCTGCCTGAATCGAGATAGCCTATCTATTCAATCACTTTAAAAGTCTTTGAGACTGTGCACATCTTTTTGGTGGCAGAACCCAGTTTGTGTGCAGGCTTACATAGGGAACAATCAGTGCTTTTGTTTTGATGTGTATCATATGCTGCAAGTGTGTGTTGCACTTTAGAGGCAACAGCAAGATTTCTTCTTAAATATACTGCCACACAGCCCCACTTTGTCTAACCTTTCCATGTTGTTTTCTAAAACCTAATTTTTCCAACTCCTGTCTGAATGCAAAAACCCAAACGCCTAAACACACACAGTTATTTAAACATAGACTGTATAAAAGAATGTACCCCACTACAGTGATGTCACTCATTGGTTTGTGGACTCAAGCCTCAAGTTTGATATTTTGGCTGTTGCCGTCTTGTTTTGTTAGAGCCAGACGTGACCAAATTTGGATGAGAAGGTGGAGCTATGGAGGAGCGAGGGGTGGATCTGACTCACAGACTGTCGCAGACAGGCTGTCACTCATAGCGGCTCCCCCATAGTCATGTGTAGCATTACACTTACACAGAACTTCAGACAGGGTTGTTTTAAAAAAGAATCACTGTTTTTGTACCAGACTGCACATTGTTTATTTCTGCTGCAAAGTAGGGCTTTTCTTTTTTCTTTTTTTTTTTAAAGATATTTTTAGGTGTTTTTGCCTTTAATTGACAGGACAGCACAAGTGTGAAATGGGGAAAGAGAGAGGGAATGACATGCAGCAAAGGGCCAAGGCTGGAGTCAAAACCCGCGGCCGCTGCAGCGAGGACACAGCCTCTATACATGGAGCGCCTGCTCTATCCACTGAGCCACCAGGGGCCCTGAAAAGTAGGGCTTTTTAACACAGGGTCATGGGGATTGATTCATATTTTGAGCCAGCCTCCTATATGTATATATATATATATATATATATATATATATATATATATATATATATATATATATATATATATATATATGTATATAGATATATATATATATATAGAGAGAGAGATATAGATATAGATATAGATATAGATATGTATGTTTAAGTATGTTTTCTTTAACTCATAATCACCTGAAAATAAAAATCCCTTTTTAAGTCTACATAGAGAGCTTATCCTTTGTCTGTTTGCTTTGAGAGTCCTCTGCGGGTAATGTGGCTCCCTGTAAAAACCTCCTGAAGAATGAGCACTGAAAGATTTCTAATCAGAAGAAGTTTCAGCTGGTTGCAAACTGCAATCCTCACTGCTAAATCCCCCTAAATCATTTTAATAACATATGTAAGATAGTATAATTATAGAAGATTTATCCTTCTATAACACTATCCTTGACACTACAAAATATAGTCACAGATCTTAATGAGCTATACATCTCAAAGCACCTTAAACTGAAATGATCTTAATACCACAACAGGAACTGCTGATGAAGAATCAGTAGGTGTTTTCAAATCTCAAGCATCAGAAAAAAAGACTTTATTAGAGTTTACATGGATCACACAGCTCTGTTTGTAAAGTATGTAAAACAGCCTTTCTCAATTCAAGACTGACTTAGTTGTTGTGCACCTTCTGCCAAAACAGTTTCAAATGTATTATCCATTGATTTTGCAATTTCCAGTAAATTCTGTCTGGCTGGTAGAAACATTAGCAGAAGCTCAATCTGTTTTCACTCTGCACTGAGCATTGGGATCTCTATCCCCTGCCACATCTCACCTCAGGTGCTACTTTCTAACAAAACATCCTCTCTCTTATCTAAATTCTTAATTCACTTACATAAGGTGGCCTTTACAAAGCCAGGTTTTATGGTTTATATTCTACATCTTTGAATATGCCCTCTAAGCGCTCTTTGTTTTGCCAACTGTTCTCATTATAAACTTGTTTAATTAGATGTTTGTTTTTTTACCCAGCTGAAAGAGTGTTACATAATTACGTCTAAATCATTTAATTGCACATCTCCATGCTTTTCGAAAAAGAGGAAAATTTTATATTTTCTCATATATATATTATCTCATATTACTTACATCGTAATGTAATGTAATTGAGTAACCCAACAGCAGACCTAACAGCAGACATACGTTGATTTTCAGAATTTAAAAAAGCCAATGGCAAACGATAGAAAAATGGAAACTAAACTAACTCTTAATCTTAAAATGACTAGCAATGTATGCAGTGTATATTTTTTTCCACTAAAAACAACGGAATGAACTTTGAAACGTATCAGATGAGAGGTCACTATATCTATAGCTACATAGGTAGCTGCTAACATTACTGCTGGTGTAAAAACCGGCAACATGAGCACACAGGTTCATTAAAGACATGATAGGATCCTCGGTGGCAGAAATCAGACTGTAGCTTCAGTGGGACACAGCTGTCGGCCCAGTGGTGTTGTGGTGAATTGAGGATGAGGCCGAGGCCTTTGTTTGAGCGCTCATCCATCATGCTGCCTGCTGGAGTTGGTGGTGATCTCTGTGTTTGCTTTGACTGTGTAGAGCGTCAAGGTCGGATGTATGATTGCTGTGATGTGAAGCATGAACAGTGTTGTAGCTCAAATGTGTTGTTCGGCCTGGTATTCAGCAGTGTAAAATGCAGCCACGTCTTGTTTTTGTTCTCATGCTGTATCTGTAAGATTTCTTTCTGCTCTTGCTCTCTGTGTCTCCTGGTGTGCCCAAAACAGAAGGTGTTGTATAAACTGTTATTTTCCATTTCCTCACTGGTCACAAGAGGAACAGCAGCTCCTTTTTTTTGAAGTACAGGAATTATTTCAGTGATATATATTTCAGCTATTGCCAATTTAATATTTCACTCTGACTCACCGACACAAAACATAACCAGTGTTCAAATAGGCCTAATTGAATTGTGGCTCTGGTCTCCATGCACCTCCACAGATGCATGAGCCAGGGCTGCACCTTATGATTATTTTCATGTTCTGCCAATTGTTTTCTTGATTAAAATATCATAAAACTGCAAGAAATGTCCATTATTATTTCTCAGAGCGCAAGTAGACATATTTAATTAATTTGTTTTGTCCAACCAGCAGTTAGATGCCAAAAGAAATGAAGTCTATAACAGTAGAAGACCAAGAAAAGTAGCAATATAATCACATTTAATCCTAAACACATTGAAGTTTTAGCACTTTAGCTGAAAATATTCGTAAACAGTTTATTTATCTCAGTAGTTTCTAATATTCTGTTGATTACCCTTTTTAATAGACTTATTATTATCTGTGGCGCTTTAGCTGTCCTAAATGCAAACTGTATTGGCTGATCAGTGACTATATTGAATTGGAGTTTCTTACTAGACAATGAGTACCTGGGCATATGCCCCCACCTAGAGCAAGACACACACACTTTATAGTTACTTAGCCTCTTTTTTTACGTTTGTGCTTTGCATCTCTTTGTAGTGATAATTTATCTTTTTGTGTTTCGTATCTATTTGCACTAATTTTGTGCCTCTTTAAAGTAATTTACTGTATTTTTTAGCTGTTTGGCATCTCTTTGAATCTCTTCCTGGTCAATACATGTAAATGTGAGTGACATTTTGCAGGTGAAGGTCAGGGGGCCCACCTTACACTTTGGGCCATTCAGTAATCCTTCCATAATATTGAGTAATGTGGTGTCACATAACATATGCATTTTGTGCTTTCAGGGGAATAATACTTAAATATTTATACTTAAATTTATTAGTGCATTTGCACTGCAATTTTTACTGTTTTATCCTTGTACTATTGTTTCCTTAATCTTACACTGTTGTTTTATTTCACCATATTTTTTTGTTATTTCTGCTGGTTTTAGATTTTAGAGTCCTATTTTATTGTTGCGTACCGTGACATCAATACTTAGTTTCGTTCCCTCTCATGAACCTCATGTTTTGACAATAAACCTTTTTGAATTTTGAATTTTGTTTTACAGAGTCCTTCTAAATGTCCTTTTTCAAAATACCAGAAAGTGTCACCAGGTAAAACACAAGCAACTTAATTTGTGGCCTTCTGCTTGAAGTGACCCCAGATTATAGAGCATTGTGATTACATACATTTTGACATTCTTGTGCTTGACTCCGGTGTGGATTTCAGAGGGATCCCTGAAGCTTAACAGGCTTATCCCACCTTGTTATCCCCTATTGTCCTCTTCCCTCCATCCTCCTCATGCCTCAGCTAACCTCTGCTGCACTGCAGCCAATAAATACAGTAAGAGTCGGCCCTGCTCAGTATCATACAGTAGCCGTTTCCATTTGGTTCCTGTTTGATTGAGCTTCTCACCACCTTGCAGTACGATCAAGGTCAAGTGTAGGAAGGTTTCATTTTAATTGTTGGTGCAGCAGATAAGTGGACAACTGCTGCAATATGTCTTTGTTATGTCACTTAAGAGCCTTTTTTTTCATCATGTTTATGATAATACCTTCGAGAGGCAATTTGATTTGACACGGAAGGCATGAATTATGTATCGCTTTGACAGAATCACAGTCACTTTATCACCAAGTGCAGTAAATGCAGATAATTTTTGCCCTAATGACATTGATGTCAAAACTAGAGGTGCAAGAAATTAAACACGAATTACTTTAAAGTAAGATAATTTTGGTTAATTATTATTATTACCATAAACAAATGAGACCATTAGGAGGCTTTCAGCTACCTGCATTTTAACAGGTGTTCTTTAGGGTTGGGCTTTTGCAGGAAATCTACTGAATGAAACAGGAAGAAAACTATTATGCTCCCAGCACACATAGAGTAAAAGCTTACAAGCTGTAGATGTTTATTCATTAGCCTGCTTCTTACGAATTGTTATTAGGTCTCATCTTTCTTCATGCTCCTCAAAGTGGAATACCAAGAGGACTGCCAATGAAGGGCAACAGGTTGCAACAAAAGTACAGAAAGTGTGTTTTGAGTCTTCTTATATAGAAGTTGAAGTTCATTTTAATAAAATATTTCAATGATTTTGACAATACTATGCAAATTTATAAATGCTACATATTGTACCTTTAGGTATATTGCTATAGGAATAGTAATACCTCTCATTTGTGCAGGAGGAGGTTAACACAGGACACATAAGATGCTTTAGTAACACTCAACATTCTGTCACTTGGATGAGCTTTGACATCCTCTGAAGTCTCTCTGAGGGCCCAATTAGAAAGTCAGAGGCAAAGCCATGTGATATCCCCAATAGTGATACCAGAGTAGTCCTGTGGAGTCCATTTTTCTAGCTCAAATTGTGTCACAGGTGACCAGGCCGTTACTTCACCTTCCCTTCTTGTAAGATATTGTTGTTTTGAATAGCAGACTGCACGCATCAACCCTCGGGCAAGATCACTATGCAGGTACATATTAGTTTTATTCATTTATTTCAGTAATGTTTAGTTTGTAGTTCTGTTCTGTTTGTAATCAAGTCATTGTCTTGTAAATCACAAGTATGTCACAAGTCTTTGCACTCAAGTCCCAAGTTAAGTTCCAAGTCCTAAACTTTGAGTTTTGGGTCCTGAACAAGTCATTATGTGCCCTTCACCAAATGTAATGCTTTTTGACAACAGTTAAATTTACAATTCTTTTCAAAATTAGTTTATTTTCTAAAACATGTATTTTGTCAAAAAAAAGTTACTTAGCTGTTTATCAAATGTTAGCTAAGCATTAGCTCACTAAAGATGTTATTAGTCTTGACTTACTGTTCTTTGTGCAATGTCAAATGTCAAACAGTTAAACAAGTTAAAAGTTGCAAATGTTTGACCCGCATGTTTTCCATACCGCAATTTACTACCGCATAACTACTGCATAGTTTTTTTATGTGAATATAATGATATTTGGTATAATTTGTTCTCAGCTGGCACTCAGTAATGTGAAGTTAGTTCCTCATCCGAGTCAAGTTGCAATCTTTTTTGATTTTGTCAGGTCTAAAGTCATCAAATTTGTGACTCGAGTCTGACTTATGTGACACGAGTACACACCTCTGGTGTTATGTGAGGCTTAGAGGTGTATAATAAGGTACCTTGATTTTAACTTTGTACCCCACTTTTGGTATTGTTAATCCCATTATGTCCAGCAGGTAACCCTTTTTTTTCACCCAATCCAGAGTAATCATTTCCCTACACTGATATTACAGAGTCTACCTAAGTACCTAAGTCTACCAATAGTATAGCAATACTGAACCTCACATCCTCATGCTGGCTACTGATCTGGATCCAGTTTGTGAAAATAGGCCCTGGACTTTCTGTTCCTGTATTTTTCTAATTTAGGTTGAGCATATAATCATACATCATAACCCAAAATTGAAACAGCTGCAGCTTATTAAATGACTTTCGGGCTTAATCAGTATCAAACAGCATCATTGTGGTTAATGCACAGATATTTTCTTACAAAACTAGAGGAGATCTGTACTCGCAACATGTTCTTGTGATTCTTTTTATTCAATTTAAAGGTGCCCTGTGGAGTTCACTTGTAAACAAACAAAAGTGTCAGTGTCTGTCTTCAAAATGCATAATGTGTATCCTTGAGATCTAAGAAATGTGCTGAATTCATTTCTTTCCTCATAACACAAGCAAAGGTGATTTTTTTCTTTTTAGGTTTTCCTAATCCTCTATTGTTCACATCCATGTTTAGTAACTTGCAGTCTTCTTCTCCCCCGCCTTTGCTGGTGCATTGCAGCATATTTTGGTGTTTTACCGCCACCCATAGGTCAGTGGAATAGTGTGAAACCATTGTAAGGACTGTGTCATGTAAAATACATATGTGCACGTGTATGTGTGTTCTTGTGCATGTGCATGAAAGAAATGGAGACCCACTAAAAGAAAAACTCCTCTATGGTGTGACTGGAGGTCAGAAATTCCACATGCTTTTGCTGCTGATTGTCAGTCAACCTTTAATAAAAATAAAAATGCCCTCTTCACTCAATGTACTTACATGTTTAAAATTAAGCAGCGCAAATACATAACTCAGGATGAAATCTTCATGATATCCCAGTAGGCAGTCCTGTCAGTTGCTGCGTCACCATCTGATGCCCTCCCTTCACCCCTACCTGTCATTCCACACCCACATCCTGCATGTCAAAAGGCTTTTGTAATCCAAAGCCCATCACAGCCCCAGCATGCAGCTAAACTCCTGCACTCGTCCCCTGCCTGCTCGGATATGCACGGCCCCAGGAGACAGCCTTGAGCTCCCGTTAGATTCAGTCCCTTTCTCTTTGAGGTTACACCAGGACAAGAGGTCCATATTTGAAGAAGCAGTAGCATGTGATACTTTTGACAAATCAGATACGTCTCAAGAATACTAATCTGGTTTGGAGCATTGTTAACACTCCTGATCTTAAATTTGTTAACATTTGGTGAGGAAACATATATTCTGTCATTATATTTTATTTGTATGAAGCTGCCATAGCAAGAGTGTACCTTTGCTTTTATCTGGCTCTGGCACATGCATGCTCTGCTTTCAACCTTGACAGTTCACAGGACAGTGTAGCCTCTAGGCATGGTGCTGAAGTGAAATATGACTTACTTTTTGGTAGTTTTAATAGGACTGCAGTCGCCTGCAGAGCCCTAACTGAGCTTTCTGACTTACAGTCATCCTATCTGCCCAATACAAGGTCTCACTGATGGCTGCATGCATCAAAGGAATATGTCACCCTGAAAATATTCTTATATTTTTTATCTACCATTAATTTCTAAGGATCAGTGCCTTCGGAGTGGTACTGTGCGATAAAATGCACAAGTTTCTCTCAGCTCAACCAGTGTACTTTTAGAAGTAAGAGATAATTCTTCACATGATGTAGTGACTCTTTCTTGACATGGACCTTTTTAAGTAATTGCAGGAATACACAGGTGTAATTAATGAAATAAAACCATTGCATTCCATTTAGGAGAGCTTGCTATTGTTGGAGCTGGCTACGTGGGACATTTAATGGAGCTGACTGAGCCATTGTTAATGTTATTACTTCCACCTGTGCTGTTCTTGGTATGACAAATCAGAATATCTGCAGTGAAAAAGTCTGTTAGACATTTGCTTTTTCACTTTAAATACACTTGAAAGCAAACAAGCTACACTGGCATGTATATTTCCAATTACTGAAAGAGGAAAAGCATTCGCATTCACCTATGTTTGAGAAAATATTTGTCTTATTTGGTGCTCTGCATTTATTGTGCAACTAGAAATGAAGTCAGCCTAGCCTTAACTGAAGTAAAGGAAAGGCTAGGCTCTTCAAACATGATTGAACAGGTGGAGCTGCAGGAAATGTAAATGTGCTGTTTATGTGAAACTGCTGGAGTTGGAATCACCTATCTTAATCTTGAATTATTAATAATTACAGGCTGAGCTATAAACTTTTAAACCAAGAACCAAATCTCTGTCTGTCGTTTGGACTGAGTCTTGAGCAGTAAATGCTTTCTTGACAGTTATAAGATGTAGACGTAGTCCTTCCTAGACCTCAGTGTTGTCTTCAGCACCATATTGCAGTGTAAATGGTCAGAGACAGTTCAGGGATATCTGCTGTAAAGATGTCCTCCTTCTCTCCATTGTAAGAGAACTAGATGGCACTCAGCTTGCGCTCAAAGTGCCAAAAATATTTTTTTTGGCGTTTTGAGCAACATAAGGGAGTGCCATTTTGTTTATGAGCATTATATTATCATGACATTATTCAGCATTACTCAAGAGAGTGATCTCACATTTTCTGGGGTGAACTGTCCCTCTAAGTGTATTGAACTTGTCAGCCATCAGCACAGTAAACACTGTCAATTTCTTCTCCTCCTCTGGAAGTGTTTAACAACATCATATTTTATTTCACTGCTATGCAGATGATGCTATGGTCCCATCTATCTAATATTAATATTGAATAGGCCACCCAGCCATTACACTCCCAGAAAGTCTGGGCTCCCTCAGAAGATCTTTCATCAAAGCTACAAATACATGCAGAATTTATTTAGTCTGCTCAGTCTGGAAATGTTATTTGAAAATGCTTAAAGATTTTTTCATTTATGTTGTCAGAATATTGGGGGTTATATTTAGTCTGGCATTTTTGTATCAAGTGTAGATGATTAATGTGATGTAAAAAACAAACAAACAAGCATTTGGCTGACTCTAAAGGTTATTCATGCTTTGACATTATCAATATTTATAGATGCCTTACTGCTGATACAGTTGTTGTCAATGTGATGGGTTATTTTAGTGAGCTTTCCTGTCAGAGAAAAGGTACAGAATGAAATGCTCCTTAATCATCTCAGTGTTTATGTGCATTCCCTAAAAAAAATACAGTACCTATAAATGTTTATAAGTTGTTATGCCCCAAGTCGGTATTAGTTGAATTGTGAAACCATACTAATACAAGTTTATTAAGACAGCTTTGGAGTGTATTTGCTAGCATGCAGTAGGCCTATATCTGGTCTTGCACCAAGTAAAGTAAAGGGCACATAAAGAAGCTTGAAGACATAGGGTTGTTCATTTAGTAGCCTAATTGGCCCTTTGCTTAGCTCTGCTCACCTTGGTTACTGTGTCAAGCCCGTCAAGCTTTTGCACCTGTTGTGTCAATATGGGGTTTCCAACAATATCAGTGAGAGATAATCCCGACAAAAATAATGACAAATTCATGGAATAATAGTTCTGAAACATCAGAGAGAAGTAGATAGAAAGAGACACGAAGAACAAACACAGGCACAACAAGTCAGTATATTGTTTTATTTTAAGGTAATGTTAATATATAGTCCTGTGCTTAGCAGAACTAAATTATCCTTGTCTTTTAATTTGTTTTAAGTGCAAACAGCCTTAAATGGTAGCCTAGCTACCTTACATGAAGAATGAGTGTGTAATAATTAGAGAGATTTAGTGGCATCTGGGCGTGAGGAAAACAGATTGCAACCAGTTGAAACTTCTCCCAATTGGAACACCTTCACTGTTAATTGTTCAGGAGGTTTTTACTGGGAGCAGAATTGTCCACAAAGGTCTCTAATGCTCCAAAAAAAAAAAACTGGCCAGGTGATTATAACTGGCCGAAAAAAAATACTGTTTGGCATATCTCAGACAGGTCATGTGTGCTCCCCTTTTTTCTCTGATAACTTAATCTGTGTTCATCTCATTTCGGATCCAGATATTTAGGAGTTTTTTCTCGTGAGCTGAATTTTCCACAGAGGTCTCCTCTACTTTACACCGGTAAAAACATTGAATAAAGCAATTTCATGTTACAAATCAGTGTTTCTCTGACACTCCTTGGCATGTTGGAGCCGGCTGGCATCCTAGCACTCTCTGATAACTTAAGATCCAGGCATTATTGCGTTTTTTTTGTGGAGCAGAATTATCCACAGAGATCTCCAAAACAAATGGACCATGTGATTAAAAATGGTAAAAACTCTAATGTTTGAGGAAAAACTCTAGTGTTTTAGGATTTCTGCTCTTGTATGCTATTTCAGCATTTTCCCTTTTCTTCTGAAAGTTTGACAGGAATTTGTTATTCTTTTCTTATAGACAGTTAAGGCCAAGAGCCATTGGTCAGCACATTTGGTTCCACATTTAGGAACTCAAATTGTTAATATGCTTTGAAACCAGGGTTGGAAATTCACATCAGCCACCAGCCAAATGCTATTAAAATATGCAAGTGGCAGCTATATTTGCTTTATTCATCAGCCATTAAAACCCCTATTGTAATCTACTGAGTGGATAGTAGATTTTATAATCCACCAGCCACTGTGGCAGGTGGACAAAACAGTTAATTTCCAACCCTGATAATTAAAACCCCTATGTACTGAACATAAACATAATACAGAAAAATTGTGTTGAATATTTTTGCATCATATCAAAAGGTGTTTATTTATAAATGTTTTTTTTGTTCAGTAGAACTCTGTCTGTATGATTTATTCACTGTTTCTGCTGCTTACTTTCTGCATTTACATAACGAGGCCTGAAAATCAATTAAGTTTGGCTGCTGTCCGTCCATTTTCGCCAAAAGGGTTTGAGCCAGCAGATATATGATCCCTCATGTGAGAGCAGAGGGAATGTGTCCGCTGTCACCTTCCAAAAAGCTCACTAAAAGCCCTGAATAATGGCTCTATAGTGTGTTTAACTCATCCAGTGCCTGCAGTGGAAAACTAGATAGGAACATAATGTACCACTATGCATACAGATACAGGAAATATTTAATGTAATGTCTTGTGTTAGACTATTTAGAAAGTTCAGTAGGCCTATTTGTGATAATTAAGTTACAAGACGTGAATATGACGATGTTAAATGACTTAAACAAATCACTATCACCTCACAGAATATGTCAACATATAACCCAGTCTTAAATGAAGCTAGCTAAAACACAGGGACAAGGACAGTGGAGAACAGCATGGTGAGCAGTAATAGGAGTGGACAGAGTGCAACAGCATAAGCCATGACTAGCGTTCTGAGCTGCATCAGGACAGAAGTCAGTGTGTCGACATGTCGGGCTGAAAAAGACGAAGAGCCTTAGTGTCAGTGGATAGGCTTTTATCTGGAGTGAGAGAGCGAGAGAGAACGAGAAGGAGGAAAAATAGGCAGCAAGAGAGAAAGCTCTGCTTCTCCTGAGTCAGTATATTGACCAGAGCTGTTTCTTTTCATCTAGTATTTGTTTCCGATCATTTTATCAATGAAAATGGAGAGACTAGTGGTGTCAGTCCGAGGCTGATTTTTAAAAAATGATTGATAGAAATGTGGAAAACTAAATCAAGCTTTGTTGTTATGTTTTGCACATTTGATGATTGTACACAGATTTATAAACTAGAAAGGACTAAGTGCATGGAGTGCATTTCTCTACCAAGGTTACACAAGAGGTGTAAATCACAAGTTCCATCACAATACAATATTATATTGAATATTTGGATGACAATACAATATACTGACATCAGAAAGTCTGTCATGATATGATTTTGATTTTAATTCAATTCAGGGGGTCTGTAAGTGGTATGAGACAATATCACTAAATATTAGTGGTCTATTTATCATTTTTGCCCATTAATGGGTGCTGATAGGAGGCTTTAAAAGCTATAGTTATCAGTTGACCTTGGCTCCAATAGTTGCTGATGGCTGTGCTAGGCCACTTGCATTGTTTGATTGTTTAGGAAAGAGGTACACATGATTGATATATATCATCTAGTTGACAATATGTATTGATGTCACTTGGCATGGATGGTATTTGGTCATTGATCATGGCATGGATATATTAGTTCCAGATTGATATATCATTACTCCCCTGGACTTCACAATCTTAAAACTTTGCTAACTTTTTAAAGAAGTCAACTCAGTTTGGTACATGTTTGAGTTGTATTAGGAATTAGATTTTTTAATTTGTGAAGAAGAATATTTGCATTAGATGTTGATATAGCAGAGTGTGTTGAATTGAGCAAGTGTGTGTATTTTACTGCAGCCTGGTTTTAAAAAAATCCTGGAATCACATGTAATCAATTACATGGTCTTCTTGGCCACAGACAAGCAATCAAACTGGACCAAAAACATACTGTATCCTCCTTGTCAGGAGTAATAAATGAGTGAGTAAATGAATGAACACTTCCTTTAATACCATGTACACTTCTCTGCATGGTTGCAGGGTTAAGTGTCCGCTTGGCTTTGTTCCAGACAGCTAATGCGTGTCTCAGCCTGCTGTGCTGTTTGCACTCTCTGAAAAAACAAGAAATCATGGTGCTTGTTGTGTGTGACATCCTTCCTCCCATCCATACTGTCATCTCAGCAGAGCTTGGCGTCACAGCCACCATCCTCCCTCTATAGCCCTGCACAGACAGGATGTCTCCATACACAGACAAAAATGCAGAGGGTATGTGCAATACATATGTTAAGATGCAATTTTTCAATCAATATTCTCTCCTCCCAGACTTCCCTCTAACTGACTGAGCTCCTAATTTTAATTTGGATAGAACAACAGCTCAAAGCAGTTGTATATGCTGAAACATAGCAGGGACTTCTGAGGTACTTCCTCAAAAGCAGTCAACAAGCTTCTTCTTAAATGTGTTTCTCTGCTCTTAGGGATCCATCCACCTCACTATTGAATTATACTCTCTTGTTTACCATTTTCCTCTCACAAGAGAACAAAAACAGCTCAAAGCAAAAGGAAAAGCAGTGTATAATATGAGTGGAGCAGCGGGAGCCCCGGCAGTGTCATGTCTGTGTCCTGGCTGCTCAAAGATAGTGCTGGCTGCAGAAGGGGGGAAATGAGTGTGGAAATGAGGTCTGTGGTTTATGTGTGCTGGTTGCAGAATGTTTAAGGGACAAGTCAGGATCATGTAGCTGTCTCCTGATAAAGGAAGTGTACCAAAATCAAGAATTTTAGTGATTATAGATGCTGGGAGTGTCAGTTTCTTATGGGAGGCATAAGAAATTGCATTGTTATTTATCCCATTAACAACCAGTTTCCCATTTGATTTCTAATAAAATGGCTTTAATTCCAACCTGCCTGGCAATATTGGCTTTTTTTGTATCCGCATATTCCAACGTTCTGTTTACGCTATCTGATGTTTACTCCGTTACTCTGTTAGGTACTTAAGGCAAAGTTACATAATTAAAGTAGAGTTATGCAGGTTAAGTTTGGGACTTTCAGTCTTTATACTACCACCTTATTCACTCCCATCAGTGCATTGGTCATGTGATTGCAACCTTCCTGATTACGCAGGTTATATATGAATTGTGGTGCATTACTTTTCATAAGTAAACGTACCAACAGTGCCGGAGAACCGCCTGATTTGCTTGTTGACTACAACAAGTAATTTTCAATTATGGACTGTTCATTTTTGTGCTACTCCTCCTGTAAAGTCAACTCCCTACTTTTACGATCAACTTGACTTCCTACAAAATACTGGTAGTTATGTGACACCATCTGCAACTTTGCATTCAAGCCTGAAGCTGGATGGTATGAGGAATCATGAAGATAAATGACTTTTGTTGAAAAGGACCTGCAGACTTCTGCACTGCAGACACTTCACGGCAAATTCAATAATTTTCTCATTTTTGTACCACTCTTTTACCCAACAGCTGCACTGATTTCTGTGGTCTTGAACTATGTGACTTTCGTTTTTCACAGCCCTCCCATTCCCATCACTCTCCACCTGCCTCTATCACTGTCTGCTTTTATCTGCACACCTTCTCCTCTCTCGTACATTGTTAAAATCCTCCCATATGCTCAGCCCAGTCAGAACAGGTGGCAAACCACAGGTGAACCCCACACCTCCTCTTGGACTGGCCTCCATTCTGTGCACCCAAACTCATGTTGACACTGGGCACACTAAGCAGGCGAAGGAGGGGAGCCAGGAAGTTCTCTTTCAGTTTGATGACCAGATGGTTTGACTTTTTATTGGCCTTGAAGCAGGAAGCATATCCTTTTGTTACCTTAGAGCTCTTATGTGAATACAGAAATACATTTCTCTTCTTCCCACTTTTAGTTTTATGTCACTTTTTGAAAGAATGGATTAAAAAATGCAATATAGCAATTTCACTAATCACATTTAAGCACATTAGTGATTTATCAAAGAAAGGGAATTAGGTGGGATCACAAATACAGCATGAAAGAGCTATCTTTAAAAAATGAATGGTGGCTGTTAACGAAATTCAGAGATTTATTCCTTTAAAAACAAATTATGAAAGTATTATGCTAGCTCTCTGGGATATTGGTGACATTTAAGAATACATTCAGGGTTGGTGACCTGGAACTTGAATGAGTAAGTGTAAGATCCTATTAGAGTTTACATTTAATGGTTGGGAAATATCTGAAGACAGAGAATTGTTTTCAGATAGCTTTACAGTGCCAGCTGTGTGAGTACACACACTGCCTCAAGCTAATCACCATGTGTGTAATTCAGAAAACATGGACTCAAGGGCCTCAGTAATTTCCACAGTGCATTCTGGACAAATCTCAAAATTATGTAGTTTATGTTCAAAGGGTGCATTCAGTCGAACAGAATAAGGGAATATGACTGATATGCGAGTGTCCAGGTTCATGTATGTCTTCAAAAGGGTCCCTCCTGCTCATGTCACTCCACACTGAAGCAGTTGTGTGCAAGTGCTGGCTGGATGCACTTCAGCAGGAGAAACATGCTGAGGGGGTGGGAGGTGTGACAGGACTGCAAAGCTTTACAAATGGATAAAAGAAGTCCTCTGTGGATGTGTCGAGGATGTGCTGAGAATAAAAGGAGACGAGAGGAGGACAGGGATGGATGAGAGACAACTTCTTGTCGACCGTCTTGGTGCATTAATCACCTCCATCACCTTATTAAACTTTACTGTAATGTAAACCCCCGTATCTCGTCTCTGTCTGCCCTTTATTGAGGCATAATTCCTGCAAAGGCACAAACCACTGTAAGATGAGTCCATTTTGTGTTATCTTTGCTATTCTTGAGCGCACAGCTGCCATCTCTTAAGTAATTCTATTTGTTCCACTTTGAAGATTGTCTCTTTTTCTCTCCTTTGGGAAAACATAAATGTCTGCCCTCGGTGTGCGTTGCTTTCTAAGACTATCAGAAAAATGTATTTACACATCCAAACCTGGTGTGAGTAGCATTTGTGATTGGTTTTCGCCTTGACACATAGGTTAACATGATAACAGTCAATTAAAAGATTTTCCTAAAAGGTCAACTTAACATTTTCTGCAACTTTAACAGCCTAACACCATTCGAAGTAGTCTTTACACCCAGAGCCATCTCTGTAAATGCGTATACTTGGAATCAGGTGTCCTCTAAATGGTGGTGTGACATACCTGGCTCTTCCTAATAGCTTCGTTTGTCATGTTTAGAGTATTTAATTCTTTGCTGACATGCAGGCTGAATGGATATGCCCAATGCGTAGGCAGTCTGATTTTTCACACTGCCAGTTAATAGGGCAGAGCATCAACATGTCATTTTAGATATATTTTTCACTTATAGACAAAATGAATTTGGTTGCACTTTCCAAAAAGCACCTTTTATAATGGCCCCATATGTTGTAAGTAATGACTTAAATAAATCACTCACTAATGCATTATAGATTAGTTCTGAGCCATTGATAAGAGATGCTTTTGGGTTTCTGGGTTGTGAAAAAACGAACAAATATTTGGCTGGTTATTTACTCTCCTCTAGAATAACACCTGCTTTTTGTTTTGGAATAGCTCTTAGAAAGACACTCAAATGGGCAATCGACCACTTACCTTCTGAAAAAGAGCTGCAGAGCATATGAACCCAAATCCATTTATTAACATTCACAGCTGCAGACTTGATGGATTGTAATTTCTTGTAGTTTCAGTATGCATACTTTCATCATTTACGTTCTTCATGAAATAACCATCAGAATCATTTATTGGTTATTGACTAAATGTTTATTGTACGAGCTCCTGTCCAAAGTAAATTCTGGTAATGGGTCCAAACTGGCAAACAAGAAGTTAGAGCTTCTAATTGGCTTCATAGGCTGAATCCAAAAGTCCACACTCTGGACTTGTGGACTGAGCTCTCGCAAACTTCAGTAATATGTACTGTGACGTTTTCACTGTCTTCACATAAAGTCTGAGAGGGCATAGACTATAAGTTGATGGATAGGCCTCCAATCTGTTTCACTTGTTGACATAGAAAAGTTTCAGTCACAACTACAGACATTTTTCAGATGTAATTGCTGCTGTAATATTTAAATTAATCCCATGTAGGCTATAGAGTTATTTTGTGACTGAACAAAATGATATTTATATATAACATATAGACTATAGACATTCAAATGCAGAATTGTTTGTAAATAAGGGCTGGCCTGTAACTATATAGGTTGGGTATTATTTACATTGGAAGACCTCCTTTGTTGTTTTTCAGCTCCTTTTTTTAGCCTTTATTTTTGCATTATTAATATTATTGGTCGGAATAATATTCAACCACATAATGATATATATATATATATATATATATTTATATTCACAAATTATTTGTTTCCAGTCCACAGTTGGAAAACAAAACAAATTTACAATGTCAAGTCCATATTGCCATGAATTGTGGGTAATCAGTGGTGAATGGTGGAGTCTGCACCCCTAGCAGACTCTCTAGACATCTGCAGAAAGTGTTGACATCCCGAGAAAGTCTGCAACTGCTGTGAAATCCAGATATTTGGAATCAGCCTAAATTCAGGGTTATACGTTTTCCAGTAATTTTCTTTTTAAATCACATTAAACAACTTATATTTATTATAATGTATGTTACATGCTTGTTATGTAACAACAGAATGAATAATGATTTAGTCATTGTTTTGTTGGTTTTAAGTAGAAATGTTATTTTTTTATGAACTGATAATATACAAACCTTGTTTAATCTGTCTGAGGAGCTTCCTGTTAAAAAGCAAGGGGTAGAAGCTCTTCAAGGGAAATTTATTGTTGGTTTCCTTCTGTTCTTTTGAAAAGTTTTTGTAGGTTTATTCATTTGTTCATGCTTTTTTGTTTATAACTTTGCTTTCACAGCCTCACCAAAACCAGCCTGAACTGTTGGTGTGATGCAACTTTTAAACATAGTATTTACCAGGTGAAGATTACTCCTGCAATCCTTATAGAACCTTATAAGAGCATTAATGGAAATAAGAATAGCTTCAGCTTTAAAATTATACCTTTGTTACCAATATTATATCACCCTTTCTTTTTCTCTCTTTCTGTTAACAGAAAAATCCACCTATGATGCCTCCGGCTCCTCGTCTTTACCAGGCGACCCCACAGTCACGGCTGCTCCTGCTCATCCATTGGCTGATGTGTCGGTGGCAGAGGAGGTGCCTTTCTCAGTCGTCCATTCAGCTGGTGATTCAGAGTCTGAGGGGGAAGGTTTATCAGGACAGCCTGCCTTTTCTTCTGTCTTAACCGTCATGGCAGGAACTGTCAAACATCCAGTGAGCCTGGATCAAAGTAGAACCTCGCCAACCATCACCAGGGACGAGACCCACACCACTCAATGGCCTTCACATAGCTCCAGCCAGGGTTCAGAGATGTCCTCCTCATTGTCGTCTTCAGGGGACAGGATCTCTCTCGCCAGCTCAGGTCTGACTTCCAGCATGTCTTTCCAACATACCACACCACCTCAGACCATAATCATGACATCAACTGTCTCTAGGCCATCGCATGTGGCTTTAATGGATGGAAACAGGAATGCGTCATTATCAGCAGCATCATCTTCTTCTTTGTCATCATCACTGTCTTCATCAGTTCAACCCACTTCCTCTGTGTTATCATCCGTAGAGTCACTGCTATCTTCTGCTGGATGGATGAAAAAAGTAGCTTCATCTCGAGTTCAAAGCATTATGTCTAGTCCTACTCCTCAGACATTAGCACCACCAGGGTCTCTGGGTTGGACATATAGTCTAACAACAGCACACTCTACTACTCATTCAGTTGTTGACCTACCAGCTGTTCCACAGAGACTGCAAGGCACTACAACTAAGTCATCTCACTCTCCAAGTGAAACCAGCATTGAAAAGAGCACTGAAGTGACAAAATACTCATTATACTCATCAGCGGATAAAATCTATGGAGGGATTGGAGCATATATAAGGAGTGTAGGCACAGAAGTCATCAAGTCACCAGCAACCAGCACATACACATCATTTTCTGCTCCTAACCATCGAGAAAATCTTTTAAAGATTTTATATGGATCCACTCAAACCCAGAACCCAGGTATGAACTCTCTATCAGCCAATAATCTTGAAATTAGCACCTCACTTCCCTCCAATCAAGAGAGTCAAGCTGTTCAAAGGCAGCAGGGAGCTTTACAAAATCCCACATCAGCACTGCTGTCTGCCCATCCTAAAGGCTATTCAGTTTCTAGTCATGTCACACAGCAGATGTTAAATCAAACAGCATATGCGGAAAAGGAAAACGAGACAGCCGTAGATAGTCTGACTTTTGTTAGTGAAAGCGTCAGAGATACAATCATGTTGCCTCTTAATTCACGTATTGTAAATCCAACCGTATCACCAGCAATGACGTTCAGATCCGCTGATTCTCCAGCAAGTAAAACGTCTCTCTCTGAAACTGCAATCACTGAGCTAACACCTATTCACTTTGGCATGGTGTCCTCAGAGCATGCATCTAATCCCGCTGATTTACTGACGGCAGCGGGTCACGGCAGCCCCAGAGTTCCTGCCATCAATATAAATTACAACCAGGGAGAGATAGCAGGAGCAGACCTCAAATCCATTTCCGCTCAAGCTCACCCGAATAACTCACTTTCGCTCACAGGGCCAAGGCTGGACTCCACCACTGGTTCCATCCTCAGTTCTATCACCAGAACAGGAACAACCTCCTCCACATCAGAGTCAGAGTCGCTTCATTTGCCAAGTAATGGAGTTATAAACGTTCCAGAATTTGTAACACAAACAGGGTCTCCCAAAGGCATCACTCAGGAGCCTGGAGGATGGACATTGCCAAAAGTAATATTTTCCTCCAACACTGGGATGATGTCTCTTTCTGGTTCAGTGTTGCCAGTTAGTTTAGCAAAGGATATGACTTACAAAAACATGTATGAAAGTCTCTCACATACTACTCCGCCTACAGACTTATTGTCCTTTTTTCTCAGCCTCAGCCCAAACAACACTGATGACACTGGTCTGTCTGCCAGTAGTGAAGTTAATTTTGCAGACCAACCCAAAATCTCAGTATCTTCACAAGGACCTTTTCAAACAAGATCTTTAGCTACGTTTCCCCACAAGTTTTTTACAACATCTGATCAAACTACTCCTCATGAATATCTCCAGACAGCGTCCTCGGCTGACACCTCAGCTCATATCATAAAATCTGAAAGGGCTGGTCGCAGCATACCATCAACTTACAGGGCCGAAACAACTGCAGGGAACAATAAAACGACACCAGCCTCCAGTGTTTACATGGCATATGGAAATAAGCCCTCTGAGAGCTTCCACAGAAATACAGAAAAAAGTTCACTTTCTCCTTTATTTAATGGAAATAAAGAGTCTACTGTAATCAGAGACACTGTATTTTACACAGAGGATGTTACATCAGGACAGTTCACAACAAAGTATCCAAATTTCGTAACTACAGATGATTTCTTCATGTTGAATAAAGGCCCTCAAGGTTCTGGCAAAGGTTCTCAAGCAACTTCTGATGCATCGTCAGAACCTCTTAAAAGTCTTTCTCGCAAAGATAATGTGACGATGTCTTTTCCTTCCTCCTGGTCTGAAATCTTCCTGACACTCAGCTCCGCTTCTCCCTCTCAGGGACCAATCACCAGTGTGAGAAGTGATAGTGCAAATTTTGATTTAGGCAGACAAAGAACCATTCCCTTTGCTGCTTCCTCTGCTGCAACTACTTCCTCCAGTTATGGACAAAACAGCCGTGAATCATTTAGCGCTATTTTCAGCTTTGGCACAAAATTAATGGCACCATATACAAAATGGAAAGCCACCAAGCCTGTGTCTTTTCAAAGTGCTGCCTTTGAATTAGAAGATACATCTTTTGGCTTTGATAGGGCAAAATCTAATTCACAAACAGATGGCCCATCGTATGAACATCTGAAGTTGGAAGACAGACAAAAGGCTAATATGCATATATTTAATTCAATTGATCCAACTGTAGTCACCAGTGTTCCAACTTCATTTTATCCAACTGTTGGCGAACATCCATCTTTTACATATGTTAAAGGAACATCAGAAAATATAAAACAGAAACTGAATTCATCTCCTGCTAATCTCAGATCTGCTGCAGCTGTCCAAGTACAGCAAGGAGCCACTGTGAACACTGCATGGGGCTCAGATGGTTCTCTGCCCCTCGCTCACATGACTCCAGACTCCATGAAATCTTCAAAAGCTTCTTCTCTTGCATTGGCGTATAAGAGCATGCACAGCCCCCCTCCGGCAGATGTTGACTCTCTTGAATATGCATTTGATGCTGCTGTCACACTTTCAAATAACCCTGCACTCAGTTTCTCTGATATTGACAATATCAATAACACAACTGATTCAAAAACGAGGGGGTTAACCCTTCCAACTGAGCTGGAACCATCATCTGTTTCATTTCATTCATCATCTTCAGAGACTTCACCATTATCATACAGTAGTTTCAAAGCTTTTCAGTCCTCCTCCCTACATAACCCCAAAATGTCAGTGTCGTCTAAAGCTCCATTTTCGTCGTCATCGACGTTGCATTCACTTGGCAAAATATTGTCAGTAAAACCAACCATGCACCCAGGCACTGCATCATCATCTGGGTCTGTAAAAGCCACATTTCCATCCTCATCATCAAGTTTCACCTCATCAATAGATCACTATCTCTCAGAGGAAGTCACTGAGACATTTGTCCTTACAGAGGCGGGGATGGACGAGTTAACCGCTGGAACATCTAGAGCAGTTGCGCTCACTTTCCCCAAAGAAAAAGCGGCCAGTCTAGCCCCCTCTCAATCAGTCAGAATTACCCTTTCTGATGGGCCCACCGAGAGGACATCTCAGGTATCACCTCTGCCCCATGGACAGGAAACCCTGACAGACTCTGTCCAGCTTACCACCACAACTGTAGCTTCAACCACCACAACCATGCCTTTCCCAAGAGTCACCACCGGAACCACACAGCCTGCCACCATTACCATGCCCGTGCCTGTGACCAGGAGAACCACCCCAACCACAACCATCAGGACTCAAACCAGCAGGAGAACGTTCACGCCACCCGTCCCCAGAACGAGTCCTCCCAGGGGGGGCTCTACCATTTTCCTTTCGCCTTTTACCACCACCACAGAGGCCCCACCACAGCAGTGCAACATCACAGAGAGACTGTGGGTGAAAACAGGTAAAGAATACTTATAACACGGTTTAAATAAAAACAATTAAACTGTGGATTTTATTTCTCTGACATGTTCTGCTCGGTGTCTGCCTTAGTTTCTCCCTTGTTTTGCCCGCATGTCTCTGTCTTTTTATCTCTCTTAGTTGTTTCCATCTATGTGAGAAGAAACAGGCTGGACAGCATTCAGAGGCAAAACCTGCGAAGGGGACTAAGTCAGGGTCTCCGAAAAGCTCTGAATGATACATCGGCCCAAGCACAGGTCAGGCTGTTATCAGTTTCTGTTAATCACTCAAGAGAAATGCAGGTGTTTCAGCTAATGGAGGCGGCAGTGGCTCAGGAGGTAGAGCGGGTCATCTTTTAATCACAAGGAGGGTGGTTTGATCCCCTGGTCCTCCTAGTGTATGAATTTGTGTGTGTACAAGTGAATGAGAGGCCAATTGTAAACATTATAGTCTGGTAAGGTAGAAAGGCGCTATATAAATGAAGTCCATTTCCCATTTAATGGATATATACGTAAACTGTCTTAGAAAATTAAAACATACACCTCTCAACTGAACGCATAGTATATTATATATATGTCATGGTGTGATTATTGTTTTTGTTGTAAGTGTGGAGGCATTATCTGTGCAGCACTTAACGCTACGGGGACATTTTATATTGTATCGTATCGTATATCTAAAACTGCAACTACTACTAAAACTATTAAAAAGGCTCTAATATGCAACAATATTTGAAGCCATTCATTTACTATTGTATTGGCCAAGTGTAATGAATAATGATGAAGCTGACACTCGTTTATCCTCATCCATTAACTGAAATATTCAACAATAAAACCTGTGCCACAGTTTATATTTCAGGAGACACAACATTCACTGTCTCAGTTATTGCAGCCTTAGCCTTTTTTTTTTTTTACTTTTTTGTTTGCCACTTCTAAGGAAAAAATGTGCATTTTCTGGCTTCATGACACTATTGTTTCAGTTTCTGTGATGCTGTGAACTACACTTTTGCTTTTTTCTATTAGGGGCCATGCTTCTCTCTGACAGCAACTTTACTGCTTCTCCATGACACATCTCTACACAAACGCCTGTCATTTTAGAATGACCCTAATTCCTTAACACAAGCACAGTGGTAAAAAAAACAAAAAAACAACTTGATTAACATAAAGACAGCATTAACTTCCCTTAATTGTCAGCAAGTGAAATCCACACTACTGTTTTTCTTTCTCTACAGCGTCAACAGCATCATTACTCAGAAACAACTTAAACCTGTCACCTAAAGCAGAGTTAGAATCAGAATAAATGCAAACATAAATTTAAAGTTTTTGCCTTGTTTGCATGTGCATTGAGTGAAGTTAATGGTACTCAGATTTATTGTTATTCAAGACTCGTCTCCCTTTAATGAACAGATTTATTTAAAGAATTCTTTTTTTTCCTTTAAAGCAGTTTGTAAATGTTGATTGACAGCTACTGATTTACAGACCCAAGCTGTTACTCAATCTTGGCAGAAAATCAAGCAGTTTTGTAACACTGGTGAACAGTGAATGGTTCGTATTCATGCCCTCAACAGAAATCTGGAGGTTTATTAGCTTGGACTGAATTAGACACTTATACCGAGGGCTCTCATGTAGGCTATGTGAGAAGAGATGAGTCCTAATATAGAAATTAGGTTGACTGAATGTGTCCCTGAAGGCAGTGGGTGATGTCACATATTTGAGTAACTGAACCAACACTAAAACAAGATATAGATTAGGACTGTGGCCATAGTTGTAGATGAGAACTGTTGTTCCAATTCCTTCATATTTATTTACTTATTTAAAACCAGAGAGTTCACAGAATCTATCCACACTTCAACCAAAAGCAATTTACCCAAAAACTAAGAAGGAAACCAACCTCAGCATTTCCTCTGCAATAATGACACAAGCAGATCCAGTGCACACACAATGATCTCCGTGTCTGTGGATTAGCCGTTTGTGGAACCAATCATGGTTCCCACTGTGCCAAAAACCATTCTCTCTCTCCAGTAAGCCTCTAATACCTCCGCTCAGTGTGACTTTGTATCAGGAGCACCTCTTGGCTATGAAAAGCGACAAAATGCAGCTGGTGAGAAGTAGAAATATGTGTGTTTTAGTCTATATGTGTGTGTTAAAAGCAGAGATAAAGACTCCCTCTGGGGACCATTTTAGCAAGCTGGTAAAATGTTTTCTGTGCATGTACTGAACATGGGAAAAAATCAATGGCTAGAATTAAATTGGGTTGTAAAAAACTGTTTTCAGGGGAAACAGATGAAGCAGCGGTTGGATTTCTTCCCTTCATAAAAAAAAACTCTCCTCCTAGTCTCCAGTGGGTTGGAGTGCCTTCAGAGTGTTGCAATTTTGAGCAAGTGCTAAGCACATTTATGTGTGCATGTTTTTGTGTGTGTGCGTTTTGTATATCTGCAATCTGGTGAAATGTCTCGGTGTGTTGTATTTCTCAAAGTGGAAGTATCAAATAATTGAGAGTGAGGCCTGTGTGTTCGTCCTGCCTATGTGAAGGTCAATGCTCTCACATGCTCCCTCTCTGTCTCTGTCTCTCTGTAGTCTCTGAAGGTGTCTTGCTTCACTGCACTCCTGTCACCCATTTCAGCAATGCTTGGGTTCCTTTTAGTAGCACTGCTCTTTCATCCAATGGGAAGCAAGCTGTTGGCGAGGGAAATTGCCTCTGTGTTTAATTATAGGTTATAAATGGTTGGGAGGAGAGAGATGTGCTATGCTGATGCTAAAAAGATGATGAGAAATAGACTAAATGAAGTGAACGACGAGGCTAAAACCATTTTGAGCCTTTAAAGAATACATAAAAGTAAACTATTTTTGTGTCTTGTGCTTAGGGCTCTCCAGTGACTTGAAACTTTTAGAAAAACTGACTGAGATCCGTCGGGTTAATCTGCTGGCAGTCTTTCACACTCTTTGAGATAGAGTTAGTGGGTGTGTTACCAAACTCTGGCTTTCTGGAAATGCAATCTCTTAATAACACCTTCACATGGGTGAAGCCTGAGAGGATGAAGTGATAATAAAGGGCTCTTTTCACAGAGCTCGTAACAAGGCTGAATTGTGAGGAGGCAGAGTGGTTACTCTCAGCTACAGAGAGGATAGGCTCTCAGTGTTTTTGGCTAGCGGATCTCCTTGTTAGCGCAGGCTTTCAGATGGGGTTAGATAACAGACCTGAATGGTTTCACCTCTCCTACACTCACATCTAGTTTTGCTACATCTGTCATCGTTCGCTCTCCGGTTTCTGTGTATGTGGAGTTCACCAAAACGTCAAACTCTTAACTGACGATCACCTGCATTTGTAGGTACACACAGTTATGAAACACACATTTCACCTGTATTTCTGTGAGAATGAGAGCGCAGTGATACCTGGCCTCTTGGATTTAAAGTGAGGGAACACAAGCCTCTTTGTCCCAAACTCTCTGTTTAACAGTCTCTCCCATGTCTCTCTCATCTTTACTCCCTTGTCTCTCTCTCTCTCTCTATCCTCAACAGCCCTTCAGTCCTCCTGACTCTCTTTTCTCATTTCTGTATTCCATAATCACTCTCTCCCCTGTTGCTTTCATTAGCGAGAGGTTAGAATACACTCTTTACGTGCTCCATCAATCCAATGCAGTTCAATATCCTGTCATTCAGCTTATTCACTAACATGACTGATTGACACTATCCTCTGATCCTGCCTAAAGGGCCATATCACGGATAGGTTCTTGTCGATTAACTGCAAGTATTTTACATTACATTACCGACAACAGAATGTGTACAATTTTTAATCGATTTTACTAGCTTCCATGCATTGGATGGTTTCCTGTCATTCATTTCATCAGAATGATATGAAAATAAAAATTCAAACTTGCTTCAGAGAGGCCTTTTTCACAGCAGACATTTTGATTTGTCACAGTAGAAAAAGCACAGGTATTACTAATAATATTAATGATGACAACATTTTATTCAAGTGTCCCAGTGAGCCATGACTGTGTGACAGTGAGTCAGCATGCATAATATCACAACTCTGAAAATGAAGCAGCTAAATAGAATTCAGCCATCATTCATTTCATGATTTTCACCTGTGCTTTTCACACTGCTGCATGTTGTTCTTCCTTTAAAAAAGGTTATTGGTTAAGGGCTTTCGCATCAAACCATCATTTTGATATTTTACCACACAGTACTGGCTTTGACAAAGGAAATAAAGCAAGTTAAGTAACAGATTCTCCTTTTAGCAACTCAGTAGTCACACTGCATTAAAATGAAAATCACTCTTAAACCTTGTGGTGGTTTTTGGCAGTACAATAGATACCACAAGACAAAATATGTCAGCCATCAGAGACTTTAATCATGTTGTTTATCACTTCAGTACCTGTGGTTGTACTGTGGGTAATGATGCCAATCAAGCTGCAATGCTGCGAATAACAGCTTTTTGGTAGCATTTGATATACACGACTCCTGCATCAATGTGATGAAGTACCTTTTTATTCCACAGGAGGTACCACAGTAGCCCCAGAACTTTGTCAGGAGGATGTGAACCAGGAACTTGTTTAAATCTTGCATTTTTATTGTTAGGATGTTCTTAACAGTTTTACTATGGTTGAGTATAGTTTATGTTCTTTATATGTACGGTTTTGTTTTGTGGGTATTTATTTCCTGTTTTGGTGATTGTACCCATTGAGAGGAATGGATACAATTCATTGGATTACATTCCTGTTTGAAGCAAATTAAAAAAAAAAAACTTTATTATTTAAAAAGTGGTTTAAAATGTTGTTTAAAGAGCAGCCTAACTTTAGCTTCTTAGGTTTCATTTTTCACCTTGCTGTAGAAGTGACCTGTAGGACCTTGTGATATCACTGTTGGGTGTGTTCACTGGAACAACAATCACATCTGTCATTAGCCTGTGGGTGAGCCGCAAAAAAAGGTTATTTGTGGATGTTATTTTGTCTTAATTTTATGTGGTTTGGATCATGGGTGTTGGATGAATATAAGTATATCATAATAACGTAATAAAAATAATATCATTTAATTATTTTTAATCCTCTGACTGCTGATGTTTTGTGTCTGCAACGTCTTCTGTGCCAGCTGCAATATGAGAGCTGCTTTTCAGGTGTGTTACTAATAGACACCTTAACTGTGGAGATTTGCAGCTCAATATAATAAGACTAACCAAAAAATATTCATTTAAATTCTATTACCTGAAATATTTTCGTTTTAAAATATTTAATATTAATTTCTCATGTATGAATACAGAATTATCACTATAAATATGCTGCCCAACGAATTTTTTAACAATGCATATGATTATAGGATCAACGACTTCAGTTCAGGCTTTAGATCTTCTGCTGGTGAGTGCTTGGGTTGTGGAACTATAGGAGTCTGCCATACGCATGCTGGTTATAATCAGAGGCTTGGGTTGTGATACTGATTGGTCATGTGCAGACTGTGCTGGGTATGATCAGAGGTGAAAAAGGCCTGAAACCTTTAACGAGAGGCGGCAGTGAAACACAGTTTTTAGCCTGGTGTGAAGTTGTAGCCCACTCAGCTATAGGCATTGTGCATGGCCTAAAACATGATAAAAACTACCAAAGTGGTCCTTTAAGGACATCTAATTCTGTTCTCTACTTCATCCTCCTAGGTGGAGACAGTATTTGGTTCTCCTAACATGACAGTGGCTTATCACGTGACTGGAGGGGACATGGTTTACCCTCCCTCTGTAGTGCTGGAAGGCTTGGACTCCTATGGCCGTGATAAGCTGATTTCAGACCTGCGACAGTACCTCCCCATGGTAACAGCCCTGCCCCTCCCAGTTGCATTATGGAGATCAAGCCCAGCCACTGGCTTCCAGCTGAAAACAGGTCAGCCAATGTTCAGTTGGGATAAAAGAAAAAAATAAGTCACAGATAAGCTTGAGATGTACTGTTATTTGTTCCTGCTGTGATTCTGCTCTGGAGCTATTTCAGTGGAAACTAGGTTTGAGGAGTAATAAAAGAAAATAAATCTTGTGATTCCACATCAAAAGAGGAAATAACAATTGCATGTCTGCTCAGAATTTATGTTTTCCGCATATGGTTTTGTGAGGTCATTTTGATTTTATGCTCCAGTGCTGCAGTTTGTGGGAGCAGGTGATGATCCTCGGTCCTGTCGCTTCTCCCAAATGATGGAGCAGAGGCTTGAGAAGGTGTTTTTGGAAGCACAGGCCAAAGTGCTCAACGCCAACAGCAAACTCTCTGTTCAGGTACTGTGGTGTAACAGTTGTGTAGCACTGTATATGTGTTCGGTTACTGTTCCAGTGATAATGCTGCGATTTGTCACATAAAGTCAGCATTGAAACATGCACAGTGTAGTATTCTGGTGTTCACTGTACTTAAATAGATCAAAACAATCTGAGGTCTGACTTAATAGCACCTTTTTTTTAAAAAAAAGTCCCAAACAAAAAAAACAACCCAAACAAAAGTAAAGCTAGATTGAGTATGGACACTTGACTTTGCTAACTTTTGGGTGCAGTATAAAAGAAAAGACATAATTTCAACAGTTTCATCTCCTGTTACACATCAGTTTTACCATGATGTTGAGGTGATTTGACAGCTTCAGACAGATGCAGACTGTGTGCGATTTGTGCAAAATTGTCCCCTTTAGGCTTTGCCTTTTAAACAGAGCTGCTTCTGAGATGCAAATTAATTATGTTTAGGGAGGCAATGTTTGCATTAATTTTAATGAGCTGCCACATTAAAGTGCACCCTATATTAAAGCTAATTTGACGGTTATGCATGGATGAAAAAAATAATACTGCAATATTTTTGCACTCTTTGATGCCTTGCCAATTTCCCAGCCGTTGTGCTTCTTGATGATTTTCCTATTTGTTGATCCAAGACAACAATTGATTTTTTGATGTTTGTCGTCTCTGCTAGTTTGTTTTACACGATTTGTACTAATCTTTTAGATTTGCACATTACAGTAATGTCATCGCAAGCATTTTATTTGGTTCTACCTAGGTTTTTCGTTGTCCTCTTCTGACTCTGAGCCTGTACTCATCCTGTTTTTTTCTTTCTCCCAGATGCTGAGTGTCTCTCAGGCAGCAGGCTCTCCTGCTGTGTCATTGGTCTACACTGTGAGAAATGGGACTGTCTTCCTTAATGGCACTACTGCTTCAAACCTCCTTGGTCAGCTGTCAGCTGAGCTGGTGGGCTACTTCCTCTTCTATCCGCCACTTATCATTGCTGAGCGTAAGTTACAATTTGCATTCAAATATACGTCAGTATATTATGTTAGTCGGGAGTAATTTAACAGCCTTACAAGAGGAGACACCAGAAGTAGTTCTCTTGGGAATGATTTGTTCTCCAAATACAAATAAGATTGGACAAAAAACCAAAAAGAAAAACAAGTGCTGTGATTTTCCTTTGTTTTCCATTCTAGGTTCTGTATAAACTTTTCATGCTGTGACTCACAAAGTATGCTGGCTTAATATCTTTGATTTTAGACCTCCAGACTAAGGACTTGATACATTTGATTGACTATACAAGTAGATATCAGGACCCTATCCAACCTTAGAAACTGCAACTGATTTGATGTCGTGCAAGTGGTTGTTTTCTGAGCATTGTTTTGCATTTACAAGGACCGGACTATCTCACAAGGTCTCTCTAAGCAATGGTAGAACTCAGGAATTCCATCGCTAAGCCTGACTGACGTCCAGTTTCTCAGTAATTGGATGTTTGTGACTGTTCTGCTGCTTTTACGATCACAGTTGTTTTTTAATGATTGAGTCACTTAAAGATAGTTGATGCAAGGACGCAACTAAGCCCATGCCTTTCATCTCAGCCTCCTTTGAGGGCATACTCAGCCAAGCGCTCCATCTCTGTTAGAGTTGTGCTCTGAGAAAAACAAATGAAGAGTGACAGGGAATCAGCCTGAGTCTAAACAGCAATCTTTGTAGAGTCCCCGTGTGGAGCCTGTTTCCAGTGTGATATGTAAACTCCTCAACAGAGGGAGATATGGCAGATGCAGAATTCAGAATTCAAAGTATAGGTCCAGCAAAAGAACGAGCAGCTGCGGCTGATACAGGAATATAAACCTCTTTTATACACACAGTTTCACTCGCCAGTTTACCGCAACCCAAAGCTTATTTTTTGAGCTTCAAGTCTATTCTATTCCATTTATGCTTCTAGCTAGATCACACTCACACGATGCTCACACTATGCCTCCTGTGTAGGCATAGTGATGCAGCTTATTTGAGCGAAAAGGGCCTCATTGTCTTTCATAATGTAATCTCTGTCTCTGTCTTGTAAAAACCTGTATGAGGACACACTGGGTCAAGGAGACTTTGGAGATCCAGAGGCAGCCTCTGGATTGGCCCACGCCTGTAAATTGCAGCTCTGGTGAGGTTTTAAGCAGAAATAAGCCTCGTTAGCTGAATTTTAATGGTTTCTAAACAGCTGCAGTGCTTGAATTTCTCAAGACTTTGGTCAGTTTGACATGACTGAGCTTTCGCTATGCAAGATTATGTTCAGGATTACAGGGTCGATGCTTGAGCCAGAAATTAAAAGGACAGTTCACCAACAAAAAAAAATAAACAATAAAATTTGTCCTCTTCCCTGTTGTGCTGTTTATCAGTTTAGATTGTTTTGGTGTTAGCAGCTGAATGTTGGAGATATCGACCATTGAGATGTCTGCCTTCTCTCCAGTGTAATGATAAAAGGACAAATGACCAAGGACAAACTGACTAGTAAATCTACCTTGTACCGTTTTAATATAAGACACTGAGCTTGTGATGCTCAAAATGCAGAAAAACACATTTGAAAACTGTACAGCAATGTCTCTATCCACAAATCATGACTTACTTACTCAATATAATCCACAGACCTTGTTGTGATAAGTTTCATGCAGGAACTATTTTTTTCAGACTACACCCACCAATCATATCACCATGCACAAGGAAGTATGGTTTGGCTGCTAGCGCAGTAGCACCTCTAAGCTAGCTAATGTTACAGCTCAGCTGACCAGAACACCATTAATGTCTTCATCACGTGCTATCAGAAGAACGAGTGTGTCGTCCATGACTAGATGGACTCCACCACAAGCTGAGTGCCCGCTAGTTCCATTATACTGGAGAGAAAGCAGACAGGAAAAATATGTAATTTTTTAAAATACAGGGGCTTCCCTGTATTGAAATCTAACTGAGCTCAACCTTGAAAGCACTCAGAAAAAAAAAATCCTTTTCCATTTGTCCTTTGCTAGGCTACAGAGCTTCACTAACCTCCCAGAGTGCACCTGGCTGGACCATATTTAACTGAATTTAGAACGAAAACTTCATGTTCAGTCATGTGCTGTTAAGACTGGAGTATGTTAGATAATATCTATCTGAAAAGACACACGCCATTTCCCAATTCAGGGGCTTGAGTGTCCTTTGCAGGATGTAAAAGTGAGGCTGAAACTGTGCTCCCTTCCTCAATTATATGTCTAGCGGCACAGAGACCAAAATTAATGGTGCGCCAGTGCGCTCTAACTCCATGTGACCTGGTGCTAGAGAAAAATATGTCCAGGCTAGAACAATCGGTGATCATTTTTTGCCTTGTGTCCATTATTTACTCCATTTAGAGGCTTTGTCATTGGTCCATATGTGATAGAGGTGTCTGGTGACCTGCTTTACCAAATACTTGGCACATAAGACATAGTTATATAATACTTATCCACTTTTCGAGTTGATGTGGATAGCTTCAATGTTATGTTGCACAATTAACCAGCCTGCAATAGATTATGGGACACTGAGGGCCACAGATGATACAGATATAAGACAGATAACTGAGAGGTTGTTTCTAAAACAAGTTGCATCCCTTAAATCCAGTATTTAAAGGATGCAGCCCCTGAGCAGCGTCAGTGTCATTGGGGGCAGATGACAGTTTTGGTTTACACTCTCTTTAAATCAAGATGAATAGAATTTCTGCTTGTGAGCATCAAATTAAAACTCACTTTGTGTTGTGATTGAATCAAGTTAAAAAGCAAGGTTACCCACGGGCAGGATGATTCAGTTAGGGAGCCGAGAAAGCGAGGGAGGCAACGAGGGAGGCAACTAAATACCAAGAAAAGACTCTAAGAGAGCATAAACTGACACGGAGAAAAATCCAGGAAGACTGGAGAGTAAAAGAAAGAATGAGGGAGTGTGTGACAGTGATTTTGCTCTGTTTGTTTTGTAGCCTCGCCATTAGTGATATTACACTGTTCGCAGGAGGTGCGAGCATATGCTGGCAGCGGCTGCCTCCTCACTTCAAAGCCAATTATCGCAGTAAATAATTAACAGTGGGGGATTCTCATACCACCTTGGGCTCTGCTCTGACAGAAAAGGCCCGCGATCTCACACCACTCTACAGTGCCTGTTTGCAGCATCGAGTTCTCAGTTGTTCCTGTGGTGCTTGTGTGGCTACGCTCAGCTGTTTTACTCTCCCTCTGCTCTTCAACTATTTGTCTGGTGGAATATGAGTGGAGCTGTTAGCAAAATCTCTCTTTTTAGACCATAACAATCACTGAAAACTATAATCCAAGAACTGATGCAAAATTCTTTCAATAATGGCTTTCTTTCTATGAGCTGGAATGACTCGGAATGGCTATAAATGCTGTACAAATGTATTCCCCAGGCTCTCATCACACAGCAACAGAGGCTCATGTGAAACCTACTTGCCGACTAATACTCTACATGATTCAAACTTATAGACAATGTTGGACTGATTTTGCTGACAGCCCTGCAGCCCTATCCATTAACAATGCTAAAGCCCTTACTGTTCCTCTCACCCTGCTCCCCCACCCCTCTCTCCTGTCATGCCTGAGTGTACATTTCTGTAGCGCGCCTGCTTTCACAGGCCAGTGGTACAGCATTCCCCCAAACACTGCACCAGCCTCCAGCACAAGAGCTTAATCAGGCAGGAAATAGACGTAAAAGAACACAGAGACAACGAGAGCTCAGGCAGCTGAAAGCTCTCCTTGCTTCTGTATTTGTCTGACATGCAGTGATAACGAGGATTTAAACTGAGATTTCAAACGCACGGAACTGTTACCACTCTCCACAAGAACTTTTAGAGGGTTTTTACATATTTGGTCCAGGTTTATAAGCACTGCTTTCTCAAAAAACAGATGTCTTGCTAGCAAGACCACCATCTGTGGTAATGATAACAGCTGCAACAGTGAAAATAAAATAAATGTCCTGAAGAGTTTTGTTCATTTTTTCAAGATTGAAGATTTCAAGGATTGATGGCAACAGATTGTGCCGACTGGTAAAAAGGCTGCAGGTCTTTGTTGACACGCAAGCGTATCAGAATCAAACTGCATCAGAGGATCTTGTGTTTATTTGGATTTACTCTGAATTTACTTTTTTTAATCTTTCATATTCAGTTTATGACTCAACATGTTCAAAGACACTCCTTAAGATTTGACATTTTTTTTAATTTCACTTTGCTACACTCTTTTTTAAAAAATATGAATACTGCTGGAGTAAAATTAAAATGAAAACAAAAATATTAATCATAGAAGACTATTCTAACAAACTTTAAAATGCATCTTGAGGGAAACTTTAATGCTGATACTGATCTTGTCAAATGTTTCATGTCTTTGCAGCACTGGAATATCACAATCTAAACACCTCCATTGCTACCAGAGACTTCTGGGTTATTACAGGTAGGGATATTATTGTTTCAACCCACCCTCCCACACCCACACCCACACACACCCTCCAAATATTATTAACCACAACTTCTTCTGGGGGAACTTATGTGTGTTATGTTGTATAATGTGCACATTATTATACTGCAGTGATTTGACAATCTTCTTACGAATCTTAAAAAGTACACATGGTTTCTTTTTTTCTTTACTACCACTTTACTAACACCAGATGTATGTGAAAGCAATGTACCTTTCCAATATTGAATTTCATACAGAGTGCTATTTATGTAAAGGCATTATACATCTTCTTGTGTTTAAAATCCAAACTGTCTCCTTTTACAGGAGCAGTAAATGACTCCTGGATTTTGTGTTGTTTAGTATTTTCTCTATTGGTTTTATGAATGATTAGATGTACCCAGCAACATGAGTGCATTACAGAAGGGCTGTGTTCAAGGGCACCCACTCTGCTATACTGTATTATGGATGGTCCTTTTAGATCCAACTATGTGGCTCTTAACCCTGCACTTACTGCAATGAGAGGCCAAGTCAGTTCAAGGTCATCTCCTACATAATGGAATTTGCTCATATTAAATAAGATGTACAACCAGGATTATTGCTTTTCAACTGTTGATAAAATGGAACAGATTAAAGCTGCATCGCATGATATTTGACCACTGGGGGACAGAAAAAACTCCAAAATAAATTCCCACGAAGCACAGGCAGGATTTGTCATGAGCTTATCAAGTTGTTATCCCCAATTTCTCACATATTCACAATTTTTAATTTTGCATTTTCTGTGTGCAGCTCTCTTTCCTTCCTAGCAATTTATTTTTTTTCTTAACAACCATCTGGCCATCCTCTTTCTTTTGTCTACATTTGCAGTGATCCTGGATGTGGATAACGTCAGCCTGGAGGGACAGTACCAAAGCTTTGCCAGTCTAATGGAGCAGCGGCTGGCAGAGCTGTTTGTGTTGGCAGGGCAGCAGGGCACTCGTTTCAGACGAGCCACTGCTGTAGGCAGCTACACTGTCCAGGTAAGAAACTGGCACAGCAGCCCACGGGGAGTGCCAAGTCTGTCTTTCTCTGGAAGAACAAACAGTCTGCAATGCTTAGGGTCAGAGAGTGAAAACGGTAAATCATTCTTGTTCTGATGTTTTGCCTGAACGCCAAGGCTTATTAGTCAGAAGTCTAATGAACACATTGAACTAATAGCTTTTTTGGCTTATTTTTTACAGTATGAATATTTCATGAGATGTACACTTCTGTAAACGCTTGCATGATTACTTGTGGTCAGCCCTTGATAATTAGGGAGCTCCTCAGCTCATCATCTGCTAATTGCTCATCAAAACAAGCCAGAGGTTGAATGTTTTACTGAACAAGTACTCTCATCTGTCCATGCAGTTTGTCCTCTCATGAGACTCTATGCCTAAATGCATTGCTTTACTTTTGTTTTTGTCTCCAAAATGTAAGATGTTAAACCAGTGATTCAGTAGCAGCTGATATTGATGTCTTTTCCAATCAGATGGTGAGCATCCGTAGGGTAACAGGGTTAAAGAATCCTGCAGAGATGACCTACTACATCCAGCACAATGGCGTTCCTTTATCAGGCACATCAGCTGCCAAGGTCCTGAACACAGTGGACTCTCAGACCATGGCGCTCACCCTGGGCTACTTTGTCCAGCTGCAAGCAGAACGTAAGCACAGCATCCTTCCAGCATTTGACAAGTAGGCAAATAGACAGAAACAATGACAGACAGACATGCAAACCAAAACACATGACTCATGCTGAGTTTAGAAAGAGGAGCTGGAGCAAGGGTGATGGGAGCAGAAGAAAAGGTTGAGAAAGCTCTTTGCTGTCTAATCTCTCTGAAATGCTCCCGGCAGGACGGTGTTTGTTTGGGCTGCAGTGCTGCTCACTGCTCAGAAAAAAGGAGAAGGGAGTAGAGGGGAAAACAGAGTTGGTCAGGAGTGAGGGAGAGAAAGAGAGAGGGCACGCTGCATTCTCTTATAGATTGTTGCCTACAATAGCTGAATCAGGCACACTGCATATCAGGTTGAGCTGTACGCAGTGTCACTTTGCGTGGGTGCGATGAATGCTTCTGCATGTTTTAGCAGGAAAAGTGGGCTGTGTATTATACATCCAATAACCAAACAATGGACTTACTGTTATTGTGTAGTGATTAGCATGATGATGGTGAAAAAGTGTTTTTCTTTTTTTCAGCTGTGGTCAAGAACCCTCCTAATAACCTCTGGATAATCGCTGCAGTGTTGGCCCCCATCGCTGTAGTTACACTCATTATCATCATCATTACAGCTGTGCTGTGCAGGAAGAATAAAAATGACTTTAAAGCTGATGCCATTGGCAACCTCAATCCCCGAGCTAAGGTATCTATCGTTCTCTGTCTGTATTTGTCCATCTGTGTTGAAGTAGGCCGTAGATAAAACAATTTGATAATCGATTGATTGTTTTAATCACTTTTTCAAGCTTCTAAATCGTAATTAGTCTCCATGAAATGAAAAGTACATTTTCCCAGTTCAAATTCTGTGTGCTCGTGTTGACTGATCATTTATCACTTCTTAAATGCCAAATATATGTAAAAAAAAAAAAAAAAAAAAGTTGGCATCAGAATATTTTTGCATCAAAATCCCTGTTTTTTGTCTTCTGTAAAACAAGGTTTCATATATTTGATGACACTCAAGGGTGTTTACAAAATGTAATCCAATCAAATGAGACTTTGGGCGACTAGCTAGCCTCACTGCTCATATAAAATCGCACTTGATCATTTGTGACTTCTAGCTAACTAATGGAGCAAATTTCAGAGCGTTCAGGAGAGATGTGTGTTTGGATATCAGTGGGCCAAACCGTTGTTTTCATTTCCAAAGCAATGTGGCGGAGGTCTAATTCATTCATCTTTCCCCTGTTCTCTGCCTGATCAAACGGGGAAGGAGGTGCTTGTGGAGCCAACAGTCCGCTGTAGCTCTGTCCATGTATAAGCTTGTGTCCGCCTGCTTTTTTGCAGTAGAATCAAAAAGGAAGGATTTGGTTTAAAGCCCTCTAATTCTGCATTTCTCAAATATTCTGTTTCACTGTGAAATATGTCATAGAAGCTCAAGATGTGCAAGCATTGTTTCATGGGGACTTTACGTTTTTTCTGTTTAATATAATTATTGTAGTAACAGTGTGTTTGGGTTTTGGACCCTTGGACAAGAAAACAAGACCATGGGCTCTCAAATATTAAAATGGCCATTTTTCTATGGTTTTTTTATATCTTCCACGCAAAATGATTAATTGAGAACCTTATTCTGCAGATTTATCAATGAAAATAGTAGGTGTTTGTGACTAAGTAACTACTATGTGTAGACTGTGGTTCAGTGTGGGTCAGTAAGTGATAAGCATCTTCAGTGATCAATGTGCGAATGGTTTTGTATACCGAATAATATGTTTTTTGTGTTGCATTCTGTATTATCTTCACAGTGCCATCTGTATGACCTGTGTTAATGCAATTGGGGAATCCCAGTAAAAGTAGAAACTTCAGCACCACACACACACACACACACACACACACACACACACACACACTGTTCTAAACATTTTCTCTTGTTTTCAGATGGCGTATCGGAGAGATGTGGGCTATTATCACCAGGTATCTCATATGCCTCTCTGTATTTCTTCTCATTACTGATCTGTGTTTTCATCTTCGGAGCTCAACTGTGCCAGCAGTGGGATTTAAACGGGATTCTGGGCAGACATCACCTATGGTATATTTCAATAATTCCTGCGGTGCTGATGAAAACTAAGGATACAACAGCACTTTGGAGTAACAAACCTTTCACAAAGAGATTTTCTTGAATGAAGGGCTGGTGTTGCCAGTGCTTCTTATAGCATCCTCCAGATGGCAAATTTGAGAGTAAGCTCTATGGAGAATGGTTATTATGGAGATGGGGCTTTTTTTTCAAGCAGAATGAGTGTTTGCATGTTTACTGACACTTGTTTATTTTTTTGTGTAGGGAAGATTGAAAACTGTTGCATCAAGGTGCCATAATGTCCTAATCAAAGTTATCTCTCCACCTCCATGTCTCTTGTTCTTTCTGCCAGATACTTCTCTTCACTGTTATACCGTTATATTAAGAGTAGCAAAATGAAAATACATAATGTAACACTCAGCACATCCCACTACTTTATTTGTTGGATTTTATTTGAGAGAAAGTAATAAAATCTTCTTTATTAAACTATGATCACCACTTCACTGCTTCTTTCAGAGCAGTTGCACAACATCTAAAGTCCTGCAAAGTCTCATCATGTAAAAACTGCCAAAAAGCTTAATTCAATCTGAAGTGAAACACGATTGGGCTGTTTCTGAACGAACATTGCATTCTAGGCAGAGTATATAGCCGCTTCTTTCTAATAAGTAATGTTAAAGCTGAGAAAATATTCCTGAAAATGCTCAAAGATGGACTTATTCTTAAAAATTAAAATGAGGCACTTGTACTGCCTCCTCGGTATCACTTTCACCATCTGTAAGCCACTTTCATCACACATGCTTGTTAGAGTTTTCACTTTCGAGACCAGCTACAGTAGCACTTTTAGTTAGTGAGAAAACTGGATCCAAAGAAAATCTTTACTCTCCTTGTATGTGTGTGTGTGTGTGTGTGTGTGTGTGTGTGTGTGTGTGTGTGTGTGTGTGTGTGTGTGTGTGTGTGTGTGTGTGTGTGCGCGCGCGCTATAGGGAGAGAGAGGATGCATGTTCTTCAGCCTGTGGAATATTGATTTTGTAGTGCAGTTTGTGTCTGACAGTTTCTGACACTGCAATGAGAGTAGTCCTAAATATTTCAGTGAATGTGTGTGCATATGTGTGTTGGGTTGAATTCTTTTGGTCCTTACTGTGACTATAAAGATGTTGACATCCAGTGTTAGGTAGAACACCATCACTCCTTTTCCTCCTCGCTGTTATCCTCTAACATATAACTTCACAATGATATTTCTGTGAGAGTCTGCTGATCTCATCTTGTCACCGCCCACCCCAAGTCATTTATTTGACAAGAACGTGGAAGAAGATGAAAAAGGTCCTGAGTTGAATCTGTACTTATCTATTTAAAGGCACAGCAGCACAGTAATCCTAGTGCTGCCCCTTAAGTCCTCTGGACATTTATTAAAATGATACACTTTTGAGCTATTTTGAGATGTCTGTCTTTGTGACACTTCTGGTTGGCTAATCTCTTTTTGTCTCCTATGAGCGATTACTTTATATGATTACTGGTATGTGAATAAAAATCAGTCTTACTTACTGCTGTCTTTCTCCATTTTCACTCAACACCTGTCCATCAGCCAGTCCAGGGTTTTGACTATGCCAAACAGCATCTGGGCCAACAGGGAGGAGATGAGGAGACGCTGCCTGCCAGTCAAGATACACTCGTGATGTCTCTACAAATTCGGGACACGCCACTTTCACTTGAGAAAGCCCTGCAGCAAGATGGAACTGCCAACAAAAAAAGCCTCACTTCTGACAAACACAAGAGGTATCATTATATTTACACATATTCACCTGTTCATGCTGTAATCTATGTCACCAAAACTATATCACCAAAAAATTGTGAAAGTTTAAATTTCATTGCTTTAAATGTAGCTGGATGTAGGTGAGGCAATATCTCATTGATATTCAGATTCATTTTCTCCTCCTTTACAAATCTATCAAAGACACAAAAACTATTGAAACACAAAAAAATTTAAATAGATGTGTGCAATTGTCTACTCTATGTGTGTGTGTGTGTGTGTGTGTGTGTCCTTGTGCAAATAGACATTCTGATATGTGAAAAAGCCTGCAACAGCTCCATTGCAAACACCCAAAAGTAAATTTAAAACATTGTTTGAGTTTATCTTGTGTTTTAATTTTATACTGCATTTTGGAAAAGTGTAAAATAAGATGTTTAAAATTACTGAAGTACATTTAAAGGGATAGTTTGGATTTTTTGACATGGAAGCTAAGCAATAAACTGCTGTGGATGGGTTGGCAGCAAAATGTATTTTAACCACCTAAAAATAACAATGTCAGTTTAAGTGTGTGATTTTTAGAATATTTTCACTGCTTTACCTTATTGACAGACCGGTTTCTGATGGTGAACTGATGTTTTTTTCGCTCTCTCCATCAATACTGTAAATTAACGTCACTAAAAACAGGACCTGCTGGTCTACCGCTGCCTTGGTCAATAGTTCATTTGTTAGTATGTGACTTTGATGTTTAACAGGGTTAGTTTATATTCAGCAAAGTCACACAATAATACAAACACAGTAACTGATTGAGGCAGCATCAGACTAGCAACTCCCACATTCAGTGAGCTTAAATGTTTTTTTCAGTAGAGTCAGGTGGCCGTAGTGAGAGCACAGAGGGAGAGCCAAAGCTGTTGACGGCTTCTCTGTCGGAATGGACTGTCTGCAGTGAGGTGAAAATACTCTTAGTATACACTTAAACTGTAAATTTTGATGCAGACCCCTGTCCACAGCAGTACATTGCTTAGCCTTCCTGTTGGCAGTCTTCCCTCAAGCTGGGATCACACCTACTGACATCTACTGTATGTAATAGCCTACTATTTATGGATAAGAACCCTATACAATCCCACCTCAAAAGAACTATCCCTTTAATCTCAATTATGAAGTTTGAATTCTCTACACTTTTTGAATAAAATACTACAATAATAGTGCAGCTTTTGCAGATAATAAAGATAAAAACATTTTTGAACATAACCTATCCATAGAACAGTGATACTGGCCCTAAATAGGGTGCCAGGTGGCCCCCAAACCATTTTCTAATTCACAAAAATATTATTCAAACTGAGAATTGTTTTTGTACGCTTAGTATACATAAGGTGCCAAAGTGCATAAAACAGCATCCAAATAGAGGTTGTTTATCCCAAAAGGGTCCCCTGCAGCCCCCAACAGAGATCCTAGCTAAATCCCCAGCATCCTGAAATCCTTGAAATGTCCTAAAATCCCCAAAATGTGCTAAAATCCTAGAAATATCCTAAAATCAAAAAAATGTCCCAAAATCATAGAAACAACCTAAAGTCCTAGAATTGTCCTGAAATCCTAGAAATGTCCTTACATCCTATTAACATATTAAAATCTGGGAAATGCTCTATATCCTAGAAACATCCTAAATCCTGGAAATCCAAAAACTGTCCTAAAATCTGAGGAATGTCACAAAATCTTTGAAATGTCTTAAAATCCTAGAAACATCCTGAAATCATAGAAATATGTATGGGGCTGAGGCAACTAGCCCCTGGCCTCTTGTCATTTTGCAAAAGTGGCCCCCAAGCAAAGCAAGTTGAGTGTCCCTGCTGTAGAAGCTGCATCCAAGCTTGACTGATGTGTACCGGCATTGCTAGGAAACAGTGTCCATGCTGTGCTACTGAATGTAAAACTCTCCATCCTATGAACATTAATACTTTTATCTCTTTAACTGGCCTGGGTAGCATTAGCTTTCAAGTACAAACTAATTAAGCCAATATTCAACAACAGTGAGGACCTGTTGTGCAGCCAAGTTTGTATTCCACTCGGAAAGCGGATGCTTGCTAGCATGTTCTGCAAACATTTGCAATTAAAAAAGTGCTAACTAAGGATGCGGCGAATGTAAATAATCCCACGATTAAATTTCCAGCCTGGTATCATCATTCTCTATTATAATAGTTTTTTCTGCAGTGCTTGAAATTTTAATGGATTCACAAATGGGAAGTGAATCTAGTTTCTCAAACAGATGATAATCAGCTGAACCATCTCTATGTATTCAGAAATATTTTAAGGTTTCTCCTTCAACTGAGACTGAAGGAAAGCATCGTCCCAAAGGGAAGTACATTAGCTACTGTATGTGCGTGTGTGTGTTTGTTATCTCAACAATTGCACCACTGCTCTGTCAGAAAGCTCTTGGGTTGCAGAGAGAGAGGCAGGACGATAAAACATAAAGATCCTTCCAGCCCTATTGTCTGTCCTCATTCTACCCTCATGCTGAGTGATAGGCGGTCATTAACAGAGTTCTCAGTGTGGGCAGGTGAAATCGACCATTTTCCTCATCTGACAGTCAGTAGCGCTGTTTCGGAAATTAATTGCCATGTTAAATCATGCTATATTATTTAATCGAGGAATGTGAAAGGGCTTGATTTTTTAAAGCCATGCAGGATAATGAGATAAATGGAAATGTGTTTGACAGAATAGAGAATCTATAGACTGGAGCTCCTGCACTAATGATTTTGGAGACTCCTAAGGCAGCAAAAGTTCTTTGATTGTTATTTATCAAACTGTTGGTCTTAAAGGTTGCCTTCTTTTTTATGAGATTAAGTCTCAAGTCAACATTCATTAGTGTTAATCTGATTTACACTAGCCATATGCTATTATCCCGAGTCATAATAAGCTTGGTCTTTTATGTCTTATCCCTGCTTTTTCAGAATGTACACAGAGATAGTAACATCACAAATGAAAATCAAAAGATTAGATATACTGTGAAATAGTATGTAGTGCATTGTTTAAAAAATAGTTTGAGTCTAGTTGACTTTAACTCGCTGCATGAAAGTAGTCTTCATCTCAAAAACTCAGTTGTCATTTCAGATGATGAAATCTGGAATAAATGCTATAGCTACTAGTTGCTCTGTAACAAAAGATGATGCATTATCAGCTGTGCCAAAGAAATAAAATGGTATAAACTTCCTGTCACGTAAGTGGGCACAGGCATTTCTACTTGGCATCCCCCCCACCCAGCTTGAAAGTGTTGTAAACTGATGTGCCGATGGATGAAAACAGATTCAAAACAACACAATGTTAGATACAGTACAAATTTAATGCTCACTCGTTATTTTGCGCCTTGTTTTTATCTGCTAGCTTAATATATGATTTCAACCCATTCATGTCAGATGTTGCCTGATCTGGCGACAGTGTGTTGCTGTCTGATCTGTCTGTGGAAAAATGCAATTTTAGTATCAGAATGTTTGGAAAATATGTGGCTTGTGGAAAAAAATGGGTCAGGTTCTTACTTCTGTGACTATTGAGTTAAAGAATTGGTCATAATTTGTCTTCATATTCAACTCTGCAATTGGAATGAATAGACTCAGGACCGGCCGCAGGGCAGTGGCAAAACCCACGATACAGATACAGCAAATGACGCTAAAGTGCAACTTCTGTTTTTTGAACTGTCTCTGGTACATGATAGTAGCTCTCTACTTGATGCCAAGTCCACTGACAGACAAACAAATCCTATGTTAATTCCATTAGGTGTAGTTTGACAGTTCTTGCTGACGTCTGAGCGAAGCTGCAACCTGTCATTCACCTGTTGAACGGCCAGTTTGAAATGATATCTGTTCCAACATGCCTGCTGAGCCCTGCCAGAGGAGTAGAAAATTGTGAGGTTACATTTTTACAAGTTATTATTCAACTTCAAAATGATTTAGACAGGATAACTTATGAATGCATTAATTCGTGATGCTGGTATGTATGTTGGATGCAAACAAATCTAAAAACATGCATGCCTGAATGCTGTGCAAAATTACATCTAATTTGCATCTTCCTCTCTGCTGCCATCCCTTCATTTATACCAAGATCACACGTGTTAGCCCATAAACGACAATACGAGATCAAAGAAACAATCCTCTCAAAAAGCCAGTCTAAATGTATTATATACACCTCAATTAATTATTACACGTTACACGTCTTTGTTGAGCCTGTGACTGGAGCACAGAGCTAGCTCTCTGCAGCACTGCCTCAAAGAGAGCAGGGAGGGCAGCTGCTGTTCCTCTGTCTCTCTTTGCTGTTATCGTTTTTACCAGACAATTAGGGGATAGACCATGGTGCTTTGATGTCACTGTCAGCCCTGTGGTCCTCTGAGTCGCCGCTTGATCAGCTCTAATTCCAACGACAGTACAGTGTTAGAAGCAAGTGAAACAAGAATTGGATAAAGCAATTGTTTCTCCAATTAATGGAAGGAGCAGTCTGGCGTCACATTGGACATGAATGCGCACTGGTTTTGAAACATGCATGACATAGACTTAAGAATACAGAGTGTAGTAGAGACACATGCTAAGTAATGAAAACATGCAGGTAAGTGTACAAAACACACACACACACACACACACACACACACACACACACAAGAGATGGCAAGATTTGAACATTATTATCATAAATTTGAAACTAAACCAGCTGATGAGGCCCATTCAGACCCAAAGCACTGCATAGCCTTGATTCTTTGTGTAGTGATGGTTTTGATAATGAACTATGCACAATGAATTTTGCAAAAAAAAAAAACACGTTATGTTAACTGGACTCAAGCTCAGGAAAGGGAGGGAGGAAGGTGAGGTTGTTTAAGGGAGGGATGACATAACCTGGCTGTGAGCCCAGCTTCCGGAGAGCTCACCGCCTTCTCCTGTTGCTATGGTTACTTGCAGCAAGTTGCCGAGTGAGGACGGTTCCGTCATCAGCAACGAATCAGAGAAGCTGAATTCCGGCAGGGGCTTGACGGTGCTGAAAGTCACAGCACAGCAGAAACTGACAAAGGAGGAGACGCGCAAGAGGGACGGTGAGAGTCACACACTGATGCAAATACAAATAATTTATTCTACAGCTCCTTTGCAGACAAGGTCAGATGTGTCACAAATGCCAAAAAAATATTTTCCCTCCTGCGGGAAACACTTTTCCAGTCTTTTTCTCAAGCACACAGGTACACTGAGAGATATGCATTGCCACTGCAGCTCTTTTTTTACAGCCTGAAAGGTAGCCACTCAGCAGTAAGCAGAGATGGACCCGATGAATATGCATGAGACAGATACTCTGCTGACATGATACAGTATGTCAGACTAGTGGATGCTGTGACATGCTGGCAGAAACACATACACACATTCACTGATGAAAAAATGCAAAAAAAACCTCATGAAGTTTCACATCTGCTGCTTTTCTAAGATGCAGAGCAGTTTAAGTAAAAGCTCTTCAGACGTTGAACTATTCAGCGTTCTATTCTTGGCCACAGAAGCTAAATGTTCCACATTTGGTGGGTGTGAGTTAAATTAATCTAACTCAAACACCCTGCTTGTAAATTGGATCGAGCTCGCTAGATTATGATTTTCTTAATGGCTGGATTTGAATAATTCATCAGCTGAGTTAAGGGAAACTAGAATTGAATCCAGTTTGTCTGATGTCAGATAAGGAATGAAAGTGCAAAGTCAGTCCCTTTCATCTATCACAGAGATGCATTGCCACAACCTTTTGAAGCCAATGCTATCTTTGTGATCTATCGTCTCCGTCCACAACTTCATTTGCTGACACAGGCGATGGATGTTTGACATAATCCCACAGTGTCAGCCACAGAGAAACAAGGTGATGAAAGAGAGAGAGGGCGGTGGAAGTGGGGCAGATGGAAAAGCAAAGAAAGAATGAGGGAAAGAGGGAATGTGACCGTTTGTCCCCCTTTTGACTGACAATGTAATGATTAGAGGTATTTGCAGTCCCTTTGTGAGTGAACTCCCTCTCTGTTCTTCAGATCCATATGACACCTCCTCTGGCTCCCTGCAGCTTATTTCCATAAAGCCCATGGCGGCTCAGCCCCACTACACACATCCTGCGTCTTCTGACCGTGGCCAGGACTCAGCCATCGTCAACGGAGAGGTGATGCACACGCATGCATCCATTTAGAGACATACACTGACTTTCATGAACACGTTGAACACTATTTTCTTTCTACTGAACAACACTCGTCAGCCGTATTACCCCTGCAGAAAGAAGCGTGCATCTACTGCTCACTCACCAATCAACACTGAGCTTGCTAATATTACAGCTCAATTGACAGCATTCATGTTTACATCTCATGCGAGTGTAGTTCAGTAGAGAGAAAATAGTTCCAACATGAAACTGCTCACACCAAGGTCTGTGGATTATCTTTAGTAACCAGGTCATGATTTCTGCTTTGAGCACCACAACCCGAGTGCAATCTAGTTCCAATATATTCAAGAGAAGGCAGACATCTCTATGGCCGATATCTCCAACACACAGCAACTCACACCAAGACAATCTAGAATAATAAATAAGGTAAGAAGGGGTTTTAGTCAGTTATGTGGAATAAAATTGAATTTTCTTTATGTGCAAAAACATCTACAGTATTCTTTTAAGTCAGTTACATAATTTCTAGCATCATACGACTTAATCGGTTGAAGCTCTGACCTCCAGTGACTACATTAGAATATGATCAGGTGTTTTAAAAAGTGTAGTTTTTAAAACTCTAAAGGGGTATTTTCCTGCAGTAATCATAAACATGTCCTTGTCATTTCTCTATTTGAAATATGTTTATTTAGATATTTTCTCAGCTCATCCAAGAACTATTCCCCAAAAAAATCTAATTTAACACCTGTACAGTAAAGTAACCGTTATTGGTAGACGACAGTACATCTGAAAACAATTGGTTCAATGAAATGCACCACACTTTTGTTATTTTTTGTTATTTTTATTTTTTTATTTTTTTTTATTTCATGTGCGTTATTTACAGTTGCGCCCACAAGAGGGAGCCAAAATAATTGGAGGTTGACATTAATGTCTTTTAGAGGTTGTGGCATGCTGCTCAATTTTAAAGCTGGGAGGATGGTATTTGTATTTTGTGAAACTAGACAAACTAAGGTACCAATTGGTACCAAACATGTCAGCATAGCATAGCATAGCATAGCATTGCTTAGAATAGCATAGCTAATCAGCAATGCTAAATTTGAGCTTGGAAACAGCTAGCATGGCCATTTCAAAGGTGTCCTTCAAACTCTAACCTCAAGATATCTGAATGAAAGTAGATTATCTATTCACTCGTGATTCATTCCTAATTTTGAGAAGTCTTGTTCCCTGTAAATAGATTGTTCCTTTTAGTCAGTGCACTCCTTCAAAATAAATGACCATACTTATCCTCTTAAAGAAAACAACAACCAACCTATTTGAAGAACGATGAAACGCCTAACACATATACAGTATATACAGATACATAACACAATAAAATTGGATTTTTGTGTAAAAATGTTAACTATGCACATAAATAATTTTTAATACTAATGGTAAAATAAGAAGGCAAAGTATATCATTATATGATCCTTTAACTATTATATTGACTTAGTTTTCAACTAGCGTGTATACTTCCAACAACATAATCAAATACACTAAATTCAGTTATGGCTTTTGGTTTTGTTGTACTGCCCCAAGATTTTCAGCAGCCCAATCTGGACACCCCTATGGAAAATTTATGGTGGTGCCACTGGATTTTTAAGCGATATAATAAGCATGAAAAATAATAATAATGTTTATGACTGTAATACTAACTGTATTGACTGTAATTTTTAAGCTTCTTATTCCTAAGAACCCTCCTATTTTCATCCACGTCTTTTTAAAACAAAGCAGAATCATACCACATGCAGCAAGAGGAACTGTGTGTCTGTTTTTGATTTGATCTCCTCATGTTTCTTTGCATCCTGTACTCTTTCCTCTCTGCAGGTGAACTTGGCTCTGAAACAGAAGTCAGACATTGAGCACTACAGGAACAAGCTGAGACTGAAGGCTAAGAGGAAGGGTTATTATGACTTCCCCTCCACAGACGGCAGCAGCAGCGGTCGCGCTGTGGCACAGAGACAGCGGCATGGCCATGAGAGGGCAGCCGGTGAGCATGGCAGACCACTGGAGCCTGATGATGAGCGAGGTTCCACTTATGTCAAGTCTCACAGGAGGTGAGGGGAGAGTGGAAAAGCAAGAGGAACCTAGGGTTTGGCTGAGTGTAAAGACAAGGGTGTGAGGATACAATTCAAGCAGTCACAAAGTCCTGCAGGTGAAAGTGCTGCATACTGGTTGATGGAGTTTCTAACCATGGCCAGTTATCCATCCCTGCTGACCCTGCCTTGCCTAATTAGCTTATAGATAAGTAAAACTGTCTCCTCTAATGTTGTCATTATCCTGTCGTAGTCGGTAGTAAGAGACCCATCAGACCTGTCTGATTAATTTGATCCAAGTCCTGAGCTTCCAAAATGGAGATGAGAGGACTGGCAGAGTCTTGGATGGTCCACTCTGCTGGTTCTGTCCTTCCTCTGCTTTACAAATGCATGTACAGATGGATGGAGTCTTTGGTTATTACAGATTCAGAGTAACATGGTCACATGAGATTAACATGTAGCCACACTAGCTCCCTTAATAGTGAAAGCAACTTTTGAATTTTGGCTTGTGTTTCGACTAAGCGAGGGGTTAAATGTTGCTATTTTTATATCCCACCATGGTGAGCAAGATAAGGATTTCAGCAGCAATTTCCTGTCAGAATTACTGTGTGGCAACATGCGTTCGCCTGACTAAAATTATCATAGCAAAGCAGGCTTGCTGATAAGCATCTTTGTCATTGAGTGCACATTGTTGTTTTATTAGATGCTTTATCAGTATTGTATTTGCTGTGCAACACCTCACGAATATCCTCATACTGGGCATATGGCACATTATTATTAGAATTACTGTTGATTCAGCTCTTTTACTTGATGTCCCTATGAGATATTCTAACCTACTGTATCTATTTTGTCTGCATCGCAACTTTTTGTACCTTTTTTTGAAAGGAAATCAGATACATTTCTCCACTTTGTTCTCCACCCCCTCCACCCTCCACCTGCCTTTCACTGGCAGGCACTCTGAAACCATGGCAGAAAAGTAAGAAAGCTGAATTGAAAGGATTTCAATAAATGATAACTATACCCCAGGCCTGATTTATACTGAATCCATTCTTTACTCCATGTGACAGGCACTCACAGGTAGGGCAGACGGACTATCGCAGCAGACAGAGTCTGAGCAGTCCCAGTCCTGGAGGAACAGAGATGGACCTGCTCGTTATGAGAGAGAGACCGAGGAGAGGCATCCGCAACAGCGGCTATGATGTGAGTCAGATCTCATCACCAGCTGACCCTGACTCTCAACAAGATGCTGTTAAAGGTTCACTGTGGGATTTAGGAAGATATTTTGGCAAAAATAAAATACCATGCTCTCTTCAGTATGTAATCACCTGGAAACAACAACTGTTATATTTTTGTTACCTTGGAATGAGCCGTTTATATATACATGGGGAGCTGGTCCTCATCCACAGAGATCAGCATTGATACACTGCCATGTGTCTGCAGTAGCCCAGAGCAGACAAACCAAGCTCTAGATAGGGCCATTTATGTTTTTGGGTCCGCCACTGTAGTAAGCAGCCCCTCTGTGACAAAAACGTCAGAAACCCACTGATTTGTAACAATAAAACAGCTTTATTAAGGATTTTACGAAGAAATCTCTGCAGATAATTTGGCTTCTGGTGAAACCCCCAGAACAATTAACACAAGGAATTCTTACCAGCAGTTTTAGCTAGATTGATCTGGGATCCTCACCACTGAATGACACAAAATCCTCCTAAATCTTACACACGGTTCCCCTTAACTTAGCAACTTCTCCATTTGAAAACATAACACCTACTCTAACTGTGATTGACAGAGGGGCCTTTAAAATAATGTCCGGTAATATTAGGTAAATATTTAACTTGTTATCTATATTTATAATGTGCTATAGGGAAGAACTGTTGAAATAAACATTAATACATGTACCTATTAACAAATTCAGATCATAATTTAAAAAAAACAAACCTAATGCCACTGTATTTGATCTAGTATAAAATGGAATGTGAAAATGGAAAAGACTGTAATTAATTAGACCTTGTCGGTGCTAAATTTGTGCCTAATTGCCCTTTTTAAGGCACTATGCAACCACTGAGTGAGGATATCAGACATTCTACTCAGGTGTGGTTTCCAGCAGCCAAAGGAAGGAAAGTGGCTCATTTATAATTAAGAGTTGAGATTTATAAGACCCTGCCGTTTAGATATGTAATGCGTCTCAGGATGGCTGGTTTAGGCCTCCACTCTTTTATTGTTCCATTATGGCTCGGTGTATGGCTCTTTCTGTCATGAAGTCAGAATACCAGTATGTGAGCTCCCAAGAGTAATCCAGCAGACTGTTCCTAAAAAGTGTTTTCATTCTGAGCCGTCCTTTTGTAAAAAATATGAGCAGCGGTAGAAATATTTCAGTGAACTGCCACTGACCTGCTGCCAGCCATTTTGACCAGTCACAGTAGGAAAAACGCAGATCTAAGTGGCTCTGATATTGTTGTGCTGGCTCAATGGCACAGCTTACTGAAACACTTATATGGAAAATAAATAAGTTATTATATGGACAGGTACTTTTCCTCCTATTGCAAGTCTGCTATGGAAATTGCCTGTTTTGCATTTAATTTAGATAAATCAGTATTTTGGGATGCAATAAATGAGCAAAAAGTCACTTGACAAACTTCAGAAATATATTTCAGAAGACTCTTGGCAAGCTCTGAAATTTAAGGTTATCCACACAAATACTAGTAGTAGTGGTAGATTCTTGGTCAGTTTGTGTTTGCTGTGGCTAAATTCTGTCTACCCAACTGTTTAGCTTTAAGAAATATGGCACAACAGCCAATACAAGCTACACAGTCCTTTGTCAGAACTCCTGGCCCTGTTTATTACAGTGGGACCAGTGTGGCTGCCGGCCCCATCACTGCAGATGCAAGCCTCTGCCACTCTGTGTTGCAGGGCAGGCTGATTTATGAGGTGCACTACGCCAGGTCTCCTGTGGCTACACTCTATTTGCACAGGAAGTAGGGCAGCCTCAACTAGTGTTCATTTATCACTGAATATAACGACTGGATAGATTAAAACAGAAGCCAGGAGATGGAGAAATTACAGTGTATGAACAGATGGAGGGATTTTTAAAAATGTGAGAATGAGAATGAAAAAGAGGTAGCAGGTAAACAATTAAGATGGAGATGATGTAATGATTATACAGAGGAGACAGGATGATGCTTATACCGTCTATTAAAATAAGAAAAAAGAAACAGGAAGAGTAGATACTAAATAGCATAAGCACACATACAATAAACCTCCAGCAACTGCCTGAGGTCTGATCATATGCTGTATTACCTTTACAAGTCACAAGTAACTCTCAAGTCTTTGTACTCAGGTCCAAGATCTAAACTTTAAGTGTTGAGTCCTAAATAAGTCTTAATGCGCTCTTCAACAAATGTAATGCCAATATCAAATATAGAAAAATCATTAATTTTTTTATTTGTTGTTAAAAAGTAACTGTTCTGATAAGCTAACGTTAGCTAAACATTAGCCCACTAACTATGTTAATATTAGCCTCAACTTACTGTTCTCTATTGTTCAGTGTTAAATGTCAAGTGAAGTTGGAAGTTGTTGCGTCTTAGTCTATAATTTTAGACCCGCAATGCATAGTACAATTCATTTTTTTTGGACCACCAGGCAGTTTTTGTATGTTAACAAAATAATCTTTGGTATTATTTTTTCCAAAAAGTGCTTAGTAACATAACATGAGTTATTCATGGTTCTCTCCTGCAGCTTGTAACTTTACTTTTAAATAAAATACCTTTAGTATGTAATGTAAAGTAAGTAAGGCTTTATTTATATAGCACTTTTTAAAAGCTGCAAAGCTCTTCACAAACACAATGAATTAATTGAGTTTCAGTAAAACCAGACAAGACCAACACAAAAAAATAAAAACATCACACATGGAGCTGCTGTTGGAAGACTTGCCTATCAAGTGTCAAGTATTTTCAAATCAAGGCCCAAGTGAAGTCACAAGTCATTTTTGTTAAAGTCCAAGTGGAGTTATATAGGTTTTTTTATTTTTTTATTTTTTTATTTTGTCAAGTCGAGTCTTAAGTTATCAAATTTGTGACTCAGGTCTCCCTGGAGTCCAAGTCATGTGACTTGAGTCCACACCCCTGCTTATAAGAACAGAGGAGTGGAGGTTATTGCTCACTGAAACACACTGTCTGGTCCTGTTGGCTGAACCTGCTGTGACCAAGCAGTAACACAGCTGGATCAAACTCCTGCAGCTGACTTGTCACAGAAACTCTGTGTAACATTAATCAGCTGCTTCCAGCTCAGTCAGCACCCTGTCAACAACCCACTGAGAGAATGACAGAAGACATTATTGAATTTGCAACTTTCCAGCTTTCTCAAACTGCATCTGTTGATATCCTGTTAATTCAGGAAGGAGAGATTGAACTTTCCAATGGTGTAAATCAAAGCTTGCCTCACAGTGTTGCTGCTAGAGATTTACCCATACAAGCTGTCATCATGCAACTAAGTTAGTTAGTTAGTTAGTTAGTTAATTCATTTATTGTCCACAGTGTGGAGATTTGTCTTTGGTCTCATAAAAAACAACAAGCAGAACAACACAACAACAACAACAACAAACAGCAACACTTAAACACAGACATCTTCAGGGCAAAAAGCAGGACAGCAATGGCAGTTACATTACAACACATCAACGGGACATGGTGTTCAGTGCCCCAATTGCATTAGGAATAAAGGAATTTTTAAAAATATTACGATATGACATTATATTTGGGAGTTTACCGTAAAACTGTGCCCAAGTTTTGTATCCTTTTATTACTGTATGTATAAATAATAAATAATTTGCTTCTCAGTCAGATCCCTCACACACACTATCATTTGCTATGGTTCCTGTGGATCCCTTAAGGGTCTTAAAAAGCATTGTATTAATTAATCTAAAAATAAGGCCTTAAATTGTTTAAAAATTTATTAAATGTATCTTTCAAAAGTCTTAACAATGCTAAGAAATGGGAAGTAGGATTTTATGATTTTTTCTTTAATAATTTACCAAATGCCTCTTTGTTTCCAACCAGGAAGTGCAAATTTAATGGAAAATTGGGTATTTAAGTAAGATTTTGAAACAGATACAAGTCAGTGCATATAAGGGGGATTTTATGAAAAAAATGTCATGCAAAGAAAATCAAGGCAGCAGAGTTCAGTGAGAAACACTAAATCATGCAGAAAACATGCTAAAAACACCAGGTATTTCCCCCCAAAAAGTCATGTTTTATGTTATAATAAACATTGGGGCAAAATTGTCCCTAACCCTAAGTAACTGATACTGGTTCATGATATTTTCTTTAGGTCTTACATTTAATTCTAAGTGGCATTTAAAAAAAGTCTTAAATGTAACTCAGCTACAAGAGCCCTGCTAGCAATTATTAGCAAGTCAAAGTTTGAATGTGTGTTGATTCTCATTTCACATCCTCTAATGAATGTTATGAATGTTATTATATATGTTTTAGACTGAGCCTGAGTTGATTGAGGAGACGAATGTTGACCGTCTCATGGGTCCACGGGGATACATGTACGGCCGGGGCTTGAAAGGCCACTCAGAGACATCCACTCTGAGCTCACAGCCGTCCATTGATGAAGTGCGACAGCAGATGCACCTGCTGCTGGAGGAGGCATTCAGCCTGGCTTCAGGGGGGCAGTCCACATCCGGAAGGCACTCCCATCACCACCATCCCCCTCCTGACCACTACAGCCCTGCGCCGCCTCCCCTCCCATACGCAGACGTGGTCACCAGCGCACCGGGTACAATGAGCTGTGGACGTGGAGGCCTGCAGTGGGTACCATCTTATGGCGCAGAAATGTATCAATGCAGTCTGCCCAAACCGGTAGGTGGGATGAGATTATTTCCCCTCTCTTTAGAACTGTGTAAGAGTTTATGTAACCTTAAATGCCTTTCACTATCTGTTTAAGGCCTTTCGCTTCACCCAGCTTCCTGAGATGGCCATGGGTTCTCCTCCCCCTTTACCGCCTCGCACTGGACCTCCTCCTGGGACCTCCTTAAGACGGTAAGGCTTAATAGGTCTCACACACATACGCAGGCAGACGCAGACATACACACACGCTGTCTCGAGCATCCCAAAGCCCATCAGATATTCCACATCTATTCACATTCAAATTCATATTCAGGGACCAGATATTCGCCAGGTAATGTGCTTTGGCCAGGGTGATTTTAGGCCTTGTTTAAATTTGAAAATTGAACTAGTGCATTGAGAGATGGCAAGAATGTTAATGAGGGGCTCACTTTTCCAGATGGAGTGTGTCTGCCATCTAGTGGCACTGACAAAGTATTTCAGTAACTGTGTTTTTGCCTCTCCTCTCCTCTGTCCAACTTAGTTCCACTTCTGACTTGGGGCCTAAGGGAAGGAGCTCAGAGACATCTGTCACTGAAATGCAGAGTCAACATGACAACAACCCATATGGGCCAACAATTAGAGCAGCACTTCCATCTATCACTGCAGAGCAGCCTGTGTCCAACTACTCAGGTAAGCCTGTGAGGAGATGACATTGCACTTCAAGAGAAACCCATAACAGGCCTTGCTTCCTTGACAACATCCATTTTTCAAGAATAGTGATACATGTCCCGAAAAAAAATCTTCAGTGAATGTCAGCCTCTCTTGTCTTCTCTGTAGGAAACCCAATAACAGCTGTCTACGCCATCCCAGCCACCAGGCCCGGCTACTCAGAGTACTTTGTCTCCACACCACCCACCTCCTACCACAGCCCCTCCTGGATGTCCTATCCGCCTGAACCTGAGGATGTGCCGCCACAGTGGGCAGACTCTGTAAGGAAGCCCGTTTTGCTTGCTTAGGAAGCACCCTGTCCTTCTAAAAAATTAAATAGATAAAAAAACTGAAAGATGAGCAATTTATAGAGGTAGAAAAATGTGACCAGATGTCCTAACGTTTATAAAAAATATTTGCCAAAACTGTCACCATATTCACACAGCATTAAATGAGACAGGTATTCTGTGAAAACAATCACACTCCTGTGCCTAATCTGTTGCCTTGTAGCGATCCAGTGGACAGCATGTGAACAAAACCCTCTAAAAAATGTATCTAACACAGCTCAAGTCAAGTCAAGTCAGTTTTATTTATAAAGCCCATTATCACAAATCACAATTTGCCTCGAGGGCTACAGCATACGACATCTCTCTGTCCTTAGACTCTCACAATTACAGTAGACAAAATGACTCAGAGGAAAGAGAGAAAGAGAGAAAAATGGTAACAATAACAGAACACATGACAATAGTAATAGACATAAACATCAATAAATGTAATTTATGATGGCATGTAATAATGCATGCAGATATTGTAGTTTATGTAAGTGGTGATAACAGTCATAGTGGAGGCATGACTAATAATAAAGGCAATGGAAGTTGGCGTCAGTGCAACCAAGACCCAGGACACAGTCACAGCCACAGACAGGACCACAGCACCAGCACAACCACGCCCACGATCCAAGCTGAGTCTCAATCATGTCCATCATGTTTGTGAACTGTCAAATTAGACAGCACTGATCAAATATGTGTGAAGATTGTGTAACTGCGTTGCCTATTTCTCACCTCAGATGTTTTAAGAAACATATTTTAGTGTACTGTTTAGCTGAGAAAATAGGTTTGGCCCGTTGGCTGTGCCTGGGACTTTGGTCAGCTTTTTTCAACATGACAGCTGGGTCAAAAGTTCTGCATTTTACAGCAAAACAGGACACTAAAATATGTTTCTGAAAACATTTGAGGCGAGAAAATGTGAGCCAACCACCATGTTGGAGCACTACCCACTGGCTAGACCTACTTTCTCATTTCAGAGCAAAACAGTACACTAAAATATGTTTCTGAAAACATTTGAAGGGAGAAATAGGCAATGCAGTTACAGACTCTTGATTCAATATTGATCAATGCAGCAGAGTTGAACAGTCTGACCAAATTTGACACGATTGACCACTGCGTTAGAGACTCCTCTGTTCTGATTGGTTGTTTTCATTGGGTTGTGGTAGATCCTGACAAATGCAATTGAAGCAGTTATTTTTTATAAAAGACAGAAACTATAGCTTAAACTAGGACAGTCCAAGTGTTCAAGCATTTGTTCAAATGCCCCAGCAGCTTTTTGTCCAAATTATTAGATGTTTACAGAAAATAAACTAATCTAAGACTGACTATTGCAATTGATTTTGCAGCATTAAGGCTATATCCAAATTTTTTTTTTTTTTTTTTTTTAAGGAAACCGAAAAGAAAGTCTTTGATTCTTGCTCTTGCTAGTATGGTTAGTTTAGTTAGTTTGATCATTTTGTCATCTTACAGAGACTACAAACAGCCTGTCTTCTGGCTTAATACAGAACAGTCAAGAAGCCCCAAACAAATCAATTCTATACGTTTTCATTGCATAATTGAATACAGACTAGAAAAAAATGTTGCGATTGTTTTAGAGTGTTATTGAAATAACTTCACTTCCTGGTTACTGGGATGTTTATCCTGACTTCTGGTCACCCTACGAAGCCAGAAAGTGAGCTACATTACTGCAACAGCAAACACTAAAAAGGGATAAACACACAGTAACACACGATATGAATATCAGTGGGGAAACGTGTTGCTGAAATTGCCTCTTTGTATTAAAACATTATTTTTTGCAGATTATCTCACTATGACATTGACATAAGTCTTTTTGTGCTCATGTTCCTATCTGCCCTTGAAAAGAACTGGGCCTCATTAAAAAATAATCCTCCTACCTTCTCCTCTGTTTTTCATTAAAATTAGACGGGTTCCATTCGTCAGATCTGTAATAACCCATGTGACCCTCCCCTCCCCTCCCCTCCCCTCCCCTCCCCTGCACAGGAGTCTCCTTGTTTGTATGGACTGTTCTCTTTTTTTCCCTGTCTGTTTGCCTGTTTCAACCAGATGTCTTCATGCAGTGTCTTTTTGCAGAACCAGTGTCATTTAGAAACCATTTGCTGATCTGAATTTATGGCTGGCGTTGAATGGACACAACAAAATACCGGGGTAGTTGAGCACATTTCTTAAATGACCACCTATTTTACTTTTCTTTTTTTTCTTGTGGTGTAAATCTGACTCTTGAAGATATTGTATCAACATTCAAAAGTAGTCCATTTTGGAGTTCAAACACTGTTTGAACCAAAGTCCATTTCAATATCATACACTCGCACACTAGCTCTCCCCACTCATTACTCTCCCTTTCATTTTGGTTCATTTATAAAGATTTTTCCCTGACACAAATGTGTATATTTTCCCTTATCACCCATTTAATTCTTCTAAAGTAGTGGTGCAGGGAAAATGTTCACTCAGCAAAATAACGAAAAAACTGTCGCATATAATACTGTATCCTTTTAATTATCTAATTGGCAGCCATTATTTACGTGGGTAGAGATAATAACAAGTTGCTGTATCGCTGATTTCATGTTTACCCTGTTTTCCAGGTGCCCCTTCCTGGGTATGTCGAGGCTTTTCCTCATCCTCGCTACCCACAGGGGAGCCCCACCAGGCTGCCTCTCCAATACAACCAGGCACTGGAGCAGCCGCCCACTGCCCCTAACACAGCCTCCCAGCAAAGCCTGCCCCAGGTGGTGAAGGACATGGACAGCATGCCCCTGAGCAGCCTCTCCACCTCTGCACTCGTGCAGGCTATCCGTCAGGAGGTGGCCAAGCTGGCGAAGAAGCAGAATGACGTTTTTGAGTTCTAGTTTGAATTCTTGTGTGCAGAAAAGGGTTAACTGTGCGTTGGTCTTCAACAGAGGTGCACAAAGGTGGTGCTCCTTCAGACTGATTTTTGATGTTTGTACTGTCAAATGGACTTTACCCACTGATTACCCACTGATAAATTTCGTTTTACACATCATTGATGTTTGGCAGTTCCTGATGTAAAGGAACAGAAAAGATTGGGGTTTTTTTTTAGAAAACAAATGCCATCCCCTGTCAATGATGTCCCAAGTAACTACATGCATCTCTCTTTGTAGATATGTCAATAGGATTCGCTAAATATGGAAAATATAATTTTTCCCGGGATTAGACATTTTTTTGTGAATCAGCATCCATTAAATAGAGAGAAGAAGTAGCATTGTTGTCTGTACCGAGAGGACCAAATACTTTGTGTCAGACAGTATAAGGATAACCACAGTGTATATGAGCATGTACAGTATAAGGACATCGTGTATCTTATCTGCTTTCATGGACCATTAGTTTCAACAATATCAGTTCATTCAAGCATCCATACCACATCAAACTAACAATTTCTTTCACTTTAAATTCTTTCATTTCTTTTTTACATCACATTGTAACACCATAGCAGTCACAACATTGATTGGCCTTGGTTGTCTAATGATTTTTAGAGATTTATAGTAGTTCTTGTTAATTAACACATAGATTAAATACAATATATGTTTCTGCATTTTTAGGTGAACCCAGTCGAACAAGAAATCTTAAATTGCATCTGTCTATATAGAAGCATCTATTTGTTTGGATGTACATAATGTACACTGACTTGGCTGACATTAAGTACTAAAAACATTTTACTTCATTATATGTTTCTCTTTTCTCAAAGAAAACAGCAAAACAATTCTTTGGTTGTCAAAAACACAAATTGAAAATTTGCACAGAGTAGCAGTTTTATAACTTGCTAGGTTTAAGATGCACAGATGATTCAATGCACACACAACCCCAAAACATCTGTCACAAAACAATTCTCTTCGCTGCTGGAAATAGTGCCACAGTTTCTTGTAAAGTTAAACTATAAACAAGGCGGGTCTCTCCTTTGTTTACTGCCCTTAAGACATCTTTATGGTCTCAATGGGTACATTTCATGAATGAAATACAACATTCATGTAAACTGTTGACCTAATGAGAGGTCCTACATCAATACTCCTGTTCTAAGAAGTTTTACGTGCACAAAACTTTGTGTAACATTGTGAATGTCTGCCTGAGTGTCAACTCAGATTGAGTGTGCAGCGCAGCACATGTCGTGTTTCAGAAGCACCGTGTTCAGTGCGGAGCATCAGTTCGCCCTGGAATCATCCAGTTTGTGAGGTGCAAAGTGCAAATAGGCTTAGGTAGACATTTACCTGAAAAGGCAAATTTCATTTTCGCAACTTTGTTGCTTCTTCACATTAGTCATCCATCTCTATAACATTTTAAGTCATCCACACAAAACATGACAGCATGACAGAGCAACATTAGTTTCTCCAGGTCACATAAAAACATCAGAAATATCAGCATGTAAGAAGAGGCCATATTAGATGAACCAAAAAACAATCGAGTAAAAGCCAGCAACTTAGGACCCAGACATCAGACAGATATCAAGTACAGAATGAAGTGCTGAACAGAATATAGTTCTTTGACAAAAAAAAATGTATTTATGGTACATGTTAAGCAAAATATCAAGCCCTCTGATAGCTACTGGAATAAAGGAGATTTGTGTATTCCACCAGCAACAAGAAGGAGGGAGGTCGACTTTTTATTTAGTGGAAGATTAGGGTGTTCAAGGATCCAACTAGCCTTTTTGATGAAATTCTTTGATTAATATCTTGAAGCTGCACTTTCTTTTTCTAATGGAAAAACTAGATTGATCATTTTAATCAGCTTTGTCACCCCTTTTTTTTTAGTCTGCTTTCAAAATCAGACAAAGACCATCATACACATCAGGGCAGTGCACAAAACAAAACTGTAAAGTATTCAGTAAAAACTCCCATGAAACAAAAGTCATTAAATCATCGCACACATGAAAGGAATTCATATTTTCTCGTAACTCATACTCACATTTCACTGTGGCATAAAAACCCTTCAATAGGTTATGATGAATTCTTAATGTGGAGTCGCTGGCTCGGGAATGGAAAGTGGGACTGAGTGCAGATGAGTGCATGTAGGCCTATAGCAGGGGTCCTGCAGTAACATTCAGATGCTATAGATCGCCTACTTTTACTATATTATTGCAAATCACATGGAATGCTTTGCTGATTATTATAATCAATGCTGACAGATGACAGTTGAGACGTAAGAAAGAAAATTGTGAGTGAAAATGCCTTTAAATTATTATTTCCTTTGGTGGAACAGTTTTGCTGTCCCAGCAGTCCTGGATGAGTTTAGCCTTTTTTGCATTATGACTTTTAAACAAAAACTCCCCCTCTCCCAACAAATGTTCTTTTATACTCATGCCTGTTGGTGTCTAAGTAGGTATAAGGAAATACTGTATGTCTTAAACTCAACAAGAACTTTGTTGTTGCTTGTTTTCCCAATATTCCTTTTACCCATTATTCAGAGGAGCACTTAATGTCTTAAGAACTGTACTAAATACAGTGAAACCATTTTTTTTTTTTTTGTGTATACCAGAAGTGAACACCTTTCCACATTCTCATGCTGGATAACTGAGAAAACATAGTGATATTAAATAAAAGGGTTCTAGGTGGTTTATTGGTTTAGAAAAAAAGATGAGTATTTATTCTATAAAATGAAATATGAACTGAGCTAAACCTATTAAAAATTAATGTCTTTTTGTCTTCCTGACTGGTTTCTAATTTCCTTTTTATCATCTGCTTGATCTTGTTATATTTGATGTTCCTCTGAGATTGATTTGATAGAGAGACCACGAGACAGATGGAGAACGAAAGAAATATTAGCCTACATGATTAAAGTTAAATAAAAGATTTTATTAGAAGAATCAATCATCAATCCGTGTCTTTAATACTTCTTTTACTTTCTGCATGCCACTTTTCCTGATAAGCAATATCCAAGGAGTTGAAGTAATTGTTGCATAGATTCACAACTTCTACCATCTTCTCCAAGAATGAAACTTAAGGTCTTTTTCAACATGGACCCTTTTTCCCCATATTTTGCATCTATGTGATAATAGATAATTTTTTTAAATGGTCGAGTGTTGGGAGAGACCACAGTAGTGAAACAGGCTGCAATGTGAGTCCTACAAGCAATTGTGCACTGTCAACAGTGGTGGAATATGTTTAAGTACATGTAATCAAGTATTGTACTGAAGTACTTGTACTTTACCTGAGTACTTCCACTTTATGCTACTTTGTACTTATACTCCACTCCATCATGGAGGTTAATCAGAATCAGAACCCGGTTTTATTGCCAAGTGCATTTACATATACAAGGAATGTGACTTGGTGTTTTAAATATATGCTATATTATTTTTTTATTCTTTCACTGCACTACATTTATTTAATAGTTTTTGTTACTAGTTACTTTACAGATTTTGATATATAAAATATGATAGACTAATAAATTAAAGTGTATTGATGCAAATTCAGCTACCTGGCAATGTATGAGCTACTTAAACTGGCTCCGCCTTCACCAGATTACATTTAAGTAATGAACACTATTTCATCAAAAATTATAATTCAGTGATTTATTTAATTCCCAAAAGGGGCATAAAGAGTACTTTTATTTGGGATAGGCATACATTAAGTATATTTTTATGCTAATACTTTTGTACTTTTACTCAAGGTAAGACTTGAATGCAGGAGTTTAACTTTTAAAGTATTTATGCACTGTGGCACTGCCACTTTTAATTAAATAAAAGATCTCAATACTTCTTCCATCGCTGACTTAATTTACATTAATTAAATATAGAACTTGTTTTTGTCAGTTGACATGCTGAGATTTTTATCTGAAGTGTCTGACAACCAGAGGTGGAATGTAAAGAAGTACATTTACTCAAGTACTGTACTTAAGTACAATTTGAGGTACTTTTACTTTACTTGTATTCTTTTAATGCCACTTTATACTTCTGCTCCACTGCATTTCTGAGGGAAATATTGTACTTTATACAAAACTTAATTCATCTAAAAGCTTGTTATAAATGATTTTTATAAATCAAACCACTCAACAGATTAGAAGATTAGAGAAGTATAGCTGGAACAATTAGTCAGCTAATCAATTGGCCAACTGACAGACAATCAATTGGCATATAAGTTTTGATAAACACACTAATCTATTTTGAATAATTGTGAGGTTTGGGGTGTTTTTGTTATCTTTGAGTACTTATACTTCATACTTTTTTTTACTACTTATATTTTGGTATGGTATGAGTACTTTTACTTAAGTAAAGGATCTGAATCTGATCTACTTTCTCAACCCCTGCTGACAGCATTACAAAGCGGACCCGCGGACCACAGACAGAAGTGATAAGTTTTATCAGTAGACTGTTCACATGTTCCTCCCTTTTGCGGATCTATTTCGGGGTCAAGTCAGTCTCGTTCTGAAATCTCGCGAGAACTATAATGTTGCCAGAAAAACAATGGCGGGAACGTCGTACTACTTCGTAATGGCGTCTTGCCATCATACACTTTCCATACAGAATACACTTTCACTTTCCCCACCAAAGTTAGGCGTGTGTGAGCACGGGAAACACGTTAGAAACGGGCGAAAGGCTCCAGGTCAGAGCCGTCTCCGTGAGTGAGTATGCCTCTCTGCTCCGTCTTGTTTTTGAACTGGTGTGTGGCATTTAATTCATAAACAGGCCGCAGGTAAACAGGTGTGTCATGTCAGAAAGCAGCATGGCTGCCGACTTCTTTTTATATATTTCTTATGTACTTGCTGTCTCTCTCTCTCTCCGACTTAGTCCAAACTAAATTTTGCACGATACTGGAGCGCTGCTTTGTTGAAGATCGGCGATGTTTCGCGCCGATCTTTCATTGCATTGCCCCACAGAAGCTAAAAAATTAGGCATCATGTTTTTGTAACAGCCGATCGGAGCTGGAGGCTATAAATTCACTGCAGAGCCATTTGTGCTCGGTATTGAATGCCGATTGTAATCTTTTCCATTGAATACTACAGTCAGATGTGAACAGTTGTTAATGTTTTATTGAGGAGTGCAAAAAGAGTTTGTTGTGTTAAAGAAAGTATAGTTTAGTGTTAAATGAAAAAGCCTCTTTCCAATGTCATGGCAATGTGGGAAAAATCTGTGAGAATTCAGAGCGACGTTTCTGCTGGAGCTAGACAGTAATAAACAATTCAATTCAGTTCAAACAACTTTTTAAACCCCACTAGGGGCAATTAGTTAAAAGCAGCATGATAAAAAAAACCTACAAAACAAACCCACACAAAACCAGTCTGGATCAGCAAAAGATGAGGAAAAATTAACTTTATTTCTCTATCGGGTCCGTTTACTGTTGTCAGACACTTCCACTAACAATCTGAGCCTGTCAGTGGCCAAAACAATCACTTTTATTGGTTGTAAATTAATGTTGCAGAAATGTCTGTAGGGATTACACTGCAGCCTGTTTTGCTGGACCAGTTCAAAAAAACTGTTGTCTCCATTTGTCATTAAGACACAAAAACATGGGAAAGTACAGCCTATGCTCAAAAATACCCGAGTTTCCCTTATATGCTAGTAGGGATGTCCTGATCAACTTTTTTTTGCCCCGATCCTGATCTAAGTCATTTGATTTTGAGTATCTACCAATACTGAGTCCTGATCTGACACTTGTATTTACCTGGATAATTCAGTTCACAATGCAAGTCCTTTAAAGTTATTAAAATCAATCCAGTGTGTATGGTTGACAGTTTAATAGCTCAGCAATACAATCCAAGAAAAGGATGTCTGCATCCAACAGTTCCCAAGGGTCTTTTTGTTTTTACAAAGTAACAAACAATCTAAAAATATTTTTATATGGATATTATTACAATTTCACTTAGTGCAGTACATTTAAAAACAACAAAGAAAAAAAAAGCCAAGTAATCAAGCTGAAACGTGTCTTCTGAAACTGCTCTCAAATCCACTTAATGTCGCATTTTGATAAAAGGACAAAACACTTTAATTGAGTTATATAATCACAATTCCTCCTCGAAGTGTTATAGTTGAACTTTAACATTCCCAGTAACGGCAAATAAAAAATCAGTCACAATTCAGCTTATTACAGCATTATGGTAAAACTAGTTCACTGAAAATGAACAACAAAAATTTCAATTCCACCTAAAGTGGTGTAGCAGCTTCAGCTGAACATGGAAAAAATCAGTCTGTAATTACTGGAGTTTTCATTACAATAAAACCTGAATATCACGCTCTCCTGCTCTCTCTGTGTGACGGCGGACGTAAACAAAGGATCGGGCAGGGTGCATGCTCAAAGTAACTGATCTGGATTAATTAAAAAATGTGTCGATCTGGCCCGATAACGATCCGTCTGATCCGATCCCTACATGCTAGTTTATAATTGTTGTTAAGGGCTAATTAGTTGCAGAGGTGATTGTTTTTGCCACATATTTACATGACAAGGATGTCGAAGGTCCTCTGTGTGCTGATGCACCGCACTGAAAGCTTACAGATGACTTTCTCAAATCAATTTCTCTCGATCCTCCGGTTCACTATCGGCTGTGTAGTATAGTTGTAACGTGCATGATGCCTTTTCGAGGTGTTTAAAGTCTCGGGACTATTGGGCTGATGAGTAGGGCAGTTGTAAAAATTTTTGGTTTTAATATCATTAATCAAACATTTCAAACTATTTTGATACATTTTTATGTATGTCATTTTTAGCTGTGCTCTCCTTGTTCTCATTCATGAAATGTTTTAGTCACAATGTTTTATGCTGGATGTAACACATTATAATACCTACAAGGTACAAGGTAACTTTATTGTGTAAGAAAAATGTCACAAATGCCCGTAGTTTGAAACGTGTAAATATGAAATGGGTCCAACCAGGTTTTTGCAGTTGAGTTTCAATACTATGCAACTATTACAAACAAAAACAATACTTGTGTAATATTTTAAATTCATCCAATTCGGCAGTATTTAAAGCCGAGACAACTACTGAGTCATAGACATCAAAGATACTGAAAGCATCTCAGTGTGAACTGAGCCTGCATCCACAGTGTGAAAGGCACTGGACTGTGCCACAAAGTCTATAATAAAAGAAGTACACGCCGGCATATAAAGTGAACACAAAACAATTTTCTACAATTAAAGGAATACATCTATTTTGATGCTGTTACTAAGCTGGACACTATTTCAGTGGTGTTGCAATTGAATTATGTTCCAACATTCATGCTCCCCTCAGCATGAATTGAAATAACTTTAAATTTTAACCCTTTAAAACCTGGATGGACGTCAGTTTTCTTGTACAGTGTTTAGATACCTTTCTTAAGTATATAAACCTTTAAAATGGGATTTCTTTCAAATTGTGACCCAGTTGTGGGCACTGTTATAATCAATATGAGAAGCGTATTCAGAATGTTTGTATATTTGGTTTATTTCCTCCTCACTTACAAATCCTTTTCTAATTTTTTTAAGGGCCTGCATCAGGAAAAAACATCCACAATGAGGAGATCTATTGTGTATGAAGGCAAGTTGATGGCTCTATTTGCACAGCACCCAAAAAGCCAGAGGGCGTGGACCAGCCAGTCAAATATCAAGTAAGTTCCTGCTGCTAACCATCATCCGTTTGTTGGAAGGTCTCAGTGGTCAGTAAATCATTTTGCTCCACCAGTTTTTGTGAAATATTAAGAAAAGAAATCACCTGCATGTGAGCTCAGTGGTTCATAGTTTCTTTTTTTTTATTTTTATAATTTCTCAATCTTTCTACACTTTCATTAGGACCATTCTTCAAAAGGGGCAGCAGAAAATGAACTAATTTTGCTCTGTCAAATTCAATAAATATCCAGGAACGTCACCTCAAAACTTCACATTTATTGTAATACCCTTTAATAGGTGTGCTAGACATTTCAGTGGTATCTGATTTTAAATACACATATAAAATAAAAAATACATACTATTTAGAAGAAATGACAAGGGTTAGCTAGAAGCTCAGAAGCTTTTTTCTAAACTCAAGACTAAAGGAGACAAAAAAAGACCTTGTGTTGATTCCATCTATTACAGTGCTAACTGAGTTTACGTGTACCCATGTCTACACAAAGGTGCAGATAAGGTGCTGCCAGCACCTGTTCCAGATCTAGATTATCTGTCTTTGCTTGCCTGTAATGTTTGTGTGTGTGAATGGTGCAGTAAATCTGTAGTTCAGAGTTTTCCCACCAGGGCTCAGCGTAAAGCCGTGCAAACAAATGTTCTCGAGCGAGAGGAGCATATCCTTATCTAAATGGTGAATTAGCCAAGTCAGAACACAGCTAATTTGATTTTCTTCCACAGAGAGAGAGAGATGTGCTTCCACTGGGAGAACAGGCACGATTACATGGAGTGGACAAAACAACAAGGTCAGTAGTGACAGTTCACCACAGTCACATTGCAGTAAATACCACCTTATTGAAGTCTGTAAAGTTTTGATGAAGTTTTGTCAGACTGTTGTTGATTTGGTGTATTTTGTGAAGCTTATGTGGTGCTGTATGAAAATGCGTTGTATTAAATGGTGTTCCAGGAGTGCGGGGAAGACAGTAAAGTTGATCTGCTGGTGAGGGGTTAAGCCTGTGACATCAGGAGGCTGATTGTGTAGACAGCGATACACATCAGTGGTAACGGTTACTATAGTGTTAAGATTTTTCATATACATTGGCTATATAATTCTTTATTTAGACTTATTTGATTAGCTGTTTGACCCAGTATTTATTTTGTCCACATTTGACTGTTTATAATTAATCTTCCACCTAAAATTGAATGAAACATAAGTAATAGGCTGCTACATGCTAAATTGGAGGGGATGAGGGAAGTAATAATTAGCAGTAACAATGGGTTGTAAACACTGCATACAACCAAGCAGCTGAAAGCTGGCATTGCCAATGCCATGATGTCTAAACACACTGCTGTTTTCCCTCCAAAACAAAAAAGAATTGGTATTGTAATCTTCATCAATATCGCTAGATATTTGCTTCTAATTTTGCTGCCATTATTGCTGTCTGTATACAGATCAGTTGTGTTGTAACACATGAGATTATCGGTGTCTGTTGTTGGGGAAAAATGTATTAGTGTCACAGCATTTCTTTCGAGATGTCTTAAGTTGACTGTAGGACTGGATATTGGTACTCAATACCTTAAACGAATCGACTGAAGTCTGCAGTCAAGCGATAATGGAGTTTCATCTTTTTTGCGAAAGGGATCTTATTTCAGACCATCCCGACTCCCTCCTGGATCGGCAAACTTTCTGTTGCTGCCGTCCCAACATTTGCCACCGCAGCAGCAGCTAACATCTGACACCGGCTATGTTAATAATAACCATTACGTAAAGGGCCCTTTTTTGTTTTGCCACTTGTCACCTTCCCATGTTTTTGAAATAAATCAAGCAAATTTGTATAGGTTTCAGCCCTAGTATACACTGTTAGATGCTTATATCTTTCAGTTATTTGTGCAACACTTGCAACAACTCACACTTGTTTTTGATAACTTCTCTCTCAGGGAGTTGGAGCCTAATTTGGCAACTGTAATTACAAAAGATCTCACACTTAAGGCCACTTATTTCCAACTAAGTCTACTTAAAGTAATTACAGCCTTCTTGATCAGACATCAGCACAAAGGTAATTTCCACAACGGTCAGAGCAAGGACAGGTCAAGGAGAACACACTTGGAAGCGGCCGTCTCTGACACTGAGAGTCAGAGACGGCCTGCATCTGCACTGCGATGCTCAGAGTATAGCTGCACTTTCACATCACTCTCAAACTGGAGTCAGGCTGAGGTGACGCCTGGGGAATCAAGACAAGATTTGTGAAATGAAGTGTCGCTGGTCAGAGGGTCTTGATAAGACAAATGATAAATTACTTTACCCTTAAACGATCTCTTGGCTATGGATATCCTAACAGATAACATTTTCCTCTTCTATCCACATCATTTGCTGTGGATGGAAATGACACATTGTTTTCCACTGACTGAACTCTTCCCCAGTGGTGCAATTTTATTATGTGAACTCAGTGGGTGGCGGATTGAAAGTCAGACTCCAAGCCAGACTGACGGAGTCTCATTAAGTGCGGCGCCTCTGAACTACACAGTGGAATAGAACATTAAGATTATCGCCTGTCGTGCTTCTGCAACAGATGCTCTAGTTCAAATGAATCATCCGCGTACAGTAAATAAAGCTTTGCAACTTTTTTTCGGTGTCAGCGCAGTTAAGCTCTAAATAGACAAACCTCTGGGGTTTTCAGAACAGCAGCTCTGTGTGGTTCAGCTTGCTATTTCATGTAATTCTATTGATTATTTCTCTGCCTACTCTGGTCGGTGCATCTCAGCAAATTCCCGTCCACATAAGATGTCCACCTCCTCAAAAAAAAAAAAAAAAGATCAGACAACTGCTGAGACCTGGTTACTGTGAGAGTGAAACTTCAGCTCTAGCATTTCTAAACAATAGTAATATTAACTGCATGCCCCTCTCAGCCATCCCCCTCATTTGCTGCTCTCTATCACATTTGTTGCACTGGCTGTTTGAAGACACTAGGGGCTGTCCAAGATACTTAAGCACGCAGATGTCACCTGAGTACCACCGTACTGCAGAAGACAAGCAGTCAACTGAAGACTTTCTCCTAAGCATGCACCATGTGTCTTACACTGTCAAAGCTACACATTTTTGCTCTGATTAAGCGCTTGCACATAAAAGGGCCGGGCACATAAAATATGATGAAATATGATTTTTTTAAATTAAATGCGGCAGTAAATATTCTGCATGCATAAAACAGTAATTTTTTATTGGTTCATAAATTGGTTCTTCATCTAGACACAATAGCTGTTTATCTCCAGTATGAAATCATCTTTTGATGAACATCTTTCGAATCAATTTTCACCCACCTGTTTGTTTTGTTTTACTGTCTATTAAAAGAGGCTCGATAGCATGTCTTTTAAAGGCGTTCACTAAAAAATGGGTTCTCTGTCTAAATGAAGTAATAAACTCACTGGCTGTTGTTGGCTACATTAGTGTTAGAGGACAGGACAGTAAAAATTGTAACACCTTAGCATTTCTCTCAGTAGATTTTCTTATGAGCCTACTGTTTACTGATGCTTGAAGTGGTGCAGATTGTCATTTTTGCTGAATAACACTGATTTCATATGATTGATGCAGGTTGCTCAGGGTAAGTTTTACAGTTTTTTAACTGCTGGTCGAGAACAATTTGAGTTAATATTTGTCTGTATTTGACTATTGAACATTTGATCTTCCATCATTTTCAATTATATTGAGGTAGCAGCAGAAGTCTCATATTTAAAAAACAAAGGCAAAACGATCTGCTAGACACCAATAGGGATAAAGTATAGTTTTAGACATTTGTTTGAACTATTGTGTAAATCTACAGTTGGTAACTTTTTTGAAAAAAGGAAACAACAACTTGTCATATTTGAGTAAACTATTATATTCTGATTGGAGTACATTAGACAGAAAGATCATGTCGCTCCTTTGACTGTTTCTAATGGCATTCGCTAGAATGCACACCCAAAAAGCCAAGCAGAGTAGAGGAGCCTCTAATGCAGCTGTAAATCAGGTCAATCGCTGCTCATGAACTGTGGTCAAACTGTCAAACTAGGCAACGTTGACCAAATATGAATCAAGATTGTGTAACTGCGTTGCCTATTTCTCACTTCACGTGTATTCATAGACATATCCTAATGTACCGTTTGGCTGTAAAATGAGAAAGTTTGTAACCTGGCCTCCGTGTTGGAAACATTTGAGCCAAGAACGCAGCAATGTTAGAAAAAGACAATGCAGTAACATAATCTTAAATTCATATTTCATCAGCGCTGCCTACTTTGATAGTTTGACAAGCTGAAATTTACTTGATTGACTGCTGCGCTAGAGACTTCTCTCAGGCTCTGATTAGTTGTTCAAGTTCACGTGTGGGAAGGCCATTAGAAACGAAACAAGGCAATAGAGTAGGCAGAGGAATATGATTTTTTTCCTCAACAGATTATCTGTCTCCATTAGTGCTTGTATATATAGTGACATTTACAGCAAATATGGAAAAAGTTTTTTTTTTTTTTTTTTAGAAAAGTTACTAACTGCATCTTAAAATGGGTGGTGGTGCAATCACAGTTGTCTCAGAGCAAGAAGGTTTTAGGTTCAGACCTGCTGGCCAGCTGGGGCCCCTCTGTGTGGATTTTGCATTGTGCCTGAGTGGCTTCTCCCCACAGTCTGTTGACATGCAGGTTAGGGTTAATTGAGCCTTGCTCGTAGTAGTGAATGTGAGTGTGAACGGTTGTCTGTCTCTTTGTGTCAGCCTTGGGATTGCCTGGTGACCTGTGTCCACCTCTTGCCCAGTGTCAGCAGGGATTGGCTCTACAGGATAAGTGGGTGTAGCTAATTGATTCATATCTTGTCCTGCTTCTGTTGCACTCAGGTGTGCCACCTGTAGCGCTGAGCGTGAATACTGGGACATTTTCTAATGCACACTTAAGCAAGAGCAGATAGACAGGAGCCAGGCGTTTAAATAAATACATGTTTAGTCAGTGTAATGCAGTTTTGCATGATGGCTGGATAGGGAGAAAAGACTGATCCCATGAGTATTTAAGGAAAGCTGGTACAGCTACTGTGTGGCTTTGGCATGTTAAAGGAACACTCCACTGTAACCCTATGTTACTGCTTTCAGCCGGCCTTAATGTGGGTAGTTTGTGTAAATGAACTGTAGTAAACTTCCCTCCATACTACCAGAACCCATCTCCGAACTCATCTTTCAGCAAAAATCCATCCATCCTTTTTGCTGGCTCTAGGGCTGCTGACTTCGATTTTTTCATGTCTGTCACCACGAACACAGAATAAAGAAGACCATCCCCTCCTCAAACTCAGATCAAACTGTAAAACTAGGTAGTGCTGAACAAATATAAACCAAGATGCTGTTACTGTTTTGTGTGTTTCTCACCTAAATTTTCTTCAGATATATATTTTAGGGCACTTTTTGGCTGAAATATGGGAAATTGTGAACAGGAAGTGTCAATGGAAGTTGAAAATACTGACAAACAACAAAATTGATGTTGCCCAATTTACTCTTCAGGTTTTTTTCAGAAACATATTTTAGCTTCATGTTTAACTGTTATTCAAGGTTGTTTGTTACCAGCCAGCCACCATGTTGTTTCCCGGGGAAAAACGGTGAAGCTTGCTTTACATTACCCACCTGTGGGGATGTTTATTGGTCCGTCTTGGCTCTGTGCAATCTGGTAGTTGTAGGTTTTCTACCTCTTGAGCAAAAAAAAAAAAAAAGCCAGTCATTTTTCTCTGTTTTCTGTTGTCATGTAGCAACAATTTCAAGCATCAATGTCTTTCTGCTGCATAGACAGCCTAGTTTTATGAAAGGACTATATTCCCAGCTGTAAAATACTTCTTTAAACACACGCAAAGAGGCTTGCACGAGCACGCACCTCTCAAAGGAGACAAAAACAAATGTAAACACAATCTCATACAAGCATAAAAGAAACAGCTGCATGAATGTCTCTGAGTGACCCTAGTGCACACTCACTGATGTGCAGCCCAGAGAAACGTAAGCATAAGCATTTAGTCAGCAGATTTATCGTGGTTGCAATGGATAACAGTTGTGACCTAGTTTAATAATGAGGAAAGAAAGTAATAAAACACCCTTCTCTCTGCATTTGTATGTTTCTTATGTTGCAGACACTCACAGTTTTGTCATAATATGGCTAAATACACACTTTTCTTTTCTCATAAGCATGATAAGCTATTAGTTGTGATGCTGTGTTTCTCCTTGCATGTACTTGCACATGCAGGGAAAAAGTGTTTTTGTGCTGCGACAGTTTCTCAACAACAGTTCACATTTGTATTTGTCTGCCAGTCCTTTGTGTGTTTCCATCAGTAAATAAATATAATGCAATCCATCAGTACATATGAGTCCAGAAAATAGGAAATCATTTATTCATTTTATTATGAAAGTGACTGTTGAGTGTATGACAGCTGCAGTGGTAAAGAACAGGCTCCCTGTTGACTTACCAAAAAACATAATTTCATTTAATTTCATTGGCAAGTGGCTTAAGTAGCTGTGACAACCGAGGAATGTATCTAATCAAAAAAAAATGTCAAATTGTCAGCTCGCTGTAAGAAAAAGGAAAATACTGAGAGGAAGCTGATTAGGTGTTAATTATGCACAGGTGTGCACACATATACAAACTCACTCACACACAAGCTCACAGTCTTGCTGTCACTCAAAACTATGATGTGAACGAGCATTGCCGCTGTCAGCTCTCGTTCTTTCAAAGAGCTGATGAGGCAAAGCTACTGAACTTGATAATTCTTCCCAAATACAGACTCTGTAAAACTAGTTAAGCCCATTTTCCCATGCTATCTGTGGGATGAGCGTCCTGAGTGTCTGGTTTGGCTCAATAGACAGTGAGACAGCTGTATGGGCTCAGAAGTGTTCTAAAGCTCCTGCTGGTGAAACTATCATTTAATGGTCCTTTAATTCAGATCCCTGGTCTCTTTCACATAATATATTTTCTGTTTTTACGACTTTTCTCTGGGATTTTGTCTATTTTGCTAAACTGCAAATATATATATATATATATATATATATATATATATATATATATATATATATATATATAGATATATAAAAAATATATATATATATATATATATATATATATATATATATATATATATATATATATATATAATATATATATTATATATCTTCAAAACGAATGACCATAATTAGTGTGTCTTTATGTATAGCTGAGATTAAGCATAGATCTAGAGCTCGAAGGCCAGTGATGTTAAATTTTGGATTAAATTTAGCACCGGGTTGGAAGCTATTTTGTGGTAAATAGCAGGCTGGGTTCCTCCTTTGTAGCTTGGCCATTAAATTACAACTCTGTCTCAGTTTTAATTGAAAGCATCTTTGGCTGTATGGGATACGCAGCTTTGGCTAGAGCCTGAGCAGAAAAGCTGGCAAAGCTAAGCTTTCTTATTTGGATTAATATCCCCAACACCTGTCTTTGGGGAAATTAATGGGTGTTACTGTAAGCAGCTTTCTTTCTTCCTCAAACCTTTTTCTGCTGATTTCTTACTTTCTTGACCCCTTCTGCCAGCTCTTTTTCCCTCTCTCTGTTGTCCCTCCCATGCTTTCCCTCTGTAGATTAATTGCTCAGTGATACCGTATGTTAAGGACTGCTGTGAGTTTCCCTACCCAGCTGTTTGAAAGCGGAGGAGTCAGCAGGATTTGGCTGCTCGGTTCTCACTTGCCAATTCGTATGCGCTCCCTTCTCTCTTTTCCAATTCTCCTTCAAGGCTCCTCCTCTTGTCCTTTACCCTTTCTCACTCATCTGTCTGCTCTCAGAGCAATTTTCTTTGCTGGTGCTGTCATGATGTGTTCAACTTTTGTTTTATCATTTCTATTTCTGTCATAGATTCAACAATTCTTGTATGTAAGGTATGGACGTGTTTCTAGATTCTCTGGCTTATGACCTGTACTTTACTGCAAATGTGCTTTCACAACTAACATGTTCAGTTCGTGAACTCTGGTGTGTTTTAGGGATGGTCCTTACGACTAATTTTCCTGATGTTTAAACCTAGAGTAGTGGACTGATGTTAAGTACAAAAACACCCAGAAGACAGCGCAATTCAATCTATAAGGTTAACCATTGTTAAGTTAAGTTTCATCATCTCATGTTTCAGAAAGTCTTTTTAAAAGCCACTGAATTGTGCGGCACTTTGCACAACACTTTATGAATACATTATGATAGCATCTGAGTAAATAAAAGTGAACAAATAACAAATAATAAAAAAAAAAAAAAATCTTTTTCTGGAAAATAAATCTTTAGAAAATATGCCAGATGATAACGACAACATTTTACTTGGGTGAACCAAAATTGCATAAAATAATCAGAATTTTTATAATAAATATATTAATGATAAATTTAAAGGTCTAGTGTTGCATCAGAAAATTAAACGAGTTAAAACAAAATTGTGTTTGCGTTTTATTACTTTGTTTAAAAACCATTAAGAAAAAGTGAAATGTAGTGACCACACGGTTACTGTCTTTCTGTAATAACATGTTAAACCCGTCTTTTCCACAGAATGAGGTTGTATGTGTGGCGGTAACTGGTAACAGGGTGTCGCCTCTCTAAACTTTTCCTCCGCAGCAGTTTATCACACATAGGGTGGATAATTGATCTGTTGATCCGTTCACAGCTGATCAGATCACATCGATGGATGACAGGAGTGGCTGTTTGTAAGTGAAAGCAAACTTTTAGACCCAGCAGAATGAACGGTTAAGTTTCACTTTTAATGCTCTTGACTTTCTGCTGTGCCGTCTGCTTTGAGTGCGCTAGAAATTAACGATCATAGATATATTCCAATAATGCTCCTAATGAAGGGCCCAGCTCCTAAAGAAGGGCCCAGCTCCTAAAATCTTTTTGTCGCGGCAGATGTTTAAATGGTACTGGCCCGCCACAAATGTATGGGAAACCCTGGCAAATGCCTCGTGATTACCTGTGCTTCTTTATTCATAACATGAGGTCAGGAAGATGCCTATACCTGAGGCTTATAGAGCTCATAATCAGTTATGACTTGGTGTGCTCACGGTGCAGTTGTATTCTCACCTAACCTCGGACACTTTGCCTGGCAGATTCCACTTCCCATGCTGTGGCTTTTCTTACTGCTGCTGTCAAGAATAAGGAAGTGAAGTGAGGGTAAAGAGGGAATGAAAGCCAGGGAGGCTTATTGAATACATAAATCACTTCTTGGATAGAGGGTATGTTGTTTCATTGCTAATGGATCTCTGCCACCACTCCGTAAATCACAGTACACGCAACCAGACATTGTACTACTAGGAGGCAGGACTCATATGATAGAAGACATTATTCTGTTGCTTTTCTATTCTGTTTTCCTCCTTTCCTCATATCCCTCTCTTGCAGGGATTTTGGGTTCACATGGAATTGCAAAACAAGCTGTATTTAGGTTACTGCTCTCAGTCCTGCTTCTCTCCTCTCTGGGTAAACGGGCACTTACTCAGCTGGGTGGGGGCGGCATTAATCCCTGACGCTGAACAAAGTCACAGAAAGTTCATACCTGACCAGGCAGCTATAAAGTCTTAGCTTGTCCTTGGGAATTATTTCCTATAACTATAGGAAACCAGGTCTAAAGTCATTATGTTTTCATGGAAAGATTGAAAAAATACAATCAAAAAACCACTTAAATTCAGTGTGTTTTTTTCTGATGGAAATCCAGATGCCACAGTGGTAGGGGTGTTTTTTTGTATGCTAATGTAATCAAGGAGACCATGTGAATAATACCAACAGCTTTGAGATGTCACATCAAAACAAATGCACATGATTTTGGTTGAGACATGACGGTGTGGTGCACTGCAGTAACAGAGGAACTGCATAGGTGACATAATATATTTGAACAGAAAAAACTTATTCGCCATTTCAAGCGAGCTAGCACCTTAACAATCACATGAATAAATGTCTAACACAAATTAAAGGCAGTACTATTGAGCAGCAGTCCTGACAGAGAAACATCCTCCCCAGTTCACTGCAATTACTCTATTGCTGACTGTTAAGAATTGCCTGTTGGCATTGGGAACATAAATGAAAAATATCTAATGAAATATACAGTATGTTAAGGAATTGTAAAAGTATACCTTTTAATTCAACATTTACAACAAAGAACTTTTTGTTGTATTTGCTGAAACTTTGACTAGAGCTGAACAGTAGCAAACACTAACAGTGAAAAAACATCAGAAAATGACAACAGCTTACATACAAAGACAAGTAAACCGAGGAGAAGCGTTTTTCGTCACCTGTCTTCTCCTTTTTTCTTGTCTTTGCCTTGTGGGCGGTTGTTGGCTGTGCAGTTTGTGCACAAGCAGTGATTGACAGCTCCATTATGGTTTGGACATAGTTTCTGCATTCAGCATTCGTGGACAGCTGCGATCACATGAACAAGCTTGCGGTTCTGTTCTTACTATTTATTTATTTCATGTTTATTTGTATAGGGATGAATATATAGCATAATACTGATGCCACATATCCCAGCATTTATAGCCCAAGCTTATTTGCAATTCCCATTCTTAGATTGGCCCTTTCAAAATACGCAAGACTCAACAACTGCATAACTGACTGTCTGTGTCAGAGCCAGGCAGTAAACCGGAGGGCTGGGAGGTCCTCCTGTTGCCAACATAGGGTGAAAGTGAGTCTAAATGAAGCTGCTGGGTCTGGAGTAAATGTCTATTGAATATTCACCTTAAAATTAACTTTACTGAAGGGGCTGCAGCTAGCTTGACAGCAGTGTTTTGGACTGCACTGAAGTGTGGAACAAGAGATTGGAGAATGAGCAGTGGGCATGCTTGCTATTCCAAAAAAAAAAAAAAAAAGAAGACGACATGTATGTCACGTGGGCTGGATACTTTAAATTGGCTTTTAGTGACTCCTTGTTCTGATTGGTTGTTTCTGTTCAGTCTCAGTAGAGTCTTGCAAATGTCATTAAGGGCAGTGGGAGAAGACGGAGGAACATGATTTTTTCATGCACTACTGTCAGGATATAGTGACAGGTTCAGTAAATATAATAAAAAGTGTAATCATACGTTAACAACAGAACCCGTAACACCTGTCTAAAATGTGTTATTCTAGTTGAAAGTTGAAAATCTATTGTACCTCTGACCACAACTTACAGTGTTGTCACCCTGAACTAACTAGGGCTGGGGCAACGCGTCGACGTAAGTGACGCACGTTACGTGAATACGTCGATTCAGAGATTTATTGTGTACTAGTTGGACCGCTTCACACAGCACGCACCCAATGAGAGCGTGAGCAGCGCCGTGTGTTTTTTTTGTTGCGGCGCTCGTGTATTAAGTTAGAGCGTGCACACTGCTGGCCTGAGCGGCGGTTGTCAGGTGCATCTCAGCTGCGTGTCAGCTGCAGCACATCTAGAGAAACGGTGGCTCGCCGTTTTTTACGCGTTACGCTCGCGTTTGTTGACTCGATACCACTTTATACTGCAGTTTAAAGTCTATCTCTGTCACAGAGATGAGGAAAAACAAAGATGTTTGTTTTACCTCAACTTCCTTGCTTCCCTTTCAAAACAAAAGCTATCTGACTGTGTCTCTGTGGACAGAATGTCATCAGTTGCTAAAACAACACATTTTATTTTGAAACATTTACAGGACAGGTTGTCAGCTGTACAGGAGCTTGTATAACTTCAGAAATGAGTGGAATATGTGCTTATATATATATATATATATATATATATATATATATATATATATATATATATATATATATATATATGAAAATACAGCACTCACATCAGCAGGCAGCTCTGTGCCTGAAGGCCCAGTTAAGGCTGGACTATTCTGATGCAGAAAGAATGGACTAGTTATAATTATTTCTGTTAGAGAAAAGTTCTAGTGTTATTCAAATTGCACTAATTTTACTGTAGGATGCTTGCTGCTAGACTAGCTGACTGCTAGATTTGAGGTTTGTTACTGTTACAAAGAGTAACTGTTCTGTTAAGTGACTTGAATTTTACATTGTTTTATTTATTTTGCTGTTGGATTGCTAAATGTAGATTGCACTTCATTCCGTTTACTTGAATGGAACAAGCTCTTGCATTAATTTTATTTTGGAGAGACTTCATATCAGACTGTAAAACACAGATTACCAGCTAAGACTGGGCTATTTTTTGTTGGAGAATAATGCCCTGCAGTGTATGACAATTTTTAAAATATTATTTTCAGTAAATTCCTTGTTATATTTATTGAGTAATAAAAAAATAATAGTTAGATCAATTAAAAAATAATAGATAGATTAATTGATTAATCGCAAAAATAATCGTTAGGTGCAGCCCTAGACCTAACAGACCCTTGAGTGCACTTTTATTTCACAAGTTGAGAAGTTAAAGCCCTGGTGTTCAGCAAAAAAACAATTTTCAGGGCTTTTAAGTAATCCTTAATTATTGTAATGTCGATGACCATTTATCATCCACTGTATATATTTGCCATTCGAATCACTCTAATCTGGCTGTTTCCTTGATCACGTGACTCCAGTTCTTCAACCAGAGCATTTTCAGAAGCTTATTGAGCCCCCATTTTTTCTATTTACTAATGGTTGTCTTTGTGGCAGAAATTTTGAAATAACGAGTCAGATTCAATCAGATGTGCGTAGTTCCTGCTTGCTGCTTTTATAAGGCTGACGTTGATCCTGACCCAATCTGTCTGCTTTATGTAAGGGGTGACTCTAGCTTTGTGCTCCTCAGCTCCTGGCTTGCTCATGCTTCACTAGCCTTACTGCAGCAATTGCCAAAATCCCTCAGCTGGAAAAAGCTTCATTAGAGGGGGGAGATAGTTAATGAACTCAGATCCCAATGTCCACGTCTGACATGGTGCCTTCATTCCCAGCTTTCGCTCCTCCGCAGTCCTTCAACCCTCTTTACCTGTGGACATCGCTCCTCCTGTTCCCTCTGTAGTCCATAGTTACATATGAGATGGCACTTCCTGAAATCAGTTGTCTGGACCTTTCTCGGGTAGAAAAAAAGGAAACGTTGACAGTTAATCTTGGTTTTTGGCTCCCAGGCATGTGGCCATTAAGGATGTATGAGTGGAGCTGCCCCCACAGCCTTCTGCAGAGTCTTAACAGTGTTTAACTTTCTTTAGTGAGATGTTTGAGCTGTGGAGAAATAGCTGGCTATTTTGTGCATCGCAACTTCCTTAACTATTTAGTTTAGTTAGTGCTGTGTCTTCCCCACAGAGCCTGACAGCTGTCAGAGGTGAAATCTTTGATCATTTGTATTCACAAATTAGTAATTTGTATCTTTGAATGAATAATTCCTTCTCTTAAATTCCTAAATGAATGCCCTTACAGTAATATTTTGTTCTTGTGAATGACTAAATCATTCCCTAAGTTATTGACATAATTGTCTGAAATTGAAGAATACTTCTTTCGCAAAATGACCATTTGTATATCAGCTACACACTGCTTGATTTAGTGCAATATATTGCAATATAAAGCACTTCTGCCTATGAATAGCCGTCCTGAGCGTACTCAAGCATGTGTACATGTGTATGAGCTCTGCTTGTGCAGAGTTCAAAGGCCGTGCATGAAACTAATTATTGACATGTTTAAACAGTAAGGTTTTAATGAAAATGTGGAAAAAATGTGTTTGGGAAGCACTGAGCAAACTGATTAAATGAATAAATAATTGGATTATCTTGCACCTGTTGTGTGTGTGAGTTTGTAAACCGATGTTTTGATATAGTTTTGCTTTGGTAAACGTGGTCCCCATTCACTCTAATTCATAAAAAATGTTTGTCTTTTTTGGACTCTTTTTTTCACCACTGACACATGCGAGAAATACAAAGTTTGCTTCACAAATTCAGTTTAACAGTGGCTGAGTAATTGTCATACAAATGGTCATTTAGGACCAGGTTAAGCATTCATTTAAGTAATTGTAGTAGTAAAACGTGAAGTTAGATGTGGCTGTGGCTTGTTTAGTCAGCGAGAAAGATGTTTTTTTTCTGTCACTGAAAGCACTGATTAAAGCTTTCATTTAATTCACAGGACCACTTTTAATTTCTCTGACTATGTGTAAATGATGATGAACAAAGGCATCAAAACATGGATGTAAAACATGTGACTGATGTGGGCTGATGGAGGAGTTTAATGTGGGCTGGCTGCTCTGCAGGTTCACTGGATCAACACTAACAGGGCAGCAAGTGAATAATATACTGTGTTTCTCATATTTGTGGATAAGATGTGTAGAATAAAATACACCAGTAATAATGTCGGTTGTTTATAAAAACAAAAGTCGTATCTAAACTGTAGACAAGAATGAACCACAAGCTCGTGGCAACTTAATATTCCAAAGACACGGTTGCTGTCGGCTAATGTTTTTACAAGGGAAAATTAGTTTAAAGGATAACCTTTTGTTCTGCTACCTTACTGAGTAGCACTGAAAGTCTACATGGCCACCAATTAACATTTATAGTACCAGCCCCTGTGTTAGAAAACATTTCTTTTGTGCAACCCCTACTTTGCAAAAGGCATTTTCCACATTACAATTAGAGGATGGATTTGGAGAGAGCAACACAGTGAGCTTTTCCTGTCCATCACAAATGTACAGACTCTCACCCCTTTGCTTCCCTGGAACGATGGCGTTCTCATGCTGGTAATTTCATTTATTGAAAAAGTAGCTATGTATAATGAGTTATCAGTCCCCGCTGCTCTTTATTAATATATTTTTACCCATGCTGTTGCTCTTTCAAATCACCTTTATGTTTTTTGTAAGACTGACTCGCACTTTGCTCTTTAATTCATATAGACACAAAAGCACAAAAGGAATAATACCTGAGAACACCTGACATTTCAGGGCTGTCAGAATGTGAGCCTGATTAGTTCAGCCTTTTCAAGAACAGTAATCAGCTCTTTTCAGTGCTCTAGTTTTGCTTTCAGTAGGTGTGTTATTTTTAATGTTGTCAAGAACAACGGTCTAAAAAACTGTTAGGGAGAGCAGAAGTTATTCCATAGAGGGATTATTTGTGTTCTAGTTTATGCACACACTGTGTAGTCAATTGTGTGTTCCAAAAAGTTTTGACAACATGAATGAGACTTTTTCTGCAGTTGTATAATACCCGATATTTTCAAAACTAGGACTAGTCAATGCATGGCAAGCAAAAACCTGAGAGAATCATATGTTCTGTACTATCATGTCTTTGGAGGATCACCTTTGCATCAAAATTGAATTTTAGTCGACGGTAAGGACCCAAACGCACAAAGGCAACATCAAAGAACTAGCTGCGATAAAGTTGCATCGCCTCATTTCGCATGTGTCTAGGCAAAAATGTTGTACTTAAACACACCGCAAAGACTGCAGGCGATGGCCGACTAGCAGGTACCTTCAGGGCCTGCATGAGCAGAAATAATTCTCCATACCAGCAGCTATAGTCTGTTATGCGAAAGAAGAAACCGGAAGACCAACAGCAAAGATTCAAGATGCTAGTTAGCTAATTAGCACGTTAACACTCCAACCCCATGTTGAAAGAACAAATGACATTTACAGTGCGCCAGCAAACAATAACACAAATAATAACAAACTGATTCTGCTAAAAAACTCTATTGCTAAAAAAGCCCATACCTCATATAATAAATTTGTTTTGATCTCATGCCCTTTGACTTTAGCTGTTTGTTTGCTTTCCTCACTTGTATTTTTTTCTCATCCGCTGAGCTGAACTGCCAGTCAGAGTGATTTTATTCATTGATGGGGTCTGCCATCTTTGATGCCAAATTAATATATGAAAAAAGCCAAAAATAGGCCAACAAGGGCCAAAGATGCACGACCCACTGCAAAAACAAGGGTGACAGCCGCTCACTTACAGCCCGACAGTGACTGACAGCCGACTGATAGCTTGATCTGTCCCAGCCTTTCACTATAGGATTAAGTTTATCTGTATGTGGACCAAACACATATAGACACAAGCATGAATTTGGTTTGCGTCTTCTCTTTGTATTGGTTTTACAGTTGTATAGATTAAATTATACAATATTGAAATTATTTTCATCTGCTTGACTAAGTGTAAATGGTAAACATGTATTTGAGCCTGCAGATTCTTGTCTCAGAATACATTTACTGAAGTGAGACTTTTTCGACTTTTTAGAAGTAAACATATTGAAAAAGATACTGCACATATTTTGAGAATTCCACTATGTATAAACAGTAAATATTGACGTGCTGCCCACAAGTTTCAACTTGAAAAATATCCTCCACACCTCTAACATTATTTAACCTCCTTTTATTGGAGGGCATTAAGAAGAAGGGTGATGGCACATTGTTAGCAACCACTTGAGTCATTTTTAAGCTTTGATTGCCAATCTACTGTCTGTAAAGCCAGATGGGTTTGGAGCTCAATGCATGAATGAATCTATTAGTCTTCTTCTTATGAAATGTTATTTACAGCAAGGCAGCCCTCCAGGGCACACTCTGCGGTTTGACCTTCATGTCAGGACATCTGACTTCTTAATATGTTTGTTACAACAAAGTGCACATCTACTGAATAACAATCACATCACAGCCGGGGGATCGGTGTTTCAAATAAAACAAGACTATGTATGTCCAAGCAGTACTCTACAAGTAGTGATAGTAAAAACTATCAAAGAACATGCAAAAAAAACAACAACATGCAAACAATAGCTCTTTAAATACATTAGAGGAGTGGTTCCCAACTGGTCCAGGAAAGGGTCAAGATAACTCCTTAGTCATCAGTTAAAAGTCCACATATAAGATAAAATACCACATATGCTATTCCATTTTTCCCAAAATGTAAATAACACGTGGGCTTGGGGCACAATGAAATAAAACATATGGCAAGAATAAGGTGCAATTACATAAAACCTAGTAAATAAATATCACTGCAACGAAAAAAGACCAGTGGCATAAAAATACTGCCAAGGCACAGCATGTTAATAGGACAAATAATACCAAGAACTGGGCAAGAATATAGTTGTAGTACTGGAAAAAAAGTTTGGCTTTTTCTTTTTTACAAATTTGATATGTTTGCGAGTTGCTTCTGGGCATTTCAGAATGGACCCACAACCCACTTTTGGATCGTGACTCACCAGTTGGGAACCACTGCATTAGAAAGTCTGCAGTACAGCATGTTGTTGACTTGGAAAACAAGTGCTTAGTAATCCCATATGTTATTCCCCTGGTCTTGTGGTCTTTGAGCAAAACCGACCAATGGTGGCAAGGTCTCCAGATGGCCATGCTCGAGTCATAAGACTGCAATTGGATCTGTGTCATATGTATAAATGTGTCAATTATAACATTTTTTTTGTACACTGCAAAAATGGCCTGTCAAATTTAAGGCCAAACACCCTAGATTTAAGCATACTTGCACTTAAAAGAAGCAAATTTGGCTGCCAGTGCAGTAAGCAAATTTTGCTTGTTAAGATGTCTTAAAACCAGTAAAACTGGTTGACTCTCATTATAGCCCATAAAATCTTGAAATAAGATCAAAAACACTAATTTCAAGCAATTTATTTAAGCCTAGTTGGACATACTAGTGCTTAAAATAAGGTTTCTATAGACCTGAAGTGGATGTTTCCAGACTTGTCTCCTGTATCTAGTTAAAAATAACTCAGAAAAAGACAAAGATGCTTAACAAGACCAGGCAAGTGATATTTACTTGAATTAAGTCAAATGATCTTTCCTAGTCAGCACTAGATAATCCATTTATACTTAAAACAAGACTAACTAGATTTTTTAATCTAAATATAAGATTATTGCACTTGGTTAGATCGGCAGTTTTTGCAGTGTAATGTTAGTTTGCCTTATAAGAGATGGGCTCCCATTGAAGAGGCAATTCTACGCACGGCTGACTCCCCATCTTTTTCATACTCCCTGTCTGTCTTAACGGAACTAAAATGGGAGGTAGCTTTTATCCCTTATGAACACATTATTTTCATCTTACACAACCTCTTTCATTTCTGTTGCCTTTCTTCTGCTTGTGAAAAAAGTATGTGAGCTTAACAGCAGGTGTGCTGCGTTGCTGGTCTGAATAGTTCCATATATCCATCCTCTCTTGGTACAATAGCATCACAGCTAGCCCGGGTTCAGTGAGGCAGTGACTCGTACAATAGGTGGCCTCTTTCCATAGGGGGAGGAATGATTTCCAATTTCAGGGAGAGCCTGCCGCTTGGAAATTGCGGCTCTATCACATCACCACCCTCGCTGGTGAATACTGACAAGCCCATATCTTACACTCAGACAAACTGATCTGGCTGAATGGTGTTCGAGACGGAGGGATGTAGATATGAGAGATTTGTTGTGGACTGTTGTATCAAAGGAACGAGAGTACACTGCTGTGTCCTTGTGGAGCTCCAAAGGACTGCATATTAAATGTCACTGCCCCTTAATCATCCACTGCATCCAGGTGCTGGCTTTTTATGTGCTGTCACTTTCTATCCAAGGACTGTTTTAAAGTCCACCTCAGCCACTGTGTGAGCATATGGTCCTAAATAGTGAGATGTCAGATTGAGTCTAAACTGCTGTGTGTGGAGTACTTAAAGTTGGAACCATGACAGTTTATGTTGATGCGCAAATGTACTTGCTCTCTCTCTCGCTCTCATACATGACTTTAAGTCCAAAAGGTGTATTTAGATAGTCTGACATCGGCAGGTCAAATCACAAATGTGAGTTAGTCCCTGTTCATTCAGTTTTCGTGCGCCATCATTACAAGGTACAAGGTAGTTTTATTCATCATTTTTCTTAAACATTGTTGAAGAAGAAATGAAAATGTAGTTGACCCTCAATCCTGCCATATCTTTTTGGCATCAAAGGAGGAGTTCAGGAGTCTCACAGCCTGGGGAAAGGAGCTGCTCCGTAGTCTGGTGTTTTGGCAGCAGATACTTCAGTATCTTTTTCCAGATGGCAGCAGGGTGAACAGACTGTGGCTGGGGTGTCTGCTGTCTTTCAGTATCCTTTGGGCTCTGTGCAGACAGCTCACTTCACAGAGGTCACTGATGGTTTGTAAATGGGAACCGGTGATGTTATGGGCAGTTTTAATCACCGGCTGTAGAGCCTTCCTGTACTGGGCCGTGCACGAACCATGCCAGTTTTGTGATGTTTCCAGTCAGTATGCTTTCTATTGCTCCTCTGTAGAAGTTAACAGGGATCTTGCTCTGGAATTTAGCCTTCTTGAGTTTCTGTAGAAAGTAGAGCTTTTTCTGTGCTTTTTTAACCTGGGTGGTGATGTGTGATGACCAAGATAGGTTCTCAGTGATAGTAACTCCAAGGAACCTACAGCTGTTCACCTGCTTCACCTCAGCTCCACTGATGTAGACAGGGGCGTGTGTCTTTGTCTCCGTCTTTCTAAAATCAACAATCAGCTCCTTGGTTTTACTGACATTGAGCAGTTGGTTGGTCTGTGCACTCCTCTGCAAGATTGTTGATTTCCTTCCGGTATGAACTCTGATCGTTCTTTGTAATACGGGCAATGATGGTGGTGTTGTCTGCATACTTCACAATAGAGTTCCCCTGATGTCTGGGAGTGCAGTCATGGGTGTACAGTTTGAACAGGAGGGGGCTGAGCACACAGCCCTGGGGGGCTCTGGTGTTGAGCACTAATGTAGGTGTGACTGCTATTCTGAACTCTCTGGGGTCTGGATGTGTGGAAGTGTTAAGTTTTCCAATCAGCTTCATGTAGGGCTGGGCGATATGGAAAAAAGTCTTATCACAATTTTTTTTTTCCCCATATCAGCCGATATTGATATGCATCACGATATACATAAAATTACTATTTCTGTCAAGCTTAAAGGTTCCCTTTTACTCCTAAGTGAGATATGAAGATATCATAAGGTTAATTTTGATTTAAATATTTATTTTCTGTCAGACATTGAACATGACGGATATACTGTAGAACATCACCAACTGGCAGACCTATTCAACGAAAATTCAGCGAGGTCCAGTTACTAAAATTTCCGAAGGTCCGAACCTCATACCTAAAGTGAATATCACAATTAATTGAACATTTTACTTAGATTATGATTAGGATTTATTTATTTATTAGATAATGATTTTTTTTGCTTTCTGCTTTTTTTTTTTTGCCCTCATAGTTCACTGACACAGTTTCATTTGACCATGGTGTGTTGGAGTGAAATAAACATATTATTTTTTATTATGTATAAAACTTTCCAGCATTATATAAAAATCAAAAGCTCCATGTTAAACAAATGTAAATTTAAGCACATTGTGCTGGTAATAGGCCATCCTCTCCTGACTGCAGGACTCTGACTTCAACTTCTTCTTCAATCTTTTGTGAATCTTCTGTGAAACGTCTGTGCTATTAATCATTTTACTCAGGAAAAAAAAAACTTCTGAGGAGGCCTACTTCTCTTTTAGCTGCCAACAGCTTGCCAAAATTCCCAGTTAGAGAAAGGCTGAAAATAATGTAATGTGCCTGTGGTCCCAGGCCCCCAAAACATTACATCTGCCCCTGGTAATAATAATGACAGCTCAGCGTGAGTGGCTGGATGACACACGGAACAATGCGTCCTGTTTGGTGGTTTTTAAAATATTTCCATCCAAAGTCGGATTATCACTATCTATCACAAAGTAGTCCGTATATGTCTAAAGAAGGTACTCTGCACCTCTGCAAATTGGGTGTTTCAGCTGCTGCTCTGTTTGTTTGTCTCACCGCGCTGCTGTTGGACCATCAACTGTTTGATCTGCGATAATGAAACACTGTGGAAGCACATAATCAAAGTTGTTCACTGCATTTGATTTGCCACAGTGCTTTTCTTGTTATCATTGGCTGTTCATGTTGTCTGTCAAAACATGGCTGGAATGCATTCTATTGATTATGTCTCATATTTCAATTAAGGAAAAGTTATTTCCAATTGATATCGTTATCGTTTTATTGCCCAGCCCTAGCTTCATGGCAGAGATTGTGTTCAATGCTGAGGTAAAGGCAACAAACAGCATTCTGATGTAGCTGTTCTTATTCTCCAGATGAGTGAAGATTGTGTAAAGAGCAGTACATATGGCATCCTCTGTTGATCTGTTTGATGTGCTGGAGAACCAATTTCTCAAAGCACTTCATTAGGATGGGGGTAAGAGCCACAGGGCGGAAGTCATTAATACTAGACTCAGCAGACTTTTAGGTACAGGGACAATGATGGCTGTCTTGAGGCAGAATGGAACAGTCTCTTGTCAGAGTGAGATATTAAAAATGTCAGTTATAACATTAACTAGCTTATCAGCACAAGATTTTAGTACGCATCCAGGAATGTTGTCTGGGCCTGCGGACTTGTTTATATTCACTCTCAGCAGGAGTTTTCTCACATCTGCTGTGGTGGTCAAAGCGAGCGCAAAATGTGTTCAGCTTGTCCGACATTGTGGCCTCACATATGATGAGGGCGCTCCTGCTTTTGTAGCCTGTGACAATTTGAATTGCCTGCCACATATCTTTAGTGCTGTTGCTGTTGAGGTCTCTCTCTCTCTGCTGATGTCTCCTCTTAGCCTCCTTGATGCCAGCTCTCAGTCGTGCTCTGGCGGTGATGTATGCCTCCTTGTCCCCTGACTGAAAGGCAGCTTTTTTTGCTCTGAGAAGAGCCTTCACCTCCCTATTCATGTATAATCACCGTCTTTGTGATCACCAAGTCATCAACACAATTGCTGATATATGATGTCACAAAGATGAGTATTCTTTAAGATTGATCTTGTTATCTTGAGTGGTAGCGTCTTTAAACATTTGCCAATCTGTGTGCTCGAAACAGTCCTGTAGAGCTGCTGTCGCCTCACTTAATTCAATCGCCAGAAGTAAAAATCTATTGCTAGGATATAAACAAACCACACTATGACTGCACATTCTAACGTTACTCCCACAACAAGGCTGTAAAGCTGTGTTTGACGCAGCTCAACTTATGCTCTGTAGTCTCCTTTGTCCACTTATGACACATTAAAGCTTCAAAGTTTACAAGTGCTTACTGATGCATTTTATGTTGTAGAACAAAACATGGAAATTTCTGAAATAGTGTTAACCACAGACCTAATTTCAGGCCTCTTACCAAAAACCCATTCAAAAAACAACAACAACAACAACAAAAAAAAAAAACAGACTTCGAAACAAGGGAACTGGAGGTGCTGAAATACTATTTTTTTTTTATGTTTTAGTATTCATTTCTGGGGTAATCTATACGCGCAGAGATTGGTTGTGATGATTTTAGCATCAACATGTCTTTGAATGAGTGTCACTATTTTTGCCGTCGGAATTTGAAAACGATACTGCAACAGATCGTTCCATCAGCTGTAGCCATCTCGGTTGCTGCTCCTCTTTACTTAACTATGTTTATGCTTGCTATAGTGCCAGCAAAAGGGTGCGTGAACCCAAAAATGATTGTCTTCACATATTTTGCGTAAGGTGTGAATGATTTGTAAGTTGTCAGTCATTATATGAAACCCCTACCATTTTAGATAAACGGATGTGATTGGCTCGCTTCAGGCCAGCTGGAAATCAGTCTGGGGGACCAGAGGCATTTGCCAGAGCAAATAAAACTACATAAAAGCTAGTGTTTAGACTTATGTGAAGTTAAATCATGAGGTGGAGCAGACATTGGTATTTTACAGGACATTAATTGAAGATACATTTCGGAAAGTCAGAAATTGTCAAGTTTGCTTAACTTTAGGGAAAAAATTGCTTGCTGAAAATCACCACTGTACTTAAGAGAGAAATATTCTACTCACAGTTTATTGCAGTTTACTGTTGTTAATTTTATGGTCAACCAAGGCATTATGACTCTACGAAGCAATTATCCAGCTCAGACAGAAAGCCATCTCCTGTTGGCATGAACTGTTTTCTGTGTAGCTACATGACAGTACTTTTGAAATGCTTAAATATTGAAAGGATGTTTTATTGGTAAGGTAAGCCTCTAAAACGTAATCTTTTTGACCATGATTGTCTTTCTTTTCAGTGAGATATATTTACACTCTCAGTGACTAGGGTAAATTGCTCTTTTCTGTTATATTTCCATGGGGCATTTTAGGTAATTCAAGGTATCCAGTAACTCACACTGACCTTCCACAGAGATTTGTCAGTGATCACTCAAACACACATAACTTTAATTATGCACACATATGAGAACAGGAACCAGCCTGACCCATGGCCTGTTTGTGTGTGTTGTTTGATAATAGCTTGGCAAATTGCAGTTTCAGGGTCCAAGCACCTAGCAGTGCGAGGACCCTCCCGGAGTGCAAGGAATTATTATTTTTCTCTTCAATGAATCACATTTGCTCAAAAACTCATGAAAACGGTACACACATACAGCCTGGCGAAAAAATTCATATTTCGGTGGTTTTGGCAACAGGCGTTGCAAAATGGCTCCACCGTGCCCCCTAATGTGTAGCCCCAATGGCCAGTTTCACCCACAATTACAAAGTTCAGCACTCTTATGTATCATGCCCAGACGCACAGAAAAAGCCTCTTGGACCTAACCCCCAAACCTGACAGGAAGTCAGCTATTTTCAATTTTTTGCTATTTTTTTTTTTGCGATTTTGGGCCTTCTACTTTTGTGAACTTTTCCTACAGGATTAATCTGATTGACTTCAAATTTGGTGTGTCCATTCTCAACCCCTTGGTGATTAAAAGTTATCAAAGGTCCGTGCAAAACTTTTTTGGTTTTCCCGTGGCGCGGCGTAGAATTTTGATGTCTCGCCATAAAACAGGACGGCCATCAGTCTCTAGCAGGCGATCACTTTTTGGCATCTCACCTGTTAAAGAGCTGAAATTACCGCGTTGACCTGGGTGTCTACTGCAGAGTCATTCGACCTGCGTGTGAACGCCGATTGTACTTATTCCCATTTCTTTAAAACGCCAGATGTTAGCGGGTGTTAGCGTGTTATTTTGCGGTGGGAATGAGGCTTTCGAAATATTGGTGATTTGAACCCCAGTTCCTCCAGTCCACATGTCAAAGTATCCTTGGGCGAGATACCGAACCCCAAATGTGTGAGTGCCTGTGGATGTTCAACTGAGAAGCAGGTGGCACCTTGTATGGTAGCAGGCCAGCCATTGGGAGTTTAGGGCAGGATGACAAAGTTTTCCAAACACTCCCATGGCGGGGGTGTACCAGTACAAGTACCTCACCTGTTTTGTACCACCCTCTCCCCTTGCCAAAATTTGGCGCAAATTTGCAGCATAATTAAGCTCCCTTCCTGACAAGATAGCATGACATGGTTGGGACCAGTACATGCCGTCATCTAGTTTAATATGATATCTGGGTCTTCTGGCTAGCTTTAAAACTGAACCCGCTACAGCAGATTTTCTTTTTCAACTTTAGTTTGCTTAACACCCACCTCCCGTCACACCGGCTGCCGACCAAACTCTCGGCCTATTTGATGGTTAACCATAGACCATGGCTTTTATTGCTACTACTTCTACTTTACTACTATCATTACCACTACTACTCGTAGTTGTGTACTAGAACTACTTCTGCTATTAATACTGAAAAAATTTACATTTATATTTATACTTTAGTGTTAAGATGTATTTATTTTACTTATGTTAGTACTAATTTTCAAATTTTATCAATATGTTCCTCACTTTCCTACTTCTTTTAAGACTGAATGGGAGCATCTGTAACTTCACAGTATTTCACTTTATCTTCAAGCCATAGGAGAAAATAACCTTAAACATCAGTGGGCGTTGCCTTTGTACTAAAATGCTGTGTTTAATTGCCCAGAAATTCATTAGTATTGAATAACTGGCACTGGCCTGGCACTACAGAGAAAACTCAAAATTAAAATTCACCCTTGACTGTAGTCAAGGTCATTTTGCTGTGATCCACTAATTTACCTACACATTTACCTAGACATACACTACATAGATCCCCTTGTTAGTATGGAACAGCTGGAGTCTTTGATTGCTTTGTCCTCTGCGCTCATTTTCTCATGAATCTAATTTAGCATCTCAGAGGTGATGACGGAAGGAGGAGGTTGTCTTCGATGACAGTTCACAGTTACAGCGCTGTTGTGGATTTACCTTTTATGAGCTTTGAAATACATGGAACAAAGTATAGTATAAAATGTTTGTGAGTTTAAAATGTGAAATGTTAACAAAGAATTCTTGGCACTGTCTGTTCCCACATTTACATGCTATTACATGGTGTACCTGTAAGTCAAAAGAAAGAAAAATGGAACAGCACAAAAAAACATTCAGTTTATCCTCCACGTTCAACCAGTCTGCAGCTCTGACGACAAACACAATACACACACTCTCCTGTTAATAACACTCAATAACTATTTCTCCGTCTCGGTAGTTGAAAGAAGCACCAAATCTCTTTTTTTCCCTCAATGCCTATCTAATATCCATCACTGCTTTGTTGACAACAGTGACAGCCCAGCATTGTCTGTTGTTGACAGACGATAATGGGCCTTGTTGCCTTGTGTCATGTTGTGTTTGACAGAGATTATTAGTAGCTAGATTTCCGTCCAGTATTCTATAAGCATGTACCAGCGCCAGTTATTAGCAGGAACAAATAACAGACTAAAGTTATTTATAGGATACTGCAATTTTTCTTCAGTTGAATACTAGCCTAGATCTGGACAATTATGCAGCACAAGATTTCGGTCCAGCACATACAGATTTGACTTTTTATTGAGAAAAACAAACAAACAAACAAAAAACAACAACAAAACAAAGTATAAAACGGAAGTGGATTTACAGGGACGACTACAGGGAAAAATCATCAAATGATATACAAATGAAACAAGGTGATGCACCAAATTTAACATGATACATGTGTTTAACACATGATTGTCTTGAACAGATAGACAAGTGATGCTGATGAATGGGATGCCACATTTTGTGAAATTAGTCTATTTGGTTGTTTTTTTAAATGCTATTTGTCTCTCTGTAGAAGTATACTCAGATAATTGAAGGATTTTAATAAATTTTATGCTTTTTAGAAATATCTTATAACATGTTTATTTTAATTCAGCTTGAGGATCTTTCTTCATTTTATCTAATGTTTTACACACTTGTGTTTGTGCTCAAATGTTTATGTACCTTAATTCATACTGTATATTTGTTGATGCCACTGAAGACAGGGCCTACAATTTGCTGGTCTGACTGCGAATCAGAAAAATACTTTAATAGTAGCTGACATGTTGAAATTGCTGTGCTTGTGGGCATATGTGAAACATGGCCTCTTTCTGAAATGTTTTAAATTATAGGCACAGTAACTGAGTCATTAAATTACCAGTTCACTGGAGCACAAAGCTGATGTTACTGTATGTTTTAGATGCTGCCGTAGAGTCTCTATGGATGTAAACATTTAAAGATACAAATGAAGCAAACAACACAAATTTTTGCTGTCAGGATACTCCAAATAAGCTATTGTAGTTCACTCCCTCCAACTGCAGCCCTCCTAATGTTTTGAATGAGCTTTTCCAACTGCAAACCCAGCAGGAGCACCAAACCTTGCATCAACATGAGGCTCTGTAATGACCACTTAGTAATCCAAAGAAACACCAAGTGACTGCTGCTCTAACTGCGAGCAGCAAATGCATCCACAGCTAATTTAATATAATAAAATTAATTTATGGATGTCCAGTTTAGTTTAATGAATAGTGTTGTAATGATGTTTATTAATTAGGGTTTTTGAAGTAAAAGCTGCTTAAATACAGTCAAATCTACCAGATAACCATAGAGTGACTAAATTATCCGTACTCATTTTATATTTCCATAGAAAAAAAACAACAAAAAACATGGAAGAGTATTTATTGTAGGAGATGCAGACATTGTGCAGGCTTATCTGTCATATTGTGGTCCGCTGCAGTCATGTTTATGACAGTGTTTTTCACATAAGATTCAGATTACAGACTTGGAGACTGTATTAGGCATCCTACGGGTTTAATTAGAGAAAATAAATAAAGAAATGACAAAGACTTTCCTATTTTCAGGTTTTGTGTTTTCACCTGATCTGCCTTCTTCCTCAGACACACACATACACACACACACACACACACATGCCTGCATCTGGGACGCACAATGCCTTTAAGGAATTTCTGCAATATTGGCACAAATGTTAACTTTGACTGAAGGATGAACTGATCAGATTTCAATGATCAATGATCCATGTGACCTCACAAAACGTGTTTTTGGCCATAATTCAAGAATTCATATGCCAGTTATGACAGAATCTCACAAAAATTTTGAATATCAAAATACTGATGAAGGCTTGGTATTTTATATAGAATAGGTCAAAGGTCAGCTTCACTGTAACATGAAAATGTTCTGAAAAAAACTCTTTTAGGCCATTACTTAACATCAGATCTCAGGAAGAGAGGCGAGGCAATGAATGAATATTACATACACTGAAAAGCATTGTATTTTAAGTCTACATTTGCTGGTGGGCCATCACGATAAGAGTGCATAATATGATGTTAATTCCACTAAAGAGGGGACTTGATGATTACTAAAATTAGGTGGGGAAAAAAAGATGGAGATGGATGAATGGAAAGATAGAAGTTTTTAACTAAAACAGCCACATATCTTCAAATGATTCCATACGTAACCGGATTTTATTTATATTTATCTGTATAGCTAAAATTCTTTGATCCACTTATTCACGGCTAGACTGTAGGCTACAGCACAACAAAGTGTGTCAAACATCAATAAACATAATTTAAACGAAAGAAGTCTTCATTTCATCTTCACTTCATATGTTATGAGTCTGGACAGCCCTGCATACATATAAACGCTCAATAAGTAGACCCAGTATTACTAAACTGCACCCAGAACAAAGTAAAACAATGTGCTTTCACAAGTTGTGGTGAACGAAAATTAATTAATCATTTATCAGACATCATCTCTGAGGAATCATTACACATGAACGCGATAAGAGAAGCTGGCTAATGATAAAAGGCAGAAAAACAAAGTAATGCTTAGACTTAGGTACTCTTTAAGAGAAAGATTGTTCAGCAAGTGATGCAAACTGCTGCTTTATTTCATGTCACATAATAGTCATGGTTACTTGCTCTTTTACATAGAATTTTGCATTTGACACATTATTATTGCAGGGAATTATTCTCTTAACTTTGCACCCATTATGCAAGGACTTTTTAATATTAAAAAGTATGCAGTTTGACAAGTATTTAATAGCATTTGGTTTCCTTTTAGCTGCCAGATCAAAGCTTTCACCTCATGCTCTATTTTCCTCTATAAAAATATACCAAAAACTCCAAATTATACATCAAATAAAACATACTCATTCAAGTTTAGAGCACATGTTACGTATACAATTCGGTTTGACAGCATACTGTCAGAAAAATGTCCAACCATCTTCATAGATTGATGAGAAACTGTCTAAAAATGACAGTTCAGGTCTTTTTACTCTTGCATCTCATTATTAGAATTGCCTCAAACAACAAAGAAGTATCAACTTTTTCACTGTGTCACAGTTACTTCAACATACTAGATTAAAGAAGAAAAAGTGCCTTAAATGAAGCCCTGTAATTTCTCTCATTACTGCCCACCTCAAGTGTTAGAAAAGAGCCTTTGAAGAGAAAAGCTTTCAAATTAACTAACTAAGGTGATCTGAAGGACACAAACTCCTCCGGGGAAATGAAAAAGAAATTTGGACGTACCGGATGCCCTCTTTTCTCTCCTGAGAGTGATGATGAGAATTAACTGCATACAAAAGAATAGAAAAAGAGAAAAATAGAAATATAAATGATCATGTGTAAACTACAGTGATGTTCTAATTAATCTTAACCCTTATACAATAACAGTTCTTTACTGGGTCTTGAATGCTCTTCCATAAAGCATTTGTAATAGTATGCATGATAGCACTCAGACCAAATGTACATTTTCTTCTATTTTTGCTATTGCAAAAATTTTGCTATTTGAAGGTGAAACATTATATTACTTGAATAAGCTCAATAGCTGGCACATTATCATAAAACATGGGGAAGATTCATTCATTTCATTGTGGTCTTTGCAGTAGGCCTTGAGAATATTTTACAAAAAAAAGATGGGTAAGTGCTACGATTCTGCAATTATTTAAAAATTCCTCAGTAAAGACCATGAACTAGGGCTGCCCCTTGAATGTTGGAAGCTCGAATGTTCTTGACCTAGTCTTTGCAGCTGCGGACATGCACGCAGCGGCACAGAGGGAGACTGTATCATAAGGTGAAGGAGCGGTAAATTTGCAGCTCACAGCAAGTTAATATGATACAGTCTGGCTTTTGTTTAATATGTAGTACCGGCAAAAAATGTTGTTGCACATTTGCAGCCTGTTGTTAGCACTGTTAGCTTGTTTAGGCCTACTGTATTACGTGGGTGCTAGTTTCAAGATGATCGTTCAGATGAGCCTGTTCAGGCTTGAAAACTTTGTATGGAAAACAAAACAAATCATCTGATTAATTGTATTGAACAGCCAAATCTGATTCAACTTGTAAAATTCTGAGTTAGGTACAGTCCTACCATAAACAAATGCTCCATATATTTGAAAATTTTATGTTGTATATCGGCTGCCATCCATTGCAGTGTACCCAGAAAAGGCCGAGCGCACCCAAAGTGCTCTTTGCAGACACCATCATCACCGTCATTTCTAGTGCCATCTGCTGTAACCTTCAACATTGCAGCTCCAGTTACATTGCGCATGTGTCTTACCCCTTAGCCCCTTTGACTTTGCAAGGGTAAAACGTCTTTCGTAAGCGCTGCTCTGATTTGCTGATATTTGCCCTATAGCAGTCAACCTTATTTATGGAAAAATAGAATATGCTGGCAATAACAAATGTGTATTTCCATGTTTTTTAAATGAGATGAAAGCATAAAAGGTTATTGATATATGGATCATAGAAGGGTCTTGCTTGAAGGTAAAAGGTAAATTATGTCAATCAGAGAGAATCTATAAAGTCATACTTTTGAGAAAAGGCTAAGCTGCAAAAAGGCAGACATTCACTTCACAATCACTGATTTAAATAGTTTAACTTCACAGAGGGTTTAAATGTTAATCAATTCAGGACAGGTATTGGACTGGTTTCAATAAGATCAAAGGTGCAAAATTGATTAAACTGCATCTAATCAGTCCGGTGGCTAAAGGAGAGTACTGATGTCAAGTTAGGTTTCTTGGTCTTGATGAATGTCTTTGTAAAGCATGCTATGAAAGTCATTAGTCCTCTCCAATGAGTTGCATGCTAACCCCACTGAATTGGTTTAAAGTAATTAGTTTCACCTTAAATTATTCACCAGAACCCATCAGAGGTGAGAGAGCGGGGAGAGTGTGTTCTGAGACACTGAACATGCACACTGCCTATAGAGCACTGAAATGTCAGGGTTTTGGAAAACCATGGAAGCATTATACGTATGTGAGAATGGAGTTGCTGTTGTTTGATAATGCTAAAATTATACTCATTGCTGTTGCTAGTTTGCTTATTCAAATATTTTATACCCTTATTTTTTCATAAAGGGTCTCTTTTGTATTTACAACATCTCTGTGAATGTTTAAAGATTGCTTTTAATTATTGTAGTACCTAAAATGCAGTAAGCTTCTTTAATTTAATTTATTACTAAATTAAGTATCTGCATTTGACTGTCTGAATAAAGAGCGGTCCAAATTGACTTGGCTTTAGTATTCTGTTCCCTTACATGTTATGGTCAATATACTAAAGAGTTTATAAAATTATTCTACCTTTATTGATATAAAAGGAGTGGACATACAGAAATGCTATGCAATACAGCAAAACACCACTCAACAGCACCGCAAACTACAATGTCTAACATAGTGAGATCAGGTCTCGTGCTGTAGTATTTAAATGACACTGGTATAATTTTACTTTTTACTTTACTTTCCAGTGTGTAGGATTTAGGAGGATATATTGGCATCGATGAAATGTAATATGTTTTCTTTAGTGTAAACTGCTTTATTAAGGGTATTTTTTTTTTTACTAATTTTGATCACTGTGTCTGATTGTTTCAGAGAGGAAGAGACCTTTGTGGATACTTTGTCTCCAGGTAAAAACTTGTGAATGTCTGGATCTTTTGTATCAGCGAAAATAGATGAGCACATATTAGCAGGTGCTGGGCTAGCAGCCTGTCTGCAATGAGCCAAACAGCGTCAGACAAACACCGATTTGGGACGTGAAACCACTACATTCAGTGTTTTTACTGGTCTTAATGGTCTGGCCTGTTTGTTTTGGAGCGGAGGAAGCCTCTGTGGATAATTTAGCTCTCAGTAAAAACCTCCTGAACAGCAAACACTGAAGGAATGAATCCTGGCTGTTAGTTTGTTTGTTCTTGGCACAGTTTCAGCTGGTTGCCATGTACAGACCTCACCACTAGATGCCACTAAATACAAAACACTGCTCCTTTAATGAATTCAGTTAAAACAATAAGATTTACTAATTACCAATTTTAATTTGCCACGTATAAATCTTTTCATTAAATTATTAAGGATAGACAGAAAGCATATCCTTTTTTTTCTTGTATCTGCAGCTTTAATGTGCATGTGTACTTTTATTTGCGGTCTCTTATGTCTCATATGTCTGAGTCTAATATAGCTGTCTTCTTGTCTCACTGTGCTCTCATAAAGTGACCAGACCGAGAGTTAATGAATGGAGCGGGTTCAGGACAAGTTCAGAGACCTGCGGCAATCAGTCTTTTATTTCTTTTTCCATGTTCAAGGACTTGAGCTGCATACAAATTGGAGTTAGGAATAGTACGGCATAGATCCCCTGAGGTTTTTAACATCTGAATTGGTTAAAATTTGTAGTCTCTTAATTCTGGTGAACTGAGTGGCCGAGAATCACACTAGCAGGTGCTATTCAGAAAATACTTTGAATGTAGTTCAGCTGGTCGTATACACCATCAGGGGGCCAACTCCTTGCCTGGATGGATATTGGCTCTTTTAAATACAGATTATAAAATTATATAGTGCTATAAAGTTTCAGTGACTGTGTGCAAAGTGTTTTGTGCTTTGTGCTTTGAAGTCCTCATCTGAACTCTTAACAAACCTCTGCGTGACCTCTAAAGCTTTTTACTTTACTCTTAAAATGTGACTTTTGCTGGCTGGTCATTTTGAATATTTTTGACAGTCTTACCTGTTTTCTTTAGTAACATTACAATAATCACAATTTTCCTTGATACTCGCTGATGGTACATACAAAGGGTGCATAGCATTCAGTTAATGTTTTAAGAGCTTGTTTAATCATTGTCTTACAGGCTGAGATGTCTGTCATGATCTTTATGTGCCGTGGGTTTCCGTATGGTCAGGATTTTGTGTGATTATACTTGGCATTATGTGCTACTATAGCTTCCTCAAAGAAATACTTGACCAGAAAATGACCATTTGTAAATGAATTAGTCATGCTGTGTTACTTGATTTTGTAAAATGTTTTATTCCTCATGCCTCCATGAAAAATGGTTAATATATAGATTTAATGATTGATTGGGGACCATGTTTAACAACAGAAAAATTATATCAAAGCAATGTTGTGCCTTGCACAACTCCTACAATTTAATCCAAGTCTCATTTATGCAGTCGTATGTCTAGTGCTTTCAAAACACATGCATTTTTGCTGAAACGTTTGTTTTGAAAACTGAACTGAAAGTGAAACTTATCTATTCTGTCTTTAAAGCCACACTCCAGTACTAAGGTTTTTTTAATGAAAATGAATGTGTGTGTTTGGGAGGTACTGAAGACTGCACGAGTAGTGTGAGAGTTTTGCTGATGTTTTTATTTAATATGCTGTTGTTAAATGCAATACCCCATCAAATAAATCAATATGTTCGCTGTTTTCCGAGGAGGCATGTAAGAAGAACAAAGTTTTCTTCTGGAATTCAAGCTAACACGCCATGACTTATTGATTTAGAAATGGTCATTTTGTGGGTGAAATATTCCTTTAAGGTAAACCCTGAGGCTGTTCTGTAGCTCTCACAATGTAGTATTTTGTCAAACTGCCAGTGAGTTTATTTGTTCATGTCTTTGGTAACTGACTGTAGCTTTGCTTATTTTGGTCTGTTTGTGTTGCACAGTGTGCTTTGCAACTGCTGCAATACATTTAATTTGCTGCTATAGAATTTATGGGTCATGTGTGCTTGTTGTTTTCTGTACACTTGGCAACATGTTTAAATTCAATAAGTGTGCTCTCACTACATTTTTAATATGTAGCCAGCAACAAACTGTGATTTTAATCCCAGATGTGCAAATATATATTTTTCCTCTCTTTATGTTGGCACATATAAAATAATTCATCACTGAATATGCAGTTAAGAAACAGACGATTTACCTATAATATGGGGATGTATGCCCGTCTCCCTGCATAAATTGAGTCTCACAAAAAATGTACACTGTCTCACTGCACATTTAGATACTATGTTTTAAAAAGTTAGAACTGGTTGATTATTCATTACCTCCATTGTAATCATACTCGCCAGTTCAACTTAACGTGGCACTGTGACACTTTGTATTACACTATTCTGTTTTGAAGAGGATAATGACTCTTAAGCAGCGCAGAAAATTACATCACTTTTTATCAAAGGGCATGCTGTTCTACCTGTGTTTGATGGAGAGTGATTTTGTCAGAGCTGATGAGGTACATTATTTGAAAGACAGTGAGAGACCGAGATAGAGACTGATGCAGCAGATTGGTCTAATTAAAATCACCTTTCCGTTGGGACTGAATTTATCTTGCTTCTCTCTGAATGGTTTATCGGTCATGTTCAAATATTGTGAAAACTGGGATAAAAACATATTTGGTGTAAATGCATAATTTAAAATCTTGTGGTGTGGATAAGTTGCGTGTGTGTGTGTAACTGCTAAATTAGTTCCTCTGACTGAGTTTCCTTTCTTTGAGACACTGTTGAAGGGTAGGAACTTACAAGTATGATAAATGGACTGAGTAGCAATGCAGCTTAAGAATAATTCTGAAGTGTGTGTTTGTGTGCTTGAGAAGTCCTGTGAGAAAACTGATGGCATTATTTTAATAGTGCCCTGTTGCAAAGGAGAGGCCATTTGTCACGTGCAGAAAGTTTTAGTGCTGCTGGGTGGCATTATTGTGCACATGAAGCTCTTCGCTGCAACAATTAATCAGCTGCCTCAGATACAAACATTTCCCCATTTAACTTCAAACTCTCCTATTATGTTCAGTAGATTGCCTGTCTTTCTTTGTTTTGGGTAAAATAACACAAAGTTTGATGAAACAATCTTCTCTCCGAATCCTTTTTTATTTTATTAGTTTTTTTTTTATTTTTCAATGCCTTTATATTTGATAGGACAGATGTAGCGTGAAAGGGGAAGAGAGAGAAGGGAGGACACGCAGCAAAGGGCCGGAGCCGGACTCGAACCTGCCGCCGCTGTGGCGAGGACACAGCCTCTGTACAAGGGGCGCATACTCTACCAACCTAGCCACCCAGACAGCAAGGTTCACATACTGAGTCCTATCTGTGGTTAGGTTTAGGCACCTAAAGCACTTGAGTTACAGATAGGGAAAGATTGGTGTCTGTTATTGTTTATAATCAAACTGCGTCTTTTGGTTATGTTTATACAGTATATCAGCAGGTGTCCTGGCGATCCAAGTGGACAGCGCTAAATACAAGTGTAAATGACCACCAAGATATATTGTGATCCAATCACTCAAATCACTTGTGGAGGTGGTCTGGGACACAATTGACCACACAGTTATTAAGATGCATATTCACAAGTTGCTTGTATGTCTCTGCGCCCCCTTTAAAGCAGGCACATTGAAGTCCATGTGATTTGCTGTTTGCAGACCCATAACTGCTTATACATTTAACACCATGTTGCTGAGACTTTGCAGGACAACCGTAACTAATGTAGCTTGACCAGTGACTTTCATTACCACTATACGTGAGAGCTATAGCAGACTAGCCAGAATGACATAAGAGTTCACCATCTCCTTTGGTTCACAGGATCCACATGAGGAAAATGTTTTTGTACGCACAATTCTCAGTATATACTCAGAAAATGGATGGGATAAATGTTTACCATGCACAGGCTGAGCTTGTTTTTCACTGTTAAATCCAACAAAGTTTTGAAAAACAATCCCATTTTCTCCAACTTAGATCTTGCCGTAATGGCAGTCTTGTGCTCTCTGAACACAGTGGTCTAATGGAACAAAATCAGCAGTGGTAATGGGCAATCACAATAAATACTGACTTCTGTCACCATGTTTTTGTTGATGAAATCTCTTTGGCTGCTGCAATCAGCTCATGTCCTCAAGAGAAACTTTGCAGTTCTATTCATTCAAAAGGTTAAATTAGATTTTCTGGTAAAGTGCTGCAACAGAAACAGAGTAAGAAACCTGAAATGTCATAAGCAGCCCTTTTAGTGTTTAGTCTTTGGTTTATGGCTTATACTCCTCAAACCTGTGGCAGTGCTCACAAATGAAACACTTATTTGTGAAATGATACTCTGTTTCGTACATTTAGGTTGTCAAACTGGTGTGGCAATCCCTACTTGGAATGGGACGCGCAGGGGCCTCCTTACCTACAGTATGTAATTCTTTAGTTGCTGTTTTTAGGTTTGTGATATTTGTGGTTGCTTTTGTACATTGAACAGTTAGAGGAATAGCCTCCAGCATGATGCTTTCTGAGACCCCTTTGTAAGAATATGTATAAGAAACGTTCTAAGTGCAATTATATTTGCAAAATATGCCAGCAGAAATATTGATTTGGAGTTAACAAAAAAATCATGATTTGTAACATATATGTTTTCTCATCTCTATACTAAGCCACCATTTTTAAGACAAGGTTGTGACCTCCAAAATGAGAGAAGAAAGAACAACACATCATCTCATTTTGCTTTCAGCTGTGTTAATAACTGTAAGAAGGGCGTCAAGATTTAGATTATGATTTTAAAATTGATCTGAAAGAGCTTTTCATTTCAACCTTGGAAAATGATTGATGGGGTATTTTCCCAGTATTTCTTATTTCCCTTCCTACTTGCGAGTTTCAGAAGGGGAAAAAAACAAAACTTTTAAGATGACACAGCTAAGCTTACCGGTGGCCTGCATCTGAAAATTTCAAGAAACCATGGCCTTTGTCAGAGTTGTTTGACAAAACCAGATCTGAAAAATCCTCCTGCCTCCCTGACAGAGGTGGTGTGGCAGCATTGCCCTGACTTGTGTAAACAACAGACGCGCCGTTGATAGAAAAACACAGTTTGTAGGCTATGCTACATGCGGGCACCATATGCCTCCTCAGGCAGCACAAATATCGCAGAAATAAAATTATTCTGTTTTTATGGGCAGGACATATTTGCAGGCATCATTAACAAATAGATTTGACTGGGAAAGAGTGTTGACACAGGCGGCTTTTCCATCCTCATTCAGAGCTAAACTTCCACAAATCTCCAGGATCTGCCACTTTAGCAGGTGAGGATACTCAAGCTGTTTTTGTAAAGTAACCATCTGCCTAATGACTCACCTTTTATGTGTTTAGCAGTTTGTTACTGAATGACTGATAAAATAAGGTATTTTTTATCCCATTTGATTTTTTTATTTTTATTTGACCACATGGCCTTTGTATGGTAACCCCCCCCCCACCCCAAATGGCAGTTATATCACATTTAATACAATGCGGACCATCTTTTTACAAAATGTAGTGTAATGTAAATGAAATATAACATGTAAAATGTAAATGACAGTTATAACAACCAATGATCTATTAATCTGAAACAAGACTCAATCATTAAACAATGACCTTCAGAGCTGAAGATCACATTGAATCAGGACTTTAGAATTAAAAATCAACGGTTTTGAGAATCATAACTGTGGCAATTTTTAATAAACCCTTCATTTAAATTTAAAGTCGACAATAAGCCATTCAGAATTGTAATTGAAAATTAGGGACCCTTTGTTTATGCAACTGTGACTTGAAGAGTAAAGCCAGAACGATGATGCAGCAAAAATGCAGCAAGTGCAGTCTTTAATGCCATAACGTATGAGGTTTTCTCTGACCCTGCAGTCACAAGAAAATAACTACTACTAAAATCTGTTTACTTACTTTAAAGCTAGATTTCAAATACAAAACTTTAAAGTATTAGTTGCTCAGTTGTGGACATTATGAATGCAAAAGCAGACTCTTACCGACTCATATGTTATTTCCCTGTTGCCTCTAGTTTAAATTGCAGAGTACCATGATTTATCTGTAATGCAGATTTGATCCGCTCAATCATACGTTGAGTATAAAGCATACTCCAGAGTGCGATGAGAGTGAGTGGGAGTCAGTGTGGCTAGCAATCGACATCCACGTCAAAAGACCATGCTAAAAGAGATGCTGGCATGTTTCTAAGCAACACACAAAAGCACAAACACACACAGATCCAGGAACCAGTAGTGGGAGATGTTTTTTTTTCTCTTAGTGTGCTGTAGCTTCCTCTGATCCCTGATAGTCCTCCATTTTCTGTTTCCAACTACAAAACATCTCTAATGTTCCCCACAGAGCCCTACGCCTCCAGTCTCGGGGGATCAGTCAACCCTACACACTCACACTTCAGCATCTAGCACTTTCCAAGCTCCCCTTTCTCTCTTACTTTTATTGCAATGAAAGTAGAAATGAAGTTTAATTAACATGAAGTTTAATTGCTGTTGGAGTATGGAGAGGGTCAAGTGCTTGTTCACTGGAGTGCACATTGGATAGTGAAGATAATGAAATTGAACAGTAAAAAAAAAGGAGTCAGAATGATTGCCCGTTAAGTAAACTGACCACAGAACTGCATTAAGAACACAAGGTAGAGCCGACATTTTCCTGCTCACATCACCTCACTCTACACCCCTATTTCTCCTGTTGATCCTTCATAGCCCACTCTCAGACAGCCCTCTGCATGCCTCTATCTCAGGCCAGCAGACTGCTTGACATTGTCTCCTCCTTGCTGAAGCCAAAGTCAGGTTAACATCACAAGCTCTTCATTAATATTCAGGTGTAGGAGAGCTCTGTGGAGCTGAGTGGGCCTCAACTCTTGGCCAAAGCCTGGCTCAAACAAAGAGCTATTGAGAAACGGGAGGCAGCACACATCACAATTCATCATTCACATTCACGTCAGTGCCAGTCTGCAATATTTTAGAATTTTTGCAAACCTTGTTAATCCTACAGTATGCTACAGAGCCAGTGAACATTTTTACAAAAATAAAACCCCACAAGTTTTGTAGTTACAACATTTTCCCACAAAGGAGTAAAAGTTGCATTATTTTGTTTTGTTCCAAGCGAAACATATTTTACGACCCATTTTACCATGTTGAAACCTGAGTAAATTGGCTTGATGTCTTTCAAAAACAAGCATTGGCCCAAAAATAGCAAGACATTAGTAAAAAGTTACAAGAAAAGACTTTAGAATAACGCAAACACACACAAAAACCACCACCACCAACAACAACAACAAGGAAATAACCGGCAAAAAGTGCTTAAATAAAATAATAAATGCTAATAATATGTATTATACTGTAACCTAATTTAAATGTATAATATTGAAAAATATATGAATATAGTTTTCTTGCCTTTTCCCAGGTTATTTGATAGTTTTCTTATGATTCTCCAGTTTTGTTTTTTTTAAAGCACATTTTTTTCGGTTATTTTCTTGTCACATTTTTACTATTTTTTGCAATTTGCGAAATATTGCAAATAATCCCTGATCCAAATCAAAAGTAAAAACGTTTTTCCTCTCACTCCTGCATGTAAATTGTTTTTGTTGAATCTGTTGAGATCTGGCTCTGATATTACGTCTTTGCTTTTTCCACACTAAAAGAAGCACTGATGAAATTCCATTATCCCCTATTGTTGGAAATCTCAGAGGGGATATCTCAAACCCTGAGATATATAAATAGTAGATAGTAGATAAATCAGACCTATTTTGAATGGCTTAATGCCAAACACCATAACCTGAAAAATATCGTGTTGTGAATTGGGTGAACTGACTCTTAAAGCATAGGGCATCAGTACTTAGAATGTAAACAAAAAGTTTCTTACTCTGCACAGACTTTGTTTAGATGTAACCTTTTTTGTCTGGAGCAAGGTGTGTGTTGCAGATAAATTGTGTGATTATAAATAAGAGCGCAGGTCATTTACTGTATTAAATAGTTTCAAGTTCAGCCTGCAGCACTTTCTATCACTCCCATCCATTCATTTTTATTGCAGTGGAAATAGAAACCATGAGATGACATTACTATTGGAGTGCATAAACAGAGAGAGGCACAATATATGCTGTTTGTGCAGATAGATGGGGCAAAAAACCCATATGGGATCCACAGGTGGAGAAGATTTGCCTCTAATAGTGGTCACATTTCATCTTCTCAAGGTGAAAAAAGAAATCAAACAAAAAGATTATTGCGATAAAGTGGCTAAGAGGCCAAAATCAAAGGACGTTCAGGGCGGTAGCTGTGCAAAGGAAACACAAATCACATTATATCAGGATCAGTTTATCCCTCTACCCAACCTGGGTCTCTCCCTGTGGCAGCGCCTACATTTCATCTTGATCTGCACCACATATTCGTTTTTCATTGTCTGCCTTATTGTTCATCATTTTTTCCCCCTTTCTTGTCCACCTGTCTGAATTTGGTGTGGTAGTCAAGAGCATAGAAAACCAGTAGACCTGAACCGTATTAACACATAAATGCGGCGGCTGTGGCTTAGGAGGTAGAGCAGGTCACCCTCTAATTGGAAGGTAGGCGATTATGTCGGAGTATCCTTGGCTAAGATACCGAAACCCCAAACTGCTCTTGGTTGCTGTGCCATTGGTGTTTGATTGTTAATGAAGGTATAAAAACTGAGTAGTAGGTGGCCTCGACCACAAGTGTATAAATGTATGTGTGAATAGGTGAATTTGATAAGTGCAAGTCCATTTACCATAAATCTTTAGTGAAGCGACTCTGCTGCCATCTCAGAGGCTTTTTTTTATCACTACTTTTCTTTTATTCTCAACATCCCACACACTACAGTCTGAACCACATCTGTACCCAGGGAAGTCATTTCAAACTAATGATGCCTGGAATAGGAATTTAGTCCTTGGTCTGTTTTTTTCTTTATTTTTTCCCCCCACTTTTTCTTTATCTCTCTCTCTCTCTCTCTTACTACCATAGAAATTCATTAAAAAACATGGACGATGCAACCTTAAAATGTCCCCACGGCTTTCTGAGTCTAACTGACTTCCGGCTGTGGAAATAGTTGAAAAATAAGTAAAGATTTGGTCTTTATTTGCCCTCTTCTACAACAACAAACTGTATTGGTGCTCTGACAAATTATAGGCACTGAGGGCTGTTATTGTGATGGGATTTAGAAGAGTCTGTCTTTGCCTCACGTTGAGATGAATAAAATAAGCTGTACTGTCTTTGTTCTTCTTTCTTTTCAAGGTTTACTGTAGCTGACACCCTCTCCCACTCAAAGTGCCCCTTTGTATGGGTAATAATCGTATTTTATATGTCTCGAGCGAACTTTTAACAAGTTTTCACTTGTAAATTTAGGGCTTTTCTATTCATAGACATTAGTGTAGTGCCTGTTTTAAAACATGCCCATACAGAATGAGCTTATTGCTTGGCCTCCAGTATTGCTGTTTTTGCTGGTTTTCTCTAAAACAGCTCATCAAAACAACTTCACACTCAACACTGCACTTGTTGGGATCTTGATCAATACACTTGCTATGACATAGTTGCGTCGCCGGATAATGCTAGAGCATCTGCATCCAGTGTTTCCAGCTGGATTAGAATTTCTACTGTTTTGATCTTCCATATGAGTGTTCTTTGTATCACTCTGTGTCCCCTATCTAAATTTGGATGTTTTTGCAAGTCCATGAATGCAGCACAGGGGAAACTGTACGTGACATTTTTTTTCCTCAGTAGCAGTTTGTGGGGGTTGAGTCATGAGGTGGATAAATGATCAGTTTATCCAATCATAGCTAATCAGATCAAAACGAAGGATGAGAGGAGCACTGCTGCAGACATCAGAATGCAAACTTTTAGACTCAGTGCACTTAATGTTTAAGATTCACTTTCACTGCAAAATAGAAAATCAATCCCAAGATCCCAGGCTTTTTCTTGGTATAAAGGTAGGGATGCATGATAATACAGGTGCATCATCCGTATCGGGCGATATTGACTTTAAAATGATCGGAATCACTTAACATGCTTTTTCTAAATTTGCACAATAAATGACTATAACATACACTGAAAAGCACTGTATTTCATGTCTCCATCTGCTCCATCATAACAACAGTACGCATAATATGATGTTAATTCCACTAAGGAGGGACTTGATGATCACTAAAATTAGGTGGGAAAAAAGTGGTTATACTGATATCGGTATAGATTATTGGCCAAATGAGTTATTATATATCAGCATATTGGATATTAGCTAAAAAACAAGTATCATGCATGCCTAAACAAAAGCATTCAATCTGAAAGTTACATTACTTAAAGTCAAATGTTTGAGTGTTTACAGTGTAACCTCTCTCGTCTCTCTTTCTTCATCTGTTTTTGAATGAACTGTGGCATGACACCGCAATTTCTTGAGTTCTTATCAAAACACCTTCCAAGTGTGAAGTTGATTGGATAAGCAGTTGTCGAATAAACTGAAGGACAGACAGATAGACAGAGAGAGACCTTTTCTGTTTTTTTAGTTCAACATGCCCATCTGTGCCTTATCAAACTCTCTAATCTGATTCACCAACATGTTTGGATTACCATCCGGGTGATTCTCTTTTATAGAGCTAAAGTGAAAAGTTAGCCTACGAGGCTGTCAAAACACTCCAGAGAGTATCTACTCACACTCTGCCTGCAGTTCAGCTTGAGACACACACACACACACACACACACACACACGCACACACACACACACACACACCATGTTCTCCTTTTGTCCTCAGTCTATTGAAACACACCTCCCAGCATGCCGGGCAGAAATGAGTTATGCCCCAAGCAGAGATTATATCGGGAAAGAGGGGACGGGAAGAATAGTTTCATGTGGAGGTATTGGGATTTGGGGGAGTGGATAGTGTGATGAGAGACAGAGAGAGATAATGGCCTGCTGTTGTGCAATGATCTCTGACACTAAGAGCTATCCCCGTGCATAATAGAATTAACATGTTAGAAAGAAATACATCTGTTTATTGCCTGGAGGTTGGTGTGGAAGTCTGTGTGTGTGTGTGTGTGTGTGTGCGTGCGTGCGTGCGTGTGTGTGGGTTGGGGTGGTGCATGGATGGGTATGTGTTCATCTCAAAGTGGAAAGCACTTATAGCCCTGTAACTCTTATATCTATGAAAATGTACAGCATATTGGAATTTGACTATAGTGGAAGCTCTGTGAAATGAAAAGTGCTTCCTTGAGATGGGGAGTTCATGTCTACTGTATAGGGAAAGAAGAAAGGTGGAGCAAAGGAATCTGAGGGCTGATACATGAGGATTACATTTTCATCAAACGTCTGGCCAGCAGTAAAGAACAAACACATCCTCTGAGGGAATTTTATTGAATTTCTTAAAGGATAATCTGATGTATTCCAGTTCATAATTTGATTTTTATTTCATTAACCCCTATTTACATAGGCAAGTCCCATTGGAATCAACACTTCCTTTTGCAAAGGAGACCTGGCTAACACAGCAGCATAAGAAAAGTTAGACAACCACAATAAAAACATAAAAGAAATACAGTAAAGGTAGAAATGTTAATATACCTACGCACAATGACAAGTACCAACCAATTTATTCTCCTTTGTACTTATGAGAGCTTTCAAATCAGGCAGAGACCAGTTCTCTTAGTTTCAAATCCTTATGGAGGCTATTCCAAGTGGGTGGAGTAAAGCACATAAAAGGTGTCTTTCCCAGCTCAGTCTGTGCACAAGGAACAGACAACGAAACAACATCTTGAGATTGCACACTATAGCTACAGTCAGATATCCGTTCAATCAAATTGCAAATGTATGAAGGTAGTTTATCCAGTTAAGCTTTGTCTTATATTCCGGTCAAATTTTGCATACTGTACCTCTGCAACTGCAGTCACTCCGCACTTTACACTTGTATATATGTATATATGTATAGTCTCTTAGTTTTTAGTTTTTTAAGCGTATTCCTTTTATATTCTATTAATATTGTTTGCTCTTTACTCTCTTTGTTCTTACTGTATGGTGCTGCTACACCCCAATTTCTCAGTTTTGAGATCAATAAAGTATATCTATCTATCTATCTATCTATCGATCTAGCTATCTAAATGAACAAACATCAGTGACTGAGCCTACGAAAGGTCAAAGATGGCAAAACCAGCTCTGGAATGAAGTGTACAGTGATGAGTGCGAACTTTACAATTTGACACAAATCCCAGTGCACTATGATATGCAGTATCTAACATATGCAAGCAATGTGCAGATGCATTCATGTACAACAGCTTACTGTAATCCAGAGCAGGTAAAAATGTAGCAGCGAGCAGTCTTTTTCTGGCCTCAAAGGAGAAACAGGACTTCTTTCTGAGATTAAAAACCCAAACTTCAGCCTCAGCTTTATAAGAAACTATCATCCTGAAGTTCAAAGAAAGGGAGTCATCAAGCCAAATACCAAATGATAATGTGCAAATTGTACAAATGTGTATTGCTGGTAACAATTTCTAGAAGCAAACCAAATGTTTTCGGATTGATTTTCTTCCTTTACGTTCTCTTAGTTTCAGAAGCCACATACTAGTTTCAGGACAGACTAGTTGACAGATGGAAGCAATAAAAGAAATTAAGAGTTTGAAGACATTTTTTTTTAGTGGGTAATACTGGCAACGTAACCCCCCCAGCTCGTTGATCTCGACTATTTATGTGGATGGAGTCAAGATGGTGGTGTGGGGAAGGTGGTATTTCATTGTTGACATCAGCGACAGAAGCATCAGGCACCAGCTCATTAGGTTCACATCAAGCATGGTGATTAGGGAATGGCTTCAGTAAGAGGTGTTAATGGCAGTTTTCAGCTTATTGATTAGATGAAGTGAACTGGGAGGTTGCCTCTAAAATCTAAATACATAGACGCAGGAAAATATAGGAAAGGGTAGAGGCCAAGAGGTGTGGTGAGGAAACAAATTAAGGAGAAGAAGAGAGGGAATGAAGTGGTCTTCTTGATTGAAGTTTATTGAACTCAATTTAAATCAGATTGATGAGGTGGAGCACTCTCTGTAAATCTTTGTGTCTCCCAGTGCTTGGATGAAACCTTTTTAAAATAAGACGATAAATAAATGATCACAGTATATACAGAAAACAGCTGGCCTCTTTCTTTAGTCCAGAGCTGGTCTGTGAGAGGACGGTGGTTAAGATACACATTGATAGGAAGGATAGGCTACACTTGCTGGCTGACATACCATCATCCTTTTCAAGATTTATAATATGAAGAAAAAAAACAAAACAAGAAAAAACACTTGTGCCATTCAGCTAATGGGCATAGATGTCTGAGCAGTATGAATGGTGAAATAATGGCTCAACATTAGATGCGTAGATGGACATAGACAAAACTTTCTGTTTGTGCTTTGTGTCCATTTTGTTCGAATTTGTGCATATTTTCTGAAAGCTGACAGATACTGAGATCTTGGGTGGTGTAACGCAGCTCAAAGGACATATGACCGTAAGTGACTGTATAACTCTATATAAAGATGGAAGAGTGTACTGTATGGATTGAAGTTAAATATTGGACAGACGTTTATGGTCCATACAAGAAGAAGCCTGCTAACTTTGGTGACCCTTTGACTTTCACTCCACTAGCAGATTGACATCTTTGACTTTACTGAAGTGTCTCAACAGTTATTGCAGGTATTGCCACTCTTTTCTTTTGCAATTAAAAACTGACTGTGGCTTCCTTCTTAACATTCACACATTATAGTCTACAATAGTGAAGAAGTTATATGTTAATGCTTTTTTGGGCGGGCAATATTCGAAAGATGGGATTTGTAAACTGCAATCTTGAAACATAAAGGAGTAAATCCTTGCTGACGTGGCCCTGACATGGCTCCAAATCATTCTTTAATGCATCAGTTCAAACTTCAAAGTGTCATCTGTTTTCCACAGCTGGATTGCTGGAAGTTCTTAAATAATTTGTTCATTAAGAAAATAGGGAAGGGGAATATTCTTCCTTTTTGCACATTTGAGAATGAAGATATTTTGTTCACTTAGGTTCCCGAGGCCCAATTACTCCTGCCTGCTGTCATACAATAACCACAAATATACTGTACGGGAGTACGACTCATACAATTTTGGCTATTGCATCTGGAGGCATTCACACCCTTCAAAGAGAATTTGCTTGATTGGTATCTTTTACAAAGTGCCTCTGTATTGTATGTGAAAGGAACATGGAACAGTGTTACTGATTGGATACCCAATTACCCAATCTGCACTGTGACTCAAGAGCTATGGTGTCTCCTATAATTTACCCAGATGTATGAAATAGTTGACAATTACAATTACTGTATGTGCTCATTTTCCCTGCCGTCCGTGACATTTTCAGCTTGTTATATAGTACTGTTACGGCTTGAAGATTTCAAAGCTGCCTCACATTATGTAAAATAGTTTGTTTTCTATTGTATATAGCTAAAAAATGATGGTAGTGCCTAGTCAAGGTTAGATGAATATTTTGTTGTGACAGTGTGCGCTGTATAGGGCAACCATGAATGAAGATATAAGTAGTCTTCTGCACTGACTTTACCTCAGTCTTATCCACGCTGTAACCATGCAGACAAAGGGGACGAACCAATCTGACTTTGTCTTCACAAAGAAGCTCAGCTGTTTTAGAAATGCTAGTACATCATTCACTTTGGGCCTGTGAACAAAACCTTCAGGGCCCATTAAATCCCAATCAGCTCAATGCTTCCGAGGCTCACAAATTTAAGAGAGATGTGTCTGTACTGGGCCAGACAGGAAATGCCCACGTATTTCATTATATGCAAACTGATGTTCCATGCATCTTTGTTCCTAATAATGGAGACTTTGGCAGTATCGTCATCACTCAAATACATTCTTCTTAAACAGCAACAAAAAAAAGCTCTGTATACGATTGAATACCGTACTTGGGATAATGGCTGCAAAGAGCACATCTTGCCAAAATGTTTGCATGCTTTGGTGGGCTGTATTATCAGAGTGCAATGTAAACAGTGATCAGCTGTTGCAAATGGATTAGCGGAGAGCAAAAGAAAAGGGCTCATCAGAGATTTTTGGATCTATATAGGGAGGTGCAGAAAGGAGAGGCAAAATGCAAAATACAATTAAGGGTTAATTCATGCTGGAACAGATCTAATCTTTACATTGTGTTGTTCGACCACTTTGGAAGTCAGTCGTGTTTATAGTTGTTCCACACTGCCACACTGGAAGGCAGAGTGAAACGCTGTCTGTGTAGAGAGGTAGGAGACAGGATATTGTTTAAAAATGGAGATAAGGCTCACATTTTTGGACAGTCTTCAATAAATAGTGTTGCAATCAGTAGGGCTGGGTATTAGTACTCAATACCTTTTAAGGTATCATCCAATATAAATCAATACCAAGTAATATGGAAACTCCGCCTGTCAAATAATTCCTGCATTCAGTCCTTTTTGTATCCAGATTAGGGATTTCAGTTTTGGTTATTTTTGCCTTTGATAGGCCAACACCCATTAACCGGTAACTGGTTAATTAAAAAACAAAAAAAAGAGGAATTACAAGAGGCCTTTCCTTTTAGCCCGCTCTTCCACTGCCTCAGTGAGCTTTAGCACTTCATTTCAAATCACTTTCCAATAAGAGACAACGAAATTTTAATAATGTAAATTTCTTGCCTTTTACTTAATTAAAACTATTATTTTTGTTTTCTTCGCTGACAGCTGCGTTAACTTGGAAACATATTGCCTGCTGCTCAACCTTGAGCTGGAGGGAGAGCAGAGGGTGGGCACAATTTTTCCACAGTAACACTGTTGAGTGGGACAGCCTTATTAGTAGGAGCTGCCAAATGAACTGCCACCAGGGAGTTAGCTAGCCTCTATCTGACCCAGGTGGTTCGCACTGCAGTAAACTAAAGAGTAGCAAAATGAACTTGTAGACAGTCATGTGTGCCCACCAAAAATATTCTCTTCAAAAATTCTCTGTCGACATCCCTAATCCAGATCTAGAAAAAAAAAGACTATTTCTATGGTTTTGCTGGCACTCGTCTCCTTTAGCATTATTCGATTAAATGCAATGTGGGATTGCCCTACTGCTGCAGCAGTATTTGATGGAGTTGGCAGTTGCTACATGCTAAGATATCACCAAAAGCTTTAAAGGTATGGCTTTTCTTTAGGCCTGTGACATCTGGTGGCATTTCACACAACTTAATGCGTCCGTTCACATGATGGGCACTTACTGAAGTCAAATCATATAATCTGATGGTATCTCCATCACTTTAAAGGTACTGTTATCATAATTCTTTAAACAATATCTGGCCCTAATGAAAAGTGACAAAATAACTGTTCCAAGAATGAAAAAAGACCAGAGAGAAGTGAGGGTGTGAAGCAATTCACCCATCCAACAAGCACTTCTGAAGAAGCATACTACTGACATCTTCACTGACCTTTTACCTTCAGGTCACAATAAGTCTTATCTAGCACTACTGAAAAAGATGTACTGCCCTAATTTAACAAATTTCCTCAAGGACAGTTGCCGTTATATTCTTGATAGGGCAGTGGAGTTTAAAGTGAGGTGCCCGGCTCTTACTCTTTGGGTAGCCAATGGTTCATTTAGAGTTACTCTTCTACCCAATCTGGACGCAGTTTATCTGTAATTACAAGATTTTTTTGTTATTCAGCTGATCCTCTCAAACTCGAATAATTTCCTTCTACTACCTCTTTCTTGTTCCCTCTCACACCTTTCTTCTCTACTATGCTGTGCGCTAAATGTAATGGGATGAGAATGTGCTGGATATGTGTGATTAATGGAAATTTTCGTGCCCCAGAGGAAAATGTCTTGTCAGAAGCAGGCCCATTTCAAAGGCACTTCACTTAGATACGTGCAATTATTTGGCTTTTAGCCCTCTTTCTTGCTCTCCGTCCTTTGCAAAACGCTCAATTCAAGAGAGAGCTTAAATATCTCTTAAAATGAAGATCGTACTACTCACCTCATTTCTATGAAAGTAGAAGATGCCAAACCTCGATATATCAGTGGCATGAATACTGAATATAAAATCGATGTTTAGGATGATTTGTAAATGATCCCTCAAGTGCTTTCAGAGACGTCGCGTTGGATTCAATGCCTTTAAGGGGTTAAAAAGGATTTAGAGTGACCAAAACAGTAGGTGTGCAACAGGAAAACAGGAAATTATTGATGCACATGCTTAACATGTTGAACATAACATGTTCAACATGTGGGCGCGTGGACTATTCACAGCAGTAATGTGTGATAGTCTATAAATTGATTTACAATTCCCATGGTATGCATTTTTATCAGTTGAGCAAATTAATGCATTATTTTTTCTTGTACGAGCAATCTGAGAAACATCGACTCAGAAATGAGAAAACACCCCATGAAGCAGTGTTTGTAGTATTGAAAGAGGATCTTACCTGCTTGCTTATCTACAGCTGTGGCAGAGGAGGTTCTGTGTATTAATATTTGGAAGAAACTGTCTGGCTTCAGTGAAGTTGCAATCCTCAGTGACTGATAACAGATGAGCTTACTCAAAGGGGGGGATTTGGGAGTTTTCTTCAAGGTGTGTGGAATAATAGGTAGGAGGTAAGGGTACTTTATTTATTAGAGCATTGTCTTTACATATGCGTGACAGCATCATATGACAACATATTCAACCCATATTATAATATTCACTTTTTTTTTATAGTTTAATTATTATGATAAAAAAGATTTTTGTGCAGTAAGGCCAGATTTTGGCCCATTTGTTATCACTAATTTAGACACACTATACCATGATATGGAAAGCGAAATTTATTATATCCAACTGTCCAATATCTTATAAGCTAAGAAACTTTGTCTAACATTGCACTGCCCTGAAAACTACAAAGCAAAGGTGTTACCTCCTCATCAAGCCTCTATTTCAGAAAGCAGGACTCTCAGGCAGTGTTCCCACAGGGCCCTGTTTTTAAATCACTGTAATTCAGGGCAAAAACTCAAGAACATTCACCTTTCTGGATAGATATCTCTACAGACTTTTGACTGCATGTAATAAAGACTGCCAACTACTACGGAAAGTCCTGCAGCTTCCTTAACCTCCAAAAAACTGCACTAAAACTTTTTAGGATAGCTTTGTGTTCAAACTGTTACATTTTCCCCACAGACTTCAAAGTTTGAGAACATAACTACAGTGATTCATACTATTAAAGGTCACAAAAAATGCAAAATATTTTTCAGAAGAGCTGCTCAAAAGTCAATTGTTTGTCAGGCAATTATCTCTACAATGACACTGAAGAATTAATACTGATGTAGTCATGTCAAGCGCTGTTATACCATGTGGTTACACAAAAACAGTTGTTGGCAGTATATACTCTGCAGGACAACACCCTCACCTAAACAAAACAACAAAAACAATGCGTAGATCTCTCTCAGTCTCTCAGTCATCTCTTATGACCCACTAGAAGTGTGTGTTTTTGCAGAGACTCTGCCTTCTGCCTTTGTTTTCTTATTTTCTTGTTATTCTGTGTGTTCAGGATTTTTACTTGCATGCACCTCCACAGTGCTCAGGTGAGGTCGTGGTTTTATTAAAAGGTAGTAAACAGATTTTTTTAGGTCAAACTTGGCATTTGTCAGAATTTTTTGTGGGCTTTTAAATTAGTTGGTGTTCTGATATGGTTTTGAGTGGTTTTAGAGTGGGATGTGTTTAGATGAGAGATGCAGGACCTGAAGTGCTTCCGGGCATGACATTCGAGAGGAGAACACAGGAGCGTCTTCAGCTGACGCGTGCGGTTTCCTAGCTAAAGGTCATCAGCAAGTGGAGGCTGAGACCGAGAAAAGGTCAAAGCCTCTTTGAAAATGCTGGTAACAAAAATGGTGAGTATGATAAACATGAGACACCAGGTACCTGAACTCATGAAAGTACAAATAGCACCATTAGTTTTATGATAACAGAATAGATTGTGGATTGGCAGAATTCATTGAAAAATTTATTTTACTATGGGATTGAGATTTGAAATGATATGCCATTGAGAGTGTGTTGCCCAGTCCAGTGTTGGTGAATGTCACAGCACTTATGGCACTGACAGCATAGATGCTAATGTGGCATTTAAACCAGACCTCGCACAGTTGGATATCTTGGCCTTTAACTTCTTAAGGATATTGTGTGCAACAGTCTTCTAGGACATATAAACTAAATGCCTGCTGACACAAGCATTATCTCACATGGTCAGTATTTGAATATCATAAAACAATAATACAAACATAATACAAAGATTTGTATCCAGTCTTATATATAGTATATCCATTAGATGTAGATGCAGTAAACTGAACATACACTGATTAAACAGCATCGTAACTACACAGGTGTGCATTGGGCTGGTCAATCAATAAAAGGCCACGCTAAGCTAGCTGCCCTTACCTTGAATAAAGACATTTATTCTAACTTCACATGACTAACGCTGCAGAAATCCATTTTTGGTCTCAGATACCCCAAAGAATTTGTCAGTATCTGGTGTGACCACCCACCTGCAGTGTGAAGTATCTCCTCCACATAGAGTTGATCAGGTTTGTGTTTGTGCCTGTAGCTCACTGATCTAGAGCATCCCAAACATGCTCAATGGATGGCATGTCTGGTGAGTATGCAGGCCATGCAAGAACTGGGATGTTGTTAGCTTCCAGAAATGGAGGGTGGATCTTTGCAACATGAGGCGGTGCATGTCATGCTGCAACATGAGGTCATGGTGGCGGATGAATGTCAAGACAATGGGTCTCAGGATCTCATCACAGTATCTCTGTGCGTTCAAAATGCACCTGTGTTCTTTGTCCATATCTAAAACCAACCTTTACCCTAACCCCACCGACACCATGGGGGCACTCTGTTCACGGATTCTCTTGGAAAAGGTGCTCACCAACATAGATTTGAATGATTTTGTTACCAAAATTTGTTGGAAACAAGTTTTTTTTTGTATGTGTAAAAAAGATCTTGTAAATCTTTAACTTCTATCTGAGAAAAATGGAAGCAAACCAAAAGTTTTGCGTTGATATTTTTGTTCTGTATAAACAAACTGAAAAGGTTTTGCGATGTACTTTTGGCATTTCTAAGATTATTCTAAGTACTACATCTACAACAAACTGTCTTACTTCTACAGTCAGTTACTGGCAAATGAAAACAATGAGACCTTAATCTGCCATTGTTGTGTCTGGAATTCAGTCGGTGTATTGACCACATCTCATGTGGCTTTATTGTAGTTGGTGAAGAGCAATGTGATGGCATATAATAGTGACTTATATCAAGTCTGAGGACACCTGAGTGCTATATCTGGTTTCTCTAATATGCCTCTGTTGTTGTAAGAGTGTCTGTATTTCTTTGCTTGACTTGTGAAGAGAGGTATAAGCACCTGACACAGAACTTATTGATACCTGTCACAGCAGTTTAGTGGAATTAGATTACTGTCTTAATAGACTGTCTCTGTTCAGATTTTCATACAAAGCTCTCACTGAGCCAGACTCTAGCAGCTAAACTCTCTATTTTGCCTACCATAGGCTAGTGGCAAACTTTGGCTGCGACAGAAACATAATAGTTCCTGACAGGGTGTGTGATTTCCTCAAAGCCATTTAGATATGGCCCCGGTCTCCTAAGAGCTAAAGACAGGATTCAATAAGTAATGCCTCAGCAGGCCTCAGCACCTGGCGATCCCCGTCACCCTCTGGCTGACTGTAATCATTTGTGATAGCCCCCGTACGCTTGCTGGCTTCCCAACAGCACATGTTTCACTCAGGCTTTTAGATGGGCATCAAAATGCATTACCTCCAAAGCAGTAGATGGGGGCCTGGATGCGTGAAGCCAGGGTGGAAATAAAGACATTAACTCTGTCTGCAGACCAAGATTGCTGAACTGTGCTGAGGGACATCAGAGCTGGTTATACATGTACATCAAGGACCATTACTGCACTGAGGTTCAGGATATGTCACTCATTGCTATTCAGCCTGCAGATGTGAAATATGTCTGAACTGTATAAACTATACATTTTTGCAATTAATGTTCAAGGACTACAACTTTGTGACAGGAGTCAAATAAGTTTTCCTTCTTCTTTCCTGTCTGTATCCTCTAACTATTTCTCTTTCTCCTTCAAATTAAGTGGAAACAACGCGGCAGATCTTCTCAGGTTCTCTGCATATAGTGCTATTGCATGGTAAATATGGCCCTAATGACTCGGCAGCGGGGGGCTCGGCTGTTTAATGAGCAGGCTCTCCTGCTCCACCACGATCAAATGAGAACCTAATTTGATTTTCCCTCTTGACCTCTATTCCTCTCAGAAAACAACAAAGCACAAGGGATTTTTTTTCAAAGGCTTGTGCAGGAGTAGAGACATTCAGAGGCGTGTGGAGAAAGAGTGGATAATGATGAGAGTTTGCTCATGAAGATATAAAAAGCATATTATCGTATTGCTAACACACAAACAGCATATAATGTGTACCTATTGTATGGATTTATACATGCCCAAACAATAGTTAGACATGATTGGAAACATGTTTATTTTCTTTGGCCGTGGATCAGATGAGAAGATTGATTCCACTCTGATGTTTGTCTATTAAATATGAAGCTAATTTAAATATGAATTTAGCTTACCTTAGCATAAAGACTGGCAACATTTGTCTTTGTCACAAAAAAATCTGTCACAAAATGCTGTTTTACGCATGGTTATGCACAGGAGTTCCCCCTGGTTGCCTGGCAACTGTTCAGAGCCAAAATATTGTCAGACACATAACCCTTCTAAAACAGCAAATTGTCAATTTACTTTTAGGTTTTTGTACGGATTAAACAAATAATACGTAGCGCGTTTATTCATGAGATTTAGAGGTGCTGGTATGTGGATTTTGTTATCCCTGCACAGAGTTAGGCTAGCTTTACAAGCTGTACCAAATCTTGATTGACCTACTGGCTCTGTTGGTGATAAGTAAGATGTCCTCCGGTACGAATCCAATATTATTGTTTTTCACCACGGATTGCCCTAACGGAGGAGCAGATATGAAGGGCTGCAAAGCCGGGGATCACAGCCATGCAGATCGGTGTTCACAATACTTCGGACAGACAAAAAGCATGCTGCCAGCTGGTCAGAGGCTGGTCAGTCCAGAGGTATCTGCCTGCTGAATGAGAAAATAGCAAAAAAACATTATACTCGCAATGCTAGTGTATCGCAAAAATTTTAATGGGGATCGTTGTTGACGAGGTACACGTCACATACAAAGGGTAAATATAAACAAATGATGTGTTTTAGACAGTTAAGGTCTAACTGACAACGTATTTGTGTAGTAGAGGCTAGTGCTGAGGTCAGGAGTGACTGAAGGAGTTTATCTGTCAAAGTGAGTACAGCAGTGAGCTCAGACTGATACAGAGAGGGAAACACAATTTTGAGCTCATGTTATCAGTATGGTTTTACCAGGCTAAGACTTGTGGTCTTTAAGGTCTTTAAACAACATATCCTCACACAACAGCTCGTATGATATTTTAAGAAAATGTACATAGTGGTTTGTATGATGTCTAACTAGCTAATGCTCCATGAATGATGTTATGCATTTAACATAAAGTTCTTGTTTTCACACAGGACACAAACACTGCTCACCTGGGGAAAGTCCTGTGTTGTTTGATCATCTGCCCACCCCAACATATCTCCTTACACAGACTTTTGGTTTTTATACTACTGTACAAACTTCCCATCAGTGCATTGTTCTTTCAGATTATATGGGATGTACACAAATTACTGACTCATAATTAAGTGTGTTATATATGAATTGTGACGCACTACTTTTTGTAGGTATCCATACAAGCAGTGCATGAGAACAGCCTGCTCAAGCAAGAGACAGACTGAGTGCATTTTCCAAAATGTTGATATTTGCTTGAAGCATTGCATGTGTTTTATATTATGCTCTCTAATAAAAGCAAATAAGATAAGCCAGAGCTGTTATTTTAAATGACAGCTGAAAGAAAGCACATGTTTTTAAGGAGGTTGTGGGTAAGGATTAAAATCTGTATTTGTGTCTTTGTCTTTGCAGAAGTCCTGTTGGAAAGCCGTCCTATGATTTGATCCCCTGGATGTGGCAGTACAAGAGACCACTTCAGAGGAAACCAGCAGACCATGGCATCACTACAGAGGAAAACACACAGTGGGTGTCTAGACTAACAGTAACAACCTCACATGCTTATACCACCACATCCACAGACCACATGTGTTCTGTCAAACTGATGTTAGAGGCGAGAAAAACTTCCGCTTTTTAAGACCTGAGTCTTTAAACTTCATGCATCCCAGTGCTGATTTAAGTTTTTCTGCCCGTTATTACTCTCTACATGATTTTATTAACAAACAACTGCACAGTCACTCATTGTCAATCTTACACCTTGCCAAACTATCATCCTGTATGCTTTTAAGCTATTGTGTTGTTAGTTTATCTGTCACTGTTTGTATAAATGCTTTTCTTTTGAGGGAGTAAATTAAATTCTGCAGCAAGTCTAGTGAGTGAGATCAAAGCTAGAGGCATTTTTTATTCCCCTTTATAGAAGTCTCTTTTATCAGCATGTCAACCAGCCCCGAACCTTTTACATATTGTAGTTCGTGTCAGCCAACGGAAAAGAAATCAGTGATTAAATAACTTTTGTTCGTCCAGAAAAGGTCAGCTAAAAGCGAAGGCTATTTCAGGCATTGCTGTTTTTCCGCATCCCTAGATGTGCATGCACACACGCACACACACGTACCTTGTTGTGACGCAGTACATTCGCAGTCTCCTACTGTTGCCTCTGAGTAGCTCCCCTGGAGCTGTTGGAGGCTAAGTGCCCCACTCAAGGGCAACTCAAGAATAGTTGTTGAGGGAATGACAGCTCATAACTCATTCAACTTCACCGCTCACATTTTATTGACTGGTCTGGGAATTCAAAGCAGATTTCCCTGGTCACAAGCTGCTTCTCGAACATTATGAAGCAATAAAACATAGACATTGTCCCTGGAGAGGGTATGTAAAAATAACAGAGTATTGAAATCTATATTCAGGAACTGCAGACTATGGTTGACACACAGTTGTTTATGCAACAGCCATCAAAAAGGTATGATGGGTTTTGCATTTACATTTCTTTTGCCCAATGTAGAGATAGAGCACATATAAACTACATTTCATGAAACTGTACTGTGGTAAAAGCAATTTAAAGCTTTAACCCTTTGAAACTTGAGAAAATAGGCTTGCTTTCTTTCAAAACCATGGGGAGAAGGTAATTAGCAACACAAAAGAAATTACTCAAAAATTTGCAAGATTTACTAAAAAGAATAAGAAAATGACCTGAAAATTAAATAGAAAAACAAACAAACAAAGAAGTGATTTGAAAAAATGATTAGAGTTCTAATAACTCTGTAATATTATTCTAAATATTAAGATTGAGATTTAGATAGATATTTATTTTGAACATATAAAACAAACAGAAAAAGATAAATATTAAACAAAATGGCAATAACAAAAATGGAAAACCTTAACAAAAAATTCAGTGAATTGATTCATATAAGCAATAGAATAGTGCATCTTACATGCTAAAAAAGGAGTAGGCAGAAGTGTAAACTTATTATTTCCTATCCCTTCTCAGCTAATCAGTTAATTAATTTGTGAACTTCATCTCTAACATACGTACAATTACACAAACAGACTAACAGACATACAAACATACAAACACGTATGCATCCATATACATACATATGAATACATTCACATACATATATTGTATATGTCCCACTGAAATTACACATATACACATATGCGCATATTCATATATATTAACTATAATATGCGTACGTACATTCGTGTGTGCACCTGAACATAACCATCACACAATATACAGTTTATAGACAGTAATTCAAGTTGATATAAACATGTAATTATTATCATTATAAACATTGTTTTTCCCTAGATATTTTTTCTTTTTTGCATGCTTTTTGAAAATAATTTTTCTAAATCTACTAATTTTCTGCAATTTGTGGAACATTTCTCACCAAGTTGCTCACTGCCTTTTCACCCATGTTTTTAAAAAAAAAAAAAAAAATTGCACCAATTTTCACACGGTTGAAAGGTTGAAATACTTGTGAAAGGCATTTGAAAGAAGCACTAGGGTCGCTCCAGGTTTTAAAGGGTTAAATCTACAGTACTGTGACCAGCCCTTGAGGTTAACGTTTGAAAAACCTCTATGCTGTATGTGGTTGCGCAGGTCAACATTTTTCCTCAGCTCTTTTGCCTGCATTGGTAAAAGGGAATGTAAGGATCTGTGGATGTTGTTCTGATGCACAGTACATTTTGTAAAAAGGCAGGGAGTAACCTGAGGACTGAAGGTGGTGAGGACATTCAGCTCAGCAGGGCTCAGAGACAAAATGCTTTCATGACACCTGCTGGTGTAGTGTTCTGCTTTCCGGACTCTGTTCCTTTCCTCCCCCATCGTCCATCCATCAACCCAGCGGTAGATGCACAGAGCATAGCCACTCTCCATTTGTCAGTGCCCATCAGAAGTTGTTAGATTCTCATTACATGTCTGCTGACCCTTTTGAAGACTGAAATAAACTCTGGGGGTGTTGCAAGAAAATGTCACAAAGGATGAAATGTAGCCTTCCTCCTGTGCAAGATTAACAGGCAAAGAAACGAGAGGGATTACATCAACTCTTTTCAGTTTATCGCTTCGCACCCAGTGTCGTGTTGTTGTTGTGTAACATGTCATGTTTTCATTTCAGTGACTGGAGGACTATGGTGAAGAGACAACTGTCAAAAGCAGCACCATGGAAGACAGAAGAAAATGGGAGGAAAACGGCAGAAAAGAAGGTGAAGAAGATAACAAGAGAGGCAGTTAGTGAGGATAGATTAAATAGTGATTAGCCTCCCGTAAGGTAGTTTTCTTACCATGGTTTAGTCCAAACACACACTGTGTCTTCAACACGGGTGCTAACGTTCAATCATTAACGCTTTAAATGGACACAAAGTGGAAGAGATTGTGTGGCGTCCAGCTTTTGAAACCACTACTAAATAACCTTGCTTCTGTTACTGAGCTAAACAATGCATGGCTGATTTTAAGAGCTTTCAGATGCTGAATCAAGAAATCAATAAATGAGTGCAGGATAATATATGAAAAAAGTGATAAATCAAATGTGCACCGATGCCTTGATTATATGTCACTCTAAACACTTTGTTTTAGAGTGACATAGAATCAACACTAAACACTTGTTTTCTTCATCTTTTACTAAATTATATCATACCTGGACACAAAGGAGGCGTTCCCTAATGGAGAGCACTTGCTCATGATTGCTTTGATTCTTTTTGATTTTTGAAATGTCGAAAGGTGAGCAGGTGAGCATGTCTGCACAAAACCAGGAGCAGACAAAGCAGAGTGAAAGGAACAAGAATCATATAAAACCAAATCATTGCTACAGGCATGCGTGTGTCCCTTATGAATAACAGTCATTCGAATTCACCGGAAAAACGTGTGAACACTGCATGATTTCTTAATGGCTGTGTAAAGAGAGAAATCTCACAAAAATCTTGTTCTCTCTCAAAATCTCATAATCGATGATTCATTCAGAACGAGGTTATCGTCACCACTAAGGGATCATTATGAGCTTCAGCTGGACTGTCCAGGGAAATCATACTGTACCAGCATTTTCCCTCAAGGAATACTTCATCTACAAAATGACCTTTTATAAATAACTGTTCATGCTTTTTTACCTGGAATTTCAGAGGAGAGCATTTTTTTTCGCATGCCTCCACTGAACGAAGAATCCAAGAACGCCAAACATTGTCAATTAGTTGAAGTAAACAGGGTCCACATTTAACAACAGCAAGATTATATCAAAACATCTGTTTACAAACTCTCACACAGCTCCTGCAGTATAATCCAAGTCTCATATGCTCAATGCTTTTAAACACATTGCATTGCTTTCAGTCCTCTCTGACGGGGCTAAAAGTGAAACTTTTAAAAAATATTTTAGTAAAAAAACAAGTTTCAAGATATTCAAGATAACACGGCTTGAACAATTCACATATAAATGGTCATTTAGTGTGTCAAAAAATCCTTTAATAATACTCCACCAACAAAGTAGACATGCAAGATGTATTTCCTATAATGATTTGGAAACTGTAATTAAAAAGCACAGACTATATCAATAATGAACGTAACTACCGTGACGTCACCCACTGATTTGTGGACTGCTGTTTTAAAGTCTTGGATTCGGCATTACAGCTGTCGCCATCTTGGATTTGTGGAGCCAGAAGTAACCATATTTGGATGAGAGGGTGGAGCTGAGGACACAGTCAGCAAACAGCCTATAATTCAAGCGTCCCCGCCTGTGTTACTCTAGGCTTCAATAAAATATACGTACCCATGGGCATTATAACATGGAGATATTTAGGGATTCACTCTGTTTTGGAGCCGGCCTCGTGTGGCCATTGGAGGAACTGGAGTTTTTGGCAATTCCACATCTTTCAGCAATGGAGTTTGCCACTTGATATAAAACAGCTGATGGCCAGTTTCTACAGCTTTATGTATTAAAAAACATTTGATGGGGCACCCAGTAGCTCAGTTGGTAGAGCGGGTGCCCATGTACAGAGGCAAAGTCCTTCCCACAGCGACCCCGATTCGATTCCGACCTTGGCCCTTTGCTGCATGTCGCCCCCCACCTCTCTCCCCCTTTCTGGCTGTCGAAAAAAGCCAGAAAAAATCATTTAAAAAAAAAAAAAATTAGATACTGAGTAAAATGTAATCAAAGACATTGCTTTAGTGTTCTCCAATTTTGATATAACTTTGGGTGATATTTCTGGGGCCAAATGACAAAGTGACATTTGTACCTGATGGTGGTGCTATGGGGAAAGTCAGGGGATCATCGAAGTCTACAGGTATTTTCCTCTGGGGACCATGAAAGCCTGTATAACATTTCATGGCAATATATTGAAGTTAGTCAAATAATTGAGCCTGAACCAAAGTGGTAACAGCACAAACGGCAGACAGACATAAGCATCTCGGGAGACATGCTGCTAGTAAGGCTGAAATTCAATCTTAGCATACACAATATCACCATCTACAGATCTATAAATGTGCACTTTGAATCAGAAAGGCAACACTCTACTGTTTGCACTGATGTGTTTAATCAGGCAGAAGCTCACTAATGAGGATCAATTGAAATACAATGAAGAAATTTAATTAATTCACTTTAGTGCACCAAGAAAATAGAGCGTAAAGCAGTCACCGACCAGCCAATGACTTCACTTTACACAAATCACTCAAAGTTCAATTAGTCACCTAGACAACCTTTTAGCATGCTTTATCAATTCCTTTGTGTGTCTCTGTGTGTGTTCGTGTATTCCCTGGGGCTCCTGAGTGATGACATACACACACACACACACACACACACACACACACACACCGCACTGAGAGTTCAGTCCAAGTATGTCAAACGTGTTGCCTCCTTTGAGCACTCATTGGTGGGGACGTTTGTCTTTGTTCTGTTTGTACAGGGTATTCTTCACAGAGTCTGTTTGTAGATCGCAGTGGCCTTGGAGACCGCCACACAGCGCTCACTCCTCTCTTGGTCATTTCCTCGGACCCTGTTCTCCTGCTCAGTCTAACCAGCGGCACACCGTGTGCAGTTCTCGCAGAGCGTGAGTGCAAAGCGCATCCCAGTCAGTCCTCCTCCTCGCTCTCTGTTATTCACACCAGGATGGATCTACCCTCTTAGCAGTGTACAAGTGTACTTCAGCAAGTTGGGTTCTCATTTGAGAGTGAAAAGGAGCCGAAACAAACATTTCCTCTCAAGATTTTCTTCGTCTCCGCGCGTCAACTTGGCTGTCGGAAACCTACATAATGAGAGCAAACGGGCTACCATCGCGCCTCCTGCTCTTGCTCTGCTTCATCCCCGCTGCAGCGTGCAATATGTTTGCTTTCACCGAGGAGCCCTCTGAGAGAGCCGGGAAGGGAGACGGGTATTGTAGTCGGATATTACGGGCTCAGAGCAGTAGGAAGGAGGGCAGCAGCGAGTTTCGCCTCCGCGTTGAGGGAGACCCGGAGAGCTACCAGCCGGGGAGCACTTACAGAGGTTTGTGTTTATCCGCGAGATTTACGCGCACTGCGTTGGTTGGCTCTGGGTGCGCATTGTCAAATAAACACTAGTCCACGGTCAGTGGGTTATGCAAACTTAAAATAAGTTTCTGCTGAGTGCACTCTTGATGCGACGAGTGAATGCGCCCTTAAAGTGAGATATATTTGGTTAGTAAAAAGGTGATTCTGCATCCCAATAAAGAAATGTGCCTTTGAAATATTAACAGCTAAAGTAAAAACAATTTATTTTCAAAATAATACAGCACCCTTGACTAAATACTAAGCTACTAAAAGCTGCTTTATGATCAAACATTAAAAAGGTTTATATAAAGCTAAATCCCTCTGCGAACTCTTCCATGCTTTCTGGTATTCTCTTTCATAGTTAAAACAGATTTTTAAAATGCCACCAGTCCCTGATTTCATAGCTTTTGTCTTAAGTGGAAGTTATTGGGAGCTGTTAATGGGCATGTGCCATCTGCTCTGTGAATCTCAAAGGCTCATGCTGCTCTGGACTCCACAATATGTTGCATTGCGGTTAGTTCATACTTTTCAGATTTAATCATAAGTAGTTTCACATCATCCAGAGCCAATAACTGAATTCGCTGGAAGTGGGGAGTTGGTAATCACATTTTTTTCCATTCACCTGTACTTGAAATGTAATTATTAAGTCTAAAAATCTTATCACATTATTCTGATAAAGTTGTCAAGTACAGCAAATTGAATTTTCTCCAAAGTAAATGAACATTCTTTGATATTCTCCAGGACTGCAAAATGCATAAAAACACTATCTTAGAGATCTTATGGACATACTGCCTGGCTAAGACTGGGCCATTATAATTATGGTCTTCAAGAACAGGTGAAAGGTTTGATTCTGCACAAAGAAATTGTTACAATTATATCAGAATATATTACCCTTTATCCAGCAGAGTCCAGCACAGCATTATTTCTAACTACTCAGGCAGGTAGTTAATTAAGCCCACTTTAGTCTGTGTTTGGCAGTGAGGATTGTACTTCAGCCGTTTTCTCTGTCAAGTGATGCTTGTTTTCACTCTTGCTTGATTCCATCCAGTGACTCTGATTGCAACCAGCCCCGCCTACTTCAGAGGGTTCACTCTTATTGCCCTTAAGGAGGGCGCGGAGGGAGACAGAGATGAGGACTACATTGGAAATTTCCAGGTAAGGTAGCAGCTAGACATGACTGCTTGCACAATCAGAAAAGAATTCAAGTTTATACGTTTTTCTTTATTGATGCAGAACATTTTCATTCCAAATAACTCATCCTGATCTGCCACACATGTATGTAAACCCTGGTACTTACAGTAAGGTCCACCCTTCATAGCATATATCCTCTGGACTCCAGCAGAAGCACTGGCATGACGAGAGAGAAAAAAATAGAGATCCTACTGTAGATGAGGGGGGTAGGGATCTTGACAGATTTTCTTAGCACAGCCTTCCTGTCTTCACATGTCAAACTGTGATTATTCTCACCTCACCTCCTCTAATAGGCTTGGTATAGCATATGAAAAGAGCAAACTCCCAGCTCAGCTCCATGAAGCTGTGCTCCTCCAGACTGTAAAAGTGCATGTGTGTGGAATTTGAGGAGCTGTGTTGCCCACAAGCAGGCATAAAGTTCATGTATGTAGGAAGCGCACAATTGTTGCAGTTAAGAGGCTAATAAGCATTTTACACAGGCAGGCCAAGCTGCAGTACTGCAGGAAGCGGGAAGAGCACAGAGAAAACAGTGGGGCCAAGAGTGTGAAAAGAAGAGAGAGAGAAGGCAAGCAAACTGGTGCCATTACGCACATGTGAAGATGGACAAAAATGTGAGGCCTTTGTAATTATAATGCAGTGTGAGGAGTCGAGTGGTAGACAGAAGGAGAAAACTGGTTGATAGGGTACGAGTGAGAGATCAGGGACAGTAATCATGTAACACAATTATAAACTTCTTTTATTTCTACAATGTTGTTGCAACCCACTCTCAGTGTAGGACTGCACTGTAAGTTGATGAAACCTAGCATAAATTCATAACCTTTAAATTTGTTCCATTTCACTGGTTCTTGTTCTTTTCCTGTGCCTTTTAGCTCACTGTGTCCTGCAAGTGTTCATTTCAGTCTAGGCTGCAGTTTCAGGAAAGTCACAGAGCTTACAGTGCACAAGATGACATCCTGTTTTCAAAGGATTTGAAAAGAACTGAGCAACTAAAGAATTGGTTTCAGTGATATCAAGAACACAAAATGTTAGATAAATACTCTAGTGTAGTTTACAGCAGTAAAGCAAGTGTGCTATCATTGAATTTTTTTTTAATAAGAAAATGCAAGGTATACATTAAGTTTTAACCAAAGCCAAATTCCCAGTGCTGCCCAGAACCTGAAATCATGTGTCTTCTGAGGGCAGACCTTATAAAGCAGCAGTTGTTAAATGGGTTTACCAATGTGTATGGAGCTCTCTTTTTCAGACTTTTGTGAACCTGTCGGTTTCAGTAAAAACCTATTATTTTATTGAACCTGTGGTACATTACACGGAGAGGTTTGCACAGCAGCCCTCAGGCTGCTGTGATCACAGCTACTGCCATGCTGTGGCACTCTCTGTGAACCTGAGCCTTGAATATGGGAGGACATAAAAAACAGGAACCTTTTATTTTTGTACTGCCATTACCCAGCACTATCACCGGCAACATTTTTTTTTCTTTCTGTATTATTTGTCCCTGCAATTGATTTCATGCTGTTGTTATTTAGTGCCAGCCTTGAGCGTGCTCTTCGGCCATAAGGCTGAGTGCGGTGTGGTGTGACAGGGCGCTAAACGTCAGGAGTGAAGATGGGGGAAACTACATCATTTAGTCATGTTCAGACACTTCTCTCCACACATGGATCAGACTGAGTGTGGGGTGCACACAGTATGATAGATAGATTGTGTGACCACAGCCTTAAGATGCTGGCATCAATTGTATGGATGTGTCATTACTGGATCTTGCCTTTGATTAGACACCTGCAAGATTTTAAGAAGTTGAAGGTCTCTTTCACAGCTGCGGATGATCACCTGTTTCGTTAAAAGCACCATGTGACAGCGCAGCAAAAATACACTGCTGTCCAAAGAGATATCCCTCTATCATCGCCGGCACAGTTAGCCTTTAATGTTTTTTGTCTTTTATGTCAAAAAAGCTCATGCACAGGGACACACATACACCATTTCTCCATTCTGAATGAGCCCTGGGTGGGCCGGCCTCCAGGCATTGAGAGAAAAAGAAAAAAAAGAAGCTGCAACAGAAGACGTCAGACTTTATTTAACATACAGCTCATTTGAAATCCATTGGTGTGCCCCGTCTCAGCCGTCTCAGGACAGCTCCTGACTTGATGAAAAGCACTTTTATTGAGCTTTCTGGGAAGGTCAGTTGCCACAGTGTGTATGTTTGTGTGTGCATGCGTATGTGTTTGTTTGCAGGGAGCGTAAACCAGCACGCAATGGCAGCGATGTCCGATGAGACATTACTTCTCACCAGGGTGAGATGATAAAACAAGAAAAAGCAAACACTGCTATGTGAGAGGTGAAATTGGTGCTACTCTGAGGCCATCATGTGACATAACCACAGACAATGACATGGCAGAGGTCAGGCTTGCTTTGTCTTTGCATCATAATTCCACAAGGATGGTATGATATTAGGGCACATGACCTGTTTGTTCTTACTTTTCCAAAGTTTTCATGGTTTTGTAGCCTCTGTAGGGCCAAGCACCTTTTTGATGCACAAATTTATGCATAAACCCAGAATAACATCTCAATTTTTCCACTTATCTGTCACATTTTTTCATTCCCCTCACTCACCGTCTGTTTATTGGTTGAAGATTTAAAAATATAGATCTAGACATGTACAAGAAGAAATGGATCAGAGGTCAGTTAGCAGCAAACTGGTTGCTTCTTTTTGCAGATGGCGTTGAGACCTCACTGGTTGTAATGTGTTGTAGTCTGGTCAGGCCACCCCAGGATGCCTGTTAGAAACCATGGGAACACGGAGGGGGGGTATAATCCGTCAGACCAAAATAGGCTGCATACACACAGACTGCACGCATACACACACACATAGAGGCATGCACATCCACATACAATCCCCTTTAAGAGGGAACTCATTCATAACCTGGCATGACAAAGGAAATTCTCTGCTGACAGCTTTATGGAGTGAGAAAGTTCCCTGTCTTTACTGCCCTGATGTCACTTCCTATCAAACAGATCCTTGGTCTCTGGGCAGCGAATATTAGCTCGCCGGCTGTGCTCCCTTGTGTGACCTGCTCTGCTAATTTCCTGTCCAGTTAAAATCAATGAGATGCTCAGTGTCTCAGGTGTGCACTTGAGTCTAGAAGGCAGCTTGCATTCTGACTCTTCAATTTGACCCAAAAGAGGCTGGGGACTTTTTTACAAATGTACTGTGGTTAACTTTTACGAAAATAGCTTTTTGTCGTATTTTATATGGATACTTGATAGTCTGTGAAAAACTACTGTCTCTAATGGCATGTAGCAGAATCTACTGGCAGCGTTGTGAAACAGCCAGTCAGAGCTGAGGTGTCTCTAACACAGCTGTCAATCATGTCAATCACTCTGTTAACTGTGGTCAAAATAGGTAGCACTTATCAAATATGAATCAAGATTATGTCACTGCATTACCTCAAATGTTTTCAGAAACATATTAGTGTACTGTTTAGCTTTAAAATGAGAAAAGTTTGCGACCCATCTGCCATGTTAGACAGTTAAATGAGGAACTGCCCACTGCTGCGAACAACTTTCTCATTTTACAGCTCAACAGTACACAAAAATATGTTCCTTAAAATGTTTTTTTTTTTTTTTTTTTTTAATAAAGATATATTTTTTGGGCTTTTCCAATGCCTTTATTTGATGGGACAGATATAGCATGAAAGGGAGAGAGAGAGAGAGAAGGGACGACATGCAGCAAAGCACCGGACCCGAACCCGTGGCCGCTGCGGTGAGGACACAGCCCCTGTACATGAAAATGTTTGAGGGAACAAAAAGGTTATGCAGTAACATAATCTTTATTTTAATTTGATCAGCGCTGCCGAGTTTTTCTTCAGCAGAAGGTGGCAAAGTGGTGGCTGCTGTGGAGCGCTACATCCCATACATCATTAAAGAATGTTCCCAGCGTCTTTTTTTAATGATGTGCTGCATGTGGGTTTTGTTTCTATAAGATCAATATGTCGACATTAACATTAACATTAAGCTAATGTGACGCTACATTAACAGAGGGCTGACACAATTAACAACAAGCTTACAACGGTACAATGATAACACTGTGTCCACTGGCCAATCTGCTCCCACAAATGCACTATTCTGTCTCTGTTGAGACAGCAGCCAAGCTAAAAAGCAGCAGTAAAATCACCAGCAACTTTCTGAAAAGTTGACAAATTTTTAACTTAAAGCAGCGGGAGTGGCTGCACAAAAAAAGGCGGAGTGTTCTGAGAAAAGATGCTGAGTGCATCACTTTTTGTCTAGCTGGGCGCATGCAGCTACAGATGGCCGCTCCTCATATGGAACTATTGAAAAAAGACGCTGACGCTAAAGGTTAAACACAGTACATACAGCATACTCTATGAGTTATAATGACTATTTATTTTTAACCAGACTAGTACAGTGTTCAGCATTTTACAAGAAAAAAGTAAATATTGGAGAGCAACTGTTTTTTTTGTTTTTTCTTAACTCAGATTGATTTTGTGGCCAATTGGAGGAAACCCCAGGATGCTTTAACATATTCATACTGGTGTTTGTACATGTGAAAGATTTCAGTCCAGTTCAGTGTAATAGCTGCTGAAGTCAGATCTGTTTGTAGTACCAAAATACACCATTGTGTATTTTTATTTTGGCGAATTCCCTTGATACCGTATGCCCAGAAAATGTGAAATTAATGTTAGTTTCAGCTGCTAATTATGTTTATAGCTATGCTGACAACAGGAGAGGAAATTAATGTGAAATGGTCCATGCCTGGTGAATACAATCACATGCAGAGGTTTCAAGAGCTTTTGAGGCAAGACTCATCTGAGAACATTTTCATTCATCACTAATCTCTTGGTGTGTGTTTTACAGATAATTGATGAGGAGGAAACACAGTTCATGACCAACTGCCCCCCTGCAGTGACAGAGAGCACTCCTCGCAGACGCACCAGCATCCAGGTGTTTTGGACTGCGCCCCCCAGTGGCTCCGGCTGTGTCACCATTAAGTATGTATACCGCCAATGATGCCGAGCCCGATGAGCTTAGAGATACACTATATGCTTCTGGTTTAGGATTATCTTCCATCTGAACAGGCTCTTGTACTTGGTGAACTGTAATCCATTATGTTCTAATCTAAAAGGTCTGGTTATGTGGAGAGTAAGCCTTTTTTTTTACTCTGTGCATCACTGCCTGCAGATCAGTGGAGGATACAAGATACAAGCTTATAGTCTGCAAGTCCCGAGAATGGATTTGATAATGTGATTATCTCCTTCTGACCATTTTCAAAGCTTACTTTTAGATGCCTTTTCTACCTTCCAGGCAGCCACAATATCATGTCTTCTTGTATTTTTTGAGATGTGAATTTATTATAGCAGATGGATGGCATTTATATCAACACGGGTAGGCCTAATAAGAGAAACAGCTCTCTGTATAATGCAAAACAGTTCAGCAGCACCACAAGCTACAACCTCCAAAATTACCATAAGGATTTGTTAAAGGAGTGTTGATTCAGACTGCATTGTTTTAAGCTGCAATTGTACCTATAAAACTGGCAGCTGAGTGCATATTGATAGTGGTGACAGTTTTGATGTGAAATAGATTGACGTGCTGTAGAAGGAGAGGCTCAGTATGTAGGATTTAGGAGGATATATTGGCCAAAATGGAATATAATATAATAAGCACGATTTCTTTAGTGTGAAAGCTGAATGTAAGAATCATCGTGTTTTCACTACCTTAGAATGAGCTGTTTATATCTCTATAGAGAGCACATCACAAGGATGTGGTCTCTGTAGACAAGCTACAGAGACCACTATGTTGCATCGCAATATTTCTACAGTAGCCCTCTGTGTTTTCACGTTGGCCACCGTACTTAAGAAAGGAAAAACACAGATTTTTTAAATTGTGAAACAGCTTCATTTACTGTTTTTACCGGTTTAAATCACAGGGTGTGTTTTTTTTTTTTTTTTTGGTGATTATTCGGCTCCTTGAAAAAAAACATACTGAACATCTGGATCTTAAATTATCAGAGAAAAAAATTTGAGCACAAATTACGAAATGCCCAGACCCATCTCTTGCCAAACAGCATCTCTTAAGACGCTGACTCTTACTGTGAAACTGCTTTACCGGTCATTTTTATGCCTCTGTGCTGGCGATAGCCGAGGCTGGAGGCATTATGTTTTTGGGTTGTCCGTTATCCTGTTATCGGGTTATCCTGTCCTGCACGTATGGACGTACGTCCAGCATATGTGAATGCAATATCTCAAGAATTTCTTCAAATTTGACACAAACATTCACTTGGTGGTCATAGATCAAAGGTCAAGGTCCCTGTGACCTCATTCTTGTGAACACGACATCTCAAGAAAACTTTGACAGATTTTCTTTTCAAATTTGGCACAAACAAGGATGAACTGATTATAAATTAATGGACAAAGGTCAAGGTCATGGTGACCTTGCATTCATCTCATTCTTGTGAAAATGATATCTCAAGATCATATTGAGGGAATTTCTTCAGATTTGGCACAAATGTCCACTTGGAGTCAAGAATGAACTAATTATCATCTTTGAAAGTCAATTGGTCAAGGTCACAGTGACCTCATAAAACATGTTTTTGCCCACTTTGAAACTGTGCTGATTGTACTGATCTTCTGTGTTGCTGGGAGGAAGGTGTGTGTGATGCATCCATGGTTTTACAGACATGGTTGTAAACTGCACTTGCAACTTGACTGTGCAGAGGCATTCAACCGTGTGGCGGTATATGAGTGTATGCCTTAAACCAACGGGTTACCTCTGCAAAGAATTCGGCTCATGGTAAAAACTTTCAGGACAAAAAACACTGAAGGAAATATCATCGGGAGAAGTTTCAGCTGGCTGTAATTGGCAATCCTCACTGCTAGCTCCCTGAGTCTCCCTAAATCTTATACACTGCTGCTTAAAGAGTTTGTTGTTCAACTTGTTAACAACATTGGTACCTAGCTTTTATATAATTATGTCATACAGATTTACATCTGAGTTTTAATCATTTAATGTATTCTAGTACTACAGCGCTCTGGGATTGCGAGCTATGCCATCAGCATAGATCAAATCCTCATGTACAGTAAATCAGTTTCATTATGTACCTTCCCCTAAGCTAAGCAGATTTAAATACAGCCTGTCTTGTCAAATTTTAATTCCCACATGGCTTCATAAGCCATCCATTACCTTTTGTTAGTTATATAGCTGACTGACGCCAATCAATTCTGCTGTTTTGTGGTCTCTTGGCTTGCTTGGGGACAGAAGGTTAGTCATGTTCAGCTAAAGACAGAACATGGCAGAAATCTATTTATTAACCCCGTGCTGTGGGGGAAATAATGACAGTACATGAAGGGGGAAGATATAAAGGGACTGTGACTCACAAGACCTTCTGATCAATGTATTATTTAACTGTTTATGCACCCACTTGCGTTCTCTGCTGCCTGGGCTGTTCTTATTTACAAATGGAAGATGAAAAGGTTGCATTTTTTAGTTATGCATGTTATTATGTGACTGATATGGAGTGTGATTAGTTACTCTTTTCTACGTCTCTATTTTTTCCAATACCCTTGTCCCTGTCTTTGTGGAGTGTCTTTGTGACCTGCCCTCTCAATTACCTCTTAGCTCTCCCATACACTCTCACTCGTGTTTCTGCTCCTGCTTCTTTCCTCCTCTCTTTTTTTTGGGTTATCCGTCTTCTCTTTGTTTTCAACTTCATTGTGGGGTTGTCATAGTTTTCTCACAGCAGGTCATGTCGTTCAACACTTCTGCCCTCCTCACAGAGACCGGTGGGTTGATGGCAGAATTATACCCAGTTATAAGCACATGGATCGAGGGGAAAGCTGAAAGTGTGGCAGAACATACAGCCTAGAAAGTGAGGAGATACTTGAAAGTGGTGAGACGTGGATGTAGTAATACCAGGGTGCAGAAAATAAGAGAGGGAGAGAGGGAGAACTTCAAAAGAGGTGCCTCTGAAAATCATGATTACATGGAGGGGGTGGGTATTTGTCACTGTTCTTCCCCCTATCTGGAACTCATAAAGATGACAGGGCTTTTTGTATGCGTCTGTGCTGCAACAGAACAAAAGTCTTAATTAAGTATTATTGATTTGGGAGGTTCGACTCCTGTAACTAACTGACAAGTGCAGAGCTTTTTATATGAAAAGTTTTAAGAGGGAGAGACATTCTTGTAGACTATTGCTTTGTTAACACACAGCCCAGACCAGCAGAAAAACACAGGTACATCAACTCACACAAAATCAACAAATATGCACAGGAAGAAACAAGATAATAATGATTGCTAATATTATAGATTTACATAGAGAGGACATTTGGTCACCACCACAGGCAGGGTAAATGTTTGTTTTTAATTTCATTTTGCTTCCCAAAAGAGCTCAACCAGTCTGCCTGCCTGTAAAATATCATGGTTATTTTCAAAAAACAACATCTGGCCATGAAATTAGAAGTGCGTGTGTGAGGCTTGTGTGTTTCTGCTAGAAAGCTCCGGTGACGCTTGCCCCTCCCGAGTGGTTTGCTGCAGTATAATTGATGGGCCGTTGCTGTCTTTCAGATGGAAAGACTGAGCTTAGTGGTTTTGTTGCGTTGAAGGTTGGTTTGTGATGATAGGGTCAAGCAAGGATGCTCATTCAAACTCCTGAAATCAGACTTTGAAAGTCTTACCATCTAATCCAGTTATTTTCAGCTTTCCTACATGCTAGAATCAAATCGGGCCAAGGTTTCCGTCGCTGTGTTTCTTTGGCTGATATCAGACTCTTGTTTTGTGAAGATGTATTCTATACGTATACAAGTGCTGCTAAGTTTTGTGGAACTGATCCCAACTCTATTATTATCTTGTTTTCGCTGCCTTACACTGGTTTAATTTCTCATCTTCCTACAGTGATACAGACATGTGTTCAGGGTGTTTTGAGCACACATATAACTGTTATTTAACCATTTAAACCTGAGCAACTTGGCTTGGTTTCTTTCAAAAACACAGAAAGGGGTGACACGCAACTTAATAAAAAATGTCCCAAAAATGAGCAAGAAATTTGTAAAATTACAGTAAAAAAGAAAATTACCTTAAAATTACAGTATGTAACATTGCAGTGTCAGATGTTCATATACAGCCAATGCGACCATAGTAATACAGTGAGTCAGATCAGAGCAGACTGGACTTTTTCAGAAGGGAAGCATAAAAAGAGTCTTAGACAGAAGGTGAATACAGGCAGTATGAGGGTATTTTTTTTAATTCGATTTTTTTCTCAGCAGAGTAGTTGTGTGCACACCCAACCTATTTTGAGGTCAGGTATTGGATAAAACTACATGTTAATGTAACAAAGAGAATAAATATCTGCACACTGAAATTGTTTTGTTTTTTTTACATAAAAGTGTGTAAACTTGTTGTAGTAGATACTCAAATTAGAACATGAAAATGAATAGGTCAGCTTTAAAAATAAATTATAAGTTGATATTGGCTAAATATAAGAAGCAGCTATAATTTGTTTTGCTCTTTGCTGATAAAACAGAGTGATGAGAGATACATTTTTAGTAGGAGATGCATCTGCCTCTGAGCTTAACAAATCCAGGTATTCTGCCGACTGGAAATGAGATCTGAAATGGAACCAGCTATCAGGACCTAAACTGTAGTCAGAGACACTAAAGATAACCTCAAGAAGTCAGCAAAGGGGTTTCTCTTCAGCATGGTGTTCCTTATTATTACTAGTTTGCCAGAGGGCTTTTTAAACTGCTGCTTGACTGGAAATGGACGACTACTAAATGACTGCTAAATGTTCTTCAAATTTAAGACCTATCATTTAAAAACTCCCCATATCTGTTCCCCTAATTTTTATCCAGATCTAGCTGCCAAGCTTCCCTTATTGAAAGTTTTAACAAAGAGGTATTTTGTCTCATCTTTTTACCCGACTTTGTTCTAAGTCAAATGTTAAGCTTCATGTCTAATTGGATTGAAAATAATTGGCTTCCACTCTGCTCATTAGGGAACCCTTAATGATAAAATCAAACATGACCTGCAGTTGTCCGATGACAAAAGTGGAACTCTAGTCAGGAGCTATTGTCACCGCTGAATCTTTGTGGTTGGAGCCACATCAAAATGTTATCCATATATTGCAGTCGCCATTGAAGTTGCTGCTATCTTTTATCTTTCCATTTGTAGGTAGGAAGCAATTTATTTGTCATCCCCCTCTGGCATGCAGTATGAAGGGTAGTGTGATGTATTCTGATGGGCTGTCTGAGTGAGACAGTATATCAGTGATCAGATGAATGTCACTACTACATGCAGCTGCCAGAGTCTGTTTATCTCCTTCAGCACAGTGATAGGACAGATCGCGGAGGACTTCGACGGGCCATTGCAGTTAAGTCGACCCATAGAAATGTAATGTAAATACAATTGCATCAGTGCAGTGGTTTTGCGTAGTGTCTTTTAGTTGTTTCCTTTTCTGTTCATAGCAGTAGGTAGAACAAAATTAAGAGATTTATTAATCTCTGGCTGAAACAAAAGAAATGAGAAATTTCTTTGGATGGAGCAGGAATTATACAACAAAATGAGAACTGATTAATCTTCTCTTATATACTCTTATGCCTCTGTGCATCTGTCTGTCTTTACCATCTGTCCATCCATCTGGCGGTCCCATTCTCATGAATACAATATCTCAGGAATGCTTTGAGAGAATTTCTCCAAATTTGGCAGAAGTATCCAGTTGCACTCAAAGATGAATTGTTTAGATTTTGGTGGCCAAAGGTCAAGGGTACTGTGAATTCACATCCGTTCATCCCCTTCTTGTGAGCGTGATATCTCAGCAATGCCTTGAGGGAATTCATTCAAATTTGGCGCAAACATTCACTTGGACCAGTGGAGGAACATTTTTGTGGTCAAACATCAGTGTCACTGTGATCTCACTTGTGTACATCGCCTTCTTGTGAATGTGATATTTCGGGGGTGCCTTGACGGGATTTCTTTTAAATTTGACACAAACGTCCATTTAGTCAAGCATGAACTGACTTGATTTTGGTAGTCTAGTTCTGATGATCTTTAAAAATGGCTCCTTAAAAGCAGATGTTGGCGAGTAGAACCTCAGACCTTTAGAAAGAACCCTTTTGTAACCCTTATTTCTAAGAGTGCACATTCACTGAAAATGTAGCCATAGAAAGACCAAAATCTACCCTGCTTTATTCTTTTTGCCTGAATTCTCCTCTTTACTGTCTCCTCTTTCTCTCTTTTTGTCAGGCTCTAAAACATGCACCCATATTCCCTCACACACACATTCAAATCAGTGCACTTTTGGGGTGATTGGGATCGGTTGCGGTGTGGATCCAGCAAAGTGAGATAGAATTTAAATTGGATGTTAAATAAGCATTACTTGGCTTGATTGTCTGGCCAGCCTGGGAAAGTGGGCAAGCAGTGAGGCAGAGTGTGCTCCTCTCTCTCAGGGAGATATGTGAAATTGGGATGAGATTGAATTAAAGCGTGAACAATTAGTGATGTGCTGGCGGTGTCGCTTACCTTGAATCATTTCATCCACGCAATGAAAGGCCATTTTAGCCATAAATCATACCTGCACTCACACACACACCATTATATTCTTGCATCAGAAAAAGAATGATATTCTTATGAGGGTAAATTGAGGTGTGTTTGAGTGAGATTGAAAATACAAAGTGTGTAAGAGATGGTATGTGTAAGAGAGAACAGCAGTGTGTGAATTACAGTGTGTGTGACACAGAATGAATGGACTGGTGTATTATAGGTGTATTATAAAGCATGTGAAAGAGCATACTTATGTGTGTGAGGGTATGATAATGTGTTCTGTTTGAGAAGAAACAATACAGTATGTGAGAGAAAGTGTACCTGAAAAGGCAATTTGACTGAAAGAGATGGCTTGAAATCAAAGCCTGGATTTGCTCAGTGGCACTGCTGATAATACATTGAAAGGCTAAAAGAAGGATTGTTTAATTCAAGATAGTACCTTTGAGGACAAATTCAGGTCCTTACAATATGGTAGAATGACAGGCAGATCACTATTTAAAAAAAAAAATCCAATTATTACACTCCCTCACACATAGCTGTCTTTCTTCTCTCTTATTGTGGTTCACTGTAAGTAGTGGTATATGTAAGAGCATGGTGAGTATGAGACAACATTATCAGAAAACAGTAGTGTGCATGAGACCTCTTTAATGGCTGACCTGCCTCTCTACATGGTGTTTTAAGTCCATCACGTTCCTTCACTCAGTGTGCAGGACATGACCTGTCTTGACCGTTTCTGCCTGCAATGAAAGTTTTGCAACGATTACTTGTTGTTTCTTCCCTTTGGTGACGACCGATCTTTTGCTCTCTGATCTTTTGTTGCTTCTCTCTCTGTCCATCTCTCTTATATGCACTGCTTACATTAAAAGGCTAAATAAAACTTAGAAATACTAAGACAACAGAATGGGAGCCTTGAGAGGCTAAAAGCATCAATGTTGGACTGTACAAATAACGATCCACACACCAAAAAAAAAAAAGAAAATCAGAATAATTTCTAAAAGCCATCTTTAGAGATGTATGAGTCCATTTAGGTACAGAACTGGCTCATATCTGTGTAGTATTTCCATAATAAATTGGGAATGAAGTTACGTGATGTGCATTTGTGAGTAAATGACTCTAATTTCCCCCCATTCTCTGGGTTAATGTCCCCCAAGTATGCATTTCCTTGCTGCGAGGGACTGGTTCTGGGATCAGCTCAGCTCAATAGAGCACAACACAGCTCAGCTTAGTTTGATACTCCACAATAAATGGCATCCAAACAGTCCAGCTGGACGAGACCCACCTGGATCAGATCTTTCCCCCAGCACCTACATCCAGTACCTCATTGTTGGGTTTTATCCCCATGGAAACCTTCCTGCAGCCATGGCTGGTGTTCAACGCTGGTGTTTGTGAGGAAGTTAGGTGCCTGGAGGCTTGTTTTCAGTTGTTGTTTTCTCAAGTCTGCTGGCCTCTGAAAAGGTTTGTTTGTGGCTGATTTACATGTCAAGGCCCCTCTCAGACCTGTGTTCCCCTCCACCCAGTGGAACAAGCCTCTTAGACAGCTCAATCTAGAGAAGCTCCCCTCTGCCAGGCCTCACATTTTGGGGGACGTTGCTGTTGGCCTGTCAATCAGTTCTTATCGACACATCGTGTATTTCTGCAAAGTTACAAAGTCTTGTATGGACTTTCTTCAATGCAGAAAATACTCTTTTAGTTGCAGTCTCTCTCTTTTTCGGTTTCGTCTTCAGCCTTTCATCCTCTCAGCCTCTCATTTCTGTGTACGCGTATATCTTAATGCTGATGCATGCTTTTTGTGGTCTTTGTACGAGACAGCGAATGCCTCCTTCTGAAAGACAGCCTGATTTTGCAATTTCCCAGTGGGCTCTGATACCTGCTTTTAGAAGTCTTCTGCAAAAAAAAAAACAGGAAGATGATTATGAATAACCCTGCACCTGTTCCATCTGCCACAATCCACTGTTCAGAATCTATCACATCTTAAAAGCCAAGATTTTCTACATTTCCTGCTGCCTGTTGTGTTCTCTTTATTTTTTAAACCTCACAGCTCCTCCAAAGCATTCCTCGTGTTTTCCAGCTGTGACATTCACTCATACATTTGCCCCTTAAACTATACATATGCACTTGGTGCTGCCCCCAACAAACTTCACTCCTCACTGCCCCCATTCTCTTTGTTATCTCTGTGCAGGGCAAGCATTGTGCAGAAGAGGATAATCTATTTCCAGGATGAAGGCTCGCTCACCAAGCGAATGTGTGAGAAAGGTAGGCTTCTTTTATTGACATGGGAAAAAAATCACTTAACATAAATTTCCTATTCCTTCAATCTCCCTGGTGGCACTCTGTTTCCTTTTCCACTTATCGTCTCTTTTTCTTTTGATTTTCTTCTCCTACTGTATTTTCTTTTGTTCTTCATTTTGATGCGGGGCTTTCCTCTCTGCTGTTATACTCTGGCATGTGAACGATTGTAAATGAGTGTGACCCCCTGACTGTGCATGACATTGGATGTCACACTGTGCCACAGATCAGAAGAACCATGCTGCACATCCTCCCATTTGCAGATGCCCTCCCTCTTTTCCTCCTGTCAGCTCCCCACTTTCTAATGTCACCCATCTCCTGCATGATGGGCCGCTCTTATCTGCCCTTTATACTCATGAGCAATCTCTCTACGCCTATCTGGTGGTCTTCTGTATTTCTCTCTCTAACTCTTTTACTTTTTTCCCTCATTTCTGTACAGAATCCCTGTATGGAGACACTACGGATAAACCTCTGCTTGACTGTTGTGCCTGTGGAACAGCAAAGTACAGAGTCACTTTCTATGGGAATTGGTCAGAGAAGATCCATCCTAAAGACTATCCACGTAAGCACAAACTCTTTTGCTCGTTATCATGTGACCTCAGCTCCATCGCACATTAAAAGCATGGTAGTATTCTTTCTTCTGTGATTTTTTTTTTTATACAGTAAAAACAATCCTAAAAAAAAACAAACTACATCAGCAGCAAATTGATCACGCTAGGCAAAGCGAGGCAGTTTTATTTTTACACCACATTTTATACAACAGGGCAATTCAAAGTGCTTTACAGAGCAATAAAATATAAAACATAGTAAGAATACAGATTTGCAATTACTGAATTAAAAAGGTAAGATGTAAAAGGTAAAATTAATTACTAAATTATTTTTATATTTTTTAAAATAAAAAAACACCATTAAAAATAGCAAAAGTGCAAACAAGGTGCAAAGATAGAAAGATTATTTAACGGATCTAAAATCAAGTTTAAAAATAGGTTTGCAGTCACTACAGGGTGGAGTAGGCTGTGTAAAAAAATGAATGTTTTTAGCTTTGACTTAAAAGTGGTCAGAGTCTGGGCTTATCTAACATCATCTGGGAGGTTATTTCAGGTTTGTTATGCATGATAACAAAACACGGCTTTGCCATGTTTTTTTCTAACTCTTGGGACAAAAATGAATGGATGAAATCATTTTTGGGCCAGCCACAGGTGTCACATGCCAATAGGTATTGCCAGTGTAGTCAAAGCCTGTTATAGTTTATTCCATAGACTACCATGCCATAGACCTCCATTGTTTTCCAATGAGCAACAATATTTCAATGGCACCAAGCTGCAACCTCAAGGGCCGAAAAATTAAGCCAACACAGAAGTGCCAAAAACTGCAGTTTTGTAATTGGCTGCTTGAGACTGCACCAAAACAATCAATCCCCATAGAACCCCGTGTTGAAATGCTTTTTTTTGCAGCAGAAATAAACATGTTTACAGCCTGGCACAAAAAACATTTAGATGTCTATAGCCACTTTCAATATTCATGACAACTGTGCAGGGGTGAATTTTTGTAAAACTCACCCATTAACATTTTATTAAGGCTTAAAGTTGTGATAAAATTTTGCCTTTTTAAATGTAAAGTATATACTCATGCCCCATTTATACAGATTTAATTCTTGAATACGAATGATCAATGTATCCTTGTACAATGGTTCATATGATGTACTTAATGTAAAGTTATGTAGGTTAGCTTTCGGTAAGTACATTTTCGTAGGTTAGGTTTATGGTGAAGACATACCTTAGATCCACTTGTTCTCGAACACCCCTCCCCCGGGGGAAAGTACTCTGTTGTTTGACCCATCCACCACACCAACTTGCCTCCTTACACAGACTTTTGGTCTTTATACCATTTTCTTCATTCAACAGGATTTGTTGACAATAACAAAAGCTGGCAGCCTTATCCTTTATTCTTGATCGTAGCAGCACAGCCCCAGAAGTTCCAAGATATGTTACCAAAACGTGGTTGATTTTGCCTGTTTTGTGGCTCTCGATATTGATGTGTGTGGTTCGCTACAGCACTATGGTTAAGTGCGATGTGTGTATAACCTTGAGCCACACTATCAGGATGTGAATGGACTTAAGGATTACACCGGCTCTCGTGTCTAAGTCGGGCTCTCGCCGGTCAGATCAATATACTGATTAGAGTAGAATAAGATAAACCCTGAGATCGAAAAGGAGCCCTAATTTACTGTCTTATGGCGGCAGTAGTTGGTGTGTGACTCACTCTCACACACAGATATGCAAACACACACCACGCAGATAGATCAACTTAAAAGAGGATAGGGCAAGCTGCGTGGTGTCTGTTTCATCCCGACTCTTCGGATGTTACAGTTGGATTTCTCCTTGCACAAAGTCATATCCTAGGTAACCAGTTATTATAACACACTGCACATTTTGTACTGGACAATATTATTCACAGACTACAAGTACACAATGGTCTATCCTTATTGGAGCTCTGAAAATACTTTACATTAAAAACTCAACAAAACATATCAGCTATAGGTAAACTTGGAACATGTAAGTAGTAATTAGTTTTTTTTTCCTCTAGCTGAGCTCCTTCAATACGTCACATGTCATCCCTCTATTTTTAACACATGTCCTTCAAGTTACACAACCCTAAGACCACTGTGGTGACACACATTCCAGACCAAAAATCCACTGTAAAACAGGCCAGCAGGACTGCTTTTTTTTCACTGCTGACATGATAACCTTGACAGTTCTATTTTCTTTCTCCCTTTCGTATCCATTGTAAGTCATGCAGCAGTGCATGGCTATTCGATCCAGGCGCTGGCAGCTCCCTTGGACACAGGGAGCATATTGAGACAGAGAATGGCCTGGTTGTCAGTAAATATTTTTTTATGGGATTAGTCAGAGGTTGAGTGAAATAGCTAAAGAGGGAGAGAGCGTTTAACATTCATTTATTATCCAAAGAAAGAGGTACTGCATCAAAGTAAATTTCCCAGGGAAGCAATATGTTGAATTCCAGACTTGACATAGTAAACACCAAAACAACAGCTGCCCTCAATCTCATGTATACGTACCCCAACACCAACACCTAGAATATAAAGTGGTTCCATATGATTTTACATGATGCATTCACAAGCTCAAGGACATTTCTCATAGCTTTGTGCTTGACAAAATTCACTTTTAACCAAGACCCATCACATCTCCTGAACACCACAGTTTCAGTCCTTTTGGTCTCCCTTAAAATTAGAACATTCACATTGTTTTAAGACTGTCTAATCAATTAATTTTATTTGCACTGTAACAAAATAATATGAGACAGTCGTAGTTAATTTCTAGCATCACCCCACTACACCTCTAGTGTAAAACATCATGTCCAGCGATTCTCTTGTATGTTTACAGACATCTGGAAGTACAAAGAACTAGTCATTGCATGGCAACGGGGGTGTCTTAAGCCTTAATTTGGAGACAGCGTTGTCAAATGTGTGATGTTGAAAAAAACAGTTTACCTCTGTCTATATCAGCTGCATAACAATCTTGTGCATCACAGCTTAATAGGTCATTTGAAAGTCTCAGTTAAGTCTGCAAATATTGTTCTGAGGTCCAGCAATGCACAGTGGACCAGAGAGTCCTATTAACCTGTAAAGATCAAAGGGGCCACTTATATTCTCATGAAACTCCATATTCTTGACACAGACCTGTAAAATTGCAGCAGGTCATTAAAAGACACTTTGCAGCTCAGCACATATTATGTCACTGCTCTATTTCTCTCCCTTGTATCTTATAAAAGACATTTCCACAAATTCTCAATGGACACCAGCCACAACACTGACCACAAGCACTGTGGTCAGTTTCCTGCTAAAACTACACTAATGAGGACAATGGCCAGGTTATACCCACCTTTGGGGCAAACTAATACTGCCTCAACCTTAGGTGAAATAACCTGATGATGCATAAAAAGCTGTGAACCAAAACCATAATGTTAAAGCAATTTAGATATTGGCTGTGACACCCTGCCTGCCAGGCTCAGACATTTATGAAAGGACGGGGCTCGGATAGCCTTAAAATTTCATAAAGGGGCACCAACAAAAAAATATTAAACAACAGATATGTTTGAAATAATATTGGCAGTCAATATAAATATGGATTGATGGACAGGAGGTAAAAGGCATCCTCTGCTTCTGTAATCCCTTCCTTTTCAAATGTAGCTTCCATACTCACAAAAACTGAAAATCCTTTAAAGATCAAATAAAGGGAGAGAAATGTCCTGAAAGTTTTTTTTTTTTTTTTTTTTAAATCTTGGTCTTTGCTACATTCAATGCACCATCCATTACCACTACCTCACACAACAAACATCCAAAACTCTTCAAACAAACTTGAACCTTGTTGACTTTGTCTCCTTCTTGACATAAACATTCAGGTACTTGAAAAAGTAAGACCTCCTGGCTTTAGAGATTTTCCTCACATCAATTTTCTAGCAAAAGACCACAGCTTTTGTCCAGTCAAACTTGTTGAGAAGTTACTCCAAACAATCTGTTATGCCAGATTTGAGGTCATTATAGATGGATGGGAAAAAACAAACAAACCACAGGCACTTGCTATCAATCACTCAGCTCATGCACTCAAGCTAATGACATTAGCTATTACTAACTAATGAAGAACCAAGCCATGCATTTAAAAACTTAACTCTAAACCTGATTCTGTATTTTGATATTCTCTAATAGCCCGAGCAGAGGCAACCACAACTAACCCCCCCTCAGTTGACCTTTTTTGAAGTTGAAACTCTCAGTCTTCTTCCCTATAAACTGCAAGGCAGATGAATGGACTGCACCTGGAGCAAAACCCCCCAAACCCTACACACAGGACCTTTCACAGTAACCAGTAGAAAAGATGCTTAAAAAGGATAATATTCTTTTACACATTTTTTACTTACAGGTTACAGTTGTGTAGAAGTCCAATTTAATTAGTTCACTTGGCTGATTGGTAGTGTGTAATCATAGGACAAATACAAGAAGATGTCATGTCATCGAATGAGAATACACAAGGAAAAAATACCAAGCAGTGAACCTTATAGCACTGTGTAAGCAAGGGCTGTGAGGAGTCAAACCCATTCAGAGAGAGCAGAAATTCTGTATTAATCAAAACCATTATCCAATCCCTAAGTTTTTTTTAAAAAGGTTAAAAAAAAATTACACTTGGTATTTGAGACAGCAGAAACATTAGAAAAAGCAAGAACCATGCTTATTAACTACATTTAGTGTGAGAGGAGGATTTTCTTTTTTGTCTCAAACTCCTTCATATCCTTGTAATTGCCAATGAGGTCGTGTATGTATTTTTGCCATTTAAAATCCCAAACTAAAGAGTACACTGGACATGGTACCATGGGAAAAAATATCTTTACCAATACTAAACAAAAATAGTAAAATTTGTCGAAGCATTCAGTGCAATTTAAAAGTAAATTGTAAATTGAGTTGCCCTTGTGTCACGCCTTTCTATTCCCCTGCCCATTCAAGTGCTTTAACACTATATGTCACTTCCACCCATTCACAGAGCCTACCATACAAGGTGCCACCTGCTACTCAGTCCATTCACGCACCAATGGTGCAGCCATTGGGAGTAAGTTGGGGTTCAGTATCTTGCCCAAGGATACTGCAACAGGCAGACTTCTGGAAGAGCCATGGATTAAGCCGCCAATATTACGATCAGTGGACGTCTTGCTCTAGCTTCTGAGCTCCAGCTGACCTTAAATCGAGGCCATGCCAAGCTTTAGGAGGAGTCTTCTGAGAGCTGCAAAATGTGCTGGTCACTAAGGGCTACCTGACTTATGAAACATCGGCTGGTTTATCACCATGGACACTAGTCCTGTATAGCTGACATAATCATCCATCTACCTGTGCGTCTAAGCATTCACCCAAATCTCGGTAAAATACAACTTTGTAGCAGTAGAAAGTCGTACACAAAGGTGGTCCTGCCTTACCTTCCTGAAGAACTGTTTACGTTTCCACAATACACCATCACAGGAATACTGCAAACACAGAGATTAGATTATCAAAGCGATTAATCTTTGTTCACACCCACACTGGGAACCAGCAGAAGGAAGAAAGGGTGACTTTCAAAACTGCAGAGTAAGAGCTCTATTCAGGGCACAAAGATGAGAGGCAGACCTATGACCTATCTGAGTGAACTTCCCCTTTACTGAGTAAGTAGCATAATAGTGTTCAGACAAATTGGTCATGTAAAGATAAGCATAATCTTTCATCTTAGTGAGTAACTGTTGAAAGCAACTGATGTTTATGTCTTCAAAATTTGTGATGTTAAAACCCACCAGGACTCAAACACATTTTATGTTGATTAAGGTTGTAAAATCATCATTGTTCTCTGAGGGTAATTTAGCTGGATGTCATTTCAGTCCACGTATACATAACAACATTCTTGGCAGGGGGATAATATGACAGTAGGGGGGATAATGAAGGACTATGAGCCAACCCGTTTCTGTGCTGATGAGGTAGACATATCGACCACTGAGGACCCTCAGTAAGATAGCAAGAATACACCAAAATGACCCATAAACATCAACAGGGAGCCCATCAGTGCTGGATGAACAGCTGTACTCCATGCCTTATTGTGCCTTGTACAACAGTGGAGGTTACAGGAGCACTTTAGTTGCCACCCTCTCCAAGTTAATTGTGCAAGGCTCAAATATTTGCTTTAGCCTGTGCTGTCACCTCTGATGGATCACTACTGCTGCTGCATTCTCTGTATGCTTACAGGTATGGGGAAGATATAGAGCTCCGCTTTCCCTTTTTCCATATGTCACTTAGGCTCTACACCTTTGCCCTGACAGAGGGAGATGGAGGAGAGGAAATAATGGATTATGAGGAAGCATGAAATTATAGTATTACACTGTTGGGGGTTTACATCAACTAGGATTATTTTTTAGCTGAAACAGATCAGTCTATCTCAATATATATAATGCATCAAAGGAGTTGTTATGTCTGTAATTCAACAGAGTAATGTCCAAATTAGGAATGTCAGTTTCGGTCAGTTTTGCTTTCGATATGTTGACACCCAGTAACCATTAACTAACAGATTAATTTGAAAGAAAAAGGGACATAAAATAAAATCAGCCTTTCCTTTTAGTTCAGCACTCCATTGACTCAGTGAGCTTTAGGGCTGCATTTCAAGGTGCTATCAATTCAGGGGTCGTAAAACTTTTCTTTTCTGTTGGCTTTGCTGACAGACAGCCACCCAGCCTCATGTGGAAACATGCCAACTGCCCGACATGTGGTCTCCTTGGTGGAAGCTAACGTTAGTCAGGTAGCAGCACAACTAATTTGGCGATGAGCTGGCAGCGCCGTCTTGTTGGCTAAAAACATTGTGCCCCCCAACAAATGACAAAACCCTTTTAGCACTGTTAATTATGTTAGCACCACTACCCGTGCTGACACTGCTAATAGTAGTGAATCAACAGAGCTAACAGTGATAACGTAGTCAACAATGATATAGGGGTTTTACACCTTGAAGTTGAGCTTCTTATTCACAGAGGCGAGCTGGAGGGAGACCAGAGGGCCGGCAGTGTTTCCAACGCAGTCTGTCTAGCGGCGTTGCTAATCTCAGAATAAGTGGCTCTGCTAGCTAGCTACCCCATCAGACCCCAGTGGCGCACAGTGCAGTAAACTGCAGAGTAGCAAAGTTAAACTGTAGACCCACACGGTAACTGGTCAAAAATATAACTGTTGACATTTCTAGTAACAATCAACTCGAAATCGCTTGAGCTGTGCCTCTAAAACTGCAAAAATGATCTGCTAACTGAAAAATGTGAGATAACACAGGTTGGGGTGTCCAACTAATGAGGTACTTCATTGTCTTATTTCACCAGGTCGTGCCAATCACTGGTCAGCCCTCATAGGTGCCTCCCACTCTAAGAACTATGTGCTGTGGGAATACGGTGGCTTTGCAAGCGAGGGAGTTAAACAGGTCGCTGAGCTGGGTTCCCCTGTCAAAATGGAGGAGGAGATCAGACAGAAGGTAAGATGCTCACACACAAGGAGATGGCCAATGTGCTGCACATGTTGTGTTCAAAGTGCAATGAAAAAAAGAATAAAAAAAACCCAAATAAAACATTGCTATATGTACATTTTTGCAAGAGTTAAGGTGTCTAACAAATGCATGAGATTATAATTTGTTCTCTCTGAGAATATTTTCCCTTGTCTAAAGATAGTAAGAGATGAGCTGCAAAACACTGCAGGGGCCTCAGAGAGTGTGTGCACACCTGATTTTAGCAAGGGCTGAATTGCTTGGACATTGTTGTCCAGATTGATTAGTGCTTTCAAGCATCTATGCTATTCTTAGCCTGCCTCCACATCTACTGTGAGCACCTAACCCGTACACAGGATCTTTGGGGGGGACCTAGTTTTGATGTTGAAAGAAAAGGTTAGAGGGAAAAATCACTTTCTGGTGTGTCATGAAATGAGGCCAATTAAATATTCCTCCAAAAGGTTTGGCATTCAATTTTTGCATATCAGTTTGTCTTTGATCAGATGTTGGGGCTTGACACAATCCTATTGATGCTCGGGAGGTGCTTTGCAGGTAGCAGCTACAGGAAGAAGCTGATCCCCGTCATCAACTCAGTGCTAATTAGTAATCGATTCCAACCAGGCTGAGTTATGTCTCCCCTACTGTGCCCAAGGGAAATTTTCTCCACTTTCACTTTTGAACTGCCTTTCACAGCTCTCGCCTTGCTTTTACATATTAAGTTGTAATTTTTATATATTTCTTGTGCTCCACTTCTAATGTTCTTTCTCTCTCCTTGGCCTCTTCTTGTTTTTATTTTCACAAACAGCATGGTATATCTTTCTTCTTTTCTTCTTCTCCATGGTCGCCTCTCTCACTCTCAGAATAACCCGTGCTGGCAGAGCAGATGGTCCTGCAGAGTGCTTATTGCTGGCTAATATTGAAGACCTGAAGTCACAGCAGATAATGAGTGCATAGTGTGAGCAATGGGGTCTCTGTGTCATTGCTGCCTTCCCACAGTCAATACAGCACTATTTTTTTTGTGTGTTTTTCTCATCTTTGCCTGGATCAGAGAGGTGTGGCACTGGATTTGATGGACCAGTACAGCATCTGTGCTGGAAAACTAACATTTTATTAGTAATCTATGATTGAAGGTAGTATTTACAGTTGTCTGCAATTATTTCTGGAGCACATGAAGAATTAGAAGTCATTTACACACACAATTGATCATATATGCTCACTCAGAGATACATAAGTTGCATAAACCAAGTGGGACAACCTTCTGCTTTCTATAAGTGGGATGAGAACTAAGAGCAAGACAAATAGCAGTTTGATTGTACAGTATATGGTACTTTTCATATCTGCAGATATGGTGAAATGATCGAACGGGAAGAAATGAGGCATCTTACCACCCATGATCATATCGTCACCAGGTGTGGCGTGGCTCAAGCTGTGGTTGTCGAGAATAATTGCTCAGTATTGAAATGGGACTTGCTGACGCATGAACTGAGGGCGATGATTACACAGGCGATCAATAAAAACCCTGATTAGTGTGATACTGGCAAGCTGCATGCTATTCTTCACTGCCTGGAAAAAAGCCAAGAAGAAATCAGCCCTTAATATAAAACTCTGTACATGGCTTAAGTAGTGCCATTTATGTGTGTTTGTTGCCTTTGTGTGTTAAAGTGGATCTACTGTTAACAAGTGATGACACTGAGCTTCTGTCATGTCATTATGTCTCCAATGAAAAATGAGTTCTTGGTGGTTGATGCTCACAGCTGCTTTGATATCTGCAACCCCCAAAAATCTTTTGTTGCCTTAGACAGTGTCTGCACACGTTCATTGTATCCACTTTAATACAACTTAGACAACACATAAAGTCTGTCGATGCCCTTGAGGTAAAGAGGCTGGGTGAAGGAGGCTCCCTCTTTTGAGCCGTGCAGTGCTTCTTGGTAAACGCTGACACAAACAGAAAGCTGATTCTCTTTTGTGTCAGGTGGCGCATCGGGGGGAGCAGCTAGAGATGAATGCAAAATTGATATTCATAGCCAGGCTCCACTCCAGCCAAGGGGTGCACTGATCAGAGTGTTCATACAAAGTTTCATTTGCAGAGCCAAGCAGGCATGCGGACCATGCAAATGTGCACACACACACACACACAGGGCCCTCTTTATCATGCTCGTGTCAATTCAGAGTGTGATGGCTTTATTTTGTTTCTGAGTTTGTCACCCTTTCAGAGCTTGGACAGGGGTGTGCTCTACCATCTGTCTTGGTGCTCATCACATGTGTGGTGAAAATGATTGTTCCTGTCCTCTGGTAATAGATGCTTCTTTAGAATAAGCTTCATTAAGCTGCATATGAAAGTGGAAGTATTTTGTATGTACTTACAATTGACCATTTAAGAGACAGCTTTTATTTATTTAAAGGACGTGACATGCACAATTTGCTAAATTGATTTTGTCCACACCATAGAAGCGTGCTGCTTCAGCCAGCTCCTTTCAGTCCTTACCATGTGACCGGCTGGTAATAAAAATATGATTGCATGTCAGAGCTTCCTCAAAAACAGCCTCTCACCCACACAGTCTCAACACCTCTGCACTGCACACAAGCAGTCATGACACCATTCCACTCTTCATATGGCCTGAGATTATGAGTGTGACCATTACCAGCCTTTTTTCGAATTTATTTATTGAAATGAACAGCATAAATTTACAGTGCAGTGGACCAGAGGGCACTTTGATCTGATTTATGACAGCTTTCCACCAGAGATGCAGATTTGTGTTTGTTTAGAGTACCCCTCTGTTAGCAAGTAAGTGTATTTTGTAAATAGGTGATATGTCTTGGGGTCATTTTAGCAGGTGAGTAACTGACTGTAATGGGGGATCCATTCTTTTAAAATGTCGTAGTGTGGCTCAGAAGGTAGACTGTGGGTATGAGGGTTGTTGCGTTGATTGAATTTTCCCTGCGGTGATTAAACATGATATGTGATTAGGGTTGCAAAAGTATACCATTTTTAAGGTATATTGTGGTATGAAAGTTGACGATTATCATACGTTATACATTTGCTTTTCTACAATATTGGAAAAAAATGCAACAAATGAAGAAAATCACCTTTGTGTAAGTTATTTTCAAAAGGGAGACTTTTTACACATACAAGGTTTCATGTCTTGATTATAGTAATAAAGCATTTGTTTAGCCAAATCAAAACTATCCAATGATAACAGTGATAATAATAATAATAATAACAACAATAATAACAATAACAACTCTGTGAAACCGCCATCTTTCCTGAGACGTTATCACGCCGAGAAATCTTATACTGTTGCAACCCTATCTGCAATATTGTAATGCTTTGTAAATCAGCTTTATTGTTAGGCTTTATTAGGTATATTGTTGCTTCTTGAATGATAAAGATTCAAGAAGCAAAGAACATAGAAGCTAAAGTACCTACTTGCTCTGGATGAATGGAAGGGTGAAGCACATAGGGAGAGAGTGCGGACCCAACGGTCTGTGTGGGTTCAGTATTCATTTCTACTTCTTTCTTGTTGTTCAGCAATGTGATGGTGGGTCTTTGCAGTATTTCTCCCGCCCCTTCCCCACTGTGATTAGACGGCTGGGTAAGAAGTCACAGTAATGACTGTTTTACTCAACGTTGTATTTTTCATCTTTCAGGGACCAGAAAAAAAAGCAAACATGCAGTACTCAGTGCAGGATAATGCTCAGTGCCTCGTCACACTGCTGACATTCATAGCATAGTGTAAACATGCGGTGCTCCCATGACATAAAAGAAAAAAACATGCACATAGCAGTTATGGCAGTAGCTCACCATCCGTGCACCCGTGCAGTTGGCTTGTCAATAGCGTGGTATTGTGATTTTGGGGTTATCGTAACAGCTCCATGTATAAGCTTGGCTGCCTGTTTCAAACAAAATGTATTTTTGGTGGACTGAGCCATTTGCAAACTTTTCACTAAAACAAATTCCCTCTCAACACTATTATGCAGGAGCACCAACGCTGCATCCTGGGCTTAGCGCCGCCCAAGATGACAATGATTGGTTTAAAGAAATACAGACAACACATAGCATTTTTATGCCCTTAGTGCGCAATTATAATTCCTTCAGCCAGTGCTCTCTCTAGCACTGGCACAACCAGAGATAGGCTCAGCTATGCGAGACTACAAATGTTAACACTGTAGACAGATGTGCAATACTGTTCCATTTGCCAAGTACAAATGCTCTTATCAGAGGACTTGGCAACACAGGGATGCAGCCTGGGTCCGTTGCTGTTGTCCTTTCTTTCATGTCTGAGGTGATTTGTATATTCATTCAGTCATTACAGAAGCTCAGTGTGTCACTAATGAGAAGTTTAATGAGACTCTCTCCATGGACCAGCGACCAGGTCCAAGGCCTCAGACGGATTATGAAATCTCGCAGCATGGGGCGTTTTTCATTATTGCACACTGCGTACGCTCATGGAATCCTCTATTATCCTGAGCTCCACAGCTGGGCCACATCGCAGTGACAACACAACTGCAGCTGGAGCCAAAAAGAGACATTACAGATTAATGACAGGAAATAGAGATCTGTGCCACTTGATTCAGGAGCAGTCCCTATTATATTGTCTGGCATCTTTTCATTTCTACAAGAATACATGTGCAGATGCTGCTTTCATGGACGATCCAAGCGACTCCTGGCATACACCTATTTCATACACACGATTCATTTTTGAAGTCTACACAGGTTATTTTTTAACATAATTCATATAAAAGTTTTAAAAACTTCAATTCCAGTTGCTTGTTATTTATCACAGTCAAATTGCCAGGTTGATGAAAGCTCTTTCACAGTCTGCAAGGAGCTTTGGAGCTGGCTCACACATTTAGTTTGCATGATGAGCAAAAGAACAACAGGTATTATGGAAGAAAATTTCAGCTCTTTGTTAATCTTTCTCCCTCTGCTCCTCTCTCTCTGTGCTCTTTACGGGGATTCAAATGATAATTTTGCAGTTCAGTTGTCGTGAGAACAGTAAGGTCTGCCATCTGTAAGTGGGAGGCCTGCAGTCAGGAGCGTGGGTAGAGAATAATAGATTTGCAGGTTCCTTTGGGTCCTTGATGCTCACTGAGTGATCAGGTGTGTATGTGTTTCTCTTACAGAGAATTACTGCACAACCACTTTTTACTGCACATAAATCTTTATTCCCCATGTGTCTTTTGGCACACTTTTAATTACCTCTTGTGTAAGCATTGACCAGCACATCTTGTCAGAGGTTAAAAATGATGTAACTATTTAGTAGTCTTCTCACAGGGAGAAGAGCTATGACTACTGTATTGATCTTCTGCGGTTGCAGGCGTTTGTGGGAAGGACAAAGTAAAGTTATTTTATATGATCAAATCATACCAATCTGTCTGCTAAATCCTTGCCCTGTTATTTTTGTCTGAAGAATACTTCCAACAGAGCTTTCAGATCATTAACTTTTTTATAGCTGGATTTCATTCCTGTTATTCTTTCACCAACAGTATATTTAACACAGTGTCTTGAAAAGAAGCAGTGTCATTGTTACATACAAATGTCACTCGATTACTTCCAATGAGTGCACAATTGAGTAAGAAATAGATGACATGAACACACACTACAGGAGCGCAATCTCCTCTAAGTAAACACTTAATAGGTGACATTTTGATAATGAGCCATTGTGAATTGTCTTTTCTTCCCCAGCACATGCTCCTGTAAGACCTCTATGAAGCCAACAGATTAGAGAAGACTAGATGATTTGCGTCCAGATATTTTCTTGCTCCATTAAGTTTGTGAATGTCTTGAGATCCAATCTGTCATATTATCTTGTGCCTGGGTTCAGTGTATAGAGAATACGTGGGGGTCCATGTAGCATGTATGATAAATCAATGATTCACTCCCTTTTTATCTTCCATAAAGGCGGTCAGTTCATGATTGCTCATTCAGAAAATATCCCTATGACAGCTGTATCTGAAATCATTCTGATTGTAGAAAAGTGTTTATGAGACAATATACTCATACAGTATGCCACTGCGCTGTATTTGAGTGTGCTTTAGAGAAGTGGCTTGCTGAAAGGGGTCAAGCTGTGTAGGGGCTGGGGGTTTAAATGCTTTTAGGATTCACAGTGGTTCAGATTTTTCCTCTCAAGTGCCTCTGAGCTAAATCCTCTCTCAGCCATGGTATAACATAATGAAGCATGCAGAAGGGAAACTCTTGAAATGAATCTTTGCCAGAGGTATAATAATCTTTCAATTTTAATGTGGATTAAATGATGTAAAACGTGCCAAAGTGTAGTATGTATTATCTTTGGGTACGTTGCAAACAGTATAAATTATTATTTATGGACACAAAATACACAATGTTGATTTTTGGAAAAAAAAAAAAAAAAAAAGTGATTAAGCTTAGCTGTTTTTTCTTTTTAAAAATGTAAAACTCATGATAATATTTGTCTTTAAATATTTAGAATATTTAGTCTTCAGCTTGAGCTGTTGCGGTGGAATGTCCCCCGTGGTAATAAAGTGGCTCAACAGTGTAATATGTGGTATCACCGCCAATTTGTTGTTTTTGCAAATTATTTCATTTATTCTGATTGTAATACTTTGTAAATAAGGTGTATAGTTTGACTATTATTAGGGATATTATTGCTTTTTAAATTACAAAGATGGCACAGTCTTGAAACAAATTAAATACTTGTTCATTGTTAAATGCAGAACACAGAAGTACAATTAGGCGCAATCAGGAGCGCTGCATTTTTTTGGCTGAGAAGCTTTGGTTGCATCTGGTTGCTATGATACAGAGTATCTGTGAAATTAAAAACACCAGCACAAGGTAAAGTACCTTATTGCTCTGGCTCTTGCTGTGGATGAAGGCAGCCCTCCCGCACATACAAAGAGAGAATGACCTGCTTGTTTTTGTGCGTTCAGTAATAATTTCTCCTTCGTTGTTGTTGTTGATTAGCGATATGACTGGTGGTCTTTGTGGAATTTGTCCTCCACTGTGATCAGACTGCTGGGTAAACTTGACAGTGACAAGCGGCCGCAGCGTTTTACTCAAAGTTGAATGTTTCTCAACTTTTGGCGACCAGAAAAACAGATGGCAATTGTGTGGTGCTCAGAGCAGAATAGACGCTCAGCGCCTCATCACGCTGCATTTGTAACAGAGTCTAAATGTGTAGTGCTCCCATGACAAAAAGAAAAAACAGAAACATGCGTTTGTGGTGGTTGCTCGCCATCCCCTGCGGTTTGCTTGTCAATAGTACAGTTTTGCAATATTGCAACAGCCCTTGTTTAAACCCTCTGGACTCAGCAGAGTGGGATGCAGAGGATATTAACGTGATAACAAACACATAAGCTACAAGCTATTTTTCTACCTTTGTGTGGCTTAGATCATTGTCTTCACTCTCTTCTCTCCCAACATATCCCTTGTCACGTCCCCTGTTCCTCGCGTATCTCTCTGTGCGCATGCTGCTGCATGATGTAAGGTTTGCCACAGTGGGATAGCAATTAGCTATAAAGGGGCCTCCCAGAGGGTAAAGTCTTGACCCCATCTCTGTATCCAACTTTGCCAAGCCAAGGCGCAACATGCCAAACCGTATTGGGTGTAGGAGCATGCAGAAATTCCTGAGCTCTTCACAACCAATCCCCCATGGTCGCTTTTCCCTTGCTACAATACTTTTCTGTTTGCAGTTTGTTTTTTGAGTATCTTCTTGGAGGTCTGTTTAAAAAAACAGAAAAGCAAATACCCAAGTTTAGGAGGGAGTAATTCTTTAATTTCAGCTGGCAGTTTTCCCTTGGCCTGTCAAGTCAGCTTTATGAGCCCGGCAGAGATATTCCTGTTTGAGAAAACAAAGCTCTCAAAAACCTTAATGCCTGCCTTGGTTCCCGGGACTGTTATTATGATTGCCAAAATCGAGCAGTGCAGCCGGAGGCAAGCACATTTGGAAATGCAGTGGGGTAGAGCTAGCCAATATGTTCTTTGTGTATATACGTGCATGTGAGTGCACATGCATTTGGGCATATGAGGGTTTTTTTAAAAATATTTTCTCATTACGAAAAAGTCAGAGAGGCATGTTACTTTATCATTAAGATGCACACAGGTCACTATAGCCTCCCTTACAGTTTTTTTTAAAAAATTTGTCGATGACATGTTTGTGGCTAATTCATGTGATTTTTTTTGGCATATTCATGCAGGTCAGTATGCATGTGTCCTCCATTTGTGTGTTGACTTAACTGGTCCTCAGTGCAGCTGGCTGTCTCTGGACTCAGGGCCACATACACAGTCACAGGGATAAAAGCTGGATTATTCTGGAATCTCAGACATCTTGACCGGAGGCAGCTTTGATAAAGCCATCCCAGTGTCCAGAGAACTGAGTTGAATAAGAGAGTAGTAGCCGGCGACAGAGAGAAGACCGGACACTGCTCCAGTCCCTCTCGCTTAGTGCATTCGAAGCATTCAAGGATTAGACATTTGCCTTGTTTGTCTTATGTCGCTATGCCAGAACATTTCTCTGAATATTTGTCAGTTCCTCTGAGTGTTAGATGACACAGTTTAGGGAAATTAAAAGTCTAATTTATGCTAAACATTAGGCTGTTTTGAGTCTGCTTTGTATCTGAAGCCTCCAAGGGAAATCTTTCCCCCTTTTTTTATCAGTTATTAATCAAGGCTTTTAATACATCTCTTGTGGTGTTTCATGTGTTTATCTTTAAATATGTAGAAGTTTTTAAAGTTATTTATTTGTGAATTTAACTGGTGATGTCATACTTGATGTGTCACTGTCTGTTTGTGTCTATGTGCTGAAGGTGACAAAACTGCTGCAGTTTGCAAACAAACGCAAGTAAATTTATAGTGGTGTGTGGACAGGGGTCAGAAAGCGGTGTTAGAGAAAGTGGATATGAATATACCTGAATGGTACACTCGGGGTGATGCTATGGTTAAAGAGACATATGTATGGCACCATATGCCTCTCACATGCCTACTTAACTGTAAACAGGTTGTGTGAGATAAAAGAGACTATTACTCATTTCATCCCCATGCCATCTGTTGAGAGCTGTGGCCACTGCGATTTACTCCACATTAAATAACATTGGTTAACATCTTGAGTCTCCATTGCACAGTGCAACACAAATACTCCCCTCTGAAGCCTTTTGCAGTGGCAATGTCAAGGTGACATATTTTGAAGTTACAACAGAACCTTTACAGAGCTGAATTGCTGATTTTCTTCTGCAAGGTTTTGGGATATGGAATAGAGACTTCTCGTCTCTTTTTAAAGATCTTCCTGAGATCAAGGCCGGCTAAATACAATAAACCCTCATTATAAATCTTTTTGATCTTTTATTCATGAGTTGGCCTCGACAAATCTGCTTCCAGTAATAGCTCTACCTGTTATGTTGTTCCTATGTAAATGAGACCATGGCTCTGAGGCCCCCCATTCAATGCAATCTCCATATCATTTGGTAGGTTGGGGACCTGAAGTGTGTCTTCCCTGGCATGGGTCAAACAGATGAAGGAGACAGAATTTGATTGACAGTGAAGGACATAGTCGAGCATCCAGACACAACCACACACCAAATCAAATACAAGTGCAACACGGTTTCGTAAGATTTGTTTTAATATTTTAGTGTGATAAATTTACGTAAGAGCAATTGAACCAACATTTGAATTGCCTACTGATAAAAGTCTTACCATTTGTTAGCGTCACCATTATTAGTCAACACCAGCTTTTTAGAACGGAGTGAAGAAGGCACGGATTTATTATCCAGAAAACACTGTTTTTGTACCGCTACAGCTTGTGCATATTCAAGGTTATTGGTATTCCATTACTTTAAGTGCAGCGTCTTTTATGTCTAATGTGGCATTATTTTGCCTCAAATGCATTAAAAAGCTCATCTCTCTCCCTCCCTCCCTCCCTCTGTGTGTGTGTGAGCAACTAAACAGTAACAGAGAAAACTAACGGAGAGAACTAAGAAAAAAGATATTTGTGTTAGCAGCTCAGACTGGCCTCATATTGGATGATGGACTTGAGTTGCAGTGAAGGCCTGTCATAGAAGTGTATTAAAAAGTCGACTTGTCAGTTATAAATACTTTGTCCTGGTTTCCATTTGATTTATCAGGGCTGTCTACTGCGTCTAAACCAGCTTAGTCCTAAATACACGTGTCTTGAGATTGCCTACAACTCCATGCTATACTGTATCTTCTGCCAGCCTTAAACCAAACGACTTGGCATGCATCTGTTCCACCAACTAGCACTTGTTTTAGTGACATGTCTTAATATTTTAAACGGATCGCCTCCCAATCCTTCAGTCTCCTCCCACAAGTTCGGACACAGGCACAATTTGTTTTTGTGGATTATATTAATTCCAAATTGAAAAGAATACTGTTATCCTCTGATGAATTTTATCTTGTGTTTCTACTTGTTTTTGTGAACAGTAAGGAATTGATAATATGTCATATTTAAGGGAGTTTAGTGTACTTAATCACCAGGAGCAGGATTGGAAATATTGTCAAAAGGAATCTATTTGTGTTTTGAAAATAAAGTCTTTTAAAAGTCTTCTAATATATGGTAAAGATTATCTTGATGTAAAGACCATTTGGAAAAGAGTTGTGGTCACTTATGTATACACAACCCTTCCCACAGGCCTTTATGTGTGTATAACTTTCAGGTTGTCTTCAGTTGCTGATTAAAATTTTGATAGTTGCAAATAAGAATCCACTATATTTGTTTTAATCCTTGATATTTCTAGTCATAGAATTTCTTTTTATGTGATGAGTGTTTGAGGTGTGATTCTGCTTTAAACATCCATATACTACAGTCAGTGTAAGCTCATGTATTATGGTCTTTCTGGGCAAATGGACAAGCATTATACATTTGCAAAGAGATATTAGCTCTGATAGTTTCTGTAGTTTTGCATACTGTTTATCTATGCAGAGTAATGTTTTGCCTTTAGCATTTGTTTTCTGTTTTGTTTTTCCCCTTGGAGATAATGCCGAGGTAATGTCTCTTGTGAGTTTTGGACTGAAATTATGTATTCTGGTGCATAGCTGTGTGTGATACAGTGCTTCAATAAGGAGGTATGAGACGTCTCTGATGTTGTATGTATGATAAACGCATGGATGGATAATATATGGCTTTCATTTGAAACTTCGGGGCTCAGCCTGAGTTGGTAGAATCGTGTTTTTCGTAGCAGTGGTGGGGAGTTTCAGGATCATCACACACTCTGCAGTGCAGTACATGTAGCCTCAATGGCCACTGACCTCCTTACAGAGCGAGGATTCTGGAAGTAAGAATGAAAGTTAGCAAAACGGGAGAAAAGCTTAGAGAGCGACAGACAGCCTGAACTGGGTCATCAAAGGCAGTTACCTCAATTCATCTCTAATAATATCCCCTAGCCCTGGGCCCAGGTCTGCTGGAGTTGCCTGTATAATGGCTCAGGCTGCTTGATGAATGAGTGTGCCAGGCAGCACTATGGGCTTCCAGACTGCGCTGTGAGGCTCAGAGATTGCCACCGAGGACAACCATGGTCAGCAAATCAATTCACAGCTCTCTAGAGAAGTAGTCAGCGCTTACAAACTCATCTGCCTTAAGCACAGACGATTCTCTTGTCACCACGTTTCCCTTTCGAGCATGCGGGATGTTCTCCTGTCCTGTTTCGAGAAAAATCGGTGTGACTGAATCGACTTCACCTGTGCAGTACCCGAACTGCCGCTTACTCTGCAAGACAGGATATGGGTATGTCAGTGGAGATTTAATTAACACCTGAAGGCTGTGTAAGCCTTTACGCTGTGCGCTGATAACAGCCAGCCAGCATCCCATTGGAATTTTGAAGCATTTTTTTATGTCTATTAATAGTTTGGAGCACGTGCTGGGACAGACAGATCAGATATTCCTGGGCAGAACTTTGATTACAACATCAGAAAAGCGTCTATCTCACCCAGGGAAAAAGGCTCCTTTAAACCAAGTGGGGCTTTGGCTCACAGCTTTTAATTCCACTTAATTGTGCAGTGATGTCGATAGGTTTCCAGTGTGCCTTCCCGGGACACACAGGTTGTCATTTGAGTGGGCCCTTTGGATTTGTGTGTATTGAGAATTTTTGTGTTAAACCCGTGTCTGATGTTTAAAGGTTAGCATTATGTTTATATTCACCTATGTTGAAAATATATCTGATAATTATAATAAGTAAAATCCCAAATCTGTAAACTTTATGTACATATTATACAAATGTCATATCTTGTTTTGAGTATAAAGAGCACCAGAATTCACTACCCAGTATCAAATAAATCAGATCAAATAGTTGTCATATTATGTAACATTCCATAAAAATTTAAATAAGCTACTGTATAACATTTTGATGAGTATTCTCTTTCCCTTCTAAGAGGAGTTTTAGAATTTCTCATTCACTCATAGAGACTATTAACAAGTAGGATCTCATTTTGCATGAAATATATGCACAAACGGTAAGAAAATGGGGGCCGACGGTGACGCACCCCTCTGTGCTGCTGACACCACAGCCTTTTTTAGCCAGGCGACAGCAGCACAAGGGGTCTTCAGAGAGCCGGGGAAGAGGACAGTGAGTTTGCGAGCAGGGGTCAGATCTGTGCAGGGCACCAAAACACATCTGACAGTATGATAATAACATGCAAAAACATGATTTACTCTGAGTGATTTCTGTGACATGACAAATCCTTTCAAAATAGCCTTCTAATGCTTGAAATATAAAAACAGCCAATTTTAATATGCCTATGATTGTGGTTTCCCAGGGAATAGTTTGACCAGTTTAAATGCCATCTTTAGGCTAAGTCGAATCTTTCTGAAACACAACAAGGCTAAATACTAACAAAGTTAAGCAACAATGTAAAAAGCAAAGGTGTATTCAAGTAGTTATTAGTTGCTTATTATTTGCGTTCATGAAATGAAAACGTTGTTTAGCATCTCACATTTCACCAAGCGATAAAGTAGAAATTCATGCAGTAGTCATTGTCCAGCTACAGATGATGTTTTCATATCACAGTATCTCTTGTCAGGTTGCATTGATATATAATTGGGGTGACAAATGCATATGAATGACTTATCTGCATAGTTCTGCACTCTGAGGAAATGAGTGTTTCCAATAATATTAATGAGGTGAAAAATAACAGAGGTATTTGCATGGTAATTAGCATTAATGATCTTTTTAGCATGATGATTATACGAGTATGTGCTGCGGCTGATAGTCCAAAGGGATCTGAAAAAGGCAGAAGCTCCAGCTGTTGCTGCTGCACTTGGATGTCTTTCTGCTTTTGCAGCAAGTGAATGGACGTTACCTCCCTCATGTTGTTAGCATAGCCACGAGGAGCTGGGAATAGCCATTAGTATCATTTTACCCCTGAAACTCTGTGAATGAGGCAATTTCAAAGCAGTCTCCTCTCTGCTTTGCTTCAGTGTCAAAGTGACTTTGTTGGCATGAAAGATGCTAATATGGTTTTATTTGCATTGGGAACCCGGTCATCTGCACCACCTCATCTGTTTTCTAGAGCAAGAATCAGGGAAATCATTACTGTGAAATGGAAATTCAACCCTGAAGTGTCTTTGTTTCTATTTCATGGATGGCAGATGCAGTCCAGGGACCCTGTAAATGTTGATAACTTAAAAATTCAAAATTTAGGTAGGATTGATTTGTACTGTGCCTGAGTGCTCTGCTTTCACATTAGTTATGTAGTACAAGTACACTAGCGTCATCTTCTACATGCATTTGTTTATATTGTCATTGCCGAGTATCAAAGAGCACCAATTGCAAATACCAAACTCATACAATGTCGTATACCTTCACATTATGTCTACTAATTTTTATATTTTGGAGTAAATGTCAAGAACAACCCTCTTGCCTGCCTTCCTACTTTATTACCCATGGCTGTGCAATTCAAAGGATGAGATTAGCGTGTACTGCGGGTATGTGTACATTTTGGAGGAGACCAGCTGCGGTGAGAAATGCTCTTTCAGCCATGCTTACCAACTGTTACTCAAGTTAAATAACAATCCACTCCTGTGTTTTGAAACAATTTGTTTTCATGCCTTATGCAAGCCATACCCAAGTACATTGACCATACCCAAGACCACCTTTTTTATGTGGACCTGGACACAAATCGACAAACCATGCCCTGGGTATGGTACACAGTTATCACACTTATCAAACTAACTGGACCTTGAAGTCAAATGTACTCAGATGTGGGCCGGGGATCTTCCACAGACACACAACGGCATTAAACAGTAAATCATCAAGTGCGATTAAGACATACAGTGTAAAAAAAGTCAAACAATAAACATGCACTCAGAACAATCCCCTAGAAAATCTATGAACTGGTGAACACCTGCAGGTGGATACTTGCAGGAATAAATGATGTAACAGTCCGTTTTTCTCCAACAGTGAAAGCTGGTAGTGACGGCCTGAGGGCAGGATGCCGTATTCACTGTGGAAGTGTTGCAATGGATCAGCAAGGATTTCCTTCACTAGAGAGGCAGTATAGTGTTTTGAAAGCCGTTTGATATTTGGAACAAGTGTAGTAAGTGTTGGAACAAGTAGGTAGTGTTTTGAGAAGTATGTTCTTTATTTTAAGGGGCTTCCCAATGAATCTGTAGAGGTCTTATGAGCTTGTTGTCGTGTTGTATATGCACCAAAGTTCTTGGCTTGGATTTGGTGTGTTGTGCATCTGTATTTGTTGTCTACTGTTGGTGTTTATTTGGATCTAAAGTCTATGAATATTTTTTTTTTGTTAGTGTTTAAAATCAGGGAAATGTTTTCACACCAGAGGAAGGAACAGGTTGCACATCTGTGACTGCTTTTATCGTTATTTTCATCATTAAAACCAGTGCTGCATCATCTGCAAATTTGATGACCAGGCATCTATACTTAATGCTGTCATAATTAATTTTGTACAGCACTAAGATAATTGGGAGAAAACGCATCCTTGGAGGACCTATGCATTTCTGGTAGTGGAAGAGGATCGGCCCTTAGTAGACACCAGGTATCCATTCAAATGCAGTGCCAAATTTTAACCACAATACCAGAGAATCAGTAGAAGAAAATACAAATAAATGCACATTTCTAACCAGGATTTGGGTCATCAAGATGGAGTAACTTTTCACTTCAGTGAAGACATTTTTGCAAAATCTCAACTTTTCTTGTTTCTATTAAGGTTTTTTCACGTTCAAATTGAAAATAGGTGGATGGGAACACATTCCTTTCCTGATAATACATTCTTAATCCTCAGAGTCGGCTGGTTGTTGATAGTCATGTCAAGATTATTGGATGCTAGAAGATGATTTAAATTCAGCCAACAGATTGTGCACGTATGGACCATGTGTTTCCAGGTGTTTATAGATAAGATCCATTAAGATTACTGAAACCTTCTTTTTTTCCATCACCACACCCCCTAAAGGCCTTTTTGTTTAGTCCATCCAACAGCAAACAGACATTATCGTTTAACTGTTGGGTCCTCTTAACACATCTTAAGACTGTATGTAGGCTGATGCAATGACGCTTACTGTCAGTGTGGATATCATTTATTGAATTGAAACTTTTTGCTAGAATTGATTAAGATGGGCCAGTCCACTGTTTTGTTATTGTGTTTTATATCGATCTCAAATGGTGTAAAAAATGCCTTGGTTTCCTCTGGCTCCATTCTTGCTCATCCGGCTGAATTAAGCTATACTTCGTTTTGTTCAGCTTAAATGTAAAGTCAGTGTTGCTTTCTTAGATCCAAATCAGTGCTCATGACTTAAGTCTCTAGTCTAATTTAGATGTTTGTGTATTTAATGCTTAGGTACGCTTCACTATCTGTGTAATGTATTTGCAGACAAATAGATTTCACTGCAGTGTTTCCCCTAAGATCCCATGGAAGCGCAAAAAAAACCCTGAATGGGGAAGTTGTGCAGAATACCTGATTGACGCTTTTGGCTTCTTTCCAAAGGCATAGCAGGCGGTCTACAATTTATATTTGTGTTTAAATTTTATTTCCTTGGTATGATTAAAACAGTGATGAGGAGAGTATTTCTTAATAAACTAGCAAACCTGCATCGTATTATGCGCACGCTCTGGCACTTGCATCACATCAAGAGTTTCCCAGGCAGTAACACAGGTTAGCTCACATTTTTAAAAAGAGCCCGAGACAGAAGCCCCCGCATGAGCAAATAATTGAGTGTAGCTGTTTTTGTCTCCCCTCTGTGTCTCTGTCTACAACTTTGTGTTCTGACTGCTGACTGTCATGGCCAGGTTTCCCTTAGAAAAGAGATTCTTAATCTAAATGGGACCAACTTGGTTAAATAAAGGTTAAAAAGTAGATATTTGGTCTTAATATTTATGTATATTTAATATTATAACATTTTTCAGAACAGAAATGTTGTGTTTAACTGCTTGAAACAGAATTATTATACACGTTCAAGGTAGTTGATTGAGTGTTACTTGTTTTGGATCATTCATTCTGCAGTGTGAAAACACATTGACTACAGTATGGCTGCCTTTCAGCCCACATATATAATAAACCAATACAAATGTCAGTAGAGCAAACAGGCAATATTAAACCACATAAAAAACTGTAACTCCATTCCTAACCATTTCCTATTTGCGATGATGCCAGTGTAAATGCCGTTTCTTGCCTAACAGGGAATTACAAATGCTAAATCAAGCATTGCAAATGAAGGTTCACTGCGCTTGTCAGGACTAGATGGAAATTATTCATGCAATATGAATCTTTTCCCTCCAAGATGAGAGAGTATGTCATCTGCGCTGCATGATGTGTCCTCTCTAATGGATACAAGCAGTTCTCTGTTCTGGAAATGACTCCACTGAGCTTTTTACAATAATCTTTTTTCACAACATAAGCCAGTTTGTTTGAGTGAGGAAATATATTAAGAAATAGAAACAAGTCGAAGCTAGACTACATACCAGCTACCTACGGATGAAGTCTTTGCATATATATTAATGCTTCAGTAACCTGAACTTACCAGCTGTCAGGTTTCACAGGTGGGAAAGAAACCTGTTCATACTGTGAATATCCACCCTTTTAGCAGGTTCACACTCTCAGAGCCTTGAAGCCCAACATATTCTTCGTCTAATTATGTTTTTAGTTGAGCGATAATTTCCTGAGCTTTCTTTGAGTAAACTGGGATGTTAGGTGTAGTGTGATTTGATTTGTGGAATATTGTCTTTGTACCCTTTTAGACTTTGATTTGTGCCTTTTGTCTACATCTACATCTAATCAAATAGAAAGCTTGAAGCCACTACCAGAAATTGCAGAGCAGCATATTTGGTAAATTGTGCTCCTCAAAACGCAGTTTATCCGTTATGTTTTGCTGGACCCTTGATTTGATTGATTTGACAGGACACATCCTCTGAAAGAACATAAATTTTGCTTTTTGGTCACCAACATATGGACACAAATTGCTGACAGCATGATGAAGACTCATTTCTCCTTAGATGACGTGTGACGTTATTTTTAGCATAATGCTTATGTGGTTTTTGTTTATGTTAAGAGCTTAGATGATACAGTAGCTAAATGTACAGCGATTTAATGTGCACATATTAACCAGGAGAGTGATGTGCCATTGTTTACAGAGAACTTGCTGTGAAACTGACTTTAATTATTTACCAGGCAATCTCCATGGAAAGATGCTAACAAGGTGAATGATAAAAAATCATGTCCTTAAAATTTTAATATTTAACATCCACAAATGACAACTTTGTTACTGTGTAGCTGCAGGCAAAAGTGACAAACGCATCAATTATTTACTCGATAATGGGTTTCCGAATTGATTTATGAGTAGAGAATTAATTAGTCCTGACAAGTCATTTGCACTTTCTTTTGATGCCAATGTTGGTCAGCCACAATGTTTCCCTTCAGTCACTATAACGCTCGTGCTGTCTTTTTTAAAAAACATCTTTTTAGAACAGCGTTAAGCATACTTTTGTGTGACGTTCATTATATGTGAAATACATAAACATTTCTTAGCTCTTGCTCTAAGTTAAGTTTGAATTGCTCTCTTTTGGCCGTACTATTGTTTATGCTTTGTCTCCTTTTCTACCAATTTGTAAAGTTTTAATAGCCATACAAAACTGCTGCTTAGGGACCAGTATGCAATATGACTTTTAAAATGGAAGTAGAGTGGCCAAAATGCGAAAAAAAGCCATTTTGTGTGTACAACATGGATTTCATCCCTATGGGTTTAGTGTGTTAAATTTAAGGAATAAACTGGCAGAAATGGAATATAGTATTAAAAGTATGTTTTCTTTAGTGTTTGTTATTCTGAAAATAAGAATTGTTGTTTTTGGTTACCTTAGAATTAGCAGTAACTATCTACACAGGGAGTTGGTCATCGTCCACTGCCATGTTTCTACAGTGGCCCAAAGTGGACAATTCAAACACTGTGTTTAGATTGAGCCATTCACATTTTTGCATCGGTCACCGTAGTTAGCAGCCCCTCCATGATGAGCCGGACAGCATTAGAAAACCACAGATTTTGGATGTGAAACTGCATTATTTGGTGTTTTTACCAGTTTCAATCACCTGGTCCAGTGGTTTTGGAAAGGAAGAGACTTCTGTGTAGTACTGTGCTTTCAGTAAATACCTCCCGAATAATGAAGGAATTGTAATTGGGATTTCATGCTTGGCATATCGGAAAGGTTTTAGCAGGTTGCAATCTGCAGTCCTCACTACTAGATACCACTAAATGCTACGCACTGCTCTTTTATTGTCTGCTCTGCATAAAATTGATAGTTACATTAAACGTGACACCTGTCACATTCAAAACTCTCTCTCTCAAAAAAAGCATCAAATGTACATGTAACTATATAACTGAATAGTTACTCAATACTTAGGATCTATATGCCCACCCTCTCTACACATGTCCAATTGATTTCAGCCTGCAGGCTTTAAGACAGAGCAGTCTCTTTGCAGGCTGTGTTTTCCATCATCAGAAAATACAAGTGGTTTAGAAAACTAACTATGCTCTTTACCTTCATTATTTTCTGCTCCGCCAGATACGCACTCATTTTCAGGGAGGTTGGCTCTATCATAATCTCAGGCGAATATATAGGAATGGAAAAATGGGGCTTGATAATGTAATTCAGAATGACACCTCAGACATCTTTTTCAAAGGGGAAAACTTCTTTCAGTAATTCCAGGGATCATACTAGACTTGTGATACTAATGACTCTCTAAGAAGACAAAAGCATGAAAGAAAACTGTCATCTTTTGCTGCCTACGGCAATCATTTCTTTAATGGTCCACTCTTTTCCTGTCTCAGTCTGTATGCTGTCTAATCTACGCTCCCAGTGTCCCTAAACATCTCATTCAGAGCCACTGGAAAAGTAAAATTATGGCATTATCTATCGTTTTTGAAGATAATAATGGCTACTGAACACATTGAAAATTATTAATTTCTCACATTTATATTTTTGATACAGCTGATGCAAAGGATCTAGGAAAAAACACAATTTATGAACACAAATTTAGAAATCACAAGATGTGCATTTGTACAAGTCATGAATAGCAAGCCAGAGGCAGATTAAAATTTTCTAGTATAGGAGAAAAGAATAAGTATTAACAATCGCACATTTTTTGAGGAACTCTTTATTTATCCTTGGACGAAGATGCTGCAACTGAACAAATTCATGACAAGCAAGCCAAAATATAATGAAACACAAAACTGTGTCATCCCTCACCCCACAGAGAGGCATCTCCACAATGAGAAAATGATCTCCTTTTAACGCTTGTATCTGTGATATGATGGCAGAGTGTACGCCTTTTTAAGCATAATTTTCTCTCTATCGGTATTCCCTGTACATTTACACAAAGTGCTTTCATTTTCTGGAAATAAAAATAGAGGAAAAAAGCTCAAAGTTTCCCTTCTGCCTGTCTAGTTTTATTGGTAGACACTGAGAAATGCTACCTTATTAGCATCATATTAGCAGAACATTAGTCAGTTTTTTATTTTTTATTTTTCTGTCTCATTTTGTCGTTGAACTGTCAACAATGCCAGAATACCCTATTGTTTGCTAACAACAAATTGTAGCTGTCATGTCTTAATGATGTAGAGGTGCAGAGTTAAATTGACACCTTTGATAAAGTGTCAACTAATTCTGAACATGATGAACTTCACAAATATAAGATTTATTCTGGGGCTGTTTGTATTGGATTAGATCAGCTCAAAAAGGTACCTGTTGCCAAAAAATGTATAAAAATTCCTTCATTCGTGTCTCTATTCATGCTTAAAACACTAAATAGCAGAAGGAGGTAACTGCGTTGTTTGTATATTACGAATGATGATAATGGGACAATGATGATATGGGAACAGTAACAGTACATGTGTTGTAGTATGATAATGTTGATGATGACGATGACAGGGTGACAGGGTGACAGTGCCAGAACACATTGAACTTGTAGTTCTGATGGTGTTGTTGTTGATGATGATGATGCTGATGATGATGATGATGATATACTGTACAGTGTAAATCAGTCAATGTTCACATAGTCACATAGTACCAAATCGTTAGCTCAGCATTGCAGGGGTTAATGAAAACTCTGCTTATAGCCTCACCTTCAAAATATGGTTGAGTTTATTTGCTGACAGCAGCCATCAGCTTTCTGTGATCCACTGCAGTACTTGACAGATCACGGAGTGCTTTGCGTTGGTGTCAGAACCTGTCGCGCACACACACACGCGCACACACACACACACACACACACACACACACACACACACACACACACACACACACACATGCACACACATGCACACACATGCACAAATATAAACTTGCACAGATGTTCAGAATAACCTACAGTGTACAACCAGTTTGGCATTTGAAAGCTAATTAATGCATGAGCAGGTATGTAATCAGGCCATCCTGTCAATAAAAGACTCAGGTGCAGCACAGATCGACATGCATACAGACACAATTCCATGTATGGAAATGTGCACACACACTCACACACAGTTTAACAAGAATATATTTCTCAGAGAACACCTGTGCCATGAGACAACTCAACATGTTTATTTTTAGTGGTTGCTTTGAAATCCGGCACCTAAGCGGTGATTGCCACACATTCACAAGCAATCACAGTTATACATCTTATATTACTGTGCTATTTGGGAAGTTATTACAAGTAATCCACACTTTGAACTTATTTCTAATGCAGACTTTTTCATAAGTGTCACCATTAACATCTCAACATGTCTGGTTACTCACAGGTCAATCAAGCAGGAGTAAATATAGCCAGAGCTAGACCAGAGAGTCATGGATGGAACATGCAGAAATAGTGAGGCCAGACAAGTTCATTTATATAACACATGTAAACAAGAGGGCAATTCAAAGGCTTTACATACACAATTCAAAATATTCACATTATGAAACGACATTTAAATATGATTAAAAACAGTCATCAAAGAGCCACAGGAATAGAAAATAAAAACTGGCTGTTATAGAAGAAGATACAAGCACAAAAGTTGCAGTGTGGGGTCCACTCTGGACACGGAAGAGTCCCGCTATGTTAATTGTTGCGCAGCCATCCGTCATCAATCACTTGGCAGTTCACACCAGGAGCACATTTCTCCATGCCGGTTAGCAAGCGATTCTGCTCTTCTGCTCCTTTCTAATCACATGCAGAGCTCTGTCTCTGTTTGCTTGTGTGTCTCTGTGTGTCTGTCTGTGAATGTCCATGTTTGTGTGTGTGTGCGTGTCAATGTGAGCATCAACACTGATGCCAAAAGGAAGCAAGCTGTGCTGCATGGGAAATTTGCATGGTTTATGACACTTCCACGTCCAGTATTAACCCCGCATATGAAATTAATAATTATGTGATTTATTAAAAGGCAGTGGCAGACAAGAAAATTCTTGATTCTTGGCTTAGAATAACTGAAAATTGCAGCAGACCTGCAGTTTTCTTGGAGTTTTTCCAGACATACTATGTTGTATAGAAATTGAATGCTGCTTCTTTGTGTTTAGTTTTGACTCTGGGAAAATAAAATAGACTTGTCCCAGATGACCTGAGAAGTCTAGATGGTTTATTGCAAAAGTAACTTTACCAAAACGTGACCTGTAATAAATCCTACATCCTTCACAAGTCCTCGCTGTGAAGTAAGGTATTGCCTGGGAAGCACAAGAGTTCCAGTGGGCATGAAGAACAACAACCCTGCACAGTTGTCCTGGTAATGGAAAAAAAGGGAAAAGACGTGAGGGTTGCTAAGGTTTTCTGTGCCAATGAGAGAACCATGCACTACTTGGGTATTATCTAACTGAGGCAGTATTTAAAGACTACACCCTCGGCCTGGCTTGAGCCAATTTCATGGCTGATCTCCTCAGTGTGAGGGACTACGACAGGGCAATTCCACCCCAGCAGGATGGACTTGGCCTCTGGGGTTCAGGGGCCTCTGACAATGGGCTCATGTCCATCACATAGTGTCTCTATTCAACAGGTCAAGAGCAAAATCAAAAACAAATTAAGGAGAAGCCAATTTTAATAGTTACAATTATGTAAATATTGACTTTATGTCCTTGTTAGTTGTCTGTATATTTGAGAATCAGTATTAATGACAGAACTGCAGTCGTGAAGGTTAAATCAGAGGAAAAAGCAAAAGTTAAGAAGTAAATCAACCTTGAAGTTGAACTGAAAAAATATTCTTTAAGGCATCATATGGGTGGAAATCATAACTCCCAATAACATCATGATATGTTGCGTTTCGGAGAAACTGCAAGACAAAGATCACAATCTGATGGTTAAATGACACTGTGTTCTAAAGCTGTGTGCATGCTGGATCAGCTGTCAGTCAAATTGAACATTTCAGGTGACTTTTGATGGTTTGGAGTTGTTGAGATGTATTCGTCCATGTATGGACTTTCCAACTAATAATGACATACCGTGGTCAATTGAATGTTATTTATGGTTCCATTATCAATCAGGCGTGGTTGGTAAATCAGAAAATGGAAGAAATCTAAAGCATGGGAGTCTTGATCTGCTTCTGTGATCTGTCCATTAATTCTCTCATTAAAACTGTAGTGCTGTCATGTGCTTTCAGACAAATAGGCTGCAGTGTCCAGTCACTAGCAGATTTCCAATAAAAATGTGTGTCGGCCTAAAAGACCTCCATGATTGTTGGTCTCTTGCTCATGTCTCCTCAGAGATTCCCTCCTCGATCCTTGCTGCTCGCTCCACAGAGCAGAAATAAGAGCATTTGAACAGCCTTCATGATGGTGGACCGAAATGATTTCCAGGTCAAGCAAGTGAGCAGTGAGGAGTGATCAAATAAGGGAATTTAGATGTGACGTTATGGATCCTTGCTTGTAATCGAAATCAAACCAGTTCAGTTGAAAAAATATTAAACGGTACAGCTTTTGCAGACATTTTCTGCATCAGTAAATCTGTCTCGAAAAAAAAAACAGCACAAACATTAACCAGTTTGATTTAACTCAGACTATGCTTACATGCACTGTAATGTTCCACTTTTATTCTAAGTATGATAATATTTAAAATTTGATACTGGTCTTGTAGAGAGTGTCTAGATATTCTAAATTTCCAGATAAAGCATTTTCAAGAAGACATGGGGGATATTTGGATATTATTTAAGTTAAAGGAGCATTCTTTGGACATGCATACAGCTCATGCAGAATATGCGTCTCAGTCTCAGTTTGGGTTTTTACTGCAGTGTGTGACACACCCTCTTGCCTGTTTACAGTCAGCTCTGTGCATTGCCATGCATTGTACTCCAACCAACTTGCCAAGAGTTTGCGAGGCTGTAGGGTAGAGATAAATGCCTGGAATAAAAGCCCACATATCTGGTTGGAAGGAGAAATACAGCTACTTCTAAACATTATGAAAGACTTGGATGTTGACAGGTTTTTAGATATGGACAGATATAGCAATGCTACACTTTTCAAGAAGGTGGTTAAAGAAATAATAGAGTGAAGTTGTGCTTGCATAGTCAAACAAGTCCCCCTCTGGTGGGAAACTTTGTAAAAATCCTATTTTGATGTAACGGAGCAAAATGGCACAAGCAGCTCCAGCTGTTCCTCTCTTAAGGCACGTTCATTGGAGTATGCACAGCTACATCTACACAGAAATATTAGTGGAATATTTATTTTCATTACACATGTAAACAGCTCAGAAAGAATGAGGGCAAAAATAAGGTTACTATATTGTAACCCGAGCTCTTTAAGCACAGGATGTTGAGACTGCCATATACACACACACACATATACATATATATATATATATATATATATATATATATATATATACTTTTTTTAAGGTAAGCTCGAATACATCCTGACTGGCCAACCACATTTATGCAAAATTCAATTGGCAAATGTGTGCCTGTGATTATAGGAGAGTATTGCCTAGTAGGGGGCGGAGCCTGTGTGAGATGTGTCACTGATGAGTCATGCATTTAGAAAATGCCTTTTGAAAAAGAGCAAGAGGTGAAGACTTTTGATGCCACAATAAAAAGCATGTTGCTTGTCTAACTTAACAAAAATCATCAGCAATATGACATACTTTTGCTTTCTTTTTAGGGTTTTCATATTTTGAAACAGAATAATTCATAATGGTTTACTTCTCTGCCACATGTGTAATTTGGATTATCAGTTATTCAAAGAGTATTAATTGAATTTTCTGTCACATAACACAGAGGTCATAAGAGTGCTTCTCTCGGATTAAAGAAAACAAGACGAATAAGGAGTAAGTCACTTGCCTGACGTTGATAAATGTGCCTTAGCTTTTCTGCACCATGGTGAGATAATTGACTTGGAGCAGATGTTGTGTTATTGTATGGAATATTTTAATAAGTCACTCTTTGTATTTTGTGATTGGAGCCCTGGTGTTTGTCCAGTTGGACAGATGTGTCCGGTTGCTGTGGTCTGACAGTGATTAATGACACTGGTATTGTGATGCTCAACATGATGCCTCAATACAATATGATTGATTACAAAAACAGATTTGCATTCCCTTCAAATGTTTAGCCAAATTGTGAGAGTAATGGTCATTCTCTGTGGAATGGCAATAAAACAATGTCAAAGGTAACATCAGAGTGCTCAGAGCAAAACAAAAAACATGAAGAGAAAAAGAGCACTGTAATGCATCAGTATTCAGTTATTCAGTGAACTCTGTGGTGCTGCACAAGTAATGAAAGCGCCGTATTTCCTAAATGCATCTATTCAAAATGGCACTAAATCAGCATTATTTTTTGACTGACTGGAACATGTTTTGAAGCAGTACATGTTTTGAAGGAGGTTAATGAGACTTTGGGTCATGCAACTTAGCCAGCATAAACACTATCATAAATTGGTAATTCAATTAAAAGTGAGAAAACAGTGAAATTGCATCCTTGAAATGTGAAGCAATATGTTTATTCTTTGCTAATGGCTCGCTGTTCTAAAGCATATAAATTGAAAACACACTTCTCAAGTCCATCCTAATGAGTTCCTAAGACCTTGTCCCTTAGCTGCCACCCTGCAAGATGCAACAGAATTATAGATTTTTTGCTCAATATTAAATTAGCAGAAGAAAATGACAGGCCCTCTGAAAAGCTAACTACTGTGTGTGCGGGGCAGGAGAAGCAGGGGAGAAGTTACATTGCTAATGGGGTTCAGCTTTAGACATCCCTGTCATTAGTGGAAATCCACTCCATTTGAGCAGCAGAAGGTCTACTTACACATAATCTTTGAAATTCTATCCCTCTCTGCCTGCCTTTGACATACGAGGAAAGGCAGGGAGTGGATTTAGAAATAATTCTGCCAGTGGGAAGGCTTTAATTAGTGGGGTAATGTCCAATTACCAGCTCATCAAAAGATCCTTCGGTTACTCTTCTGAAATTTATGGTGGCCCCTTATGTGCAAAAAACATTTCAGATAGCAAATAAATTATGCAAAGATGGAATATTTATGAAAACAGCTAAATAGAGAACGCAATAGGAAAACATGTTTCCAAATTTCATTGTTTACATTGACAGTCGTGTTGCATTTGCAGGCAGAAACATGGTTCCAGGAATTTATCATTATGCACCGCACCTTCCCTTGTGGTTTTATCAAGAAGAGACAACGAGACATGCAGGGGATTCTGCACCTCTTGCAGTCTTGTTTTCTTGTAGCAGCGTGATGCATTGGACGGGAAAACATGGTTTCTTCTACTATAAAAGAAAAAAGTTAACTTTTGCAGCCAGGAAGTTCTGTACTTTTATGCAGATAGCGATTTAGATCGAAAGGCACATTCCATTTTTATTGAGACGGTACCTGTACCTTAAGGTGGCTGTTATTTGATGTCCATCTGTAATAGCATATCTTTTGTTAGTGGATGCAAATGGTTTAAAAAATTATATGAAAGGGGATTTTTAAATTAGCAGTGTGTAGGATTCAGTGGCATCTAGTGGTGAGGATTGCAGACTGCAACCAGCTGAATCTTTTCCTTGGTAACAAGTATGAGCTCCAGGTTAGGTTTCCTTCAGTATGCATTGCTTGGGAGTTTTTATAAGCAGCTGAATTATCATCAGAGATCTCCTTCTTCCCAAACACTTACACCTGCTGATGTGTGCTCATTTATGTTCTCTGATAACATAAGATTCAGACATTCAGGACATTTGTACCATGAACCAAATTATCTGCAGAGGTCTCCTCCTCTCCAAAACAAACTGACCTGGTGATTTAAACGAGTAAACACACTGAATCAAGAAGTTTCACTTTACAAAAACTATTTTTCCAATGCTGTTCAGCTCATTGCTGAGTGACCGCTAACCCCGGTGGCCACCGTGAAAGAGCCAGTTGTCTATTCTGGGCTACTGTAGAAATTGGGCAGTTAAACATGGCGGACTCTGTGGACAAGGACCATCCTTCTATGTAGGCATAAACAGCTCATTCTAAGATCAAAAAAATAAAAATAAAAAAAAATAAGACGATTCTTAGATTTTGGTAATTATAGGCCAAAAGAAATATACTTTTTATGTCATCTTCAATCTCTGCAAATATATCCCTCTAAATCCTATGCACTTAACCTTTAACTTAATCTGTTACATTAAGTTCAAATTTTTGAAGTTGTGAAAGAACATGTAAGCAGTTTGTGAAATTGTTCCTTGTATGAACCTGTCACACAGGAACCTGCTCCTTCATTTCTCTTATATGTTTCTTGTGTGTGTCATTCTTTGGCGGTCATCGTCACTCTTTTTAAAAGCAGGCAGCAACTTTCTTCTATCTTTATCTCTGGAATACTAATGGTTTAACTGAATAAACGACACTCATACTTGTCAGTTTAGAAATGCATTAAGACTGTGCCAAGGTAATGATCTGTTGCAAATTTTGTCATTAAGCCAATAAATCTCTGTGCTACCAGTCATTAAACCCAACGGCAAAGTTGTGCGAAGCGGTAAAAGTAAGTTAATTTATTGCAACATATTTTGATACATCTAATGGAAGAACACGTTGAAGTTTTGCTGCTTTCTGCCTTTGAGTCCAAATGAAGGAAGGCTTACGATTGTATACATGAGAGGAAAACAGCACAGCTTAATATTAGTAATGCAGTTGTGAAAGTTAGAATTCAAACCTTTATGCAAGTCAAACTGCAACATAGGCAAGTGAAGCCCAGATTTTAGTAAATGTTTATACAGAACTGATAAATCATAATGCTACGTATATCCATGTTTGATGAGGGGAAAGTATTCAGATCTTTTTGTACCTGTTTTGACTATATGTATACTATTATGATAAAATTATTATAACTTGTTTCATATAATATTGTTGGTAGTGATTTGAAAACCTGATATTTTCAACTTTGATGGTTTTTAATATTTCAGATTTATTTGAGGAATTATATGGCTCTTTATAGACTAGACAAGAAATTTCCTGTGAAAGATTATGAAGACAAGTCTGTTTATTGCATTTTTTAACAGCTATTTAAATCTAGAACTATTTATAGAAGACTTTATAGAAGATTTTTTTTAGATAAAAGAGGCACCAGAGCCATTAGCAATCATTGACTGCAGACCTTACGAATTTCATTGCAATCTGGTGAGTTACCAATATACTGTATCTTTCTGCAGACGCAAAGTGCCTGCAGCCTCCAAGGAGGCCTGCAGCATTGGTTCTGCTTAAATTATGTAAACAATAAAAAACATTTCTTGGGAATAAACATTACATGTGTAAAATAGAAATACAAATTTAAATGGCTTCAGCTGTCTAAATTTCATTCTGTTTTATGTGAATGTGAAGTACATCTATTTTAAAATGGAGGATATAACGCAATAAAAATCAAAGATGTTTTCTGCTAGAACAATGTCAAGAAAGATGAAGGAATACCTGAGAACTTGTATTACATAGAGAGTAATTCATATCAGTGCCAAAGTAGACCATTATGGTGTAAGGGTCCCTGACTTGGTAGATTAATATTCTTGCTGAAGTTCGCAAGCTGTGCTTTTGATGATGAAGGAGGCTACTTGTTTGTGTAATACTCTTGATTTGCATAAATCTTGTCGTGACTAAGATGAAAAATCTGAGCACTTAGCTCAAGCAAGGTAAGAGCAAATTACACGTACAAAATGCTCTTGCTACACAAACATAGTGAATCTGAACCCAGTGAATCCGAAATTATCTTATTGCTGATTTATTTTATTACCGTGCGACTCTAAGATGTATGTAAAAGTTAATTAAGCAAACTAGTACATTTTAGCACTAAATATAGTTTTAATAAAAACATTTTTCAATGCTGCAAATATATCTTTACCAAAAAGAGAAGGTCACTGATGATGTCAGTTGATGTATAAGGAAATAAAAAATGAATACATCTTTCCCGAGGGGCAGATGAGCCTTTGGCTACAGCATCGCTTGCGGACAGTGAACTGACAAGTCTGCAATTAATTATGAAACTTATCCATTCCATCACAATGTCCAGGGAGTTACTAAGTGATGGGTTTCTGGTAATTAGTAAGTAATGATGGGAAATATTGGATCACATCCTCTATATTGATCCTACTGAGACTTTCCACATTTGACTGAAGACTCAATTATGGCTGAAGGAATGAGAGCCAACTGTGAGATTCTACTCTGCAGCTCTGCTGCTATTATGAGACAATTTTAATGGGATTATTGATTGTTGATGTAATTGTTCTCATGAATGTCTATAAACCAAAAGTGATCACATTCATGTGATTTAACATATACAACAGTTGTGTGTGTGTGTGTGTGTGTATAAGTAGGCAGTTTTGCTTAGATGCCTTTTAGGGTTTATGCAGGTGCTCTTGAAGGAAGGGTTCAGCACATGAAAAAAAATACAAATTTCAGGCACTTGTGCGGGGCAGGGACAAATGCTGTTAAATTAGGTTAAAAAGCTTTTAACCTAAGACCGAGTGTTGAAACTATTTTTTTTTGGGGGGTGTTTTTTATGCAAAAAGCCATCTTCTCAAAATAGACTTTTTAACTTATTCAACTGTATTTGTCCCAGCTCCACATGAGTGTCTAAAGTTTGTTTTTTCATCAATTGAGAAAGCATCAAAGGAAGAAAAACCTACAGTTATCTCTTAAATAGTTAGTCCAAGATATCTGCAAGACAGGAACAAAAGCTTGCAGGTAGAGGTAATCATCAATGCAATCTGCCACCTTGGCACTACCATATACTTTACTTCCATATGCAATACCATCTGTGGAGGTCATCCTTGATTACAATGGTTCCACTTAAAACTGGTGAAAAGTTGGACCGATTTGTTAGATGGCACCAGCTCAAGAACCAAAGCTGATTTGGTATCAAATATGTATAATTGAACCTACAGTCCTGATAAAGCTCTGATGCTGGAAAGATGTGACCAGTGTATTAGCAGCCTTCTTGTGAGGGAATGGGAATAGGCCGGTGTCAGAGGTTGAGGTAAAATGGCAAAGGACTACAGCTGAAAATTAGCCAGATGGACAACACTGGCACATTTGCAAAAACATTGATTAATATGTGTTGTCCTTATATATGAAACTAAAATGAAATGAAATTAAGTGAATACGTCAGTCTTCATTTTGAGGCTTACTCCCACAACAGTTTTATATCATTATAACCCGTGCATATTACATGTACAGTAAACAATGAAATTAAAATATGATTATTTTAATTGAAAGGTCTTAGGGCTTGAGCATCTACTTGACAACCTGTTAGTGGTGGGGTGATGTAGCTAATGAGCATGACAGCTTGAAACTTGAAGCTCTACTTATAAATGCAAAAAGAGTTGTTGTTTTTTTTTGTTCGTATTGATACAAACTACATCATTATAATTCCTAAGTGATTTAAATTTTTACTTTTATGCGTGATTCTAACTAGTTTTTCTGCTATACTTTGCAGTTTTCTTGTGGTATTTTCATGACCAGAGGCACGTAGTGTGCCCACTGATATCTCTTGAATGGTTAAAAGCTAGCATCAATTACATCCAATCATATCAGCCCTTCTGATCCCCGTTAAAAATGGTGCCCTCTCCAGCATGACTTACTGACACTCTGGGGAAGGAGCAGAATCCAGACTCTCCTGAGAAGAAACAAATATTCTTATCAGAGAGGTTCAGAGTTGCACCACTTCACAAATCCACACACTGGTCTTCACTTTGATATTTTATAACCACTTCATAGTGGAGAAATGCATTTTTCTCACCTTTTTTCACCTTCAAAGCAGAATCATGCTACGTTTTCACAATTTTAGGAGGCAAGGCTGATTCAAAAACCCCTTTGTATATATGCCCATCAGGTAAAGTTATTTTTGGATGTTCAAGAGTAAAGTAGTGAGAGACAGAGAAAACTGCTATGTTGTTTTGGGGATTGCAGGTGCAAAACATGAAATATGTCCTTTTCAGCAGTTATGAGTCGCATCTTAACAGTTCAGTTTGTTCTACAAATGACTGCCAAAACAGCAGGGGTCTTTTTTTTCCCAACTCACTATAATAGTGATCCTTGTCACCATCTTGGACATTGCTGGTTGTGAGGTATGGTTCTCTAAAGGTCTCACAGTAATGTTTGCTAACTCTATTCTTCATTAGAACTGTATTTCCAAGCTCCTTTTTGATCTTTAGTAGGGGATAGTTGATAGTAAACACATTTGTCCTAGATCACATGTAAGAGAGAGATGGCCTGATAAAAACAAAATTCTCTCATTTTGTATATTCACCTGCATTATCTTGACAGGCTGCGTAACTGTCACACCTCTGTTGAATCTTCAAGAAAGATAAACATGTTTCCTCCCGTAGAGGAACAAAATGTTGGAATTCACGTCTTGTTTTTTATTTTCACACTTGTCAACAGCTATTCATTTTAGGTCTGCAAGTGTCTCGCTGAATACTGTTTAATGCTGACTGAAATGTTTACTCTGAAGTGCAAAGCTTCACTAAGATTGCAACACTATGTCAGGTTATGGAACGATTCAAAAAGCACGAGTACATGATACAGTATTTGAATCCTTAGCACAGGCACAGCCTCAGTAACAACCTTGAATCTGAAATAGGATTAGTCTGCTGTGCTTATTATCAGCCTGTCAGATTTGCTGCAGAGTAATTCAATAACATGTAGCAAGAGATGGGGGTGCTTACAATTTGGCAACTGGAACAAACATTATTTTGTGACCACAGGAAGTGGGGTTATTGAGATTATTGCAACAACTTAGCACAATGTGAATATACCTACACACCTTATTTTTAATGAGATGCAGCAATTTCCATAAAAAGTAAACACTTTTCATGTGTTGTGTCTGAAGAGAGCGTTTATGACGGTGTCTTCTACCCCTCTGTGAGCTTTTGACTCGATGCTTCTGATCGATTCTCTCACTGGCAGAATTCATTTTCACCATGATCTTTGTACCTGAGGGCAAAAACAGTCTTCTGTTCCAAAGGTAACACAAACCTGGCTCAAAAGGAGTAGTACTTCATTTTTTCAATGATGCCAAAACATGGTAGCCAAAAGGGGTTAGATACAACAGCTCCACAATAAAAGCTGCATTTGTGAAGCCTGTAGTGTCCATGCTCAGTTTGTGCAGTTGTTTTTTTTTATTGGTTTTCATGATATTGTACTCTTGTAAATGGGCCTTGAGGTCCTCACTTCAGATATTATGTGCGTAACCCCATCAATTATCAGGAATGAAATAATTACTGGTTTCATGATAAACCTTGGTAAAATTCCCAACAAGTTGTATTACTGTTTCACTTATTATTAAAACTGTTTTAAGAAAAATAGTAAAAAAAAAAAAAAAGTAAATACTGTCCAGCATCAATCAAATTAAGCAACAGTTATGTAGCATGAAACATGTTGTTAAGTGCAAAAAAAAAAAAAGAAAGACTCTAAGAAGACTCATGCTGCTTTCACATAGAATCAGGGACATGGTAGAAGGCAAACTGGATATAAGTGTGCAATGACATTACTATATAACTTTCACGCCTGTACTGAGTGTTTACTCAATAATTTACCTTTAACAGTGCACAAGAGTCTGTAGAACATCAAGCGCAAATGTAACATGTTTATAAAACATTTTCAATTAAACCAACTAAATGACATGACACAAAATATATCTCTTAATTAAATTCAATCGATTAAATTGCTTAATGACAAGGGGTGGTCCTTGTATGCATATATTTTGTCATAACCATTGCTCACTTTTCAAATGCAAGTTGAGGCTGATGATCTTAAGCAGAGCCGAATCCAAGAAGGGGAACCTTTTGACCTCACAGACCGTCTCTATCCACTGACCATAATGACTTTATAGATTAAAGTGTGAAAATGGCAAAAGTCTTCCATTGATCCTTTTTAATCATTCACCTGTAAAGCGTGATGGTTCAAGCGTGAAATGTCGATTATTTCGGGGAACCGAGATTGACTTTTTGTGTCTTTTTGTCTGTCTCTCTTCTGCAGGGTGATGAGGTCCTTACAGTCATCAAAATGAAAGCACAGTGGCCGGCCTGGCAACCGCTTAATGTGTAAGTAATATATCCTCATTATCATAATGCTCACCACACATCTGCTACAGACTGTGCTGCCGCTTTTGCAAGTTTAATCAAAAACTTAATACAAATTGCAAATCATCTGCATTACATTTCACTGTAACACAAAGTTCCCAGACACTCGGTGGGTTCCAATAATTTGAATTTAAATTAGAGTATAAAGTGGACTTGTAGAGACTTAAACTTGCTACAGTCCGCCACAGGAATCCATCACAGACTCCAAGGTCTTTGTCTTTTCACGTTGATCTTATTGTAGCGATCATAGGGGTCTTCTGTCTATCAGTAGGATGTCCCTGATTTTCAAGGCCATGGCGACCTTATCACCCCACCATAGAAAATTAAACATATAGTGTTGTTTTCATAGACAAGGCATTCACTATGTAGTACTGTAGAAATCTATATAAATACTAATCAAGTAATCTTGCTTTCCTCCTTTTTTAGGCTTTTGAGAATTTAAACACATCAAATCATTACTCACTCTTAAATATCATAGGTTGGTACAATAGACTTTATGCGATTAAATTTCCACATCATTAATCCTCAGACTCCCACCTAGTCTATAGTATCTTGGAGGTAAGAGGACAAAAGGGAAAAAATGCATTACATTGGACAGGAGGTCATACATAAGGTCTGATAGAGCTTCAGAGTCAAGTAAAAAGTCATTGCTTTGTTTTTGTAGTTCTGTCTTTTAAGTCAAAATTATTATGTAATCCTTACATTTAGTATATTTCTGATGTACTGCATATGTTAAAGTAGGATTATCTTTAAGTCATGTGGGGAAGGGAGTTGTTGATTCACAGCAGACATGTAATAGCTGGAGCCTGGGATTACAACAACCTCTCCTTTAACAGTCAGCTTTACTACTAATTTTCCTGTAGTACTTGTCTCACCCCTGGTGTGAATTTGCAAAAATCCTTAATCATTCTTGAGCAACTCCAAAGCTGCTTTAATGGGTCCATGGTATGTAAGCGGCACCGCTTTTTTAATTTGACAGTTGTGTTTAACGTGTTTTGATTTTGAGGTCACAGTAAATAAGTCACTGGAGCCAGATGTACTCATTAAAATTGGAGATGTTCAGCATTCTCCATGGTGATGGATTATCTTAAGCAATTTTCAAGTCATACCATTTTAAAATGAGTGCAAGGTAAGAAGGTAATCCAAAAGAATAATATAATACTTTTGAAAATAATCAACAGAAAAAGGATCCACACTTTAATTAAGCGCAGGTGACCTTGTTTGTACCATGCAGATAGATTTGGTTTGCAGTATAAAGTGGAAGGCATCAATTTACACTTAGACACTTACGTCTTAGACACCAGAGACAACATCCAGGATAAAACATGACAAGATCAAGGATAAAAGATAAAAACATTTGAAGTACCCTGGTGCTAATCAAAATGTTAAATATGTAATTAATACCAATAAAAATACTAACCCTAAAATAAAAACTATGAATAAATATATCCTAAATATAAATACAGGGTCCAAAATGATCTTGTTCAATGTGCAATTTTGTGGAGTTTTCCTACAGCTTGTCACCAGTGTGATGGCAGCTGGGACAAAGCTATGTTTATAGCACTTGGTGTTACACCATGAAACCTCTGGGCTACAACATTCTCAATCACTGGTAAACCACTCAGTCGACATTAATTCACGTATATGATACCACATACAGTAAGTCCCAAGGTTGAAGTCTGAAAAGAAAACACAGATTTTCAACCAGCTCTGTGTCATTGCAGTGTGTGTAAATAAACAGAGTTAGACTTCCCACCTTTCCAAGTCCCTGCTCATTTATTGGCGGGGGGTCTGTTATTCTGGGAGCTTCGTTGACTCGTTTTGCATCACTTTTGCCAGCAGATGGATGGGGTGCACAGTGCACGGCACAGGGATACACTGTTATCTGCACACACTGACTGCTGCGATGACACAGCGATGGTTGAAAATCTGCATAGTTTCCCTTTAAGATATCAGAGTGTACAGTAAGAAGTTAGCATCCAAAGTTGGACCCAGAGTTTGCTGATCAGTGAAATCCCAGCTCAAAGATGCCCTGAAACTGCCATCCACACCATGCTTACAGTTAGCATGCTCATTTACTCCTAAATTCATAAGAGCCATTTAATCTCTTATTTATGAGAAAAACAAGAAGCTTGTTGGCTCAGAAGAACTTCAGTGGTAAAGGCCTGTGCAGTGTTGTTCCCCCAACCACTGGGCCTCAGCAAGGGCCACAAGTTTAGTCTCCAAAGGGAAGAACACAGGAATAGAGGCAATGATATCCACTAATTAGCTTAGGCTGTGCTGTACAGGCAACCAATTAATTGTTTCACACAGTGATTGTATACAGCACATACAGGACTGTGTCAGATAAATCACGTTGCCTTGGAGCAAGACAAAGGACGTATGTTTTGTATGAACTGAAGTGAAGAATTGAAGTGAACTACCATGTAGATAAGTCCTGATTTTAATCAAACTAGCTGGAAAATGTACCTTGTTAAAACTTAAAGTCTTTAGAGAGTTCATTAGCTTCACATATGAGCTGCATGAGAAATGCATCGATGCATGTTTATGTCAGCATGTTTCATAGCTGAATATGTGTTTGCGTGTTACAGTTCCAGTAAATATGCATGTGTCTGCTATTTGGGCGAATGTATGGGTTCATAACGAGGGGATTTCACTGTCATTTAAAACAAAGCTTTTCTCTCAATTAGAGTTAACGATGTACTCATCCCCATCCAGTTCTTAAGCTGATGTTTTTTTTAAAGGTTGTTGTCAATTAAAGCTTCCAACATATTTACTTTGAGAAATTTAAAGATGAGACACGGGAGGAGAAAGAAACAGAGGGAGTGAGAGTAAAACACCAACCATACAGAATAAGTGAGTGATTAAATGAAGCTTCTAAGAAGAAGGGGTCTAATAAAATTAGTTGTGCGTCTTTTTTAGTGCCTCCTCTCAAACCAATCTTTCAATTTCATTTGGCTATAAAAAGCAAAATGGTTGCTGGAATAAAGGGCAAGGCTGCAGAGATGCATAGGGAGAGTAGAGGTGGGAGATGAGAAAGGAATGTGACTGACAACCATTATCAACACATATTACAGCAGTACGTCTACAGCAGTGGCTCCCCTGAAACCTAATACATAGTCGGTAAAAAGAACCTGAGTACAGTGAGAAAGTCATTTCCAGAAAATAAGGTGTACCAGACAGATCCTTTACAAAAAAACAAGAGGACATAACCACTTGTCATTAGGGGTGTAACGATCCCTCGATCGGCATTGATATATTGATTAAATGAGCAACAATCATGTAACATACTGCTGTCAAGCCAGTCTCCACGTCTGTAACCATAGTCAAGCAATTTGATGTGGAAAAAAGTAAAAGCCATCTCAAATATGAAAAATCACCTAGATTTCTGGGCCATTTCAATACACGGTCAAAAATAAGCTCCCTATTTCCATAAACTAATTTTGGTCCATCTCACAATGTGACTGACCCAATATCAGGGTAATCTGATGGGTAATTTCAAAATAAAAGCCATTTGAAGTATGAAAAATGAGCTAGATTTCTTGCATATTTTAATTTGGGATTAAAACTAAACTCACTGTTTCCACAGACTCACTTTACTTCAGACTGATTGGAGACCACCCTATAATGTGACTGACCAAATATCAGGGCACTCTGACGTGGAATTTCAAAATAAAAGCCATCTCAATTTTTTTTAAAAAAGAGCAGTATTTCCAGCAGATTTTAATTTGAGATAAAAAAAGCTCCCTGTTTCCAGACTCATTTTGGCTCAGGCTCATAGGAGACCACCTTACAATGTAACAATATCAGGGTGATCTGATGTGGAATTTCAAAATAAAAGCTATATCAAATATGAAAAATCACCTAGATTTCTGGCCCATTTTAATACACAGTCAAAATAAACTCCCTGTGTCTATAAACTCATTTTGGTTTAGACTGATAGGAGGCCACCTTACAATGTGACTGACTCAATATGAGGGCAATCTGATTTGAAATTTCAAAATAAAAGCCATCTCAAATAAGAAAAATGAGCTGTATTTTTGGGATTAAAAATAAACTCCCTGTTTCCACAGACTCATTTTGGCTCAAACTCATAGGAGACCACTCAACAAGGTGACCTGCCCCAATACATATTTCTGATATTTCAAATGGCTTTTATTTTGAAATGTGTCCGGTCATTGACTGCTGTTAAGCCGGCCTATGCTTCATAAACGACAGTAACGCTAACAGCGGGCTTTTATTTGCAAATCAGTTGTTTCACGCTCTTACTATAATGTCTTTTCTATGCGCGACGCAAAATGTGGCGGGGGCTGGCTTATCATCCTCTTTAAGGCGCGCCCTTACTTTGAAAGTCTGTGTCACCGTCACACAGCGTCAGTCAGATGAGGGCGAGAAACACGGTGAGAATAAGGTTGTTTTGTTGAATTGATATGATATTGTATTGTGGTGACATCAGTGATTTACACCCCTGTTGTTCATGCATTTTTAGGTCTCTAGGCTTTTGATAAATAAAGACCAATAGAATAGAAAAGTACATGAATAAAGGTTTATGCCGGTAGTTGAATCATGAGAGAAATATAACAAAGTAGGAGGAAAACACATATGAGTTTCCAAGCATGATAGTGTACATTTCAAAGAAAATTTCACTGTTTTGAGGCTGTCCAGACTGAGGCAGTCTATGTAGTCCATTCAAACCACAACTGCATTGGCACCAGGCTGCATATTGACAGGAAAAAAAATGCTGTTTTGTTGCTAAGCGAGCTGGTCTTACAGTACCTACAGATCTTACGGATGTTCTTTAGGTCCAACCAGGTCTCACTCCCAACTCGTCAAATACCAACTCTTGGTCAGTGGCCCTTGTTGTCCCTAATGATGCACAGGGACACCCTTTAGCAATGGTATGAGACACACAGAGTGGCAGGATTTTTCGACGTTCCAAGCAACTGCCATAGTTTGTACAGGGTTTTCGGGCTTTCAACTGAGAGACAGCTGTTTGTGTCCCGTGTGAAACCAAAAGTCAAATTAGTTGATTTAACAACAACGTGGTGTCCTAGTATGTGTAGCACACTATTTGGCATATGTATGCCATTTGACATTAGTAGCAAACGTGGATATTTTAAGCCAAACCATGGTGTTATTTTCTAAACCTAACGGTGTGCATTTGTTGCCCAACCTAAAAAAGAAAACCTTAAAATGAACTTTTTTTAACCGCAGTTGGACATTCTAATTTTATTTTGAAAAGATACTATACACATTTAATGAGTGGAAATTGTACGTTTCCTTTGAAAACAGAAATTGTGAAAATCTCAGCACTAGTGGAACTTTTGCTCTGTAATAAGACATCAAGTACTTGCTTGAAAGCAAATAATATTTTCACAATTTGTAAGATTTCATTGCCAATAGTCACAATAGGAAGTGATCTTGTACCTTTAAACTTAAAAGCAACGTGTACCAAGTCTAAAAATGCAATGTAATATATATCAATACATAACAAAAAATATTTTTTACTTATATTTTTGGCCAATTGGAGCATCCCTATGAGTCAGACCAGGGTGATCACCCAGCCTTAGCTCCACTCAAGCTGTAATCATTTGGACAGAAGCCATGGTGTGTTATGATAAGTGTCTAAATTACTCTGTTCCTTAGAAGATCAGGCAGAAACTGATTCATTTTAATGTTAAAGTGATGGCAAGATGTTGCATGGGATTGAAATTTTATTCAGATCTTGACATTTAAATGTTAGTTATGTCACTGACTACCTACACAGACAAAGACTTAAGAATATAACAGTGGGCAGGCACTAAGATAGTGAGTATGCACTGATAATGTCAGTCCAGCTGCTGTAGCTTCAGTATGAGATGAGTCTACTGCAACTAAAACAGACTGTCTCAACTTTAGACACACTGCATGTCTGTCAAGACCACTGCTGTTATTAAAGCAACGCCTACTCAGTTCGAGATCACTGGTGTTTTCAACATTGTGTCGTATAACAGCTCACAGTTAAAGACAATTAGTGAGAAATATCCCTCCAGAGCTGAAATACTTTCCCAGGACAGTCTGTTTGGCTCATACAATCCCAGAGTTCAAACACATTTGTTAGCATGAAAGAAAATGACCTCCTTTCTTCATTAAATCTCAGTCAAACACACTCTGTCTCTCACAGATGGTTGCCAGATTGTGACGCAATAATACACACATGTGCGCAAGCGCGCCCACACACACACACACACACACACACACACACAAAGGAACAGTGTAGTTTCTTACAGACCTTCGTAAAATAAGAAACTCTCAAGTCATTAAAAAAGAATTATACCTCTGACTCTTTGTTGTACTGTGTCCTACCACTCTGTACCAAATCACACTCTATACTTTATCGAGGATTAAAATATTATCCATGACAGCCTCAGTACCTCCATGACACTCAGCTGGCTCCTTGTTGTCTCGTTGCTCCCGCTCTCTCTTGTCAGGTGTCTTTATAATAACCAGAGAACTGCTTTGGTGTTCAGTGGGCTACATGAGCAGCTACGAAAAATAAGCTAGTTGTCAACGGTGTGGAATGAGGAGCTTTTGAAGAAGATAGCCGTTAATGAGCTAGCTTCTTTAATGCTATCACTCAGAATGACTTTGTGGGGGGTTTATATCAATGGTTTATGTGTGTGTGGTGTGGGTTAGTAGTGTAGAGAGCCTCTTTTCCACTAGCTACTGTGCAACAAATGAGTTTTACATACAAGCAGAAAAGCAATATTAAATGAATGAAATGGAATGATTAAACCATTTTTATTTGTTGACTATTAAGCCCTTTACATAAATACCACAGTCAGTTAAGTTACTGACCACAAACTGGTACAAGGTTTGCTGCCCTTTCACCGGTATTAGCCCCTTTTACACTGCCTGTTCAAGGTGGGAATATCCTGCCGTTATGCTGCCATGCTGTTCTGTGTAAAGTGTATGATTACGGAATAGGGAGGCCGAATTGTCTCACCTTTTGGGCTGGCAACTGTAGTAGTAACAGTGCCAAAATCAAGGTCTGTGTAAAGGGACAGCTGACAGGACGGGATCATGAGTGGGATGTTTTGATGGCATGTTATGTGTGCAACGGACTGCAGGAGAAAAAAACGTTAGCAGCAGTTTGCATCTAATTCAAAGAAGAACAGAAGCAAAACATGTCCACAAATTGGGGAAATAATGAGATGTGGGAGCTCCTTACCCTCCGAGCAGCCGCCATATTACACAGACTGCAAATTATTATTATGCTATCACGATGATTTAGAGAGTGCTGCCAATGTGACTACTGTATGTTATGCTATAGGCCGATGTTGTTGTGTTGAACCTCATCCCTGTCATGCCTCTTTTGCTCCCACTATGCCGGCATGCTATCTAAAAAGGCGGAGTAAAGAAGGACCACCAAGATCCAATTAATCAACTTTTCAAATATCCATTGAATATCCACCTACTAAAAAATATGCATGTATAGAAACATTTGGAATAATAAAATAAAATAAAATAACAGAAACATTTGGAATAATAAAGCAGTTCACTGAGGTTATCTAGGGAGATTAATCCCCTCCTCTTGCCACCAGTGTTGCTCTGTCTTTTCTGTCAATTACACTTTACATTTTTTTTAGAGCCCAAGTAGCTGTCTGAGATAAACCTCCGACTTGCAGTATTCTCACTGAGCAGAGGCCTGGGAGAGTCGAGTCAAGCTGGGTGTTCCCAGCGGATAAGGGCTATTTCACATCCTCAGAGGCCATCATTAGTAGAGTGCGCAAGGGCAGGACTGAGTTGGCTGAAGTCAAATGGATTTATACGGGCATGATGACAGGTGAAAGAGAATCACTGGTGAACTGTCTATGTTGCAACAAGACTCTTTCCACTCCTAATTAATCTTGTATTGGCTGGGAAAATTCTTAATTAGTTTAGCTGTCAATCATTGGTCACCACAGATGGCCAAAGGCGTGTGTGTGACTCCTGTGCTGCAACAGAGCAAATGTATTGTGGAGATAGATGTGGTCTGGCAATGTGAGTCTAAAATATGTCAACTACATTAATTATTTGTCAGTCACTTTAATTTGTAGGTAAAGTACCTTTCCTTTGTCTGTCTCTCTCAAAGTTTCCCACTTCCATGCAAGTGACTTATTACACCCTGAAATACATGGATTCTATAAACTCCAAAGTTAACTAAAGTGTTTAAAGAAATTCAGGTTTCACATTCTCCCAGTTACAGTTTGATTCATATCATATGCATAATTTAAGTCTAAGAACATAAAAGTTTTGCATTAGGACCTACAGTATCAAATTGCATATGAAAAATAAGGTTTGCCAATTGCCAAACTCAGGATAAATTACATTTAAAGTTAAATGCAGATACATATTCAATCAATTTTGCATATCTTCTGCTGCTCTCTATATATTCATTTGAACTATGTAACCTGAGAATCTTGGGCAAATTTTTTTTCCAGAATGAAATAAGCTCTACCTCTCATTTTCAGGTTGTAGCTGACTGGCCTTGGTATCGGCACATGCTCAATATTACTGGCCTCAAGGCCAAAAAAACTTGATATGGAGATCCCATGTGTGTACGAGATTGGTTGATTAATTATACTGTGTGAATCTTCACACGGGCTGAGTATTACATTCGATTCCCTCCAGCCTCCTATTCAAAACTAACATCGCGTCTAAGCATCCTGTTTTTTTTGTTGATTCCTGTTAACCTGATACACTGTAGGGTTCTGTATTGGCAAGAATCTGGCAATACAATATGTATCAAAATTCAAGGGTTAAGATTTGATATATTGCAAGATATTATGCTACTGTAAGCAGGTTGGTATATTGCTCTTTTAAAAATGTAATTTTAGGAAAACTGTGATGGTATAAAGAACGTACAACCATTTGCATTTTTTAAAAAAAATTTACTTTACTACTTTTTGTTCAATCTGAGTAAAGGAATTAAAATTTGCTTATATCAGTAAAATAATTAAAAGTGCTCAGGGGATTCCTATGTAAATGAATAAAGAAAATGAACTTTAAACAATCAAAAATAGTTTGTTTTAAGAATCAGTATAGCATCACAAAGCAAAATATTGTACATACTCAAGTATGTTGACATTTTCCTACACCCCGAGTACACCTTCAGTAAATGTCATAACTTGTTAACTTGGGAGTTAGAAACTTTTCTTGGTTTTCCTCTTGTATTTTATTTGAGGACAACTTGCAGGGGACACAATGGTAAATGTTTGACAAGGCGGGAGGCAGCTGACATCTCTTTCTACCCTTACTCACACTTTGAAACTGCTTTGAATCACACAGACCTTCTTATCGCTCTCCTCCCAGGCGGGCAGCCCCCTCAGCCGAATTCTCAGTGGACCGGACCCGTCACCTCATGTCCTTCTTGACCATGTTGGGGCCCAGTCCAGACTGGAATGTGGGTCTGTCTGCTGAGGACTTGTGCACCAAGGAGTGTGGTTGGGTCCAGAGGGTGGTGCAGGACCTGATCCCCTGGGACGCAGGCACTGACAGCGGGGTGACATATGAGGTTAGTGAGAACATTTTGATATTGATTACTAAAAATGTAGTTTCTTGAAACATTATGTCATCTCAATAATTTGCTACCATAAAAAAATCAAGAATGTTTCCTCATTCTGTCAGATGTGCTTGTGTTATGTGCAATGACTCATCCGCTGTATCTATTTAAAGTAGTTGTGATGTTACGTGATTCCTTGGGAGGAGATACTGTATTGAAGTCCAGAGTTCCCACAGTCATGGAAAGACTGTAAAGGTCAAGAAATGTCAGAGTCACATTTTTCAGGCCTGGAAAAGTCATGAAATTTGTCAAAACCATATAAGGTTTTGGAAAAGTCATTTTGAAATATATAATATTTTTTTTACAATTATCTTTCATTGATAACCTTCCATGTAATGTAACAGCAAATTCATTTTCTGTAGCTGTCAACATAACACGGCTTTAATATGTGCCAATGTGTGACAGTGTTAGTTTACCATCTTGTATGTTTTGTCATTATCTCTCTGGGTTCTTCTCTCCTTTTCTTGTATGCCAGCTAGCTGAACTTATGTCTGAATCTTGAGTTTGAATCTGATATGTTTGACAAACTCTGGGTAAGTGGGGCAAGAAAAAAAAAATTATAGATCATTAAAATGTCATGGAAAAGTTCTGAAATTTTGTCCATGGAAATGTTTGGGAACATTGGAAGTCTGTAGCATTAGAGTCATTGAAAACCCTTAGAGACCTTAAAAGACTTGGTAAAAATGTTCAAATTTGACACGTTACTTGACAGTAGTCGCTGAAATATTTTGTTAAACAGTCTTTCTGTAAAATTGTTAAATCTTTCCCAGTGATTACTACTTTAAGTAAAAGCCTAGGGGAAAAGTAATTCTCCATCATCATTGTGCAATAAAAACATTAGTGTTCCTCTGAATGGGTGACTCAACTCAGGTTTCACGCCTATGATCCCACAGCAATCACAGCCGTCTGCAAACTGCGGCTCTCTCCACCTTTTACCCTCTGCATAACCTTCCTCCTCACTCTCATCACCAACTGAGTCTTCCCTTCACACTCGCGTTTTGACCTTGTCCTTTATGCCAACCTCTTCATCTGCCTGTCTGCTCACATTCACAATCACTCCCTCTCTCACATCCTCACACACTGCCAGTCTGCAACAATTGTCATCATCACAAGTGTCATCACCCATCCAATTCTCCTTTAACAGCCTTGAATGTCTTCCCCTCCCGCCCTCACCCTGAGGTGCTGTCTGCTGCGTGCTCAGTATCTCCAGTCAGCACTAACAGTAAGGCTGTTGCGTGCGCATGTTGGACCAAACTCTATGACGACATGTGAGAAACCTTTGGCTGATCCCTCGCAGCTCGCAGATGAACCCGCTGAACTGTGCTCTCTTGCTTGTTTTGGCCAGCCTCAGGAATAATTTCACTCTTTCTCTTCATATTCCTCTCTCTCATCTCTGTCTCTCTCTGTCACACACACACACACACACACACACACACACACACACACACTCTTCTTGGCTCACACTGGCTGATCAAACTTTACTGTAAGGGCAACTCAGGCATATTCAGGAATTTTCAGTCTTTTCAACTCTGAATACTATTGACTAGACTGAGTATGTCTTTTGTGAAGAGACTGAAAGGAACTCTCACAAAGTTTGTTTACACTGGTATTTTCTATTTTTTCATAGTAAAGACAGTTTCGGCCTGCCAACTCCATAATCCTCAAGAACAGCAAGAACATGTCAGAGGAAAAAAACATCTGTGAAATCATTTGTAAACTGAAAATGCAAATTTGAATTATATGAAGCAGTGTTTTTCAGGTTGAGGTGTTCCTCCCCCTGCGAGGAAGAGACATAAGGCTCCATGTTTAGTTCTCATGAAGGCAAATAAAGTTACTTCAAAACACTTAGTATGTGATTGCCACAATTAAAATTAAAAAATTGCATGTTACATTGCAGTTAAGGTGGATCCAAAGGCAAGGATGTAGTGGGAACAATGGGCCTCTTACATGATTGTTTTCTTATTTTTCTCTTACATTCATACTTGCACTAAGCAATAAGAAGAAAACAAGAAAGTTTTACGTGGGATTCCTGCACTGAAAGCCGAGTCTGTATTACTCACTGAGTATGGTGAAGAATTGTGTTTGATCTCGAATGGGATTCCCATGCCAGGAAAATTTGCAATTAGCATAGGGAAACGCCCTTATGAACCCATAAAGGCAACAGACCTAAGTGCCTCAGACCAACAAGCCACTGAAATTGATCAAGCCAAACTTTAGGCCACCTTGGTAAGTGATGTAATAAGCCACAGTAGAAGTGGATATCCTCAGTCACCTAAATTAAAAGTTGAGTTTATGTTGAAAGGTAATAATACAGACTTATGAAAATTCAGTGGCATACCCACCAAACTGTTGTGCAGCATGAAGTAGTAGGAAGTGGGCAGGTGAATTGGCTTATTTCTGGTCCAGTGCAGATCTTACCTGAAAACAAGCAGGACGTATACAAGTATTGATAAATGCCACAAAAAGTTCTTAAATGTCTTGCATACATAATTCCAGATGAAGTCAGTATACACGAGTCATGTATGAAGCCTACTGAATTTATTTTAGACGTTGGGGAAAAGGAAATGCAAAATTGGGGTAGCTTGGGCAGGTAGCTGGAGAGAGCAGGGGTTGCAGGGCAGAGAAGCAGAACTGCAGGGAACAGGAGAAAGAGTTAAGCAAGAGAAAACAGGCAACAACAAGAAAACAGGATAAATGCGGGTGAAGTGGACTGAAGCGTAGTAACACTGGCGGGTAGCATATTCTACGATCTGCTGACGAGTGGGTGAAGAACCGGGGTTGATACACAGCAGAGATAATAACCTGATGATTGGCAGATGTGAAAGCTGAGGGAGGTGATGAAACGATTGCTGGCAGGTGTTTTGGTAGACTGGGTCCACGTTGGTGACAGGACAGGAAGAGACTAACGCGTGCACACACACACACACACACAAAACTGGGGACAAAGAAGACGATTGAGGAACACAAGAAAGAGACAGGCCACAGCAGTGGTCATGACATCACACTTCTTCACAGAAACATAACTCCGATTTATAAACAAATAAATGTTTATAAATCAACTTAGAAATAATAGATTCATCCAATGATGTCTGCAGCATCTGGTACAAAGTATTCTGAATCTTAGGTATGCACTCTAATGCTCTTTTTTTTCTAATGCTTTTTTATTTTTTAATAAAATGAAGAGACTCCCACGAGTTTGCACAGCTAAAATGCCAAAGATGTAGATGTTATATGCCAACAAACAAAATATTGCCCTTTCTTTAAATGACAACTCGCTCAAACTGCACCATCCATTAATCTGAGAATAACTACAGAACACACGCGTATCATGTTTAAGCTTTTTAGAAAGATCAATGAAAGAAACCCTCTATCCAAAAATACATAGTGAAGCAGAGGAGGCTATTTTGGACGTGGGCTGGGACTTTGGCTCTGTTACCAAATTGTTAAAGGCACAGGCCTGTAGCAGAGTAATGAGAGCGACTCTGTGTGCTATTACTTTTACTGTATCTTTTAATTAGTGGCCACTCATTACCCTTCTCCCTATCTCTCTCACCAAACAAACAATTCCTTTTTTCTGTTTGGCCTCAGTGGGGGGTGAAGGATGAGCTGGTCTTCTGCCTCCAGACAGCCTCTGGCGATGGTGCTTCTATCAACCCCATGCTGGCAGACCTTTACTGTTGACTAATAAGAGCATCTCCCATATAAACTACAGCACTCCTCCACAGCTGCTCTCCGACTTTGTGACTTGTCCTTTGTGTAACTTTGAGTGACTTTGTGTTCATTGTAATGTATTTTTCAAACAAATCCTGACATTGTGTTATTTTGGAAATCCCAAAGATCCATGGCTTAGTGGTTTTTTTTTGTTTTTTTTTTTAATACTTTTTCTCTGTGTGCTTCTTTCAGTCTCCCAACAAGCCCATTGAGCCCCAGGACAAGATCCGTCCCCTCACCAGTCTGGATCATCCACAGAGCCCTTTCTATGATCCTGAGGGGGGCGCCATCACTCCTGTGGCCAGGGTGGTAGTGGAACGCATCGCCAGAAAGGTATGTGTGCTTTCATGCCAGTCAGCTCTTAATGCAAATATAGTTACACTGTAGCTCTGGCAGGATATGATCATAATGCAGGCAATTGCATCATGCTAGCATGTTTTACCAGATAATGGTAAACATTCAGACCATCTATCAATGTTTGCAGTTCATAATGCTATTCTGGTCTGTTTTGATTGCTGCTCTACAAGTTTATGTCTCTTCATAGTCACTCATACCTTTGTTTGAGTTGTTTGTTGTGGTGATCCTCCTCTACTTCCGGCTCAGCTCTGCACATCCTCTTCACATAATATACCTTGTTCAATCTTAACCCTCTTGATCCTATGCTTCACTGATAAATCAGCTAAATAAAAATGAACATAAACATAGAAGTGGCATTCCTTACTAACTGCCATAGTTGTGAAGTATAGTTGCCTTTAAAAGCTTCAAAAGGGAGACTGAAGGGAGAGACACCTTTCTTTTTTCATTATCACTGCTCTGCAGGTGCCACGGTGAGTTCACTCCTGTCCATCAATATAGGTATTGATCAGTGCTGGTTGTACTTCCTGTATTTGTTGTGTCTGGGTGGGAGCATTGTTACACAAGGTTAAAAGAAATCACTGGGACTCCTGTCAACAAGTTTTGTTTACTGTGTGCCAAAATAAACAAAAATAAAAGCTTACATAATTTATCTTATGAATTTTTTAAATAGTTCTCGTAGTAAGTAACGTGCAGATCAGCTTCAACTGTGTCAAATGACTCTTCTTCAAAGTACATAAGGTTTAATTACCAAAGTGGAAATGTGCGATAAGTCAGTATATGAATGATGATGATGGGTAATATTTTGACTAATTACCACTGATGTCAGTTATTCTTAATTTATATTAGGAATACTCAATCACATAATGCCTCAAATGTGTTTTGATGCAGCTTCTTGAAGTACTTTAAAAAGCCCACCCAAAAATGACATAGAGCTTTGGAAGTAAATTAAAGCATTTATGGCAGGTATTAAAATTCACTCTCTATCATATATCTAAACTTTTTCTTATTATAATTTAATGGGTGGTGAGGCACATTCCCTGGGAACTGGCTGCAAATCCAATAGTGATTAAAGGTTAGCAGTCCTTCAGTGGCATCTAGAGGCAGCTGTGGGGAGTTTATTCTGTGAGCCACAATCCATCTTCATTTACTTCCACAGACACTCAGTATACACTTGCAGAACTGCAGAAAGCATGGACTTTCATTCTTATAGAATATGTCCCCTCCCTGTGCATTGTGTGATTGCCAAAATGAAGAGATTTTGTAAGCATAGGCTGACTTTCCCATTTGCCAGCTGTCACTCCTTCTGATAGCTAGAAAAAGCAAACACGGATTTAAAGAGAGAAAACAGAAAACTGAAGCAACAGAGCACATAAAGAGCTCAAGAGAGCTGGAGTATGTTGTAACATTACTGTGTGTCTGTGTGTGTCTGCAGGGCGAACAGTGCAACATTGTGCCGGACAATGTGGATGACATTGTAGCAGATATTGCCCAGGAGGAAAAAGAGGAAGGTCTGGATGCTGCCCCCATTTCTCTCTCTCTCTCTCTCTCTCTCTCTCTCTCTCTCTCTCTCTCTCTCTCTCTCTCTCTCTCTCTCTCTCTCTCTCTCTGTCTCTCTGTTGCTCCCTCTCACACACACACACACACACACACACACAACGATTAGATGCATAGGTGACAGTTTGGTTATTAAAGCATCTTTAATCCCTTTACCATCTTGCAGATGATACCCCTGAGACGTGTATCTACTCCAACTGGTCTCCGTGGTCCGCCTGCAGCTCAGCCACTTGTGAAAAGGGCAAGCGGATGAGGCAGAGGATGCTGAAGGCCCAGTTGGACCTTAGTGTGCCCTGTCCACACACCCAGGACTTTGAGCCTTGCATGGGGCCTGGATGCAGTGATGAGGGTGAGTATCCATCTAAATACTGAAGGTCACTGTGTTCACTGTAGGGAAAAAATGAGTCCACGTAGATGATGAAGCGAAAGACACCTGAATGAATTTGAGTTTTCTAAATGTTCAGCATATCCCAAGTGCTTTTATGGCCCTCTGATTGGTTTTATTGAAATGTTAGAATCGTGGCTTTTAACGAAGTTGTGACACTCTAAAAAGTGAGGGCGTGTTTAAAAGCGTCATTGTTGCAGGCCATCAGTAATACCCAAGGTACCATTCTGCTGCAGCTATGAATTGAGAGCAGAAGGAGAGTGCTTTATGGCAGGCTTTTAAATTTTATGGCAACTCAAGTTAAATTGCATGACGCTATTAAACATATTCAGTAAGATGTTAAGACAAAAAGAAATTATGTCTGCTGGTTGTTCAAGTTTTATTTTATTTTTTTACTTTTTTCCATCTTCTCTCTTTTCTCTCTTTCACTACAGTCATTTTAGCTCCAGAGGCAGCAGGCTGTAGATCAGTCAATGTGTCATTCTTTACAATTTGGTCTAATCTGAAGATTTACGAAACATAATGACTTTTGTAATCCTCTGACCATACATTTCCTATGACCAACATGTTCACGACAAGTGCGGATGATTTGTAATAATCATTTCACATAGAGGATAAAATGATGTAATGAGGAAACCAAATGTGATTAACCATTAAGGTTGATCAGTACATTGGATTCTTGTATCAGTAAAAGAAGTCCTTTACTGTCAGATTAATGGCAGACAGATTGTCATTTACAAGTGTATTGTTTGGTATTGACATGTTTTACACCCTTAATACTGAATATGCAGAAATGTTTAGATGCTTACTTATGATTATATGGTAAAATTTCTTTATATGTCATTTATTAAAACAAAGTTACAAAGTGCTTTACAGAGGAAAAAAACTAAGTTAAGAAAAGAAAATGAAATAGAATAAAATGTGCCACCATAAAACTGCTCATTTGTTCAAATTAAGAGTGCTGAGAAAATAACTCCTGCCTGCCCCTGCCTGTGGGTGCACATAACACATGCACACTGGTGTCTTTTTTTCAGCGTAGCCTGGCAGACTGCCTACACACATTATCAATGGCACAAAAATAACATCTTGGAGAGACTATGTATAAAATGGGCTATAATTTCTACATGGTTCATCTGATGTGGATGTCAGTGCCCTGAAATTAAGGCTGAAAGTTGGCATTTTATCCTGACAAAAACTCTTTCATTTCAAATCCAGTGAGCTGGAGTACAGATCCAATACAACCAGATTATATTTCACGGTCCTGATATTTAACTTCTGCCACTTTACTTTTATACCAAAGCTCAAATTCTGCTGGACCAAATTCTCCATTCCTTTTATTTCATGTTGTATATGTCCATTTTTTGTTTCATTTCATTTTTCACATTAGAAACTGACAGGAAAATTTGGTGACAGAGGGATGGGGGTAGAGATAGGTAGGGGAGTGGTGGTACTTCTAAATATTTCAATTGCATTATTAAGTGTTCATCTTATCAATGTGAACAAGCATTTCTGTACAGACAGCTGGTAGATTACTGTAAAAAAACCAAACAAAAAAAACAGCATTTGGGTAAACTGATCCTTTAATACTTAAACGTGTGTCCAGTGGCACCATCACATATTGGGGGACAGTTGCCAATTATAGATTGAAAAGATGCAATTTTCTTACCTGTGCAAAGGTTAGTTTGGTTTGGTTTTATTTTAATTCAGTCATTTTCTAATCAATACAACTCAAATACACACACACACACACACACACACACACACACACACACACAAATCATAACAATTTTAAATCATTACTTTTGAACTATTGGCAAACCAAAGCAAGTTTTGCTGACCGAAAAAGGTTTATGCTAAAGCCTTAGCTTATTGCAACTACCACTTTTTGCATTAATTGTTTTATGCTATTCTCTGAAGATTTACAATGACAATGGAAAAAAAGTCCATTCTATAAATATAAATAAATAAATAATTATATACACACAACAGCCTTTATTACTCAGTTTGATGTATGTTAATCATTATATATTTTGAAATCTATCAAGTGTTTTACACATTTTCAATTTTTTTCAAAACTATTCCGACTCCTTTGACTGTTACATGTCTTTGTTTTGCATTACTTCTAATCTTTGTTTTTGTAAAAAAAAAAACCCAACTAACTCTAATTTTGAACACCTTCTAGATACAGCCTGGAAGCATCTTACCTTTTACTTGATACATTAATTTAGCAGTTTTTAAGTTCACCAAATCTCATTATGTCAACATTAGATTTAGTTAGTAACTGATTTAATAAATATAGTCATAAAAATACCCTGTCCGGGGAGGTGGAATTTCACTGTTTGTTTCTAAAATCTGTCATTTTATGCAGCAGCAGCAGCAGCTTCTTGCACTACTTGTTCATTTTAGCTTTTAATACCTGCTTATGGTGACTCTGATCTAACAATGTTATTCACTGATCTCCACTCAGTAGGTGTAATTCTTTTCTATGTAAAAGCCAAACAAGCTTTTCTGCATAGAGGAATAGTTTGCAACATGTATCCTCAGCTAAACAGGAATATCAACCTCTGATTACACCAGCATTGTTTCTGCTTGTGGAGCGTCTCACTTTGAACTTTTTATACAAACAGAAAGTGAAGCAGAGTTGCCATTGTCATCCATTAGACTTGCATGTGTTCACTGATCTTAAATGACAGGCAGAAATGATACTAAATGATGCCCTACATCTAAGACTTTTTCTTTCTTCTGTTCTCTGTTTGTCTCCTGTGTTTGAAAACAAACGACAACAAATTTGTTTTGACAAGAGAGAAAATGTATTGATTTGTGTGCCGTGGAAGCTGGACATTTTAATGAGCCTGCATTTACAGCAGTCTTGTGGTTGTGAGTGTGTCGTTTCAACAATGTTCAAACATATGATGATTATGAGAGCGAAAGAAGCATGAGAGCGTCCAAAATAAACTAATGAGCTGTTTGGATTCACTAAACAGTAACAAATACACACTACTGTGATCCAGGCTTTTGTTTACATTATTATTATTAGATATACAGAAACTTTTAAACAAGAAATGCAGCTCAAAATGCTGTACATATTCACCTTTTTATCAAATAGAAAAAAAAGTACTGATAAACTTCTAATTTAGCATAAGTAATTCATAATAAGGGCAGATGGATTGGCAGTGTTGTTGGATGGTGAATCAGCAGTCACTTTAAAGCCTGATTTCCTGTCCCTAGATTGAAAGGGAGACTGTTCCCAAAGGCAGCTTCAATGTAGGTCTCTGTTTTGTCTCTCCTTGTTTGTTGCATTGAACAGAAAAGAAAAAAAAAATCAGATGGCTCCATCAGGGACTCATTTGGGAGAATATAAGCGTTATACCCAGGGGGCAAGTCTGTGAATATTATATTAGATATAAAGATAAGTAATGGGATCTATCCTAAAACGAATTGGAAGACAGTGTGAGAACTGAAGAATGGATGGTATAAGTATGCAGAGTTTTTAGAAACTGCAATGGATTTGAAGACTTCTGTGGAGACCTGAGAGGAACTGTACCACATTAATCAGGTCTATCTGTAATGAAAGCTCCCCGTTTATCAGGTAATAGTGGTCATTTTCTAATGTTTAGAAATAATAGCATACTATTTTAGTTAAATTCCATTTGCGCACCTGAAAAGTCAGATCAGACCCAACAGTACACACAATATCACCCTAATTATTTCCTGCACTATAATTTGGTGAGATAGTGTAGAAGTTAACTTACCTTAGACCCCCAAAAAATCAAACCTTTGTTTACAATTCATTTACCCTAATGTTTGAACTTATTGTCACTTTTTAAGCCTGCCTTACTGCAATGCTTTCGTGTATCACACATAATTACATAAGAAACCTGCAGCAAAGAAAAGCAAGTTGCAAGTGTCAATTAGGTGTCATTGCGTGTTTGAACCATTATCTTTAAATAATAGAAGGGTATCTACGTTTTTTTTTCAGCAAGAACAATTTGTCTTCATTTCCATATATAATTTCTTTTTTTTCAGATGCCAGTAAAGTATTGGCATTTCAATTACATGAAAATAAAAACACTGAAGTCCTCATAGACAGCAAAATATGGAAACAAACAAAAATGAAACACACTATAAAGGTACCAGAGGGCTCTCACAGCAAAAAAAAAAAGTATATTAGACTGCAATGAGCCTGCAACAACCAGGACTATTACACTACAGAAAAGCTTCCCCAAGTTCAACTCAACAGGAACTCAAATTTTGCATCCACTTTTGACTGAAGTCTGTGCTCCACACAAATATTCTTTTCTTTGTCACTTAGAATAAGCTCTGAGGACGTTATACCGTTAAAAAAAAATCCAGATGAACATTTTTCACCTGTACTAGTCCTACACTGTCCAACACTTTGCAGAAATCACCTCCTGTCAACACTAATTATATAATAACTGTCAATCACACTGCTACACTAAGGTGAAGCAGTGTTCCCTATTTGGACCTGTTTTCCTCTGTGTGAAAACAGCAAAGCAGGTGTCTAAACCAAGCATAATATATAATGTTTTGTAATATCTTTGGTTTAAACCAGAAAAAAAAGATAATAAAATTTAGGCAAAGAAACAATATTGTAGTAACGTCTGTGTAGGTTCTCAGTCATCCAGGTCATGGTAATCCAAGGTTTCTTTTTAAGTGGCATTTGTTGAGGTTTCGTGAAGACGTTTCGCGCCTTTTCCAGAAGGCTTCTTGAAGTTTCTTGTAGTGATATTTCTAATAGCTAGTGGCGAGACAACATACATAATTTACACCTATATGGCTAACAATTCACAATTTTGAGAATGAACCTTAACTTGACTAATCTGTGAAGCACTTTTGGTTGCCTGTAGGTATGAAATGTGCCACATAAATGAATTTACCTTGCCTTTTTTCCTTGCCTTGAGTTTCCTGTGCCTTTAAATCATTGTCATTTACCAGAGTCACTGACCTCACTTTAAGCTTGCTGACATCTTTCCTCTTTGTCACACTTTAGATGCTTCCACCTGTATGATGTCAGAGTGGATCACCTGGTCTCCCTGTAGTTTGTCCTGCGGGATGGGCACGCGTTCCCGTGAGCGTTATGTGAAGCAGTTCCCTGATGATGGCTCGGTCTGCACCCTGCCCACAGAGGAGACCGAAAACTGTGTAGTTAACGAGGAATGCTGTGAGTTTTCCCTTTTCCTTTCTCTACATCAAACTTTTCTATTGACACACGACCTGATAAATGTCAGTTCAGGTCAATCAGTTCATTCTTTAGATCTAATGCAAATAGCACTGTCGGTTAACTCTACTTTTTTCCCCTCTTGGCATTAGCTCCCAGCAGTTGTCTGGTTACAGAGTGGGGTGAATGGGATGTTTGCAGTGCCACTTGTGGTCTCGGCATGAAGAGGAGAGAGCGCATGGTGAAGATGCCTCCTGCAGATGGCTCCATTTGTGGGGCAGAGGTGCTAGAAGTGGAGAAGTGCATGATGCCAGAATGTCGTGAGTAGCAGCATTTTCAGGACCACAACTATCCAGACCACAGACTTTACAAAAGAAATGGATGTAGCCCTGGGGTCTGAAAAGTGAAGCCTTAAACCTGCATTTTTTCTAATGGCCAGGAGGGGGCGACTCCACTGGCTGCAAAATGAGATAGATTGTAAAGTCTAAAAGATATGATGAGATAAAATGACCCTACATGTAATGTCCTGGTAAATCATTTCCTAATGAGTTTGTGCTCTCAAACACTAGTTTTAATTCTTCTTTAGTACAGCATGATCTTCATTTTGTAAATTATGGCCCCATTTAGAGTAAAATAGATAATCTAGCAGGGCATGCTTAAGGGGGTGGCTACCTCGTAATCGATTCCTTCCTACCACGACATTGTGTCCTCACATTCTCAGTCAGATCCACCCCTCACTCCTCTACAGCTCCACCAAACACCAAACGGTAGTCCTCAAACCAATTGTTGATGTCACGGGTCTGCGTCCACCTCTTTTATACGGTTCATGATCCTGACACCTCCTACACTTTAGCCTCATTAAGCACCAGGGCACAAGGCACTGGCAGAGCCAGGTGAGGAGCTATAATGATGAGACAGTCTCGTAATTTTCCTGTAGCAGCCCTCTCAACTTTAATCAAAAAGGATTTTCTTACAGATTTACTTCTCAGCAATGAAATCAGCAAAACTTTGGAAATTAGCATTTGTCACTTCATAATTAAATTGCCAGATGCTGTTTTGCCTCTACTATTCAATAGTGTTTTCTTTGTAAAAAAAAATAAAAAATGGATTTGTTGCAATATTTCAGTCAAAATACTTCACACAATGTATTTCAGAATATGCATTTGATGTTTAAATACAAATCTGAACACTGAATGTTTGTTATTGAATGACTCCTGTTGTGTATAGACACAATCCCCTGCATGCTGACTCCATGGTCTGACTGGAGTGACTGCAGCGTGACTTGTGGGAAGGGTTCGAGGACACGACAGCGCACACTCAAGTCCCCCGTGGAGCTGGGAGAGTGCACAGAAGAGTTAGAACAGGTGGAGAAGTGCATGCTACCAGAGTGTCGTAAGTATTTAATGTCTACCCACCCACATACCGTACATGTATAATTTATGGAAATTCATGATAATTTCATCTTTGTTATACAATCTGGTGCCTTGATGCAGATACGTACACTACTGATGCGGGTTGTACAGAGCAAGAGAAAGAGGGTCAACCACCCCTGTGCTGTGTACCTACTCTAAATTTACAGTTATTTGGTGCTTGCAGGCGTATATGAGAACGGATAAGTTCGTGTGAAGGGATTCACATTTAAGCTTAAATTAGAACTCTCATGAAGTGCATTAAATGACTTGCCGGATGGCATTAAACATGGCTTAAAAGTTTTAAATAACAAACTAGGTCTGATGAAGGAGTTACAAAAAATATGATTAAAATAAGTAACGGTTTTGAGGTTAGTCAGGGGTTGAAGACTTCAGTGAAATTTGTAACAATGTGTTTGACGTACTATAGAAACAATTACTAGGTTTATATGCACAAAATATTCCAGTTTCTGACATTATTTTGGAAAAAATAACATTTCTACTAAGGTATTTACATAATGAATGAAAATGAATATTCCACTTATATTCCCATTATCGTGCAGCCGTGAATACTATGATTAACGTGCCTTAACATGTTTTATATCAAGTCAAATCATAGAAAAATGCAGCTGATGCCGCTTGTGCTTCTTTGCATCAAAATAGGAATTTAAAAAAGTTTTCCACTAGTGGCTTACTTTTTTGACCATACAAACACAGCCTCCCTCTTTCTTTTCCTTTTTCTTTCTTTCAACCACCTTCATGAAAAGGTCAGTGTAGCGATATCTGCGCATATCCAAAACCTGCAGATACCCCAGTCTTTTTCAATGTTTAAATGTAGGTGTGTTTCTTCTTTCGACCAAAAGTGTGGGCTTTTCTCTTGTGTATGCATCTTTACCCTACAGCCCTAGATTTTTTGGCTTGGCAGATTGTGTACAATACACAAAGCTGACTGTTAACAGGCAAGAGGATGTGTGTCAAAAACAGCTGTAAAAGTCCCAGTTGAGATGTATATTCTGAGGGTGCTGCATACATGGCCAAAGAATGCTCCTAAAACTCCAATAATATTGGCCTATTCCACATCTTTATCGGAAAATGCTTAATTCAGAAAAAGGTCTAAATCAGAATAGATGAACGGAATATGCTGTTTGCATCATCCACATCAAATTTAGAATATTATCATATCCAAAATAATAATTGAACATTGTATGCATGCAAACATAGTTAGGGAGTTTTAAGTTTTTTTTTCCCAAAGGTATGGGATTGGAGATTGCAGTGTGGGAGAAAATAGTATTGGCTTTAAAAAGCCAGTATTCGTTGTACTTTTCATTCACCATCTCTGTTTTCTATGTTAAATTATGTAAAATATATTCTGTGTTGAGCTGTGTAGTTATCAAAAAAAGAATGCCCGCAGCAGAGGCATATTTTAAAGCTATACACTCTTTATTTTAAAAGAAATGGGTTGGTGTAACGGGTGGTGGTAGGACCCAGATGCAGTACACCAACAAGCTCGTTTAGTTGGTAATAACGTTTATGATAACCAACACAGAAATGGCTCAGCTTACAGACAAAGAGTTCGTTCTTCGAGCAGGAAGCCCTAGCAATGTCTCTGGGTTTCACACGAGGCGAAGAAACGAAGCTTGTACCCACAGTGGCTGGCGGGGAGGAAACCCCGTAGCTCCACGAGCCGTCTCCACGTGCAGGAACGCCGACTGGGATCGAGCAGAGGGATGGTCTGGGACAAGCAGGGGTTCGGTAACCAGGAAGTCCGTCCGCAGGTGTAACGGTACCGACAGGGATCAGGCAGGAGGATCGTCTTAGCCGAGCGAAGGAGTCTTTACCAGAAGAGCCGTCAGATCTCCGGAATGCCGAAACTGAATACGTGGTCGAGGACAAAGAGCAGGTAGGTCCGGGGGGAGTCAGGCGAGGAGAGCAGGTCAGGAACAGGCAGAGTCGGCAACGGGAGATCTGATAGAGATACGCTGGAAAGACATGCATTATGCAGAGGAACAATCTGGCAGAGAATGAGTGTGCTGGAGTGGCTTATATGCATGGTTGATTGGTGATCAGTTGCAGCTGTGTGGTGAGCAGGCTGGGGAGTTGGGCGTGGTTTGCAGGTGGAGTGAGCAGAGGGAGGTGAGTGGAAAAATACCGGCAGCAGAGGGAGGGAGAGGCAGGCAGGTATACACCATGACAGAACCCCCCTCAAGGGACGGCACCACGCCCCAAAACGGGGCCACCGAAGGCGGGAGGGAGGGGGGGGCCAGGAGGAGGGCTAGAACTCCTCGGAGATGTCCGACTCGAGCCCACCGCAGTCAGAAGAGGAATCGACCTCCGGAGGAGCAGCAGGAACCCCCTCGACGTCCCCAGAAGCCCCAGGATCAGGAGGAGGACGAGGAGCAGAACCACGCCCCAGGGCGGCACGGGAGGGCTGGTCAGGGTGCTGGCGATGAAACTCCTCCACCATCTGGCGTCCAGGATCTGCCGAGCCGGCACCACGATCTCTCCTCCGGGCCGTATCCTCCCAGTCCACCAGGTACTGCAGGCCCCTCCCACGCAGCGTGGCGAAGCAGGCGACGGACGGTGAACGCTGGGGCCCCATCGGTCGATCCGGGAGGCGGAGGCGGCTGGGAGTCAGGCTGAAGAGGGCTTTCCTGACCGGCTTGATCCGGGAGGCGTGAAAGCGATGGGGTGTATCCGCATCGAGCGAGGCAACGAGCCGAACCGCCGAGGGATTGACGATCACGGTCAACCGGAAAAGGACCCACGATTTGGGGGCCAATTTCCAGAATCCACCAAGGGGAGATCCCTGGTGGAGAGCCACACCTTCTGCCCCACCTGGTAGGAGGCAGCCCGAGCGGTGGCGGTTAGCAGCAGCAGCATAGCGACCAGTGGCCCGCAGCAAAGCAGTTCTGGCCTGCGACCAGGTTTACGGCAGCGCCGGATGAATGCCTCCACCCGACGGATACACCGTGTCCTTCTCGTGCTCGGGAAACAGAGGGGGCTGGAAGCCGTAAGCACACTGGAAAGGGGAGAGTCCTGTGGCAGAGCTGACCAAGGTGTTGTGCGCATACTCAACCCACATGAGCTGTGAGGACCAGGAGGCAGGGTGTGAGGAGGCCATACAACGGAGCGCCGTCTCCATCTCTTGATTCATCCTCTCAGCTTGGCCGTTGGACTGGGGATGGTAGCCAGAGGACAGACTGATGGATGCTCCCAGGAGGCGGCAAAACTCCCCTCCAGAATGCTGGCGTGATTGGGGGCCACGATCCGGCCACACACGGCCAGTGGGGAGTCCGATGAGTCAATACGTGGTCCAGTAACAAACAGGCAGTCTCTTTGGCAGAGGGGAGTTTCGGCAGGGGCACAAAATGTGCCATTTTACTGAATCGATCTACCACTGTCAGGATGGTGGTGTGTCCTCCTGACAGTGGCAGACCGGTAACAAAGTCCAGAGAAATATGAGACCACGGGCGATGAGGCACAGGGAGGGGTCTCAGAAGGCCGGCAGGGCTTGTGAGGGGTCTTGTTCTGGCTACAGACGGGACAAGCGTTCACAAAGTCCCTGGTGTCCTCATCCAGGGTGGACCACCAGAACCGCCCCAGAACCTCCTTGGTTCGAGCTATCCCCTCGGATGACAGGTGAGACGGGAGTTGTGGGCCCACTGCAGCACCTCCGACCGGAACCCCTGAGGGACGAACAGGCGGTCCTGTGGACATGAGCTGGGTCCCGGCTGATTCTCCAGTGCGGCTTTGATCCGCTCCTCAATCTCCCAGGTAAAGGTGGCCAGGAGACGGGATGAGGGAAGAATATTGTCCGAGTGAGGGGAGTCCTCCTCACCCACAAAAAACTGTCTTGACAAGGCATCGGGCTTGACATTCCGGGAACCATGGCGATAGGAGAGCGTGAAGTTGAAAGCTGAGCGAAGAGGCCCACCGGGCTTGGCGCGGAATTCACCCGTTTGGCTGAGCGGATGTACTCGAGATTTTTATGGTCAGTCCAGACGAGAAAGGGATCTCTGGTACCCTCCAGCCAGTGTCGCCACTCCTCCAATGCTAGCTTCACCGCTAGCAATTCTCGATTCCCAATGTCATAATTCCTTTCCGCTGGCGACAGGCGTCTGGAGAAGAAAGCACAGGGGTGTAGCTTCCCATCTTCTGCCGAGCGTTGAGAGAGCACAGCCCCCACTCCCACATCGGAGGCGTCCACCTCCACCACGAACTGCCGGTCAGGGTCGGGGACGAGTAGGATGGGAGCTGTGCTGAGCGGTCTTTTCAGATGCTGGAAAGCCTTTTTCTGCATCCGTGGGCCAGCGGAACTGGGTCTTTGAAGAGGTGAGGGCAGTGAGAGGGGCAGCAATCGTGCTGTAGCCTCGAATGAAACGTCTGTAAAAGTTAGCGAACCCCAGGAACCGCTGCAGCTGCTTGCGGGAGTCAGGTACCGGCCAGGAGGATACAGCAGACACTTTGGTGGGGTCCATTTCCATGTGGTTATGACTGATGATGTAGCCCAGGAAGGTGACAGAAGGAGTGTGAAATTCACACTTCTCAGCCTTTACAAACAGTGAGTTTTCCAAAAGGCGCTGAAGGACTCTCTGAACATGATGAATGTGCTCTTGTTCGGACTGGGAAAAAATCAAAATATCGTCAAGATAGACGAAAACAAATTTGTTTAACATGTCTCTGAGCACATCGTTGATGAGAGCCTGGAAAACAGCTGGGGCGTTAGTGAGTCCGAATGGCATCACCAGGTATTCATAGTGTCCAGTGGGAGTGTTGAACGCCGTCTTCCACTCATCCCCCTGTCGAATGCGGACCAGGTGGTAGGCGTTGCGAAGATCTAGCTTGGTGAAGATAGTGGATCCCTGTAACAGCTCGAAGGCCGAGGCGCTGAGGGGAAGGGGTGGCGATTCTTCACTGCGTGATGTCGTTCAGACCCTGTAATCGATGCACGGTCTGAGCGAACCGTCTTTCTTTCCCACGAAGAAAAACCCGGCTCCCGCAGGTGACGAGGAGGGTCGGATGATACCGGAAGCCAGGGACTCAGAGATGTAAACCTCCATGGCCTCTCTCTCCGGTGCTGAAAGCGAGTAGAGACGGCCTTTGGGAGGAACAGACCCAGGCAGGAGATCGATGGCGCAGTCATAAGGTCTGTGAGGAGGTAGAGAGGTGGCTCTGGACTTGTTGAACACCTCCCGAAAGTCGTGGTAATCAGCGGGCACACCGGAGAGGTCTGGAGAGGAGCTGGAGCTGACAGACGGTGCGGGCGTGACTCTGCGTTGAAGGCATATCTGCTGGCAGGAGGAACTCCACGAGTGGATCGATCCTGTGGCCCAGTCTATGTGTGGGTTATGGCGTCGTAGCCATGGATATCCAAGAATCAGCGGAACATTGGGGGAATCCAGGACATGAAACTGGATGGTTTCTTGATGTTCACCTGCCAGGATCATGGAGAGGGGAACGGTCTGGTGAATGACGGTTCCCAGAAGATGTCCATCTAGAGCATGGGCCGGAACGGGACGGGGAAGGGGAACCTGCTCAATCCCCAGCTGACGGGCGGTAGTTCTTTATCGATGAGGTTGACGTCGGCCCCAGAGTCAGAAGGTAGCAGTGTGGGACCCCTCTTTTACCAGAAGCTGGACGTGAAACAGCGGTCGAGGGTTGGGGACAGAGTTCTGGGATCGGCTCAGCAGGATGCCCCTCTCGACTGCTGAGCCCTCCCTTTTACCGGGCATTTGGAGACAAAATGGCCGGCCTGACCACAGTAAAGGCAGAGATGTCCCCGTCGGCGTCTCTCCCGCTCCTCCGAAGACAGCCGGGTCTGACCCACCTGCATGGGCTCTGAACCCCCTGGAGCCGAAACTGGAGTCTGACCGGGAATCACCAGAGGACCTGGCTGACGAACCGGAACACGAAGAGCCCCCTCCTCCTGGCGTCGCTCTTTTCTCCTCGCCTGAATGCGTCTATCTAGCCTCGTGGTTATCTCAATGAGACCGTCCAGGGAATGAGGCAGATCAAACGACACCAGTTCGTCTTTTATATATGGGGCTAGACCGTTGAGAAATGCGTCACACTGAGCGGCAGAGTTCCAATCGCTCTGTCGAGCTTGAGTTCTGAATTTATGGCGAAATCCGCCACCGTGCGATCTCCCTGCACAAGTTGATTCAGCAGCCCCTGTGGCATCGGGCCCACGGAGACAGGTCCAAATACCTTGAAGCTCCTCGGAAAATGCATGAAACGATGCACAGGCTGGCGTGTTTCTCTCCCACTCCGCCCGTTTCTCTACAGGCGTGTTCTCTGCCCGTGAGGTGGTTGATGGCGAAGGCGACCCGAGCCCCCTCCGTGGCGAATGTGTGAGGTTGCAGGGCGAACAGGATCGAACAGTTGGTGAGAAATGGATTGCACCCCTCCGGGTCCCCGGCATAGCGTTCTGGCGCTCCCACACGCGGTTCTGACGTCATGCTGGGGGAGGGTGTAGGAGGAGGAGGAGGAGGAGCAGGAACGGCGTGCTGTGTTAGCGATGTAGCCATCTGCTGAACCTGGTTGGCTAACAAGGTTAGCGCCCGTTCGAGCTGATGCAGACTGACGAGCCTCCGCCGCGTTGGAGGTTAGCTGAGCCTCGTGTTGCTGGAGCATGCCCTCCACGCGGGACAGGCGGGACTGCAGAGCATTGGAGTCTGCTGGGTCCATGACTGGCCAGATTGTACTGTAACGGGTGGTGGTAGGACCCAGATGCAGTACACCAACAAGCTCGTTTAGTTGGTAATAACGTTTATGATAACCAACACAGAAATGGCTCAGCTTACAGACAAAGAGTTCGTTCTTCGAGCAGGAAGCCCTAGCAATGTCTCTGGGTTTCACACGAGGCGAAGAAACGAAGCTTGTACCCACAGTGGCTGGCGGGGAGGAAACCCCGTAGCTCCACGAGCCGTCTCCACGTGCAGGAACGCCGACTGGGATCGAGCAGAGGGATGGTCTGGGACAAGCAGGGGTTCGGTAACCAGGAAGTCCGTCCGCAGGTGTAACGGTACCGACAGGGATCAGGCAGGAGGATCGTCTTAGCCGAGCGAAGGAGTCTTTACCAGAAGAGCCGTCAGATCTCCGGAATGCCGAAACTGAATACGTGGTCGAGGACAAAGAGCAGGTAGGTCCGGGGGGAGTCAGGCGAGGAGAGCAGGTCAGGAACAGGCAGAGTCGGCAACGGGAGATCTGATAGAGATACGCTGGAAAGACATGCATTATGCAGAGGAACAATCTGGCAGAGAATGAGTGTGCTGGAGTGGCTTATATGCATGGTTGATTGGTGATCAGTTGCAGCTGTGTGGTGAGCAGGCTGGGGAGTTGGGCGTGGTTTGCAGGTGGAGTGAGCAGAGGGAGGGTGAGTGGAAAAATACCGGCAGCAGAGGAGGGGGAGAGGGCAGGCAGGTATACACCATGACAGGTTGGCATATTTATCCCTCTATCTTCAGATAAATGTTACCTAAAGCAAGGGAATCTGTTGCCAAACAAAACCATAGACCTGCCAGGAGAGACACAGTCTATCACCGTGTCCCCCCCAAAAGGATTGTAATTTATGTATATATCCATTTTGTTGTTTTTGGACTTTCAGTTGTTAATATATAATGTATGTATTTATTTTTTATGTCAGTGCTTATCAGTTTAGAGCAGTGGCGAGGATGCAGAATCAGAGCCATGTGAAACAAATCACAGCCGCTGGCAAAGCAGAAAAGTATTCTCTGTGGTGTCACTATATTCCCTAGATGTGGACTCATATATAATACACGACTTACTGTACACATAACATTGGATCAAACGAAATCGTCCTCCTCGTGTTTTACCGTTCTCATGTCAGTTTTCTACTCTGTCACAACTTCCTCTAAACCACTTTGTTTTGATTCTCTCTCCTCAGCCATAGACTGTGTCATGTCAGAGTGGACCGAGTGGTCAGAGTGCAACAAGTCCTGTGGGAAGGGTCATACCATCCGGACGCGCATGGTGAAGCTGGAGCCACAGTTTGGAGGAGACCCGTGTCCTGAAACCATCCAGAGGAAGAAGTGTAAGATCAGGAAGTGCAACCGAGGACAAGCAAACAGTGACGAGAAGAAACGACGCAAGGAACAGCGTGAGAAGAGGAGAAGCAAACAGGGCAGAGCTGAGGTCGCCTCAGAGCATCCGGGTCAGTATTCACCCTCATCACATTAAAGGGACAGACTTTCTGAAGTGGGGTTGTGTGAGATATTTAAGATAGGATGGGGTAGACTTTATTCTCCTAGTGGTAAATTTGCCTTCAGCGTGTGCATTGTGAACAGAGTAAAAACAATAATACATACACCCGAACACAGTAAAACACAACCACAAAAAGAACAATTACATACAGTCATCACTTGCACATGCCCATCATGAAAAATGTGCACATATTCCAACAACACTGCGCTCAACAGAAAAATAAGAAAAAAGACCTAACACATTTGATCATGGGTGGCGTTGAGGGCTTTCATGGACAGTAGGACAAGGAAGTTTTTGAAGCAGTTGTGTCTGTTTAGGGGGACTCTGCACCGTCTGCCAAAGGGGAGGAGCTTATTTTTGATACGCCTCCGGTGACATGGAAGCTGAGCTGCTTCTGCTGTGGACAGAGTCACCAAGAAAACGTATTTTAGCCAACTAAAAAGGTCCCATCTAAATCAAAATCAGATTATGTGTATGCTATTTTGAGAGTATTTTCACTACTTGACCTTGATGTCAGGCAGGGAATTTCCACTGAAAAATGACGCAATTTTCTTACTTTCTTCAAAGCCAGACTTCATCAGAAAAACTGTGATTTTATATCGCTGAACCCAGGAGCATCTGGTCTGCCTCTGCCTCAAACAGTTATTTTGTTTATGTTATTGTGTGACTTTGGTGTTTTAAAGGGTTAGTTCAGATTCAGTTAAGTCACATAATAACACAAACTCACTGATTGAGAGCAGCAGCTCTCATGTTCAGCAAGCTAAAACGACTGTTTTCGTCGATGGAGTTTGGTGGTTTTGACAAGAGCATAGATGGGGAACTGAAGCCATTGGTGGCTTTCCTATTCAAACGGGTTGTCAGATGGAAATGTAAAGCACTGAAAATAATCTCAGTATAGCATGCACTTAATGAACTGATACTGAATTTTTAGGTGAGATGTTTTTTAAGTGGCTAAAACACGTTTTGTTGCTCACTTCCACTTTCAGCAGTACATTGCTTAGCTTCCATGTCGGACTCTTGTCTGCTTCTTCAAACTGGGGATGTGCAGCCTGACATCTACTGAAGAAAATTCACTGAGTATAGATTATTACTCCATACAATTTCACTTCAAAAAATCTGAACTATACCTTTAAGAACTACAGCGCAACACAGATAATTAAAAAGAATAATAATCTGAAAGAAGCATAATTCTGATGGTCTCTCACATTCCCTTTGCCTTGATCTCTATCTTCAGGGTGTAAAATGAGGCCATGGTCGAGTTGGACAGAATGTACCAAGCTGTGCGGTGGAGGAATTCAAGAACGGCTCATGACAGTGAAGCAGAGGTTTAAGACTGCGCAGCTGTCCAGCTGCAAAGACAGAAAGGAGATCAGGGCTTGTAATGTGCACCCCTGCTAGGGAGGAGGAGGGGAACGGGGTGGTGTGGAAGGGAGGGAGGGTACAGTGGAGCTGGGAACAGGGCAGGGCATGGCACACTGTCGCTCTATGATCCAATGCACTCTGTTTAGGGCTGAAATGGCACATGCTTGAATCTGTCTTGGTTAAATCCAGAGCTCGGGTCAGTTTTCATCAAAAGAAGATGAACTTAAAGATCTCACTGGAAAACTCTGGATTCAAACTCGGCTGATTCTTCAGTGCTTTCAAACTGGCTCTTATACACAGACGATTCTTTTGCAAGATTACTGTAAACTTGTTGTGGTATAATATATCTTGGAAAAAATGATTATAAAATATAAATTGATTTAATAATAAGATAAAGAACTGTTATATCTTGTGGTATCCTTAAGTAGTACAGTATACTCCAGACTTTAAAGCACAGGTGCCCAGCCATTCCAGTGTTTTATACGCCTTCAATTGTTCAGTTGTTTCTAGGACACAAAATGCCCAGTTGGCTTTTTACCCAGCTATATTGTTGTACATGTAGATTCACCACGATTGAGATCTATATGATTTTGAGCATTATTAGAAGATTTTGTTTTTGTTTTTTTGCTGTGTAATTTTTTGATAAGAATGTGTCCCAAGATTCTTACCAAAGTCTTGTGTAGATGTTTTATAGATGTCTTCTCCTCCTTTTCTTTATCTCTGTTCCTCTAACATATTAATATTTTGGAATAATATCACCTTTACAATAAAAGTAAATGTGACAACTTGTCACCTGGATCAGTCCTTTTATTTTGGTAGGTAAAGTCTAGTGAAGGCTGTTGATGGTTTACACATTTGCTGCCACTAGATGGCAATAACTAACTTAAAAACTTTTGCCTCTCATTAGGAAACGGGTCATTCCTGAGGATGTAGTTGCTGACTTATCCCCCACCCCCACCCCCAATACCTCTCCAATGATATAGTAGCAACATTCAGAATTACAGGTGGGTATTTCATTCATTCTTCTATTGTAATTTGGTCAGTGGTGGAAGTAGTACTTAGCATTTACTTTAGTAAAAACAGCAATATCACAATGTAGAAATACTCTGTTACAAAGTAAACTTCTGCATTTAAAATCTGTCTTTAAAAAAGTATAAAACTAAACTATATATATATATATATTTATATATGCTTACTCATGCAGAGTGGTCTATTTCAGAAAAATGTAATTATATTATTATATGCATCCCTTGAAGGTTGCAGCTGGTGAAAGTGGCACTAATTTTAATTACCTTATATACTGCTTTATAGCTTAATCTTTAATTATTTTATTGAGTGACTAAATTTAAGTAATAAATGTAGTGTGGAGTTAAGTGTCCATTATTTCCCTTTGAAAAATACTGGAGTATAAGTATAAAGTATTGGTAACACAAAGTGCAGTAAAAAATAGTGAAAAACAAATATAACAAATATTTTTTGTTTATTAAAAAAGGTCCCAGGGGGTTTGTGCCTAGCCTTGAGGATGCAAAATTGTTATTTTCCACCACTGAATTTAGTATACAGATAATGCTTGAAAACTGTCTGAAACTGATAAGGATAATATGAAGCACTTTATAATTCATGCAGTAGTATTAGTACTTCTAGTGAAAGGCGGTAGAGCGAGAAAATAATTTGACAGTTATGTCTGTCTTGTAAGAAACTGAGGGGCTTACAAAGGTCTTTTATCACTCTGTAGAGAGGGTGTTCTCTCTTTAAAGTGTGTTGTGTATGTAATCTGCATGTGCTGGCTGATATCCACCCCACCCTCCCCACCCTCCCTACTCTCTGGTGTAGGTGGGGGGAGGGGATAGTGTGAGGCTTTCCTCACTGTGGGGACAGGGGTGAAAAATTCAATACACACATCACAATGCCATTCCTGTTTCCATGCCAACACAACTACACATGGGGAAGGCCTACACACTTCTCAAGCGTTGGAAGCATGGAAGGGGAATTATTATGGTCGTGATTGAGCTGTTAAAACAGAGACTGCTATGGAGTCTGTGACGTGTGCATGGTTTAAAAAAAAAAAGAAAAGAGAAAGCGATGGACAAAGGATGCGTGTTTGTTTATCTTTCTGTGTGATCTGGATGGAAACCCCTCTAGACTCCATCCAGTCTAGTGCAGTGCAGGCTGTTGGTTATTCTGAGCTCAGACTCAGACTGGAAATCTACTCAAAGCTGCAGTTATACCAGTAGACCTTTCACGTCTCTGTTGTGATGAGTTTCCTCTGTTTGTGGACTCATTATGAATATTTGTATTCAGGGGGCAGGCCACGCTGGTGACATGAAAACTGAACTCTCCAACCTCTTCCTCATTTAGCCTGTTTCTCACTGAGCTTCAAATGTTTTAATTAGTGTGGAGAAAATTTAGGTCCATGATGTGACGATAGAAGGGCTTTGTCACATAAGTTAGATAGCATCCTTTAGCATCACTCATCTGAAACATCACCTTTTTGATAGACTAGTTTAAATTTTGTGAGGCAAGAGCAAGTTCTATGTACTGTTACTGCAACACCGTATCCTTATTTCAACACTGATGGAAGCAGTGTGCTGTGGGTTTGTGCATAAGAGGTTAATTTACAGTATTTATGGATTATCAGTCATGCTCTGTGAGCTTAATACTAACTTCTGCATTCTAACATGCTGGTAACATGCTGATGTTTGGCAGGCATATGCTTACTATGGTTTCATGCTAAAATTTGCGAAGCAGCAGATGTCATTAGTTTTGCACAGGTTGGCTATATTTGGTCATAAACCAAAGCATTGGACAGAATCCCCAACATAAGATGGATAGCTGAAAAATTGTAAATAAAAAATATGATATGGAGCAAATAACCTGTAGATAAGAGGTCAAGCTGAAAGACATTGAGAGAAAAGGGAGAAGTGGATAATATTTACAGGTCAATGACAAAAAAAAGAGAAAGAACCGCTGAAGAAGTCAAATGTATTATTATTATTATTATTATTATTATTATTATTATTATTATTATTATTATTATTTTGGAGGGAAAAGCTATACAAATATATAGTGTATTTTCAAATACTGTGTTCTAAACACACAATTTGGCATGTCCCAAAAACACCTCAAAACAGCATAAAATAGTGTGCTGAGACACGCCATAGCATTAAAACGTGCAAATATGGCCAAGAACACCATAATATAGCATATAAAAAAACTAACTGAAAAAGCAAGGTTATAGAATGGCAAAAATGTCAAAATTTGACATGTCCCAAAAACAGCTAAAATGCTCTCAAAACAGCATAAAATATCGTGCTCAGATACGCCCTAGCCTTAAAATGTATAAAAATGGCCAAAAACAACTTTAAAAAACATGTCGAAAAATTGACTAAGAGAGCAAGGCTATAGTATGCCAAAAATGTAAAACTGGACATGTCCCAAAAACAACTAAAAAGCTCTCAAAACAGCAAAAAAAATAGCGTGCTGAGATACGCCCTAGCATTAAAACTTTTAAAAATGGCCAAAAACACCATAATATAGCATGTCCAAAAAATGACCCAAAGAGCAAGGCTATAGTATGGCAAAAATGTCAAAATTGGTCATGTCCAAAAAACCACTAAAAAGACCTCAAAACAGCAAAAAAAATTGCGTGCTGAGATACGCCCTAGCATTAAAACGTATAAAAATGGCCAAAAACAACATAATATAGCATATCCAAAAAATGACCGAAATAGCAAGGCTATAGTATGGCAAAAATGTCAAAATTGGACATGTTCCAAAAACAGCTAAAAAGCCCTCAAAACAGCGTAAATTAACGTGCTGAGTCACGCCCTAGCATTAAAACGTATAAAAATGGCCAAAAACAACATAATATAGCATGTTGAAAAACTAACCAAAAAAGCAAGGCTATAGTATGGCAAAAATGTCAAAATTTGACATGTCCCAAAAACAGCTAAAAAGACCTCAAAACAGCATAAAATAGCGTGCTGAGATACGCCCTAGCATTAAAACATATAAAAATGGCCAAAAACAACTTAAAAAATCACGTCGAAAAATTGACCGAAAGAGCAAGTCTATAGTATGGCAAAAATATCAAAATTGGACATGTTCCAAAAACAGCTAAAAAGCCCTCAAAACAGCGTACATTAACGTGCTGAGTCACGACCAAGCATTAAAACGTATAAAAATGGCCAAAAACAACATAATATAGCATGTCCAAAAATTGACCAAAAGAGCAAGGCTATAGTATGGCAAAAATGTCAAAATTTGACTTGTCCAGAAAACAGCTAAAAAGACCTCAAAACAGCATAAAATAGCGTGCTGAGACATGCCCTAGCATTAAAACGTATAAAAATGGCCAAAAACAACTTAAAAAAGCATGTCGAAAAATTGACCGAAAGAGCAAGGCAAAAATGTCAAAATTTGACATGTCCCAAAAACAGCTAAAAAGACCTCAAAACAGCATAAAATAGCGTGCTCAGACACGCCCTAGCATTAAAACGTATAAAAATGGCCAAAAACAACTTAAAAAAGCATGTCGAAAAACTGACCGAAAGAGCAAGGCTATAGTATGGCAAAAATGTCAAAATTTGACATGTCCCAAAAACAGCTAAAAAGACCTCAAAACAGCATAAAATAGCCTGCTGAGATACGCCCTAGCATTAAAAATTATAAAAATGGCCAAAAACGACTTAAAAAAGCATGTCGAAAAATTGACTGAAAGAGCAAGGCTATAGCATGGCAAAAATGTCAAAATTTGGCATGTCCCAAAAACAACTAAAAAGCTCTCAAAACAGCAAAAAAATAGCGTGCTGAGATACGCCCTAGCATTAAAACTTTTAAAAATGGCCAAAAACACCATAATACAGCATGTCCAAAAAATGATCCAAAGAGCAAGGCTATAGTATGGCAAAAATGTCAAAATTGGACATGTCACAAAAACACTTAAAAAGCTCTCAAGACAGCAAAAAAATAGCGTGCTGAGATACGCCCAAGCATTAAAACGTATAAAAATGGCCAAAAACACCATAATATAACATGTTCAAAAAATGACCCAAAGAGCAAAGCTATAGTATGGCAAAAATGTCAGAATTGGACATGTCCCAAAAACTGCTAAAAAGCCCTCAAAACAGCATGAAATAGTGTGTTGAGACATGCCCTAGCATTAAAAGGTATCAAAACGGCCAAAAAGAACATAATATAGCATGTCCAAAAAATGACCCAAAGAGCAAGGCTATAGTATGGCAAAAATATCAAAATTGGACATGTTCCAAAAACAGCTAAAAAGCCCTCAAAACAGCGTAAATTAACGTGCTGAGTCACAACCTAGCATTAAAACGCATAAAAATGGCCAAAAACAACATAATATAGCATGTTGAAAAACTAACCGAGAAAGCAAGGCTATAGTATGGCAAAAATGTCAAAATTTGACATGTCCCAAAAACAGCTAAAAAGACCTCAAAACAGCATAAAATAACGTGCTGAGACACGCCCTAGCATTAAAACGTGCAAATATGGCCCAAAACACCATAATATAGCATGTGGAAAAAATAACTGAAAAAGCAAGACTATAGTATGGCAAAAATGTCAATATTGGTCATGTCCCAAAAACAGCTAAAAAGCCCTCAAAACAGCGCAAATTAACGTGCTGAGTCACGACCAAGCATTAAAACGTATAAAAATGGCCAAAAACAACATAATATAGCATGTCGAAAAATTGACCAAAAGAGCAAGGCTATAGTATAGCAAAAATGTCAAAATTTGACATGTCCTAAAAAAAGCTAAAAAGACCTCAAAACAGCATAAAATAGCGTGCTGAGACATGCCCTAGCATTAAAACGTATAAAAATGGCCAAAAACACTTAAAAAAGCATGTCGAAAAATTTACCAAAAGAGCAAGGCTATAGTATGGCAAAAATGTCAAAATTGGTCAATCCCAAAAACAGCTAAAAAGTCCTCAAAACAGCATAAAATACCGTGCTGAGACATGCCCTAGCATTAAAACGTGTAAAAATGTCCAAAAACAACTTAAAAAAGCATGTCGAAAAATTGACCAAAAGAGCAAGGCTATAGTATGGCAAAAATGTCAAAATTTGGCATGTCCCAAAAACAGCTAAAAAGACCTCAAAACAGCATAAAATAGCGTGCTGAGATACGCCCTAGCATTAAAAATTATAAAAATGGCCAAAAACGACTTAAAAAATCATGTCGAAAAATTGACCGAAAGAGCAAGGCTATAGCATGGCAAAAATGTCAAAATTTGGCATGTCCCAAAAACAGCTAAAAAGTCCTCAAAACAGCATAAAATAGCCTGCTGAGACACGCCTTAGCATTAAAACGTGCAAATATGGCCAAAAACACCATAATATTGCATGTCCAAAAACTGACCGAAAGAGCAAGGCAATGTATGGCAAAAATGTCAAAATTTGGCATGTCCCAAAAACAGCTAAAAAGACCTCAAAACAGCATAAAATACCGTGTTGAGACATGTCCTAGCATTAAAACGTATAAAAATGTCCAAAAACAACTTAAAAAAGCATGTCGAAAAATTGGCCGAAAGAGCAAGGCTATAGTATGGCAAAAATGTCAAAATTAGTCATGTCCCAAAAACAGCTAAAAAGTCCTCAAAACAGCATAAAATACCGTGTTGAGACATGTCCTAGCATTAAAACATATAAAAATGTCCAAAAACAACTTCAAAAAGCAAGTTGAAAAATTGACAAAAAGAGCAAGGCTATAGTATGGCAAAAATGTCAAAATTTGACATGTCCCAAAAACAGCTAAAAAGACCTCAAAACAGCATAAAATAGCATGCTGAGATACGCCCTAGTATTAAAAATGATAAAAAATGGCCAAAAACAACATAATATAGCATGTTGAAAAATTGACCGAAAGAGCAAGGCTATAGTATGGCAAAAATGTCAAAATTTGACATGTCCCAAAAACAGCTAAAAAGACCTCAAAACAGCATAAAATAGTGTGCTGAGACATGCCCTAGCATTAAAACGTATAAAAATGTCCAAAAAGAACTTAAAAAAGACACATATTAGCATTAAAATATGTAAAAATGGCCAAGAGCAACATAATATAGCATGTCCAAAAAATGACCCTAAAGCAATGCTATAGCATATTACTATCCTATTGACTGTTCACCATCTTGTTTCTGCACTATGCTAATCCCGTTTCCTTTCCGGAGTATTCCTGCTCTTGTTTCCTAGCTTTCCCGGATCCTGGCCGCAACCCTGCCTGTGCTTGATCGTTGTGATATCTGTGTAGGCACTGTGCTCGCCCTGATCGTGCTCTTGGTCCTGGTTGCGGCGATACTGTGATCATGCCTGTGGACACCTCTGTATCAATATATGCATGAGCCTCTTATCAACACCCACAATATCATCATAGAGTGCATTTGATAATTTCACACCTATTGTTATTGTATAATGACATGTGTCTGTTTTGTTTATTGCTGTGCCCCCCCCTTTCTCTTTCCTTTTTGCCACAAACGCATTTCATTTGTTATTTAAGACATCTATGACACGTCTGCTCGTCCTGGAGGAGGGATCCATCATCATCCTCTGCCATTGGTTTCTTCCTTTTCTTTTTCAGGAGTTTGTCCTTGGGTGATGTGAGGGTTTAAGGGCAGAGTGATGTCGTACAATGTAAAGCCCTCTGAAGCAAACCATGTTTTGTGATAATGGGCTCTATGAATAAACTTGACTTGACTTGACTAGTGTGGAAAATTTTGAAATTTGAAATGTCCCAAAAACAAATAAGAAGACCTCAGAACAACATAAAATAAAGTGCCAAGACATGCCATAGCATTAAAATGTTTAAAAACAGCCCAGAAACACATAACATTGCATGTCGAAATAATGACCAAAAGAGCAAGGCTATAGTATGGCAAAAATGTCAAAATTGGACATGTCCCCAAAACAGCTTAAAAGACCTCAAAACAGCATAAAACAACGTGCCGAGACACGCCATAGCATTAAAACTTGTCAAAGTGGCCCAAAACAACATGATATAGCATGTCCAAAAAATGACCCGAAGAGCAAGGCTATAGTATGGCAAAAATGTCAAAACTGGTCATGTCCCAAAAACCGATAAAAACACCTCAAAACAGCATAAAATAGCGTGCTCAGACACACCCTACCATTAAAACGTATAAAAATGGCCAAAAACAACATAATGTAGTATGTCCAAAAACTGACCGAAAGAGCAAGGCTATAGTATGGCAAAAATGTCAAAATTTGGCATGTCCCAAAAACAGCTAAAAAGACTTCAAAATAGCATAACATAGCGTGCTGAGACATGCCCCAGCATTAAAACGTATAAAAATGTCCAAAAACAACTTAAAGAAGCATGTCGAAAAATTGACCGAAAGAGCAAGGCTATAGTATGGCAAAAATGTCAAAATTTGACATGACCCCAAAACAGCTAAAAAGAACTTAAAACAGCATGAAATAGCGTGCTGAGACATGCCCCAGCATTAAAACGTGCAAATATGGCCAAAAACACCATAATATTGCATGTCCAAAAACTGACCGAAAGAGCAAGGCTATAGTATGGCAAAAATGTCAAAATTTGGCATGTCCCCAAAACAGCTAAAAAGACCTCAAAACAGCATAAAATACCGTGTTGAGACATGTCCTAGCATTAAAACGTATAAAAATGTCCAAAAACAACTTAAAAAAGCATGTCGAAAAATTGACAAAAATAGTAAGACTATAGTATGGCAAAAATGTCAAAATTTGACATGTCCCAAAAACAGCTAAAAAGACCTCAAAACAGCATAAAATAGCGTGCTGAGACATGCCCTAGCATTAAAACGTGTAAAAATGTCCAAAAACAACTTAAAGAAGCATGTCGAAAAATTAACCAAAATAGCAAGGCTATAGTATGGCAAAAATGTCAAAATTGGTCATGTCCCAAAAACAGCTAAAAAGTCCTCAAAACAGCATAAAATACCGTGTTGAGACATGTCCTAGCATTAAAACATATAAAAATGTCCAAAAACAACTTCAAAAAGCATGTCGAAAAATTGACCTAAAGAGCAAGGCTATAGTATGGCAAAAATGTCAAAATTTGACATGACCCCAAAACAGCTAAAAAGAACTTAAAACAGCATAAAATAGCGTGCTGAGACACGCCTTAGCATTAAAACGTGCAAATATGGCCAAAAACACCATAATATTGCATGTCCAAAAACTGACCGAAAGAGCAAGGCTATAGTATGGCAAAAATGTCAAAATTTGGCATGTCCCAAAAACAGCTAAAAAGACCTCAAAACAGCATAAAATACCGTGTTGAGACATGTCCTAGCATTAAAACGTATAAAAATGTCCAAAAACAACTTAAAAAAGCATGTTGAAAAATTGACAAAAATAGTAAGACTATAGTATGGCAAAAATGTCAAAATTGGTCATGTCCCAAAAACAGCTAAAAAGACCTCAAAACAGCATAAAATAGCGTGCTGAGACATGCCCTAGCATTAAAACATGTAAAAATGTCCAAAAAACACTTAAAAAAGCATGTCGAAAAATTGACCAAAAGAGCAAGGCTATAGTATGGCAAAAATGTCAAAATTTGACATGTCCCAAAAACAGCTAAAAAGACCTCAAAACAGCATAAAATAGCGTGCTGAGACATGCCCTAGCATTAAAACGTATAAAAATGTCCAAAAAACACTTAAAAAAGCATGTCGAAAAATTGACCAAAAGAGCAAGGCTATAGTATGGCAAAAATGTCAAAATTTGGCATGTCCCAAAAACAGCTAAAAAGACCTCAAAACAGCATAAAATAGCGTGCTGAGACATGCCCTAGCATTAAAACGTATAAAAATGTCCAAAAAACACTTAAAAAAGCATGTTGAAAAATTGACAAAAAGAGCAAGGCTATAGTATGGCAAAAATGTCAAAATTTGACATGTCCCAAAAACAGCTAAAAAGACCTCAAAACAGCATAAAATAGCGTACTGAGACATGCCCTAGCATTAAAACGTATAAAAATGTCCAAAAAATACTTAAAAAAGCATGTCGAAAAATTGACCAAAAGAGCAAGGCTATAGTATGACAAAAATGTCAAAATTTGACATGTCCCAAAACAACTAAAAAGACCTCAAAACAGCATAAAATACCGTGTTGAGACATGTCCTAGCATTAAAACGTGTAAAAAAGTCCAAAAACACTTAAAAAGCATGTCCAAAAACTGACAGAAAGATCAAGGCTATAGTATGTCAAAATTTGGCATGTCCCAAAAACAGCTAAAAAGACCTCAATACAGCATAAAATAGCGTGCTGAGACATGCCCTAGCATTAAAACGTGTAAAAATGTCCAAAAAACACTTAAAAAAGCATGTCGAAAAATTGACCGAAAGAGCAAGGCTATAGTATGGCAAAAATGTCAAAATTTGACATGTCCCAAAAACAGCTAAAAAGACCTCAAAACAGCATAAAATACTGTGTTGAGACATGTCCTAGCATTAAAATGTATAAAAATGTCCAAAAAACACTTAAAAAAGCATGTCGAAAAATTGACAAAAAGAGCAAGGCTATAGTATGGCAAAAATGTCAAAATTGGTCATGTCCCAAAAACAGCTAAAAAGTCCTCAAAACAGCATAAAATACCGTGTTGAGACATGTCCTAGCATTAAAACGTATAAAAATGTCCAAAAACAACTTAAAAAAGCAAGTTGAAAAATTGACAAAAGAGCAAGGCTATAGTATGGCAAAAATGTCAAAATTTGACATGTCCCAAAAACAGCTAAAAAGACCTCAAAACAGCATAAAATAGCGTGCTGAGACATGCCCTAGCATTAAAACGTGTAAAAATGTCCAAAAAACACTTAAAAAAGCATGTCGAAAAATTGACCAAAAGAGCAAGGCTATAGTATGGCAAAAATGTCAAAATTTGACATGTCCCAAAAACAGCTAAAAAGTCCTCAAAACAGCATAAAATACCGTGTTGAGACATGTCCTAGCATTAAAACATATAAAAATGTCCAAAAACAACTTCAAAAAGCATGTCAAAAAATTAACCAAAATAGCAAGGCTATAGTATGGCAAAAATGTCAAAATTTGACATGTCCCAAAAACAGCTAAAAAGACCTCAAAACAGCATAAAATAGCGTGCTGAGACATGTCCTAGCATTAAAACGTATAAAAATGTCCAAAAAACACTTAAAAAAGCATGTCGAAAAATTGACAAAAAGAGCAAGGCTATAGTATGGCAAAAATGTCAAAATTGGTCATGTCCCAAAAACAGCTAAAAAGTCCTCAAAACAGCATAAAATACCGTGTTGAGACATGTCCTAGCATTAAAATGTATAAAAATGTCCAAAAACAACTTCAAAAAGCATGTCGAAAAATTGACAAAAAGAGCAAGGCTATAGTATGGCAAAAATGTCAAAATTTGACATGTCCCAAAAACAGCTAAAAAGACCTCAAAACAGCATAAAATAGCGTGCTGAGACATGCCCTAGCATTAAAACGTATAAAAATGTCCAAAAAACACTTAAAAAAGCATGTCGAAAAATTGACAAAAAGAGCAAGGCTATAGTATGGCAAAAATGTCAAAATTGGTCATGTCCCAAAAACAGCTAAAAAGTCCTCAAAACAGCATAAAATACCGTGTTGAGACATGTCCTAGCATTAAAACGTATAAAAATGTCCAAAAACAACTTAAAAAAGCATGTCGAAAAATTAACCAAAAGAGCAAGGCTATAGTATGGCAAAAATGTCAAAATTCGACATGTCCCAAAAACAGCTAAAAAGACCTCAAAACAGCATAAAATACAGTGCTGAGACATGCCCTAGCATTAAAACATATAAAAATGTCCGAAAACACTTAAAAAAGCATGTCGAAAAATTGCCCAAAAGAGCAAGGCTATAGTATGGCAAAAATGTCAAAATTGGTCATGTCCCAAAAACAGCTAAAAAGTCCTCAAAACAGCATAAAATACCGTGTTGAGACATGTCCTAGCATTAAAACGTATAAAATGTCCAAAACAACTTAAAAAGCATGTCGAAAAATTGACCAAAAGAGCAAGGCTATAGTATGGCAAAAATGTCAAAATTTGACATGTCCCAAAAACAGCTAAAAAGACCTCAAAACAGCATAAAATAGCGTGCTGAGACATGCCCTAGCATTAAAACGTGCAAATATGGCCAAAAACACCATAATATTGCATGTCCATAAACTGACCGAAAGAGCAAGGCTATAGTATGGCAAAAATGTCAAAATTGGTCATGTCCCCAAAACCGCTGAAAAGACCTCAAAACAGCATAAAATACCGTGCTGAGACATACCCTAGCATTAAAACATATAAAAATGTCCAAAAACAACTTAAAAAAGCATGTCAAAAAATTGACAAAAAGAGCAAGGCTATAGTATGGCAAAAATGTCAAAATTTGACATATCCCAAAAACAGCTAAAAAGACCTCAAAACAGCATAAAATACTGTGTTGAGACATGTCCTAGCATTAAAACATATAAAAATGTCCAAAAACAACTTAAAAAGCATGTCGAAAAATTGACAAAAGAGCAAGGCTATAGTATGGCAAAAATGTCAAAATTTGACATGTCCCAAAAACAGCTAAAAAGACCTCAATACAGCATAAAATAGCGTGCTGAGACATGCCCTAGCATTAAAACGTGTAAAAATGTCCAAAAAACACTTAAAAAAGCATGTCGAAAAATTGACAAAAAGAGCAAGGCTATAGTATGGCAAAAATGTCAAAATTGGTCATGTCCCAAAAACAGCTAAAAAGTCCTCAAAACAGCATAAAATACCGTGTTGAGAAATGCCCTAGCATTAAAACGTATAAAAAAGACCAAAAACAACTTAAAAAAGCATGTCGAAAAATTGACAAAAAGAGCAAGGCTATAGTATGGCAAAAATGTCAAAATTTGACATGTCCCAAAAACAGCTAAAAAGACCTCAAAACAGCATAAAATAGCGTGCTGAGACATGCCCTAGCATTAAAACGTATAAAAATGTCCAAAAACACTTAAAAAGCATGTCGAAAAATTGACCAAAAGAGCAAGGCTATAGTATGGCAAAAATGTCAAAATTTGACATGTCCCAAAAACAGCTAAAAAGTCCTCAAAACAGCATAAAATACCGTGTTGAGACATGTCCTAGCATTAAAACGTATAAAACTGTCCGAAAACAACTTAAAAAAGCATGTCGAAAAATTGACCAAAAGAGCAAGGCTATAGTATGGCAAAAATGTCAAAATTTGACATGTCCCAAAAACAGCTAAAAAGTCCTCAAAACAGCATTAAATACCGTGTTGAGACATGTCCTAGCATTAAAACATATAAAACTGTCCGAAACAACTTAAAAAGCAAGTCGAAAAATTGACCAAAAGAGCAAGGCTATAGTATGGCAAAAATGTCAAAATTTGACATGTCCCAAAAACAGCAAAAAAGACCTCAAAACAGCATAAAATAGCGTGCTGAGACATGCCCTAGCATTAAAACGATGTAAAAATGTCCAAAAAAACACTTAAAAAAGCATGTCGAAAAATTGACCAAAAGAGCAAGGCTATAGTATGGCAAAATGTCAAAATTTGACATGTCCCAAAAACAGCTAAAAGACCTCAATACAGCATAAAATAGCGTGCTGAGACATGCCCTAGCAGTAAAACGTGTAAAAAAGGTCCAAAAAACACTTAAAAAGCATGTCGAAAAATTGACAAAAAGAGCAAGGCTATAGTATGGCAAAATGTCAAAATTGGTCATGTCCAAAAAACAGCTAAAAGTCCTCAAAACAGCATAAAATACCGTGTTGAGACATGTCCTAGCATTAAAACGTATAAAACTGTCCGAAAACAACTTAAAAAAGCATGTCGAAAAATTGACCAAAAGAGCAAGGCTATAGTATGGCAAAAATGTCAAAATTTGACATGTCCCAAAAACAGCTAAAAAGACCTCAAAACAGCATAAAATAGCGTGCTGAGACATGCCCTAGCATTAAAACGTATAAAATGTCCAAAAACACTTGAAAAAGCAAGTCGAAAAATTGACCAAAAGAGCAAGGCTATAGTATGGGAAAAATGTCAAAATTGGTCATGTCCCAAAAACAGCTAAAAAGTCCTCAAAACAGCATAAAATACCGTGTTGAGACATGTCCTAGCATTAAAATGTATAAAATGTCCAAAACAACTTCAAAAAGCATGTCGAAAAATAGACAAAAAGAGCAAGGCTATAGTATGGCAAAAATGTCAAAATTTGACATGTCCCAAAAACAGCTAAAAAGTCCTCAAAACAGCATAAAATACTGTGTTGAGACATGCCCTAGCATTAAAACATATAAAAATGGCCAAAAACAACTTAAAAAAGCATGTCGAAAAATTTACCAAAAGAGCAAGGCTATAGTATGGCAAAAATGTCAAAATTTGACATGTCCCAAAAACAGCTAAAAGACCTCAAAACAGCATAAAATAGCGTGCTGAGACATGCCCTAGCATTAAAAAGTGTAAAAATGTCCAAAAAACACTTAAAAAGCATGTTGAAAAATTGACAAAAAGAGCAAGGCTATAGTATGGCAAAAATGTCAAAATTTGACATGTCCCAAAAACAGCTAAAAGACCTCAAAACAGCATAAAATAGCGTGCTGAGACATGCCCTAGCATTAAAACGTGTAAAAATGTCCAAAAACACTTAAAAAAGCATGTCGAAAAATTGACCAAAAGAGCAAGGCTATAGTATGGCAAAATGTCAAAATTTGACATGTCCCAAAAACAGCTAAAAAGACCTCAAAACAGCATAAAATAGCGTGCTGAGACATGCCCTAGCATTAAAACGTATAAAATGTCCAAAAACACTGAAAAAAGCATGTCGAAAAATTGACAAAAAGAGCAAGGCTATAGTATGACAAAAATGTCAAAATTGGTCATGTCCAAAAAACAGCTAAAAAGTCCTCAAAACAGCATAAAATACCGTGTTGAGACATGTCCTAGCATTAAAACGTATAAAAATGTCCAAAAACAACTTCAAAAAGCATGTCGAAAAATTGACCAAAAGAGCAAGGCTATAGTATGGCAAAAATGGCAAAATTTGAAATGTCCCAAAAACAGCTAAAAAGACCTCAAAACAGCATAAAATAGCGTGCTGAGAAATGTCCTTGCATTAAAACGTGCAAATATGGCCAAAAACACTTAAAAAGCATGTCGAAAAATTGACCAAAAGAGCAAGGCTATAGTATGGCAAAATGTCAAAATTTGACATGTCCCAAAAACAGCTAAAAAGACCTCAAAACAGCATAAAATAGCGTGCTGAGACATGCCCTAGCATCAAAACGTATAAAAATGTCCAAAAACACTTAAAAAAGCATGTCGAAAAATTGACAAAAGAGCAAGGCTATAGTATGGCAAAATGTCAAAATTGGTCATGTCCCAAAACAGCTAAAAAGTCCTCAAAACAGCATAAAATACCGTGTTGAAACATGTCCTAGCATTAAAACGTATAAAAATGTCCAAAAACAACTTAAAAAAGCAAGTCGAAAAATTGACCAAAAGAGCAAGGCTATAGTATGGCAAAAATGTCAAAATTTGACATGTCCCAAAAACAGCTAAAAACACCTCAAAACAGCATAAAATAGCGTGCTGAGAAATGTCCTTGCATTAAAACGTGCAAATATGGCCAAAAACACTATATTATTGCATGTCCAAAAACTGACCGAAAGAGCAAGGCTATAGTATGGCAAAAATGTCAAAATTTGGCATGTCCCAAAAACAGCTAAAAAGACCTCAAAACAGCATAAAATAGCGTGCTGAGACATGCTCTACCATTAAAACGTATAACAATGTCCGAAAACAACTTAAAAAGCATGTCGAAAAATTGACAAAAGAGCAAGGCTATAGTATGGCAAAAATGTCAAAATTTGGCATGTCCCAAAAACAGCTAAAAAGTCCTCAAAACAGCATAAAATACCGTGTTGAGACATACCCTAGCATTAAAACATATAAAAATGTCCAAAAACAACTTAAAAAAAGCATGTCAAAAAATTGACAAAAGAGCAAGGCTATAGTATGGCAAAAATGTCAAAATTTGACATGTCCCAAAAACAGCTAAAAAGACCTCAAAACAGCATAAAATAGCGTGCTGAGACATGCCCTAGCATTAAAAAGTGTAAAAATGTCCAAAAAACACTTAAAAAAGCATGTTGAAAAATTGACAAAAAGAGCAAGGCTATAGTATGGCAAAAATGTCAAAATTTGACATGTCCCAAAAACAGCTAAAAAGACCTCAAAACAGCATAAAATACCGTGTTGAGACATGTCCTAGCATTAAAACGTATAAAATGTCCAAAAACACTTAAAAAAGCATGTCGAAAATTGACCAAAAGAGCAAGGCTATAGTATGGCAAAATGTCAAAATTTGACATGTCCCAAAAACAGCTAAAAAGACCTCAAAACAGCATAAAATAGCGTGCTGAGACATGCCCTAGCATTAAAACGATATAAAATGTCCAAAAACACTTAAAAAAGCATGTCGAAAAATTGACAAAAGAGCAAGGCTATAGTATGGCAAAATGTCAAAATTTGACATGTCCCAAAAACAGCTAAAAAGACCTCAAAACAGCATAAAATACCGTGTTGAGACATGTCCTAGCATTAAAACGATGTAAAATGTCCAAAAAACACTTAAAAAGCATGTCGAAAAATTGACCAAAAGAGCAAGGCTATAGTATGGCAAAATGTCAAAATTTGACATGTCCCAAAAACAGCTAAAAAGACCTCAAAACAGCATAAAATAGCGTGCTGAGACATGCCCTAGCATTAAAAAGTGTAAAAAATGTCCAAAAACACTTAAAAAGCATGTTGAAAAATTGACCAAAAGAGCAAGGCTATAGTATGGCAAAATGTCAAAATTTGACATGTCCCAAAAACAGCTAAAAGACCTCAAAACAGCATAAAATACCGTGTTGAGACATGTCCTAGCATTAAAATGTATAAAAATGTCCAAAAACACTTAAAAAAGCATGTCAAAAATTGACAAAAGAGCAAGGCTATAGTATGGCAAAATGTCAAAATTTGACATGTCCCAAAAACAGCTAAAAGACCTCAAAACAGCATAAAATACCGTGTTGAGACATGTCCTAGCATTAAAACGTATAAAATGTCCAAAAACAACTTAAAAAAGCAAGTTGAAAAATTGACAAAAAGAGCAAGGCTATAGTATGGCAAAAATGTCAAAATTTGACATGTCCCAAAAACAGCTAAAAAGACCTCAAAACAGCATAAAATAGCGTGCTGAGACATGCCCTACCATTAAAACGTATAAAAATGTCCAAAAACAACTTTAAAAAGCATGTCGAAAAATTGACAAAAAGAGCAAGGCTATAGTATGGCAAAAATGTCAAAATTTGACATGTCCCAAAAACAGCTAAAAAGACCTCAAAACAGCATAAAATACTGTGTTGAGACATGTCCTAGCATTAAAACATATAAAAATGTCCAAAAACAACTTCAAAAAAGCATGTCGAAAAATTGACCAAAAGAGCAAGGCTATAGTATGGCAAAAATGTCAAAATTTGACATGTCCCAAAAACAGCTAAAAAGACCTCAAAACAGCATAAAATAAGCGTGTTGAGACATGTCCTAGCATTAAAACGTATAAAATGTCCAAAAACAACTTAAAAAGCATGTCGAAAAATTGACAAAAGAGCAAGGCTATAGTATGGCAAAAATGTCAAAATTTGACATGTCCCAAAAACAGCTAAAAAGACCTCAAAACAGCATAAAATACCGTGTTGAGACATGTCCTAGCATTAAAACGTATAAAATGTCCAAAAACAACTTAAAAAGCATGTTGAAAAATTGACAAAAGAGCAAGGCTATAGTATGGCAAAATGTCAAAATTTGACATGTCCCAAAAACAGCTAAAAGACCTCAAAACAGCATAAAATAGCGTGCTGAGACATGTCCTAGCATTAAAACGTATAAAAATGTCCAAAAACAACTTAAAAAAGCATGTCGAAAAATTGACCAAAAGAGCAAGGCTATAGTATGGCAAAAATGTCAAAATTTGACATGTCCCAAAAACAGCTAAAAAGACCTCAAAACAGCATAAAATACCGTGCTGAGACATGTCCTAGCATTAAAACGTGTAAAAATGTCCAAAAAACACTTAAAAAAGCATGTCGAAAAATTGACCAAAAGAGCAAGGCTATAGTATGGCAAAAATGTCAAAATTTGACATGTCCCAAAAACAGCTAAAAGACCTCAAAACAGCATAAAATAGCGTGCTGAGACATGCCCTAGCATTAAAACGATATAAAATGTCCAAAAAACACTTAAAAAGCATGTTGAAAAATTGACAAAAGAGCAAGGCTATAGTATGGCAAAATGTCAAAATTTGACATGTCCCAAAAACAGCTAAAAGACCTCAAAACAGCATAAAATAGCGTGTTGAGACATGCCCTAGCATTAAAACGTATAAAATGTCCAAAAAACAATAAAAAAAGCATGTCGAAAAATTGACAAAAAGAGCAAGGCTATAGTATGGCAAAAATGTCAAAATTTGACATGTCCCAAAAACAGCTAAAAGACCTCAAAACAGCATAAAATAGCGTGCTGAGACATGTCCTAGCATTAAAACGATAAAAATGTCCAAAAACACTTAAAAAAGCATGTCGAAAAATTGACCAAAAGAGCAAGGCTATAGTATGGCAAAATGTCAAAATTTGACATGTCCCAAAAACAGCTAAAAAGACCTCAATACAGCATAAAATAGCGTGCTGAGACATGCCCTAGCATTAAAACGTGTAAAAAAGTCCAAAAAACACTTAAATAAGCATGTTGAAAAATTGACCAAAAGAGCAAGGCTATAGTATGGCAAAAATGTCAAAATTTGACATGTCCCAAAAACAGCTAAAAGACCTCAAAACAGCATAAAATACCGTGTTGAGACATGTCCTAGCATTAAAACGTATAAAAATGTCCAAAAAACACTTAAAAAAGCATGTCGAAAAATTGACCAAAAGAGCAAGGCTATAGTATGGCAAAATGTCAAAATTTGACATGTCCCAAAAACAGCTAAAAAGACCTCAAAACAGCATAAAATAGCGTGTTGAGACATGTCCTAGCATTAAAACGTATAAAATGTCCAAAAAACACTTAAAAAGCATGTTGAAAAATTGACAAAAAGAGCAAGGCTATAGTATGGCAAAAATGTCAAAATTTGACATGTCCCAAAAACAGCTAAAAAGACCTCAAAACAGCATAAAATAGCGTGCTGAGACATGTCCTAGCATTAAAACGATAAAATGTCCAAAAACACTTAAAAAAGCATGTCGAAAAATTGACAAAAGAGCAAGGCTATAGTATGGCAAAAATGTCAAAATTTGACATGTCCCAAAAACAGCTAAAAGACCTCAAAACAGCATAAAATAGCGTGTTGAGACATGTCCTAGCATTAAAACGTATAAAAATGTCCAAAAACAACTTAAAAAAGCATGTCGAAAAATTGACAAAAAGAGCAAGGCTATAGTATGGCAAAAATGTCAAAATTTGACATGTCCCAAAAACAGCTAAAAAGTCCTCAAAACAGCATAAAATAGCGTGTTGAGACATGTCCTAGCATTAAAACGTATAAAAATGTCCAAAAACACTTAAAAAGCATGTCGAAAAATTGACCAAAAGAGCAAGGCTATAGTATGGCAAAAATGTCAAAATTTGACATGTCCCAAAAACAGCTAAAAGTCCTCAAAACAGCATAAAATACCGTGTTGAGACATGTCCTAGCATTAAAATGTATAAAAATGTCCAAAAACAACTTCAAAAAGCATGTCGAAAAATTGACAAAAAGAGCAAGGCTATAGTATGGCAAAAATGTCAAAATTTGACATGTCCCAAAAACAGCTAAAAAGACCTCAATACAGCATAAAATAGCGTGCTGAGACATGTCCTTGCATTAAAACGTATAAAATGTCCAAAAACACTTAAAAAGCATGTCGAAAAATTGACAAAAGAGCAAGGCTATAGTATGGCAAAATGTCAAAATTTGACATGTCCCAAAAACAGCTAAAAAGACCTCAAAACAGCATAAAATAGCGTGCTGAGACATGTCCTAGCATTAAAACGTATAAAAATGTTCGAAAACAACTTAAAAAGCATGTCGAAAAATTGACCGAAAGAGCAAGGCTATAGTATGGCAAAATGTCAAAATTTGACATGTCCCAAAAACAGCTAAAAAGACCTCAAAACAGCATAAAATAAGCGTGCTGAGACATGCCCTAGCATTAAAACGATATAAAATGTCCAAAAACAACTTAAAAAGCATGTCGAAAAATTGACAAAAGAGCAAGGCTATAGTATGGCAAAATGTCAAAATTGGACATGTCCCAAAAACAGCTAAAAAGTCCTCAAAACAGCATAAAATACCGTGTTGAGACATGTCCTAGCATTAAAACGTATAAAACTGTCCGAAAACAACTTAAAAAAGCATGTCGAAAAATTGACCAAAAGAGCAAGGCTATAGTATGGCAAAATGTCAAAATTTGACATGTCCCAAAAACAGCTAAAAAGACCTCAAAACAGCATAAAAGACTGTGTTGAGACATGTCCTAGCATTAAAACGTATAAAAATGTCCAAAACAACTTAAAAAAGCATGTCGAAAAATTGACAAAAAGACCAAGGCTATAGTATGGCAAAAATGTCAAAATTTGACATGTCCCAAAAACAGCTAAAAAGACCTCAAAACAGCATAAAATAGCGTGCTGAGACATGTCCTAGCATTAAAACGTATAAAAATGTCCAAAAACAACTTAAAAAAGCATGTCAAAAATTGACAAAAAGAGCAAGGCTATAGTATGGCAAAAATGTCAAAATTTGACATGTCCCAAAAACAGCTAAAAAGACCTCAAAACAGCATAAAATACTGTGTTGAGACATGTCCTAGCATTAAAACGTATAAAAATGTCCAAAAACAACTTAAAAAAGCATGTCGAAAAATTGACAAAAAAGAGCAAGGCAAAAATGTCAAAATTTGACATGTCCCAAAAACAGCTAAAAGACCTCAAAACAGCATAAAATAGCGTGTTGAGACATGCCCTAGCATTAAAACGTATAAAAATGTCCAAAAACACTTAAAAAAGCATGTCGAAAAATTGACCAAAAGAGCAAGGCTATAGTATGGCAAAATGTCAAAATTTGACATGTCCCAAAAACAGCTAAAAAGACCTCAAAACAGCATAAAATACTGTGTTGAGACATGTCCTAGCATTAAAACGTATAAAAATGTCCAAAAAACACTTAAAAAAGCATGTTGAAAAATTGACCAAAAGAGCAAGGCTATAGTATGGCAAAAATGTCAAAATTTGACATGTCCCAAAAAGAGCTAAAAAGACCTCAAAACAGCATAAAATAGCGTGCTGAGACATGCCCTACCATTAAAAGCGATATAAAATGTCCAAAAAATACTTAAAAAAGCATGTCGAAAAATTGACCAAAAGAGCAAGGCTATAGTATGGCAAAAATGTCAAAATTTGACATGTCCCAAAAACAGCTAAAAAGACCTCAATACAGCATAAAATAGCGTGCTGAGACATGTCCTAGCATTAAAACGTATAAAATGTCCAAAACAACTTAAAAAAGCATGTCGAAAAATTGACCAAAAGAGCAAGGCTATAGTATGGCAAAATGTCAAAATTTGACATGTCCCAAAAACAGCTAAAAAGACCTCAAAACAGCATAAAATAGCGTGTTGAGACATGTCCTAGCATTAAAACGATATAAAATGTCCAAAACAACTTAAAAAAGCATGTCGAAAAATTGACCAAAAGAGCAAGGCTATAGTATGGCAAAAATGTCAAAATTTGACATGTCCCAAAACAGCTAAAAAGACCTCAAAACAGCATAAAATAGCGTGTTGAGACATGTCCTAGCATTAAAACGATATAAAATGTCCAAAAACAACTTAAAAAGCATGTCGAAAAATTGACCAAAAGAGCAAGGCTATAGTATGGCAAAATGTCAAAATTTGACATGTCCCAAAAACAGCTAAAAGACCTCAAAACAGCATAAAATAGCGTGCTGAGACATGCCCTAGCATTAAAACGTATAAAAATGTCCAAAAACACTTAAAAAGCATGTCGAAAAATTGACCAAAAGAGCAAGGCTATAGTATGGCAAAAATGTCAAAATTTGACATGTCCCAAAAACAGCTAAAAAGACCTCAATACAGCATAAAATACCGTGTTGAGACATGTCCTAGCATTAAAACGTATAAAAATGTCCAAAAACAACTTAAAAAAGCATGTCGAAAAATTGACCAAAAGAGCAAGGCTATAGTATGGCAAAAATGTCAAAATTTGACATGTCCCAAAAACAGCTAAAAAGACCTCAATACAGCATAAAATAGCGTGCTGAGACATGTCCCTAGCATTAAAACGATAAAAATGTCCAAAACAACTTAAAAAAGCATGTCGAAAAATTGACCAAAAGAGCAAGGCTATAGTATGGCAAAAATGTCAAAATTTGACATGTCCCAAAAACAGCTAAAAAGACCTCAAAACAGCATAAAATACCGTGTTGAGACATGTCCTAGCATTAAAATGTATAAAATGTCCAAAACAACTTAAAAAAGCATGTCGAAAAATTGACAAAAGAGCAAGGCTATAGTATGGCAAAAATGTCAAAATTTGACATGTCCCAAAAACAGCTAAAAAGTCCTCAAAACAGCATAAAATACCGTGTTGAGACATGTCCTAGCATTAAAACATATAAAATGTCCAAAAAAAACTTAAAAAAGCATGTCGAAAAATTGACCAAAAGAGCAAGGCTATAGTATGGCAAAAATGTCAAAATTTGACATGTCCCAAAAACAGCTAAAAAGACCTCAAAACAGCATAAAATACCGTGTTGAGACATGTCCTAGCATTAAAACGTATAAAACTGTCCGAAAACAACTTAAAAAAGCATGTCGAAAAATTGACCAAAAGAGCAAGGCTATAGTATGGCAAAATGTCAAAATTTGACATGTCCCAAAAACAGCTAAAAAGACCTCAAAACAGCATAAAATAGCGTGCTGAGACATGCCCTAGCATTAAAACGATGTAAAAATGTCCAAAAACACTTAAAAAAGCATGTTGAAAAATTGACCAAAAGAGCAAGGCTATAGTATGGCAAAAATGTCAAAATTTGACATGTCCCAAAAACAGCTAAAAGACCTCAAAACAGCATAAAATAAGCGTGCTGAGACATGCCCTAGCATTAAAACGTATAAAATGTCCAAAAAACACTTAAAAAGCATGTCGAAAAATTGACAAAAAGAGCAAGGCTATAGTATGGCAAAAATGTCAAAATTTGACATGTCCCAAAAACAGCTAAAAAGACCTCAAAACAGCATAAAATACCGTGTTGAGACATGTCCTAGCATTAAAACGATATAAAATGTCCAAAAACAACTTAAAAAAGCATGTCGAAAAATTGACAAAAAGAGCAAGGCTATAGTATGGCAAAAATGTCAAAATTTGACATGTCCCAAAAACAGCTAAAAAGACCTCAAAACAGCATAAAATAGCGTGCTGAGAAATGTCCTTGCATTAAAACGATGTAAAAATGTCCAAAAAACACTTAAAAAGCATGTCGAAAAAATTGACCAAAAGAGAAAGGCTATAGTATGGCAAAAATGTCAAAATTTGACATGTCCCAAAAACAGCTAAAAAGACCTCAAAACAGCATAAAATGGCGTGCTGAGACATGCCCTAGCATTAAAACGTATAAAAATGTCCAAAAAACACTTAAAAAGCATGTCGAAAAATTGACAAAAGAGCAAGGCTATAGTATGGCAAACATGTCAAAATTTGACATGTCCCAAAAACAGCTAAAAAGTCCTCAAAACAGCATAAACTACCGTGCTGAGACATGTCCTAGCATTAAAACGTATAAAAATGTCCAAAAACAACTTAAAAAAGCATGTCGAAAAATTGACCAAAAGAGCAAGGCTATAGTATGGCAAAAATGTCAAAATTTGACATGTCCCAAAAACAGCTAAAAAGACCTCAAAACAGCATAAAATAGCGTGCTGAGACATGTCCTAGCATTAAAACGTATAAAACTGTTCGAAAACAACTTAAAAAGCATGTCGAAAAATTGACCGAAAGAGCAAGGCTATAGTATGGCAAAAATGTCAAAATTTGGCATGTCCCAAAAACAGCTAAAAAGACCTCAAAACAGCATAAAATAGCGTGCTGAGACATGCCCTAGCATTAAAACGATATAAAATGTCCAAAACAACTTAAAAAGCATGTCGAAAAATTGACAAAAGAGCAAGGCTATAGTATGGCAAAAATGTCAAAATTTGACATGTCCCAAAAACAGCTAAAAAGACCTCAAAACAGCATAAAATACCGTGTTGAGACATGTCCTAGAATTAAAACATATAAAAATGTCCAAAAAAAACTTAAAAAAGCATGTCAAAAACTTGACCGTAAGATCAAGGCTATAGTATGGCAAAAATGTCAAAATTTGACATGTCCCAAAAACAGCTAAAAAGACCCCAAATCAGCATAAAATAGCGTGCTGAGACATGTCCTAGCATTAAAAAGTGTAAAAATGTCCAAAAAACACTTAAAAAAGCATGTTGAAAAATTGACAAAAGAGCAAGGCTATAGTATGGCAAAAATGTCAAAATTTGACATGTCCCAAAAACAGCTAAAAAGACCTCAAAACAGCATAAAATACCGTGTTGAGACATGTCCTAGCATTAAAACGTGTAAAAATGTCCAAAAAACACTTAAAAAAGCATGTCGAAAAATTGACCAAAAGAGCAAGGCTATAGTATGGCAAAAATGTCAAAATTTGACATGTCCCAAAACAACTAAAAAGACCTCAAAACAGCATAAAATAGCGTGCTGAGACATGCCCTAGCATTAAAACGTATAAAAATGTCCAAAAACACTTAAAAAAGCATGTCGAAAAATTGACAAAAGAGCAAGGCTATAGTATGGCAAAATGTCAAAATTTGACATGTCCCAAAAACAGCTAAAAAGACCTCAAAACAGCATAAAATACCGTGTTGAGACATGTCCTAGCATTAAAACGATATAAAATGTCCAAAAACACTTAAAAAAGCATGTCGAAAAATTGACCAAAAGAGCAAGGCTATAGTATGGCAAAAATGTCAAAATTTGACATGTCCCAAAAACAACTAAAAAGACTTCAAAACAGCATAAAATAGCGTGCTGAGACATGCCCTAGCATTAAAAAGTGTAAAAATGTCCAAAAAACACTTAAAAAAGCATGTTGAAAAATTGACCGAAAGAGCAAGGCTATAGTATGGCAAAAATGTCAAAATTTGACATGTCCCAAAAACAGCTAAAAAGACCTCAAAACAGCATAAAATACCGTGTTGAGACATGTCCTAGCATTAAAATGTATAAAAATGTCCAAAAAACACTTAAAAAAGCATGTCGAAAAATTGACAAAAGAGCAAGGCTATAGTATGGCAAAAATGTCAAAATTGGTCATGTCCCAAAAACAGCTAAAAGTCCTCAAAACAGCATAAAATACCGTGTTGAGACATGTCCTAGCATTAAAACGTATAAAAATGTCCAAAAACAACTTAAAAAAGCATGTTGAAAAATTGACAAAAGAGCAAGGCTATAGTATGGCAAAAATGTCAAAATTTGACATGTCCCAAAAACAGCTAAAAAGACCTCAAAACAGCATAAAATAGCGTGCTGAGACATGCCCTAGCATTAAAAGCGATAAAAATGTCCAAAAAACACTTAAAAAAGCATGTCGAAAAATTGACCAAAAGAGCAAGGCTATAGTATGGCAAAATGTCAAAATTTGACATGTCCCAAAAACAACTAAAAAGTCCTCAAAACAGCATAAAATACCGTGTTGAGACATGTCCTAGCATTAAAACATATAAAATGTCCAAAAACAACTTAAAAAAGCATGTCAAAAAATTAACCAAAATAGCAAGGCTATAGTATGGCAAAAATGTCAAAATTTGACATGTCCCAAAAACAGCTAAAAAGACCTCAAAACAGCATAAAATAGCGTGCTGAGACATGTCCTAGCATTAAAACGTATAAAAATGTCCAAAAACACTTAAAAAAGCATGTCGAAAAATTGACAAAAGAGCAAGGCTATAGTATGGCAAAAATGTCAAAATTGGTCATGTCCCAAAAACAGCTAAAAAGTCCTCAAAACAGCATAAAATACCGTGTTGAGACATGTCCTAGCATTAAAACATATAAAAATGTCCAAAAACAACTTCAAAAAGCAAGTCGAAAAATTGACAAAAGAGCAAGGCTATAGTATGGCAAAATGTCAAAATTTGACATGTCCCAAAAACAGCTAAAAAGACCTCAAAACAGCATAAAATAGCGTGCTGAGACATGCCCTAGCATTAAAAGCGTATAAAAATGTCCAAAACAACTTAAAAAAGCATGTCAAAAATTGACAAAAAGAGCAAGGCTATAGTATGGCAAAAATGTCAAAATTTGACATGTCCCAAAAACAGCTAAAAGACCTCAAAACAGCATAAAATACTGTGTTGAGACATGTCCTAGCATTAAAACATATAAAAATGTCCGAAAACAACTTAAAAAAGCATGTCGAAAAATTGACAAAAAGAGCAAGGCTATAGTATGGCAAAAATGTCAAAATTTGACATGTCCCAAAAACCGCTAAAACACCTCAAAACAGCATAAAATAGCGTGCTGAGACATGCCCTAGCATTAAAACGTATAAAAATGTCCAAAAACACTTAAAAAAGCATGTCGAAAAATTGGCCGAAAGAGCAAGGCTATAGTATGGCAAAAATGTCAAAATTGGTCATGTCCCAAAAACAGCTAAAAAGTCCTCAAAACAGCATAAAATACCGTGTTGAGACATGTCCTAGCATTAAAACGTATAAAAATGTCCAAAAACAACTTAAAAAAGCATGTCGAAAAATTGACAAAAGAGCAAGGCTATAGTATGGCAAAAATGTCAAAATTGGACATGTCCCAAAAACAGCTAAAAAGACCTCAAAACAGCATAAAATAGCGTGTTGAGACATGCCCTAGCATTAAAACGTATAAAAATGTCCAAAAACACTTAAAAAAGCATGTCGAAAAATTGACCAAAAGAGCAAGGCTATAGTATGGCAAAAATGTCAAAATTTGACATGTCCCAAAAACAACTAAAAAGTCCTCAAAACAGCATAAAATACCGTGTTGAGACATGTCCTAGCATTAAAACGTATAAAATGTCCAAAAACAACTTAAAAAGCATGTCGAAAAATTGACCGAAAGAGCAAGGCTATAGTATGGCAAAAATGTCAAAATTTGGCATGTCCCAAAAACAGCTAAAAAGACCTCAAAACAGCATAAAATAGCCTGCTGAGACATGCCCTAGCATTAAAACGATGTAAAAATGTCCAAAAAACACTTAAAAAAGCATGTCGAAAAATTGACAAAAAGAGCAAGGCTATAGTATGGCAAAAATGTCAAAATTTGACATGTCCCAAAAACAGCTAAAAAGACCTCAAAACAGCATAAAATAGCGTGCTGAGACATGGCCTAGCATTAAAACGTATAAAAATGTCCAAAAACACTTAAAAAGCATGTCGAAAAATTGACAAAAAGAGCAAGGCTATAGTATGGCAAAAATGTCAAAATTGGTCATGTCAAAAAACAGCTAAAAAGTCCTCAAAACAGCATAAAATAGCGTGCTGAGACATGCCCTAGCATTAAAACGATATAAAATGTCCAAAAAACACTTAAAAAAGCATGTCGAAAAATTGACAAAAAGAGCAAGGCTATAGTATGGCAAAAATGTCAAAATTGGTCATGTCCAAAAAACAGCTAAAAAGTCCTCAAAACAGCATAAAATACCGTGTTGAGACATGTCCTAGCATTAAAACGTATAAAAATGTCCAAAAACAACTTAAAAAAGCATGTCGAAAAATTGGCCAAAAGAGCAAGGCTATAGTATGGCAAAATGTCAAAATTTGACATGTCCCAAAAACAGCTAAAAAGACCTCAAAACAGCATAAAATAGCGTGCTGAGACATGCCCTAGCATTAAAACGTGTAAAAATGTCCAAAAAACACTTAAAAAAGCATGTCGAAAAATTGACCAAAAGAGCAAGGCTATAGTATGGCAAAAATGTCAAAATTTGAAATGTCCCAAAAACAACTAAAAAGACCTCAAAACAGCATAAAATAGCGTGCTGAGACATGCCCTAGCATTAAAACGATATAAAATGTCCAAAAACACTTAAAAAGCATGTCGAAAAATTGACAAAAGAGCAAGGCTATAGTATGGCAAAAATGTCAAAATTGGTCATGTCCCAAAAACAGCTAAAAGTCCTCAAAACAGCATAAAATACCGTGTTGAGACATGTCCTAGCATTAAAAGCGTATAAAAATGTCCAAAAACAACTTAAAAAGCATGTCGAAAAATTGACCAAAAGAGCAAGGCTATAGTATGGCAAAAATGTCAAAATTGGACATGTCCCAAAAACAGCTAAAACACCTCAAAACAGCATAAAATAGCGTGCTGAGACATGCCCTAGCATTAAAACGATAAAAATGGCCAAAAACACCATATTATTGCATGTCCAAAAACTGACCGAAAGAGCAAGGCTATAGTATGGCAAAAATGTCAAAATTTGGCATGTCCCAAAAACAGCTAAAAAGACCTCAAAACAGCATAAAATAGCGTGCTGAGACATGCTCTACCATTAAAACGTATAACAATGTCCGAAAACAACTTAAAAAAGCATGTCGAAAAATTGACAAAAAGAGCAAGGCTATAGTATGGCAAAAATGTCAAAATTTGGCATGTCCCAAAAACAGCTAAAAAGTCCTCAAAACAGCATAAAATACCGTGTTGAGACATACCCTAGCATTAAAACATATAAAAATGTCCAAAAACAACTTAAAAAAAGCATGTCAAAAAATTGACCGAAAGAGCAAGGCTATAGTATGGCAAAAATGTCAAAATTTGACATGTCCCAAAAACAGCTAAAAAGACCTCAAAACAGCATAAAATAGCGTGCTGAGACATGCCCTAGCATTAAAAAGTGTAAAAATGTCCAAAAACACTTAAAAAAGCATGTTGAAAAATTGACAAAAGAGCAAGGCTATAGTATGGCAAAAATGTCAAAATTTGACATGTCCCAAAAACAACTAAAAAGACCTCAAAACAGCATAAAATACCGTGTTGAGACATGTCCTAGCATTAAAACGTATAAAATGTCCAAAAACACTTAAAAAAGCATGTCGAAAAATTGACCAAAAGAGCAAGGCTATAGTATGGCAAAAATGTCAAAATTTGACATGTCCCAAAAACAGCTAAAAAGACCTCAAAACATCATAAAATAGCGTGCTGAGACATGCCCTAGCATCAAAACGTATAAAAATGTCCAAAAAACACTTAAAAAAGCATGTCGAAAAATTGACAAAAAGAGCAAGGCTATAGTATGGCAAAAATGTCAAAATTTGACATGTCCCAAAAACAGCTAAAAAGACCTCAAAACAGCATAAAATACCGTGTTGAGACATGTCCTAGCATTAAAACGTGTAAAAATGTCCAAAAACACTTAAAAAGCATGTCGAAAAATTTACCAAAAGAGCAAGGCTATAGTATGGCAAAAATGTCAAAATTTGACATGTCCCAAAAACAGCTAAAAAGACCTCAAAACAGCATAAAATAGCATGCTGAGATACGCCCTAGCATTAAAAATTATAAAATGTCCAAAAAACACTTAAAAAGCATGTTGAAAAATTGACCAAAAGAGCAAGGCTATAGTATGGCAAAAATGTCAAAATTTGACATGTCCCAAAAACAGCTAAAAAGACCTCAAAACAGCATAAAATACCGTGTTGAGACATGTCCTAGCATTAAAACGTATAAAAATGTCCAAAAACAACTTAAAAAAGCAAGTTGAAAAATTGACAAAAGAGCAAGGCTATAGTATGGCAAAAATGTCAAAATTTGACATGTCCCAAAAACAGCTAAAAAGACCTCAAAACAGCATAAAATAGCGTGCTGAGACATGCCCTAGCATTAAAACGTGTAAAATGTCCAAAAACACTTAAAAAAGCATGTCGAAAAATTGACCGAAAGAGCAAGGCTATAGTATGGCAAAAATGTCAAAATTTGACATGTCCCAAAAACAGCTAAAAAGTCCTCAAAACAGCATAAAATACCGTGTTGAGACATGTCCTAGCATTAAAACATATAAAATGTCCAAAAACAACTTCAAAAGCATGTCAAAAATTGATCAAAATAGCAAGGCTATAGTATGGCAAAAATGTCAAAATTTGACATGTCCCAAAAACAACTAAAAAGACCTCAAAACAGCATAAAATAGCGTGCTGAGACATGTCCTAGCATTAAAACGTATAAAAATGTCCAAAAACACTTAAAAAGCATGTCGAAAAATTGACAAAAGAGCAAGGCTATAGTATGGCAAAAATGTCAAAATTGGTCATGTCCCAAAAACAGCTAAAAAGTCCTCAAAACAGCATAAAATACCGTGTTGAGACATGTCCTAGCATTAAAATGTATAAAAATGTCCAAAAACAACTTCAAAAAGCATGTCGAAAAATTGACAAAAAGAGCAAGGCTATAGTATGGCAAAAATGTCAAAATTTGACATGTCCCAAAAACCGCTAAAAAGACCTCAAAACAGCATAAAATAGCGTGCTGAGACATGCCCTAGCATTAAAACGTATAAATATGGCCAAAAACACTTAAAAAGCATGTCGAAAAATTGACAAAAGAGCAAGGCTATAGTATGGCAAAAATGTCAAAATTGGTCATGTCCCAAAAACAGCTAAAAAGTCCTCAAAACAGCATAAAATACCGTGTTGAGACATGTCCTAGCATTAAAACGTATAAAAATGTCCAAAAACAACTTTAAAAAGCATGTCGAAAAATTGACCGAAAGAGCAAGGCTATAGTATGGCAAAAATGTCAAAATTTGACATGTCCCAAAAACAGCTAAAAAGTCCTCAAAACAGCATAAAATACAGTTCTGAGACATGCCCTAGCATTAAAACGTGTAAAAATGTCCAAAAACAACTTAAAAAAGCATGTCGAAAAATTGACAAAAAAAGCAAGGCTATAGTATGGCAAAAATGTCAAAATTGGTCATGTCCCAAAAACAGCTAAAAAGTCCTCAAAACAGCATAAAATACCGTGTTGAGACATGTCCTAGCATTAAAACGTATAAAAATGTCCAAAAACAACTTAAAAAGCATGTCGAAAAATTGACCAAAAGAGCAAGGCTATAGTATGGCAAAATGTCAAAATTTGACATGTCCCAAAAACAGCAAAAAAGACCTCAAAACAGCATAAAATAGCGTGCTGAGACATGCCCTAGCATTAAAACGTGCAAATATGGCCAAAAACACCGTAATATTGCATGTCCAAAAACTGACCGAAAGAGCAAGGCTATAGTATGGCAAAAATGTCAAAATTTGACATGTCCCAAAAACAGCTAAAAAGACCTCAAAGCAGCATAAAATACCGTGCTGAGACATACCCTAGCATTAAAACATATAAAAATGTCCAAAAACAACTTAAAAAGCATGTCAAAAATTGACAAAAAGAGCAAGGCTATAGTATGGCAAAAATGTCAAAATTTGACATATCCCAAAAACAGCTAAAAAGACCTCAAAACAGCATAAAATACTGTGTTGAGACATGTCCTAGCATTAAAACATATAAAAATGTCCAAAAACAACTTAAAAAAGCATGTCGAAAAATTGACAAAAAGAGCAAGGCTATAGTATGGCAAAATGTCAAAATTTGACATGTCCCAAAAACAGCTAAAACACCTCAAAACAGCATAAAATAGCGTGCTGAGACATGCCCTAGCATTAAAACGTGTAAAAATGTCCAAAAAAACACTTAAAAAAGCATGTCGAAAAATTGACCAAAAGAGCAAGGCTATAGTATGGCAAAAATGTCAAAATTGGTCATGTCCCAAAAACAGCTAAAAAGTCCTCAAAACAGCATAAAATACTGTGTTGAGACATGCCCTAGCATTAAAACATATAAAAATGGCCAAAAACAACTTAAAAAAGCATGTCGAAAAATTTACCAAAAGAGCAAGGCTATAGTATGGCAAAAATTTCAATATTGGTCATGTCCCAAAAACAGTTAAAAAGACCTCAAAACAGCATAAAATAGTGTGCTGAGACATGCCCTAGCATTAAAACGTATAAAAATGTCCAAAAACAACTTCAAAAAGCATGTCGAAAAATTGACCGAAAGAGCAAGGCTATAGCATGGCAAAAATGTCAAAATTTGGCATGTTCCAAAAACAGGTAAAAAGTCCTCAAAACAGCATGAAATAGCGTGCTGAGACATGTCCTAGCATTAAAGCGATATAAAATGTCCAAAAACAACTTAAAAAAGCATGTCGAAAAATTGACCAAAAGAGCAAGGCTATAGTATGGCAAAAATGTCAAAATTTGACATGTCCCAAAAACAGCTAAAAAGACCTCAAAACAGCATAAAATACTGTGTTGAGACATGTCCTAGCATTAAAACGTAAAAAATGTCCAAAAACACTTAAAAAGCATGTCGAAAAAATGACCAAAAGAGCAAGGCTATAGTATGGCAAAAATGTCAAAATTTGACATGTCCCAAAAACAGCTAAAAAGACCTCAAAACAGCATAAAATAGCGTGCTGAGACATGTCCTAGCATTAAAAAGTGTAAAAATGTCCAAAAAACACTTAAAAAAGCATGTTGAAAAATTGACCAAAAGAGCAAGGCTATAGTATGGCAAAAATGTCAAAATTTGACATGTCCCAAAAACAGCTAAAAAGTCCTCAAAACAGCATAAAATACCGTGTTGAGACATGTCCTAGCATTAAAACATATAAAAATGTCCAAAAACAACTTCAAAAAGCATGTCGAAAAATTAACCAAAATAGCAAGGCTATAGTATGGCAAAAATGTCAAAATTTGACATGTCCCAAAAACAGCTAAAAAGACCTCAAAACAGCATAAAATAGCGTGCTGAGACATGTCCTAGCATTAAAACGTATAAAAATGTCCAAAAAACACTTAAAAAAGCATGTCGAAAAATTGACAAAAAGAGCAAGGCTATAGTATGGCAAAAATGTCAAAATTGGTCATGTCCCAAAAACAGCTAAAAAGTCCTCAAAACAGCATAAAATACCGTGTTGAGACATGTCCTAGCATTAAAATGTATAAAAATGTCCAAAAACAACTTCAAAAAGCAAGTCGAAAAATTGACAAAAAGAGCAAGGCTATAGTATGGCAAAAATGTCAAAATTTGACATGTCCCAAAAACAGCTAAAAAGACCTCAAAACAGCATAAAATACCGTGTTGAGACATGTCCTAGCATTAAAACATATAATAATGTCCAAAAACAACTTAAAAAAGCAAGTCGAAAAATTGACCAAAAGAGCAAGGCTATAGTATGGCAAAAATGTCAAAATTTGACATGTCCCAAAAACAGCTAAAAGACCTCAAAACAGCATAAAATACCGTGTTGAGACATGTCCTAGCATTAAAACGATGTAAAAATGTCCAAAAACAACTTAAAAAAGCATGTCGAAAAATTGACCAAAAGAGCAAGGCTATAGTATGGCAAAAATGTCAAAATTTGACATGTCCCAAAAACAGCTAAAAAGACCTCAATACAGCATAAAATAGCGTGCTGAGACATGCCCTAGCATTAAAAAGTGTAAAAATGTCCAAAAAACACTTAAAAAAGCATGTCGAAAAATTGACCGAAAGAGCAAGGCTATAGTATGGCAAAATGTCAAAATTTGACATGTCCCAAAAACAGCTAAAAAGACCTCAAAACAGCATAAAATAGCGTGCTGAGACATGCCCTAGCATCAAAACGTATAAAAATGTCCAAAAAACACTTAAAAAAGCATGTCGAAAAATTGACAAAAAGAGCAAGGCTATAGTATGGCAAAAATGTCAAAATTGGTCATGTCCCAAAAACAGCTAAAAAGTCCTCAAAACAGCATAAAATACCGTGTTGAGACATGTCCTAGCATTAAAACGTATAAAAATGTCCAAAAACAACTTAAAAAGCATGTCGAAAAATTGACCAAAAGAGCAAGGCTATAGTATGGCAAAATGTCAAAATTTGACATGTCCCAAAAACAACTAAAAAGTCCTCAAAACAGCATAAAATACCGTGTTGAGACATGTCCTAGCATTAAAACGATATAAAATGTCCAAAAACAACTTAAAAAGCAAGTCGAAAAATTGACCAAAAGAGCAAGGCTATAGTATGGCAAAATGTCAAAATTTGACATGTCCCAAAAACAGCTAAAAAGACCTCAAAACAGCATAAAATAGCGTGCTGAGACATGCCCTAGCATTAAAACGATGTAAAAATGTCCAAAAACACTTAAAAAGCATGTCGAAAAATTGACCAAAAGAGCAAGGCTATAGTATGGCAAAAATGTCAAAATTTGACATGTCCCAAAAACAGCTAAAAGACCTCAAAACAGCATAAAATACCGTGCTGAGACATGCCTAGCATCAAAACGTATAAAAATGTCCAAAAACACTTAAAAAGCATGTCGAAAAATTGACAAAAGAGCAAGGCTATAGTATGGCAAAAATGTCAAAATTGGTCATGTCCCAAAAACAGCTAAAAAGTCCTCAAAACAGCATAAAATACCGTGTTGAGACATGTCCTAGCATTAAAACGTATAAAAATGTCCAAAAACAACTTAAAAAAGCATGTCGAAAAATTGACCAAAAGAGCAAGGCTATAGTATGGCAAAAATGTCAAAATTTGACATGTCCCAAAAACAGCTAAAACACCTCAAAACAGCATAAAATAGCGTGCTGAGACATGCCCTAGCATTAAAACGATGTAAAAATGTCCAAAAACACTTAAAAAGCATGTCGAAAAAATTGACCAAAAGAGCAAGGCTATAGTATGGCAAAAATGTCAAAATTTGACATGTCCCAAAAACAGCTAAAAAGACCTCAAAACAGCATAAAATAGCGTGCTGAGACATGCCCTAGCATCAAAACGTATAAAAATGTCCAAAAAACACTTAAAAAAGCATGTTGAAAAATTGACAAAAAGAGCAAGGCTATAGTATGGCAAAAATGTCAAAATTTGACATGTCCCAAAAACAACTAAAAAGACCTCAAAACAGCATAAAATAGCGTGCTGAGACATGCCCTAGCATTAAAACGTGTAAAAATGTCCAAAAACACTTAAAAAAGCATGTCGAAAAATTGACCAAAAGAGCAAGGCTATAGTATGGCAAAATGTCAAAATTTGACATGTCCCAAAAACAACTAAAAAGACCTCAAAACAGCATAAAATACCGTGTTGAGACATGCCCTAGCATTAAAAAGTGTAAAAATGTCCAAAAACACTTAAAAAAGCATGTTGAAAAATTGACCAAAAGAGCAAGGCTATAGTATGGCAAAAATGTCAAAATTTGACATGTCCCAAAAACAACTAAAAAGTCCTCAAAACAGCATAAAATACCGTGTTGAGACATGTCCTAGCATTAAAACATATAAAAATGTCCAAAAACAACTTCAAAAAGCATGTCAAAAAATTAACCAAAATAGCAAGGCTATAGTATGGCAAAAATGTCAAAATTTGACATGTCCCAAAAACAGCTAAAAAGACCTCAAAACAGCATAAAATAGCGTGCTGAGACATGTCCTAGCATTAAAACGTATAAAACTGTCCAAAAACACTTAAAAAAGCATGTCGAAAAATTGACAAAAGAGCAAGGCTATAGTATGGCAAAAATGTCAAAATTGGTCATGTCCCAAAAACAGCTAAAAAGTCCTCAAAACAGCATAAAATACCGTGTTGAGACATGTCCTAGCATTAAAATGTATAAAAATGTCCAAAAACAACTTCAAAAAAGCAAGTCGAAAAATTGACAAAAGAGCAAGGCTATAGTATGGCAAAATGTCAAAATTTGACATGTCCCAAAAACAGCTAAAAAGACCTCAAAACAGCATAAAATACCGTGTTGAGACATGTCCTAGCATTAAAACATATAAAAATGTCCAAAAAAAACTTAAAAAGCAAGTCGAAAAATTGACCAAAAGAGCAAGGCTATAGTATGGCAAAAATGTCAAAATTTGACATGTCCCAAAAACAGCTAAAAAGACCTCAAAACAGCATAAAATACCGTGTTGAGACATGTCCTAGCATTAAAACGTGTAAAAAAGTCCAAAAAACACTTAAATAAGCATGTCGAAAAATTGACCAAAAGAGCAAGGCTATAGTATGGCAAAAATGTCAAAATTTGACATGTCCCAAAAACAGCTAAAAAGACCTCAAAACAGCATAAAATACCGTGTTGAGACATGCCCTAGCATTAAAACGTATAAAATGTCCAAAAACAACTTAAAAAGCATGTCGAAAAATTGACCAAAAGAGCAAGGCTATAGTATGGCAAAAATGTCAAAATTTGACATGTCCCAAAAACAGCTAAAAAGACCTCAATACAGCATAAAATAGCGTGCTGAGACATGCCCTAGCATTAAAACGTGTAAAAATGTCCAAAAAACACTTAAAAAAGCATGTCGAAAAATTGACCAAAAGAGCAAGGCTATAGTATGGCAAAAATGTCAAAATTTGACATGTCCCAAAAACAGCTAAAAAGACCTCAAAACAGCATAAAATACCGTGCTGAGACATGCCCTAGCATCAAAACGTATAAAAATGTCCAAAAAACACTTAAAAAAGCATGTCGAAAAATTGACAAAAAGAGCAAGGCTATAGTATGGCAAAAATGTCAAAATTTGACATGTCCCAAAAACAGCTAAAACACCTCAAAACAGCATAAAATAGCGTGCTGAGACATACCCTAGCATTAAAACGTGTAAAAATGTCCAAGAGACACTTAAAAAAGCATGTCGAAAAATTGACCAAAAGAGCAAGGCTATAGTATGGCAAAAATGTCAAAATTTGACATGTCCCAAAAACAGCTAAAAAGACCTCAAAACAGCATAAAATAGCGTGCTGAGACATGCCCTAGCATCAAAACGTATAAAATGTCCAAAAACACTTAAAAAAGCATGTGAAAAATTGACAAAAGAGCAAGGCTATAGTATGGCAAAAATGTCAAAATTTGACATGTCCCAAAAACAACTAAAAAGACCTCAAAACAGCATAAAATACCGTGTTGAGACATGTCCTAGCATTAAAACGTGTAAAAAAGTCCAAAAAACACTTAAAAAAGCATGTCGAAAAATTGACCAAAAGAGCAAGGCTATAGTATGGCAAAATGTCAAAATTTGACATGTCCCAAAAACAGCTAAAAAGACCTCAAAACAGCATAAAATAGCGTGCTGAGACATGCCCTAGCATTAAAAAGTGTAAAATGTCCAAAAACACTTAAAAAAGCATGTCGAAAAACTGACCAAAAGAGCAAGGCTATAGTATGGCAAAAATGTCAAAATTTGACATGTCCCAAAAACAGCTAAAAAGACCTCAAAACAGCATAAAATAGCGTGCTGAGACATGCCCTAGCATCAAAACGTATAAAAATGTCCAAAAAGCACTTAAAAAAGCATGTCGAAAAATTGACAAAAAGAGCAAGGCTATAGTATGGCAAAAATGTCAAAATTGGTCATGTCCAAAAACAGCTAAAAAGTCCTCAAAACAGCATAAAATACCGTGTTGAGACATGTCCTAGCATTAAAACGTATAAAATGTCCAAAAACAACTTAAAAAGCAAGTCGAAAAATTGACCAAAAGAGCAAGGCTATAGTATGGCAAAAATGTCAAAATTTGACATGTCCCAAAAACAACTAAAAGACCTCAAAACAGCATAAAATAGCGTGCTGAGACATGCCCTAGCATTAAAACGATAAAAATGTCCAAAAACACTTAAAAAGCATGTCGAAAAATTGACCAAAAGAGCAAGGCTATAGTATGGCAAAAATGTCAAAATTTGACATGTCCCAAAAACAGCTAAAAAGACCTCAAAACAGCATAAAATGGCGTGCTGAGACATGCCCTAGCATCAAAACGTATAAAAATGTCCAAAAACACTTAAAAAGCATGTCGAAAAATTGACAAAAAGAGCAAGGCTATAGTATGGCAAAAATGTCAAAATTGGTCATGTCCCAAAAACAGCTAAAAAGTCCTCAAAACAGCATAAAATACCGTGTTGAGACATGTCCTAGCATTAAAACGTATAAAAATGTCCAAAAACAACTTAAAAAGCAAGTCGAAAAATTGACCAAAAGAGCAAGGCTATAGCATGGCAAAAATGTCAAAATTTGACATGTCCCAAAAACAGCTAAAAAGACCTCAAAACAGCATAAAATAGCGTGCTGAGACATGCCCTAGCATTAAAACGTGTAAAAATGTCCAAAAAACACTTAAAAAAGCATGTCGAAAAATTGACCAAAAGAGCAAGGCTATAGTATGGCAAAAATGTCAAAATTTGACATGTCCCAAAAACAGCTAAAAGACCTCAAAACAGCATAAAATAAGCGTGCTGAGACATGCCCTAGCATCAAAACGATATAAAATGTCCAAAAAACACTTAAAAAAGCATGTTGAAAAATTGACAAAAAGAGCAAGGCTATAGTATGGCAAAAATGTCAAAATTTGACATGTCCCAAAAACAGCTAAAAAGTCCTCAAAACAGCATAAAATAGCGTGCTGAGACATGCCCTAGCATTAAAACGTGTAAAAATGTCCAAAAAACACTTAAAAAAGCATGTCGAAAAATTGACCAAAAGAGCAAGGCTATAGTATGGCAAAAATGTCAAAATTTGACATGTCCCAAAAACAGCTAAAAAGACCTCAAAACAGCATAAAATAGCGTGCTGAGACATGCCCTAGCATTAAAACGATATAAAATGTCCAAAAACACTTAAAAAAGCATGTCGAAAAATTGACAAAAGAGCAAGGCTATAGTATGGCAAAAATGTCAAAATTTGACATGTCCCAAAAACAGCTAAAAAGACCTCAAAACAGCATAAAATACCGTGTTGAGACATGTCCTAGCATTAAAACGTGTAAAAAAGTCCAAAAAACACTTAAAAAAGCATGTCGAAAAATTGACCAAAAGAGCAAGGCTATAGTATGGCAAAAATGTCAAAATTTGACATGTCCCAAAAACAGCTAAAAAGACCTCAAAACAGCATAAAATAGCCTGCTGAGACACGCCTTAGCATTAAAAAGTGTAAAAAAGTCCAAAAAACACTTTAAAAAGCATGTCGAAAAATTGACAAAAAGAGCAAGGCTATAGTATGGCAAAAATGTCAAAATTTGACATGTCCCAAAAACAGCTAAAAAGACCTCAAAACAGCATAAAATAGCGTACTGAGACATGCCCTAGCATTAAAACGTATAAAAATGTCCAAAAAACACTTAAAAAGCATGTCGAAAAATTGACAAAAGAGCAAGGCTATAGTATGGCAAAAAGGTCAAAATTGGTCATGTCCCAAAAACAGCTAAAAAGTCCTCAAAACAGCATAAAATACCGTGTTGAGACATGTCCTAGCATTAAAACGTATAAAAATGTCCAAAAACAACTTAAAAAAGCAAGTCGAAAAATTGACCAAAAGAGCAAGGCTATAGTATGGCAAAAATGTCAAAATTTGACATGTCCCAAAAACAGCTAAAAAGACCTCAAAACAGCATAAAATAGCGTGCTGAGACATGCCCTAGCATTAAAACGGTAAAAATGTCCAAAAACAACTTAAAAAAGCATGTCGAAAAATTTACCAAAAGAGCAAGGCTATAGTATGGCAAAAATGTCAAAATTTGACATGTCCCAAAAACAACTAAAAAGACCTCAAAACAGCATAAAATACCGTGCTGAGACATGCCCTAGCATCAAAACGTATAAAAATGTCCAAAAACACTTAAAAAAGCATGTCGAAAAATTGACAAAAGAGCAAGGCTATAGTATGGCAAAATGTCAAAATTGGTCATGTCCCAAAAACAGCTAAAAAGTCCTCAAAACAGCATAAAATACTGTGTTGAGACATGTCCTAGCATTAAAACGTATAAAAATGTCCAAAACAACTTAAAAAAAGCATGTCAAAAAATTGACCGAAAGAGCAAGGCTATAGTATGGCAAAAATGTCAAAATTTGACATGTCCCAAAAACAGCTAAAAAGACCTCAAAACAGCATAAAATAGCGTGCTGAGACATGCCCTAGCATTAAAACGTGTAAAAATGTCCAAAAAACACTTAAAAAAGCATGTCGAAAAATTGACCAAAAGAGCAAGGCTATAGTATGGCAAATGTCAAAATTTGACATGTCCCAAAAACAGCTAAAAAGACCTCAAAACAGCATAAAATAGCGTGCTGAGACATGCCCTAGCATCAAAACGTATAAAAATGTCCAAAAAACACTTAAAAAAGCATGTTGAAAAATTGACAAAAAGAGCAAGGCTATAGTATGGCAAAAATGTCAAAATTTGACATGTCCCAAAAACAGCTAAAAAGACCTCAAAACAGCATAAAATACCGTGCTGAGACATGCCCTAGCATTAAAACGTGTAAAACTGTCCAAAAACACTTAAAAAGCATGTCGAAAAATTGACCAAAAGAGCAAGGCTATAGTATGGCAAAAATGTCAAAATTTGACATGTCCCAAAAACAGCTAAAAAGACCTCAAAACAGCATAAAATACCGTGTTGAGACATGCCCTAGCATTAAAAAGTGTAAAAATGTCCAAAAACACTTAAAAAAGCATGTTGAAAAATTGACCAAAAGAGCAAGGCTATAGTATGGCAAAAATGTCAAAATTTGACATGTCCCAAAAACAGCTAAAAAGTCCTCAAAACAGCATAAAATACCGTGTTGAGACATGTCCTAGCATTAAAACGTATAAAACTGTCCGAAAACAACTTAAAAAAGCAAGTCGAAAAATTGACCAAAAGAGCAAGGCTATAGTATGGCAAAAATGTCAAAATTTGACATGTCCCAAAAACAGCTAAAAACACCTCAAAACAGCATAAAATAGCGTGCTGAGACATGCCCTAGCATTAAAACGATGTAAAAATGTCCAAAAAACACTTAAAAAAGCATGTCGAAAAATTGACCAAAAGAGCAAGGCTATAGTATGGCAAAAATGTCAAAATTTGACATGTCCCAAAAACAGCTAAAAAGACCTCAAAACAGCATAAAATAGCGTGCTGAGACATGCCCTAGCATCAAAACGTATAAAAATGTCCAAAAAACACTTAAAAAAGCATGTTGAAAAATTGACAAAAAGAGCAAGGCTATAGTATGGCAAAAATGTCAAAATTTGACATGTCCCAAAAACAGCTAAAAAGACCTCAAAACAGCATAAAATAGCGTGCTGAGACATGCCCTAGCATTAAAACGATGTAAAAATGTCCAAAAACAACTTCAAAAAGCATGTCAAAAAATTGACCGAAAGAGCAAGGCTATAGTATGGCAAAAATGTCAAAATTTGACATGTCCCAAAAACAGCTAAAAAGACCTCAAAACAGCATAAAATACCGTGTTGAGACATGCCCTAGCATTAAAAAGTGTAAAAATGTCCAAAAAACACTTAAAAAAGCATGTTGAAAAATTGACAAAACGAGCAAGGCTATAGTATGGCAAAAATGTCAAAATTTGACATGTCCCAAAAAGAGCTAAAAAGACCTCAAAGCAGCATAAAATACCGTGCTGAGACATGTCCTAGCATTAAAACATATAAAAATGTCCAAAAACAACTTCAAAAAGCATGTCAAAAAATTGACCGAAAGAGCAAGGCTATAGTATGGCAAAAATGTCAAAATTTGACATGTCCCAAAAACAGCTAAAAAGTCCTCAAAACAGCATAAACTACCGTGCTGAGACATGTCCTAGCATTAAAACGATAAAAATGTCCAAAAACACTTAAAAAAGCATGTCGAAAAATTGACAAAAAGAGCAAGGCTATAGTATGGCAAAAATGTCAAAATTGGTCATGTCCCAAAAACAGCTAAAAAGTCCTCAAAACAGCATAAAATACCGTGTTGAGACATGTCCTAGCATTAAAATGTATAAAAATGTCCAAAAACAACTTCAAAAAGCAAGTCGAAAAATTGACAAAAAGAGCAAGGCTATAGTATGGCAAAAATGTCAAAATTTGGCATGTCCCAAAAACAGCTAAAAAGACCTCACAGCAGCATAACATACAGTGCTGAGACATGCCCTAGCATTAAAACATATAAAAATGTCCGAAAACAACTTAAAAAAGCATGTCGAAAAATTGACAAAAAGAGCAAGGCTATAGTATGGCAAAAATGTCAAAATTTGACATGTCCCAAAAACAGCTAAAAAGACCTCAAAACAGCATAAAATACTGTGTTGAGACATGCCCTAGCATTAAAACGTGTAAAAATGTCCAAAAAACACTTAAAAAAGCATGTCGAAAAATTGACCAAAAGAGCAAGGCTATAGTATGGCAAAAATGTCAAAATTTGACATGTCCCAAAAACAGCTAAAAAGACCTCAAAACAGCATAAAATAGCGTGCTGAGACATGCCCTAGCATTAAAAAGTGTAAAAATGTCCAAAAAACACTTAAAAAAGCATGTCGAAAAACTGACCAAAAGAGCAAGGCTATAGTATGGCAAAAATGTCAAAATTTGACATGTCCCAAAAACAGCTAAAAAGACCTCAAAACAGCATAAAATAGCGTGCTGAGACATGCCCTAGCATCAAAACGATATAAAATGTCCAAAAACACTTAAAAAAGCATGTCGAAAAATTGACAAAAGAGCAAGGCTATAGTATGGCAAAAATGTCAAAATTGGTCATGTCCAAAAACAGCTAAAAAGTCCTCAAAACAGCATAAAATACCGTGTTGAGACATGTCCTAGCATTAAAACGTATAAAATGTCCAAAAACAACTTAAAAAAGCAAGTCGAAAAATTGACCAAAAGAGCAAGGCTATAGTATGGCAAAAATGTCAAAATTTGACATGTCCCAAAAACAGCTAAAAAGACCTCAATACAGCATAAAATAGCGTGCTGAGACATGCCCTAGCATTAAAACGTATAAAAATGTCCAAAAACAACTTAAAAAAGCATGTCGAAAAATTGACCAAAAGAGCAAGGCTATAGTATGGCAAAAATGTCAAAATTTGACATGTCCCAAAAACAGCTAAAAAGACCTCAAAACAGCATAAAATAGCGTGCTGAGACATGCCCTAGCATTAAAACGTATAAAAATGTCCAAAAACAACTTAAAAAAGCAAGTCGAAAAAATTGACCAAAGAGCAAGGCTATAGTATGGCAAAAATGTCAAAATTGGTCATGTCCCAAAAACAGCTAAAAAGTCCTCAAAACAGCATAAAATACCGTGTTGAGACATGTCCTAGCATTAAAACGTATAAAAATGTCCAAAAACAACTTAAAAAAGCAAGTCGAAAAATTGACCAAAAGAGCAAGGCTATAGTATGGCAAAAATGTCAAAATTTGACATGTCCCAAAAACAGCTAAAAACACCTCAAAACAGCATAAAATAGCGTGCTGAGACATGCCCTAGCATTAAAACGTGTAAAATGTCCAAAAACACTTAAAAAGCATGTCGAAAAACTGACCAAAAGAGCAAGGCTATAGTATGGCAAAAATGTCAAAATTTGACATGTCCCAAAAACAGCTAAAAGACCTCAAAACAGCATAAAATAGCGTGCTGAGACATGCCCTAGCATTAAAACGTATAAAAATGTCCAAAAAACACTTAAAAAAGCATGTCGAAAAATTGACCAAAAGAGCAAGGCTATAGTATGGCAAAAATGTCAAAATTTGACATGTCCCAAAAACAGCTAAAAAGACCTCAAAACAGCATAAAATAGCGTGCTGAGACATGCCCTAGCATTAAAACGTATAAAATGTCCAAAAAACACTTAAAAAAGCATGTCGAAAAATTGACCAAAAGAGCAAGGCTATAGTATGGCAAAAATGTCAAAATTGGTCATGTCCCAAAAACAGCTAAAAAGTCCTCAAAACAGCATAAAATACCGTGTTGAGACATGTCCTAGCATTAAAACGTATAAAAATGTCCAAAAACAACTTAAAAGAGCAAGTCGAAAAATTGACCAAAAGAGCAAGGCTATAGTATGGCAAAAATGTCAAAATTGGTCATGTCCCCAAAACCGCTGAAAAGACCTCAAAACAGCATAAAATAACGTGCTGAGACATGCCCTAGCATTAAAACGTGTAAAAAAGTCCAAAAAACACTTAAAAAAGCATGTCGAAAAATTGACCAAAAGAGCAAGGCTATAGTATGGCAAAAATGTCAAAATTTGGCATGTCCCAAAAACAGCTAAAAAGACCTCAAAACAGCATAAAATAGCGTGCTGAGACATGCCCTAGCATTAAAAAGTGTAAAAATGTCCAAAAAACACTTAAAAAAGCATGTCGAAAAATTGACCGAAAGAGCAAAAATGTCAAAATTTGACATGTCCCAAAAAGCGCTAAAAAGACCTCAAAACAGCATAAAATAGCGTGCTGAGACACACCCTAGCATTAAAACGTATAAAAATGGCCAAAAACAACATAATATAGTATGTTGAAAAATTGACCGAAAGAGCGAAGCGACAGTATGGCAAAAATTTCAAAATTTGGCATGTCCAAAAAACAGCTAAGAAGACCTCAAAACAGTATGAAATAGCATGCTGAGACACGACCTAGCATTAAAACGTATTAAAATGTCTAAAAACAACTTAAAAAAGCATGTCAAAAAATTGACCAAAAGAGCAAGGCTATAGTATGGCAAAAATGTCAAAATTTGACATGTCCCAAAAACAGCTAAAAAGACCTCAAAACAGCATAAAATAGCGTGCTGAGACATGTCCTAGCATTAAAACGTATAAAAATGTCCAAAAACAACTTAAAAAAGCATGACGAAAAATTGACCAAAAGAGCAAGGCTATAGTATGGCAAAAATGTCAAAATTTGACATGTCCCAAAAACAGCTAAAAAGACCTCAAAACAGCATAAAATAGCGTGCTGACACACGCCCTAACATTAATACGTATAAAAATGGCCAAAAACAACATAATATAGCATGTCGAAAAATTGACTGAAAGAGCAAGGCTTTAGTATGGCAAAAATGTCAAAATTTGGCATGTCCCAAAAACAGCTAAAAAGACCTCAAAACAGCATAAAATAGCGTGCTCAGACACGCCCTAGCATTAAAACGTATAAAAATGGCCAAAAACAACTTTAAAAAGCATGTCCAAAAACTGACCGAAAGAGCAAAAATGTCAAAATTTGGCATGTCCCAAAAACAGCTAAAAAGACCTCAAAACAGCAAAAAATAGCATGCTGAGACATGCCCTAGCATCAAAACGTATGAAAACGGCCAAAAACAACATGATATAGCATGTCCAAAAAATGACCCAAAGAGCAAGGCTATAGTATGGCAAAAATGTCAAAATTGGTCATGTCCCAAATACCAATCAAAACACCTCAAAACAGCATAAAATAGCGTGCTGAGACACGCCTTAGCATTAAAACGTGCAAATGTGGCCAAAAACACCATAATATATCATGTCCAAAAACTGACCGAAAGAGCAAGGCTATAATATGGCAAAAATGTCAAAATTTGACATGTCCCAAAAACAGCTAAAAATACCTTAAACAGTATAAAATAGCGTGCTGAGACACGCCCCAGCATTAAAACGTATAAAAATGTCCAAAAACTACTTAAAAAAGCATGTCGAAAAATTGACCGAAAGAGCAAGGCTATAGTATGGCAAAAATGTCAAAATTTGACATGTCCCAAAAACAGCTAAAAAGACCTCAAAACAGCATAAAATGGCGTGCTGAGACATGCCCTAGCATTAAAACGTATAAAAATGTCCAAAAAACACTTAAAAAAGCATGTCGAAAAATTGACCAAAAGAGCAAGGCTATAGTATGGCAAAAATGTCAAAATTTGACATGTCCCAAAAACAGCTAAAAAGACCTCAAAACAGCATAAAATACTGTGTTGAGACATGTCCTAGCATTAAAACGTATAAAAATGTCCAAAAAACACTTAAAAAAGCATGTCGAAAAATTGACCAAAAGAGCAAGGCTATAGTATGGCAAAAATGTCAAAATTTGACATGTCCCAAAAACAGCTAAAAAGACCTCAAAACAGCATAAAATACTGTGTTGAGACATGTCCTAGCATTAAAACGTATAAAAATGTCCAAAAAACACTTAAAAAAGCATGTTGAAAAATTGACAAAAAGAGCAAGGCTATAGTATGGCAAAAATGTCAAAATTGGTCATGTCCCAAAAACAGCTAAAAAGACCTCAAAACAGCATAAAATAGCGTGTTGAGACATGTCCTAGCATTAAAACGTATAAAAATGTCCAAAAACAACTTAAAAAAGCATGTCGAAAAATTGACAAAAAGAGCAAGGCTATAGTATGGCAAAAATGTCAAAATTTGACATGTCCCAAAAACAGCTAAAAAGACCTCAAAACAGCATAAAATACTGTGTTGAGACATGTCCTAGCATTAAAACGTATAAAAATGTCCAAAAACAACTTAAAAAAGCATGTCGAAAAATTGACAAAAAGAGCAAGGCTATAGTATGGCAAAAATGTCAAAATTTGACATGTCCCAAAAACAGCTAAAAAGACCTCAAAACAGCATAAAATAGCGTGCTCAGACACGCCCTAGCATTAAAACGTTTAAAAATGGCCAAAAACAACTTAAAAAAGCATGTCCAAAAACTGACCGAAAGAGCAAGGCTATAGTATGGCAAAAATGTCAAAATTGGTCATGTCCAAAAAACTGATAAAACGATCTCAAAACAGCATAAAATAGCATACTGAGACACACCCTAGCATTAAAACGTATAAAAACGGCCAAAAACAACATAATATAGCATGTCGAGAAAATGAACCAAAAAGCAAAGCTATAGTATGGCAAAAATGTCAAAATTGGACATGTCCCAAAAACAGCTAAAAAGACCTCAAAACAGCATAAAATAACTTACTGAGACATGCCCTAGCATTAAAACGTATAAAAATGGCCAAAAACAACTTAAAAAAGCATGTCGAAAAATTGACCGAAAGAGCAAGGCTATAGTATGGCAAAAATGTCAAAATTGGTCATGTCCCAAAAACAGCTAAAAAGACCTCAAAACAGCATAAAATAGAGACACGCCTTAGCATTAAAACGCACAAATATGGCCAAAAACAATATAAGATAGCATTTCGACAAAATGACCAAAAAGCAAGACTATAGTATGGTAAAAATGTCAAAATTTGACATGTCCGAAAAACAGCTGAAAACACCACAAAACAGCATAAAATAATATGCCAAAACACAACATAGCATAGAATGTTTTGAAAACTGCCAAAAACACCATATTATAGCATGTTTTAAAGATGTCCGAAAAGGCAAAAAATGTCAAAAAATGAAATGTCCCCAAAACAGCTGAAAACTGCATAACATCATGTGCTGAAACAGGCCATGCCATAGACAGCCAAAAACAACCTAATATGCCATGCCGAAAAAACAACCAATAATGCCATACTATAGTATGGTGAAAAATGTCAAAATTTTGAAAATGTCAAATTTTGACATAAAAGCTGAAAACTGCATAAAATAGCATACCCAGACATGTCATAGCATAGAATGTTTTAAAAAAGGGCCCAAAACACCCAAATATGGCATGTTGGAAAAACAACACCACAAAGCAGTTCATACCGCCAGTAACATTTCATACAGGAACAATAAGAGCAACAACATTAGAAGCACACAAGAACTCCTTTTTTCTTTATTTTACACGTGAAAGGGGGAGAGAGGGGACGACATGCAGCAAAGCGCAGAGACTTGCTCCCACACCATCCACTGAGCCGGTGATGCCCCATCACACAAGAACTTTAACAGCCTTATCGCAGAAAAAAAACATCATGAAGTAGAGGGACACTTTCTTTCTACTTCTCATACACAACCCTTACAGAACAACACATCACAAGAACAAAAGAGCTGAGTATTTTAAGCAAACTTGTTTATAACCACAGTGAAATCACACAGCTGTCTGCGGCTCTCAGATTCCTCTCTCTCCCTTTGTCCCTTCGGTCAGTCAATTGGAGGAGTTCAGGTGACTGCGTAAATGTAGGGATTTGGGGAGGCCTCTGGCTCACGTGGTAGAGCGTGGCCCCATATGGCTGAGGCTTCTGCAACGGCCAGGGCTCGAAATCCCGCCTGAGGCCCTTTGCTGCGCGTCATTCTCCTCTTTCTCTTCCCTGTTTCCTGTCAATCTATACTGTCCTGTTTTTTCTTGATTTTTACTTCAAACTGTCCTGTGATGTTTTTTCCTGATTTCTGACGTCATACTATACTATGATGTTTTTTATGATTTTTGACTACATACTATACTATGACTCTTTGTCAACATATTTTTGACAACATAGCATACTATCATGATTTTTCATAATTTTTGTCGACATAATAAACTTTGATGTTTTCTCATTATTTTGACGACATACAATACGATGCCATTTTTTTTCATGATTTCTGATGACTTACTATAACGTTTTTTCATATTTAACGACAGTATACTATGAAGTTTTTCCTTGATTTTTGATGACATACTATACTATGATGTTTTTTCATCATATTGACAATAGACTGTACTATGATGTTTTTTTTCATGATTTTTAATGACATACTGTACTATGATGTTTTTTTCAGAATTTTTTGACGACATACTATACTATGATATTCTTTCAGTGTATTTGACAATATACTGTACTAACACTGAATACTTAAATTCAATTTATAGCCAGACAGTGCACCATAATTTATAATTTCCTCTAGTAGCACAGGTAATGATATTATATATATGTGATATATATCTGTAAGGTGCACAATTATATTGTCCGCATACATCGCTATTTCATATTCATCCTCCTTTAATGTGAGGCCCTTTATCCTTCTATTTTCGGTTCAATACACAGAGCAAATAATTCTGGCAATAATGGGTCCTCCTTTCTTATTCCCCTTTTTAAAGAAAAAGCCTTAGATAGTGTTCCATTCAGTCTTACTCTTGCATTTGGATTGCATTTGTAAATTCCCTTAATCAAGTTGATGAAAATTTGATGTAATCCAAATTTCTCACATACTGTAAATAAAAAAGGCCATGACGACTAATCAAAAGCTTTTTCAGCATCTAGTGTTAATGTTAACATATGTTGCTTTGTTTTTCATGCATAGTCAATAACATTAATGCGCCGCACATTGTATGGAGAAAAATATCAAAATATGACATGTCCCAAAAACAGCTGAAAACCGCATAAAATTATGTGCCGAGACACACCATAGCATAGAATGTTGCACCGCACATTGTCACTTAAAAGAATGTCTTTAACAAAATCCTGTTTGATCTGGGTTTACTATATTAGGTAGTACATGTGAAAGTATGTTAGCTCTAATTGATGTAAATATCTTTTGGTCAAAATTTAGAAGGGACATCGGTCTATAAGATGACCATAGTTTCGGATCTTTTCCTTCTTTAGGTATTACAGTTATAATTGCTGGATTCCATGTATCTGGCCAATCTCCTGTTTATAAGATATTGTTGAAAACTCTACATAAGATGGGAGCAATTAAATTTTTAAATTATAAAATTCATAGGTAAATCCATCACTTCCGCGACTCTTTCCAGATTTTCCTCTCTGGATAACCTTTAGGATATCCATTTCTAATATTGGCTGGGTCAGGGGTATTCAACTAAAATTCAAAGGGGTCCAGTTGATTTCCTCCCAGGAAAGGTCCGAACCTCATACCTAAAATCAGAATCGCGATTAATTTAACATTTTTACCTCGATTACGATAAATTAATGATTATTTAGCTTTTTTGTGGTTTGTTTTTTGTCCTCATAGTTCACTGATAGTCTCATTTGACCATTGTGTGTTGGAGTGAAATAAACATATGATTATTATTATTTATTACATTTCCCAGCATTATATAAAAAAGCTCCATTTTAAACAAACTTCAGGCAAATTTAAGCACATTATGCTGATAATAGACCAACCTCTCCTGACATGCAGGACTTTGATTTAAATTTCCGTTAAACATCTGTGCTATTAATCATTTTACTTGGGAAGTAAAAACTTATGAGTAGGCCTACTTCTCCTATAGCTGCCAACAGCCTGCCAACATTCCCGGTTAGAAAAAGGGTGAAAATAAGGTCATGTAAGCTGAAACTAACACAAAGTAGTCTGTAGAAGTCTTAAGAAGTCTTAAGAAGCTCTGCAAATGTGTCTGTTTCAGACACTGATGCTTTGAGGAGAAGCTGCGCTCTGTTTGTCTGTCTCACTGCGCTGCTGTCGGACCATCAGCTGTTTGATCCGCGATGACAAAATACCCAACATGGGCAAGATTATGTCAATTAGAGATTCTGAATGTCAGTTTAGATTACTTTTCGATTAAATGCCAAGCATTATGCTGCTCATGCTCCTTAAAAAATATTATGTTTTATTACAACTTGGCCACGGGTCCAGCTAGGACAAAGTTCTGGTTCAGCTCCAGACCGCAGCCCGCTAGTTGATGATGCCTGGGCTAGGTCATTATTTTCGTGTGACACTGTGGGTGGGTTAAAGAATTCCAAGTTCTCATTAATTTTTTGTCTTTGTCTCTAGTAATCTCTTAAACATGATGCTATTTTCAGTTTCCCCCTCTGATGTATGGAGTTTTTATCTATTATGGTGGTTATAGCTGTATTTTTCCATCTTTTCTCTTTCTCTTTGCCTCTTTGTCCAGGAAGAATATGCTATTATTTCTCCTTGTAATGCCACTTTTGCACCCTCCCACAGCATTGTGAATGTCACATTATCATTTATCTCCAGATAAGACTTCACACAGCATTGTATTTTCTCCTTGAGGCACTCATCCTGAAGTAAGGAATTGTTTAACCTCCATACACTTTCCTGTTGTTCCCAGTTCCAATTTAGTTTCATTATAACGGGTGCATGGTCAGCTGGTTATTGGTAATATTTCACATTTTAAAACCATTGAGATGCCATATTTAAACATAAAGAAATTGTCTAGTCTCGAATAAACTTGCATTAAAGCAAAACGTGAAGGCCTTCTCCTAGGGGTGTAATCAACGCCAGACATCTGTTAGCCCCAGCTCTAATTGGACCTTTCTCAATAGCATTGCTGCTTGTTCCAACTTATGTGTAATTCTACTTTGAGTGTATAATTTCTGGTTCATCACTAAAATGAAGTCTCCCCCCATTATAATCCTTTTGCTTCTGTCATTAGAAGAGATCAAATTTTTCCCAAAAGATCTGCTTCTTTACCAGGTGGACTGTATACGTTCATGAGAGTTATGTATTGTTCTTCTATTGCTCCAATCACAAATACATACCTTCCTTCTTTATCTCTAATACATTTTTCCTCACTAAACGAGGTAATTCTTAATAAGGATCGCTACTCCTCTTTTAGTTTAGAGTGAGAGAACACTTTGGCTAACACTAATTTCTCTAGTTTTGCATGTTGTACCTTACTCAGGTGTGTTTCCTGAAGAATGATTTATTTCCCTTCTTTCTTAAATTTTTGGAGCATATGCATCCTTTTTATAGCATTATTTAGGCCATTTGTATTGACGGATATTAATTTTAATTTCCCCATCACACTGCTTTAGGGGACCCTTTTGCCCTATTTATGTGTTCAAAGCCTAAGAACAAGGAACAACACAGACAAATAAACTGTGCATGTAAATCATAAAAGACAGTGCCCACAAACCAAAACATGAACTTACAAATATTTCAACCTCAAAATGGCTACAGAAAGTATTCCACATTTTTAAAGTTACATGGACATCAATAGAAAGGCCAGTGCACACCTTCAAAACTTTTGTGGACAGGTGCGTAGATGAAAAAACACTTGTAGGTAAAAGAAGAGGGGTCCCACACACTGTCCTGTACTTGCAAAAAACATTTTTATTAAATACTCAGTACAACGTTTCGGTCCTTCATCCATCATAAAGTTACGTGGAAAAAGGGATTGCCATTATTTAATCCCTGCCATAAAATGGTAGCTGTGGCCATGGCTATGGGATTAGGAATTACCCATGCTTGTATGGTGGACAGCATACGAGGATGCAAGGTTCCTCCCACAGTGTCCCTCTATAACTAGTTTATATCCATCCATCCATTTGTTTACTGCTTATCCGGGGTCAGGGTCCTGGGGGCAGCAGCCTAAGCAGGGAAGCCCAGACTTCCCTCTCCCCGGCCACTTCGTCCAGCTCTTCCCGGGGGGATCCTGAGGCGTTCCCAGGCCAGCTTTTCCGGGGTCTCCTATCGGTGGGACGTGCCCTGAACACCTCACTAGGGAGGCGTCCGGGAGGCATCCTAATTAGATGCCTGAGCCACCTCATCCGGCTCTTCTCAACACGGAGGCCACTTGTACCTGTGATCTTGTTCTTTCGGTCACTACCCAAAGCTTGTGACCATGGGTGAGGGTAGGAACGAAGATCGAGCAGTAAATCGAGAGCTTTGCCTTTTGGCTCAGCTCCCTCTTTACCACGACAGGTCAGTGCAGAGTCTGCATTATTGCAGTCGTCGCACCGATCCCATTCCATCCTTCCCTCACTCATGAACAAGACCCCAAGGTACTTTAACTCCTCCACTTGGGGCAGGATCTCTTCCCCGATCTGGAGGGGGCACTCCACCCTTTTCCGGCTGAGAACCACGACTTCGGATTAGGAGGTGCTGATTCTCATCCCAGCCGCTTCACACTCAGCGAACTGATCCAGTGAGAGCTGAAGGTCATGGCCTGATGAAGCCAACAGGACCAGATCATCTGCATAAAGCAGCGACCCAATCCTGAGGTCAGCAATAATCCCCTCAACGCCCTGTCTGCGCCTAGAAATTCTGTCAATAAAAGTTATGAACAGAATCTGTGACAAAGGGCAGCCCTGGCGGAGTCCAACCCTCACTGGAAACGAGTGTGACTTACTGCTGGCAATGCAGACCAAGCTCCGGCACCGGTCATACAGGGAACGGACAGCCCTTATAAGGGGGTCCGATACCCGATACTCCTGGAAACCCCTAACAGGACTGCCCGAGGGACACGGTTGAATACCTTCTCCAAGTCCACAAAGCACATGTGGACTGGTTGGGCAAATTCCCATGCACCCTCAAGGACCCTGCCAAGGGTCCAGAGCTGGTCCACAGTTCCATGACCAGGATGAAAACCGCATTGCTCCTCCTGGATCCGATGTTCGACTATCCGGCAGACCCTCCTCTCTAGTATCCCTGAATAGACCTTATCAGTGAGGCTGAGGAGTGTGATCTCCTTATAGTTGGAACACACCTTCCGGTCCCCCTTCTTAAAAAGAGGGACCACCACCCCGGTCTGCCAATCCAGAGGCACTGACCCAGATGTCCAAGCAATGCTGCAGAGTCGTGTCAACCATTACAGCCGCACAACATCCAGGGCCTTAAGGAACTCTGGGCGGATCTCATCCACCCCCGGGGCCCTGCCACAGAGGAGCTTTTTGACCACCTTGGCAACCTCAGCCCCAGAGATGGGAGAGCCCACTACCGAATCCCCAGGCCTTGCTTCTTCACGGGAAGGCATGTCGGTGGGATTGAGGAGGTCTTCGAAGTATTCCTTCCACTGATTCACAACGTCCCAAGTCGAGGTCAGCAGCGCACCATCCCCACCATACACAGTGTTGACAGACCACTGCTTACCCCCTCCTGAGATGCCGGATGGTGGTCCAGAACCTCTTCGAAACCCTCCGGATGTCGTTCTCCATGGCTTCACTGAACTCCTCCCATGCCTGCATTTTTGCCTCAGGGACCGTTGTAGCTGCACTCCGCTTGGCCTGCCGGTACCTGTCTGCTGCCTCTGGAGTCTCACAGGCCAAGAAGGCCTGACAGGACTCCTTCTTCAGCTTGACACCATCCCTCACCGCCGGTGTCCAACAACGGGTTCAGGTGTTGCCGCCACGTCAGGCACCGACTACCGACTTCACTAGGTGGGAGTTAAAGCTCCTTCTGACGGGAGACTCTGCCAGACATTCCCAGTAGAGCCTAACAATGCGTTTAGGTCTGCCAGGTCTGACCGGCATCCCCCCTTCACCATCGGAGCCAACTCACCACCAGGTGGTGATTGGTTGACAACTCCGCCTCTCTCTTCACCCGAGTGTCCAAGACATGCAAATGCAAGTACGACGACACGACAACAAAGTTGATCATCGAACTGCGGCCTAGGGTGTCCTGATGCCAAGTGCACTTATGGACACCCTTATACCTGAACATGGTGTTTGTTATGGACAATCTTTGGCGAGCACAGAAGTCCAATAGCAAAACACCACTTGGGTTTAGATTGGGGGGAGGTATTCCTCCCGATCACACCCCTCCAAGTCTCACCGTCGCTGCCAACATGAGCGTTGAAGTCCCCCAGCAGAACGGGATCCCCAGAAGAAGCACTCTCCAGCACCCCCTCTAAGGACTCCAAAAAGGGTGGATACTCTGAGCTACTGTTTGGACCACAGGTACAAACAACAGTAAGAATCCGTCCCCCCACCTGAAGGTGGAGGGAGGCTACCCTCTCGTCCACCGGGGTTAAACTCCAACATACAGGCACTGCGCCGGGGGGCAATTAGTATTGCACCCCTGCTCAGTGGCAACTCTAGAGTGGAAGACAGTACAACCCCTCTCGAGTAGACTGGTTCCGGAGCCCATGCTATGTGTCAAGGTGAGGCAGACTATATTTAGTCGGAACCTCTCAACCTCGCGCACCAGCTCAGGCTCCTTACCCACCAGAGAGATGACATTCCACGTCCCTAGAGCTAGCTTCTGCAGCCAAGGATTAGACCGCCAAGGTCCCCACCTTCGGCTGCTGCCCAACTCACATCGCACCCGACCCCTTTTGGCCCCTCCTGTGGGTGGTGAGCCCACGGGAAGGAGGTCCCTTGGTGCCTCTTCGGGCTGTGCCCAGCCATCATCTTGCAGACCATCTTAAACATCCTCCTGGGAGGGTGTTTCATCTCCATGAAGAGTACCACTTCAGACAATTACAGATCCTGGTTTTGTCAGATTAGTGTTGCTGCTGGCTGACCTGACGACCCCATTCAAATGTTCTGCTCCAGGTAGCACCAGAAAGAGTCCTGGTGTTGCATCTATGTCTGTGACAAGGTTTTCCTCCATCCAACTGTCCATTATCACTTTCCCACCAAAATTAGTGCAATCACACAGGTTTTTCAAACATGGGTAAACCTGCTAAATACTGCATTCCTGTGGCCAGTAAACACACCACACAAGTTGGATCAGTGTTTTAGCTGCTCAGGAGGAGCCTTTAATACTTTGTCTATCCTATCAAGTAAAGGCTAAAAGAACTTAGAAACTTTTTTTGTGTAGTGTGAATGAGGCTCATGAAACCCTCTGAGTGTGAGGCAATGGGAGACACCTCTTCAAGATATGTAGATCCAGATTTTGAGTCACTGCTTTCTGATTCAACAGCATCACCCAGGCTCTGCTCTGATGATGGCTAGATCTTATTCCTCATTCTTGATCTGAAGCAGCACTCCCATGCAGACTTCTTCAAAACATACACAATATATCATCAGAACGAGCATATCATTTAACATTGACCAAACAACAATACTATTTATTCATTTTTCATTTATTTAAGGTAGTAAGTGGCAGAACAACCAGATCCTCCTCAGCAGACACAGCCCTTTGGTCTTGAAAGCCTGATCCTGAGCTGGAGCCTTCTGGTCTTCCTTCCTCTCAGCCTTTTATGATATTTGAAATAAAACAGCAAGGTAAGTACAGAAATTAAAAATAAATAAATAAACAGTATAGTTCAGCTTAAAGACTGCAGAAGATGTCGTTGAGCTGAGTTGAACTCATTACACTACCTCAAATAACATTTGTATGTGGGGCCCATGTGGGTAGTAAATGGGCTAAAAATGGACCCTGGTTGGGATTGTCCACCGGTTTCTTAATGGCTCCATGCCAACTGCCCACATGGGTTATGCTAGGGCTCACTGGGTACAAAGTGGGTATTGCCCCCAAATAGGCATCTTATCTGAGGCCCAGTTGGGTAACCTACTCATGGGGCCATGGTAGAACCTGTTGACAGTCCCATACAGAGAACCCAAGAAATGAGTCCTGAAACCTGGAGATTTCAGCACCTCCAGGTTCCCTGTCTCAAAACCAATGTGTTTTTTTTGGTTTTGTTTTAATGGATTTTTAGTTAGATGCCCAAAATAATGTCTATGGTTAACACAAGTTTAAAAGACTTTCATATTTTGTTCTAATACATAAAATATGCCAACAAATATTCCACTCACTCAATACTACTCACTGAGACTACAGAACCTCATCACACCATGCCTCACCAAACAACAGTAGCTAACAATAGCTTTTTACTACTAGTGATTTCATTTAGAATTTAAAAAAAATCCTAAAAGTGGTATTCATTTGTGAAGATTATCTTGCTGAACAAAATGTGTAATTATCATAAACATTTTTTTTTTGCCACAGAGCTTATGTTCTGCAATAATCCAAAATCCAATGGAAAAATTCCATAGGCTCTTTGACAGGGAGAACCAGGGCAAAGCTAACTTCTGCATCAGCCTACAGAAAAATGTCATGCCTGTGACTACAAGACCCACAGTTATGAACTAATGGTGTCTTATCGTGTTTAATTTAGTCTCTCCTCCTGTCTTTCAATCTGGTCTAATCAATTTCACTCCCTAAGTGAATGCACACATACCTTGCTGAAGACTGGGAAGATTCTGTTTGTCTTCTTGGCTTTGGTCGCATTGGCATCAGTATCCGAAGAATCCATGACACCCTCCTCCATCAAAACATCACTTTTATTATCGCCACAGTCACCAGAATGATCTAAGCTCGTCACATTGGTACGAGTTTCAGACAGATGTGGGCTCTTGTTGGTATCTGCGATTATCCTCATGGCATGCTGTTCGAAAATAGCCGCTGGAGTGTGAAGGTGGGGTGTTTCCGATGTTCTCTTGAGTGCCGATCTCATCCTCTTCTTAATAATCAACTAACTCCAGTGAGGTAGAGTTCACTGGATGTTGGATGTGGCTCGAGAAGATGAGGAGAGTTTGTGTCCAGATGAGTTTTCTTAATGACAACCTGACAGTCTCGGTTTGTTTGTCAGAACCCTCGTGGACCTTTCTCATCTGCCATCTCTTAAAGAGCCTCCAAAAAGACCCTGGACTTTGATGGTAGGTGTATCTGTAAATTTGTCATCCTTACTCTCATCTGATTTTTTCCTCTGTTGTTACCATCTTAAATGGTGTGAAGAAGGATTTCATTGGCTAGCAAACATCTTCTTGCATGCTCTGCAAATTCAGAACTTGCGGCAGGTGGCACAGGGGACATCTGGGAATCAATCACTTATTGAGGCTTTTATGGACTTTACAGGACAGAGTTTACCCCATTAGTGATCAGTGTCTCAATGACCTCCGCGAATTTAGATGTAAGAGATTTTTCTGCACCAGCCACTTCACAGAAAGCCTAACCAAAAGACTTTTTAATACCGTGCTGGAGTTTGTACTTGGTGATGACAAAGTTCTCTCTGCGAGACTGTGAGAATCCACATGCTTGGGAAGAGGTGGGACTCCTCTTGGTCAAGGTACTACAGTATGTGGGGGAGCAGACTGATTCATGGCCTTTGATAGCATATCTGTGATTGTCTCTATGATGAGTATCAGCTACACAGCACACATGCTAACCAGCTTGTCCTTCACATTAATGGTGTAAACACCTTTACTGATTTGCACTTGCTGCCTATAAAGAAGAAAAAAAACTGTGGAAAAAAACCACAAAAACAGTTAGGAAATCAGAGAGCCTACTCTTCAGCTAGGCTGTTAAAGAATCCCTTGATTATGGTGTAGAAGATGTTTCTCGGGCCAGTGAGCTGGGCTAATGTTGCTGCTCCGTCTTCCTGTCTCTCAGGATGCCTGTCCTGTCCTGAAAGTCCTGGGGATGAGTCCATGTGCATCACCAAGTCTTTCTTTGTGACAGGAGACCTGTCCCGATGATGCTTTACTGATGGGGGTAAGCTTGAGGTGGATGGTTTTAGTGCATCATCTTTTGTGTTTGTTGTGTTGTCATCATCCTCTACATCCATCAGTTACAGAGGGACAGAGGTCAAGTCAGGTTCCTCAGCAACCTTGATGTCCTTACTGGAGCTGAATGAGTCTGTGGGAGAGATCTCTTCAGGACAGGGAGAGCCAGATTTCCAGCCACTGCTTTCTGACTCAACAACCTCATCCACATTCTCTTCTTTTGGCAGCTAGATCTTATGTCTTGCTTTGAAGCAGCACTTCCATGCTGATTTCATCTTTTTGAGGATGGTGCGACAGACATCTCTGTCATCCTCCTGGGGAAGTGCATCCATCTACATGAAGGCAACCTCTCCAGGAAATAGAGACCCTAGTTTTGTTTGATTAATGCCTGTTGTTCTGCTCCTGAGGGTCCTGATGTTACATCCATGTCCTATAAAAGATTGCCCTCCATTAATTTGTCCTTGCTCCCCAATGGTATGACTACCTTGTCTGCCATATTGATTCATTCTAGAAGGATAGCAGTCAGGTTTGCTTCCTCAGCAGACCTGACGTCCTCATTGGAGCTGACAGATAAACCCTTGTTTTTATCAAATTCTTGGGGACCGTTTTCTGTCTGTGGTGTGATGTCCTCATGCCCCAAATTTTCAACCAACTCCAGAGGGACAGAGGTCAGGTCTGCTTCCTCAGCAGCCTTGATGTCCTCACTGGAGTCGATTGAAGCAGTGAGAGACGACTCTTTAGAAGATGCACAGTCAGATGATTTAAGGTTTTTGACAAAGTGTAGTGTGACATCCTCATGTTCCACAAAATCAACCAATTCCAGAAGTACAGAAGTCAGGTCTGGCGGAGGCTGTGCTGCCTGCAGCAGCTATCAAAGCCAAGCTCCGATGACACCGATAGTGTGTGAATTGCCCCATTGCAGCAGATTAAAAAACAGAGAATTCTGTCTTTGCGGTGGCACCCAGTCCAACAACATTATGTTCACCTTAGTTTCTATCAGTGTCTGATTTTCTTCTTTTTTTCATAACAGCAGCTCCACCCGTTCAGACACTGTGACACATATCAGTTAATAAGGATTAAATAAAAGTAAGCTTGCGTGTTACAGAAATGGCTGTTCCTCAACAAACTGATAAGGTGACCCCTCTCATTTTTCTCCATCCAAAAATGACAGAAGGACCGCAGATGGCTTTGTAACCACCTTAAGCTGATCTAGCTGTTTTTCTTCAGCAGGGGTGGCTGTCCACTTATCAGTGTGATTACACAACTGTTACCTCATATGACCATAAAGCAATTCAAGAAATTAAGCTCTAAATAATGATACATCCCATTTGGTAGTCTACATGATAATATACATGTTAATCAAGCTTAATATCAGCAACAGTTCTTCACCTAATTGTATCTTTTTCATGAATCATTTTATGTAGGAACAAAGCCAGTCTTCAAATTGTTGTATGACACATTGCAGGCATGCTTCATACTGGTATGACATCCGTCTTATGATGTGACAATCTCTAATTTTTGTTGAGCAGTTTAAACAATCATTTGTCTTCCTTTCAAAGGAAAGGAGGAAAACTTCAACTGAATGGGGCTTGGTTATATAAAGTGGATTGTTATTGTCTTTCAGTAGACATTTTTTTTTGTTTTCTACAGAAAGTGAGGCGTGAGTGGAGAAAGCTCTGTGGAACTACAATAGTGGATGATTGAGTTGGCAAACTCGGCTCACTTTGGTTTGATTTGCCTTCTGGTCTTTCCAAATGTGACTGGGTCAATCTATTAATTGAGAAAACATATAAAGGGAAGGAAGAAAAAAAACAGTTACCTTTCAATTATCTTAAATGGGGAGGGAAATAACAACAGGTACAGTATGGATCCCCGTTTTATTGGTTTAGAAAGCAGCTCCTCAGCCTGTATGGAGAGACAGAGGAAATAAAGGATGTCATAAGCTAATAACCCCAGAGGGAAAATCAATATGGTTGCTAGCCCTGCAAAGGCTTTTCCCCACAAATTTATAGATCACAGCAGCAGTCAATGTCCTAAATTTATAACCTGTTCAGTTTTGCAACAAGAAAAATCTGTGAAATGTTACTATTACAGTATCTTCAGAACATTTAGTTAAATAAACAATTATGGCCTATAAGACAGAGGGGTGGGGGTGTGTGTATAGTATAGTTTGCAGCCCTGGGCAGCTGATTACCTCCCTGAGGACATAGCTCATGATGTGGCTCCAGTGTTATGCATGCTTCATTTCAAAACTGAAATGGTCATTCTGCTTATTGTCCTGCTCATTTTTTCTCTTTCATTTACAGTCACCCCTCTCTAGTGCTGCCAAAGACTAGGAAAACCCTTTTACAGTGATAACACAAGATGATTTTTCCTGTCATGTTATCTTCCTGTTGCTGGGGAAACGCGTTTTGCAGGGATTCACAGAGCACTAATCTGAAATTGACTGGCATTCCACAGCAAGGCTACAGACACTTACTATGAGGCTTCTGTGGAGCCTGAATGTCACTGTACATTAAAGCTTGGATGGGTGACAACGCAAATGAAAAACAGAGTATGGAATAATGTAAGCTTATTGTCAGACATACACCTCATTCCCACATTTGTATATATCAGTAACTGTATATTGTCTTACCTTATTTAATTTGATCCTATTCGAATTTTAAAAAGTGTTTAAAGACCTATGTTCTAGGTTTGTGTATTGTGGAGGGGCCACAACTTCCATTTAATTGCACAACCCACAAGTACAAAAAAAACCTGTTGGAACATTGAATTATAAATTCAAATTATAGCAGGAATCATAATCTTTGCTGCAACTTCTTCAGCTTTACTCTGATAATTGCCTTACTTTGTAAGCTACAATCTCAACAAGAGAAAGGTCTGAACTTTATTTTTGAATACCCTAATGCCCCATGGGACATGCTGAAAACTTAAGGTAGGTGGACCCTTTGCATGGCATACTATATACTGGCCTCAGGGTATTGTATGGTAGAGAGTTAAAGGTCCAGTGTGTAGGGAGGTATATTGGAAGAGATGGAATACAATATCAAAAGTATGTTTTCTTTTAGTTTAAAATACAAGGCCATAATTATTCAAAATTGGGGAGACCATTTTCAATTCTCTGTGATCCAACACTCTGGGGAGTATCTGGGGACACACACACACACACACACACACACACATATATATATATATATATAATCCCACACATTGCCCCTTATACACTGTTAGCTAGTGTTTAAACACTGAATTCTGCAAATATGCACTAATTAAAATCACTAAAGTCTGAAATAGAAATGTAAATTTTCAACAACAAAGCCTACAGAGAGAAAATTGAAAAATGAAACTTTTTGTCTAGTTTAATAGACAAGTTAAAGATCTGAATTAAAGTTACTGATTGTGTTGACAACTGTGTGTGATAGTTGACCGACTTAGAGTGTGTTTGTGAAGGATGTATTGCCCCGTGTATCTTCATCAAAATAATAAGATCAGTGTACTCAGTGGGGGTTAAAGTTAGGTGAAGCATTGCTGTCAGTATTAATTAACATTTTAACGACTATTAAATTAAGTAGAGGAATGGATGCCATACTCTACACATACAAACAATAAAATTTAACTTCCAAGCATTTTGACCTTGCCTCAAACCACATTAAATATGTTGAAAGCCTTGAATGTATAGTCAAAAAGATATCAGATTTGTATTATGTTAATTAAAGAAAATTCAGCCCTGACTATAATAAGCCACAGATCATGTTGAAGTATCATGTTAATAAAAATATAATGCCAGAAAGTGTTACATCAGTAATTAAGTCTTTTTCGTTACAGCTGATCCTGTAATCCACTGTCTAATTAAACAAACCTCATTTGTTTTGATTTTTCCCTCAGCGGTTTCTAAGTTTGTGTGTTCATATGTTGGTGTGTATAGAGTATGTTTCTGTGGTAAGATGCAGAGAGACCTTAAACCCCCCTCTCTCCCTCGATCTGTTGATTTTCTTCCCCCCATCCAGATTGATCTGGGTCACAATGAATCAGAGGAAGAGGCAGAGGAAACCAGCATCACACACCCATCTGTTCTTATGTTTTCTCTTTTTGTTGTCAACTACAGAATTAGAACATCATTTTGGTAATTAGGAGACACCACAAGTGAGTAAAAAACTCTGCTAATGCTGGACCATAGTTTAACTTGAGGCTTCGCCAACAGAGAGTGTCTCTATTTTTCACAAAAATATTATTAAGGATAGTCGCTTTTTCACTCTGTATGCACAGCCTTAGGAGTTGGATTCATGTCTTTTTCTCTATTAGTCTATTAGTCTGTTAGCTGAAATCAACCGTTTTGATAGTCATGGCTATATAAGATAATTGTCTCAGGATAAAAATCCCAGATCAAGATCGCCACCAAGACAGAATCAATTATTCCAGGGCCTGAGGACTCTCTGTCCACTGAATTTCATGGAAGTCTTTACAAAGGTTTTTAAGATATACAGCAGACCATCTAATACAAAACATGAGCTCCTCAGCAGAGTTAATTATTTTTGTGGGTTCTGATAGATATAGAAAAAAATGTTAAGTTAAGTTTACCTGTTGGCTAATCTATTCTACTGGCACTGCTCTGTTCTCACTCACAGTGCTGCTAAGACTCAACAGAGGCTTTGAGACCTCAGGGTTGTGACAGAGCTCAGTTTCCACACTTAACGGGGCTCTATGTGAAATTCAGAGCGTACAAGTTGTCTGTACGAGGTTCTGAACATGAAGGTGGCTGAGCTGGCAGCTAGCAGCAGCTGATAAACAGTGGTAATAAAATGAGATTAGGGCAAATGAACTAGCCAGTGGGACTTGCACATGCACTAATGTGCATGAGTGGCTGTAGCAGCTTACCACAACAAACCACAGAGAAGCTCGGATTACTACACACAGGGCCATATCCACAAAAGTTTCTGCGGCTTTTGCTACCGCTACAACTGTGCAAATAAGAGAGGAAGATAGTGTGCAATCAGCAAAGCATGTGCAAAGGCTGAAACTGCACACAAACTGCACTGCCAAGCAGACAGCATCCTAGGTGAACCTGTCCCATTTGCATGTATGTGCATTAGGAGATATTCAAAAATTCAGTAGAAAATGGCCCCCTACCTGTGCAAATAAGCCTTTTTTGCAAATACCATCTATATCACAAAGACCAGCACTAATTGCCACAGTTACAATGGCGCTATTTAATGCCTTTGAGACCCGTGCATACGGCACAATTTCTCTCTCTTTAAAGCTCATGAATGCTCTGAATGACATTGAAATTATATAGTCAAGTCAAGTCAATTTTATTTATAAAGCCCATTATCACAAATCACAATTTGCTTCAGAAGGCTTTACAGCATACAGCATCCCTCTGTCCTTAGACCCTCACATCGACTAAGGAAAAACTGCCAAAAAAACCCTATGACAGGGAAAAAATATTAGGTGATATTATGGTTAGAATCTAAAGTCAGAGGAGGGAATCAAGTGTGTCGCGAGCTTTCATCGGATTATAAAATGAAACAGCTTCGATGGAGCTCAGGATTCATCCATAAGGGCTGCCTTATTACTAACAATTTCAGCGTATAAACCTTGGATCTGTGTGTGTAACAGCCCAACCTGTATGGATGTGAAGCAGAATATGAAACATCAATCACCATCAAATCCCGGCAAATCCTCTTAATAGAGTAACTGCAGCCTCATGCGTAAAAGCGCACAGCCAATGTTTGATTTTGGAGACGCATGTATGGTATCAGCTGCTGTGACATGCTGGAGCCAGCTGCCACACACAGACAACTGTGGGCAACAAACAAAATTAACGCTTTCTTCAAAATGTTGTGCTCTCTGTAGTTTTCATTATGAAGCAATCTTTGTTCTGAAATATGGAGAAAAGCGTTTTTTGTGGATGGTCTGCTAAAACGGAGCATATTGCTAGTGCTAATTCTGCACAAATCATGGTGCTATTAGTGGACACAATCCATTCTTTTCCATTCGTACTCAGGCTGTCTGTATCACCTCTAGATGTACACTATCACTCTGAAATTAAGACTTAGAAAACCTAGAAATTAAGTTTGTGTATCACTAAGTTGTATTCCTAACTGTGTTGTGGTGATGATGTAATCGCTGCCTGGATTATGTTGAGGAAGCATTTCTTTGAGTTAATGAAACACTGACTTTATGTTTTGGATTTGCAGGGAGGCTGTTGGGTTGTATGGTGGATATGAAAAGAACAGGATTGTGACACCTGAATCCCAAATTCACATCCAGATTTCAGTCTGTTTGTGTTTAGTCAACAAAAGAACTGTGATAACGGAAAGACTGCGATTTCTAATAAATGTTAATACAAAGGTAAAAATAAAAATAATGCTGTAGTCACTTCAAATTTATAGTGTACTGCAAGATTTAACAGAAAACAAATGAGAAACATTGTCAGTGGACATTTAGCTGATACTTTCAGTAACAATGGTTTTCCAACTTGCGAACATTTCCACATTATCTTAATAGAATTTCAAAATCTTTGCAACCTTTAGATACACTTGCTCACTAAAGTCATGGCAACTAGAGATCAACAAAGTGTGAAAGGACGGTTGTCAGGCTGGATGCATTTCAGCTTTCATGTTTTTAACTCTGTAGACCGTCTGACGGGACAGATGTGTTCAGATTTAACAGTGCATCTATCAGCACGCACTTCCAACTTCTGTGATTCAAAGCATTGTTTTTTGCTAAAAGTCTACATTTTTCCTCATACATGTGTCAGTACTCCCAGAGCACAGAGGACAGAATGTCACAGACAAAGAAAACTCACAGTTAATAAAGAGAAGTGGTTTGTTTTTTGTTTTCTTTTTTTGTGGTGCTATGTGAATGATTTTGCCCTTTAAATTACTTTCCAATCACCCCTAACAACAGTCTGTGCTTGGCTGAGGCCCATTGCCCTACAGTTACTCTTTGTTTATTAATAGGCTGTTGATTAGAGATGCTTGTGTTCCTCTGTCTCTGGATAATATAATTCTAGTTAAGTTGGTGTGTTTGGAGGTGCTTCACTTCTGAAAATCTGTTTGTAAAACAAGGTGTAGACACTGACTGAGGGCTTGGCAAGCTGCGTGTGAGATGCTTACATCTTGCCTGTATGTGGCATCTGCTCTAGCGTGGGTTTGCATTTACATACGGGACTGGTTCGAGTCATGCTTAAGTCGATTTGGAAGGTCTGGTAAGAGGGCCCAGCTTTTCTCAAATACAGGATTTTCATCCTGAGATACTGCAGTCCCATCAAACGTATCAAAAGTATCAAACATGCTTGATAGATGCCTTGCCAATATTTCAGCAGTAGCTCTTACCAGTACTCTACATGAGTATTGCGAAGAGTTTTCTGCTGTTATTTTAAATTCTGTAAGCCACCGCAACAAAACATTAACCTCATGAAGTTTCTGTTTAGTTTCGCTGTCTCACTCATCCACTTGTTTTCTCTTGTGCGCTCCCTTTCTTTTGCACTTTTTAAAGACTAATTTCAACCCAGATAGCAAATGGGAGAAATCTTGTTTGTGTGTAAAGAGGAACATCACAACTGCACCAGAGGATACAGTATGAGCAGACATATTCACACTCTCTGCATCATGTTGTCTCACAACATCAACTCATGTACCAGGGAGCCGTCCCTGAAGGTGTAAATTCAGGACATGGCCACAAATGATGCATCTCAGTGACAATGTGAAGACAACGTAAGACAACGTGAAGCCTTCAAAGAGCCTGTATTAACTGTTCTTTTGGCCATTACTGAGACAGATGGATAAAAGCATAGCTTCTGGCAGATTGGCACAGTGTTAATGTGGTCACAAAGGCATCACACTCCTTGCAGGTGTGCAACTGAACACATAAGAGACAGGACACCAGAGGTGTGATGGTGCTATGGAGCTTTATCGTTACACCACCATCAACAGAGGATATTTATTGTCCAAAATGATTCTCTGCAATAGATATAACCTGCATCAATACAAACACGGTGATGGCTATCCTGCAAGATTTATATGTACATCACGTAGATGCAAAGCTTTCAAAAAACTTTCATGAGGCAAAAAAACGCCTGCACACTCTATGCCACACAATTTTGTTAAAGACAACGTTTTGATCCTGCTTGGATCTTCGTCAGGTCAAATTTTTGAAAAGATGAAACCACACCTATATGTATACATAATGCACATCAATAGGCTGACGAGCTCTATGGTTGCAGGTGTGGTTTACCATCTGCACCATTCAGGGTAGTAAAACAATTAACAATCAACAATTAAATAGATTACATAGAAAATACATTGAAGGAATACATAGACAAAAAGTGACATCAATAAAGGAGTAATAATCTCAATGAGGAGAGACACACATATTATATTAACAAAAAAACTTTTAAAATTAATAAATTTGCCCTTTTAGTGTGTCAAAGTCTACAAAAACATATAATGATACACAATAAAACACAATGAAACACAGAGAAAACCCTAAAAAATAATAATAATTTGATTTAGAGGAGATGTTTAATCCCATATTCTTGGTTTAAACCTCTGGGTGTCAAAGTTTGGAGGGTGAAGATGTAGAAACTCTCAGGAGAAGCAGGAGAGTATTTTTAAATCTCCTCTATCCTGCAGCACTAACAATTCAATTGAATGTGCTAAATAAGGTGGCAGACTGGTAACATTTTTGGCAGCATTAACATGTACTGTAGTGCAGATTGGACTGTGCTCAGTTGGTGTGAGTAGGAAGAGCAAAGACAGATTATCTGCGAATCAATGAGTAGAGCTCAGTGGAGGAACGACCTGTTTATACAAGCTAATGGCTCCCAGTGAAACGCCAGAGCACGTAATGGTTCCCACTAATGTTTTCTCTCATCGTTTAAACTCTCTCTCTCTCTCTCTCTCCATCTCTCTGTGACTCTCTCACTGAGGAATTCTTTGTTGCAGGCAATATAACTCGTGCTCCTTCAAATCCTGTTTATTTCTCCTGTATTGGCTGTAGTGTTATTCCCTTTCACCAAAAGGCTTCAAGGCTTCTATTTTTATTCTATAGCTTGGTTAGCACTTGCCATTGTATGCTTGCATGGGATGTGGGAAGCGTGTATATGTGTTTGGTTATGTCATAAGCAGAATAAGCCGACACAAAAGCTATAAAGAAGTCATCAGTGGCCAGTAAACCATGGCCCCCTGATACAATTGCTAGCCTTACCAAAAGCCCCCCCCCCCCCTCCCCAGGCGAAAATAATTGGAGGGAAACATTACTGTCTTTAAGAGGCTGTGGCACACTTATTTTTTAAGCTAGCACAAAGGTAGCTTACATCTTGTAAAACAAGATACCTGCACACATTGGTACCAGCCATGTTGTCATAGCTTGTCGGCAAGGGGGCTTAATAATGCTCCAAACTTTGGCAAATTTTTTGTGAGGGAACAACTGGGAAGACCATTTCAAAGGGTCCTTTAAACTCCCACCCTCAGATATCTGAATGAAAATGGGATCATGTAAAGCCTTTTAATTTGCCTTTTCAAGGAAAAGGACAACTAGGCTTTTTAAAGAACAATGAGCTACCCACCATTTATAGATGATACATAGCATATTAAATCAGGATTGTTATGGATCTCAAAATGTTAACTGTACCAATATAACTCTGGGTTCACACTGGAATCAGAAAGTAAGTAAACTGCACCATTTTTTTCCTGGAGTGCCAGCCACTTGCTTTCAGCGCCCCTGTCAGTCTGTTACACTGGGCGTGCAGGGGCTCCGAGCTCCATAACACGCTCATGACCTGCAGTTTTATGCAGTTTTGCAGTTTTAGTTTTGGGGTCTGGTGTATTTTTCAGCTAGCAAATCTGGCAGGAAAATACACTAAATACTCTACTATGAACAATATATAAACTCTATATTAGATATGTTATCAATGATCTGATCATGATGACCATGTCACAGAGGGAGAGAAACAAGCAGACACACACTGACAGACGCATACATAAATTCATAGACAAAAGTACACAGCCAGAGACCCAAGATGCAGAGCTCTCTGTTTGATTTGAAAAAAGCAGAGAAAGAGAATAACTGCTGACCACTGTGAAGAAATGTGCTCCTGTTGTGAACAGCCAGGAGACTACTGACCGGCTGCTGCGCGACACTTAACATTTCAGCTGCTTCCACGTCCGGTGTGAACCCAACATTAGTCAGCACATCAGACAAGAAGTATTATTAACTGTAAACTAAGAAATTAAAGTATATCGGTATGCAATGCCTTAACTCTCTCCATATTAACTTAGCCAACAAGCCAATACTTCAACAGCTTCATCGAATTCCTAAAATTCAGCCATGGCTTTTGGTTTTGGCATGCCACACCAAAATTTTCAGTGGCCACATCCAGCAACCTCTATGAATAATTTCTGGATTTGCCACTTGTCATCAAGCATCTGTATATCTGGCATTATGTTTTTAGTCCAATAAATTCCAATATTCAATAAAGCTGACAAGTGCATGAGATGCACTTGTTAATGCTTCATTGATGGCTATGCCGTTTTCTTCTGGATGATACAGTAATGTGCACATTAATGGTTGGAGATATGTCTGTGCAGCAAAAAGACACATCTTAAGTCATTTTTATGAAAAAGTTGTAGCTTTTCTTTTTCCTCAAATTTTCTGTGATGTGAAAGAATTGAATGATGATAATGAGTGTGCATATGTAAATGACGCATGCACAGAACTGAATGGAATCACATGCTGTGGTTTCAGATCCAGAAGGTTTCAGTAGTATTGTTGGAATGAATTATTCAGACATGGAGCATCTTCTGAGCACACTGCAAGCATGCGTCTCAACTCACACAACAGATTGTTCAATCTTATGAGAAATATTTGGTTGCTGTTGAAAAGATGCCTTTTCAAGAGTAAACACAAGCAGCAAGTGGTCTCTGAATAACATCACTGCAATAGAAATGCCTCCACAAAATGCATGAAGAATCCTTCTTTGCTAGTGTGCAGCCACTACAGTCAAGTTGGAGGAATGACTTATTTATTAAATAGAGAAATTAACTCTATTATTAGAGTATGCTAACATGGCTCAATACTGCTCATGTGATGCCACATGTCAAAATGATTTATTGTGGCAGATTTTCTCTACTATTAAGGGACACACTTGTGCTGTTTGTCATGGTTATTTGCATCTTAACAGGTTCTGCCGCCCTTGTGACTAACACTGTTATCATTTGATAACATCGTGCTTCACAGCCGTACCCCAAACACACATTTTCCTAATTAGCTTACTTCTGTGTTGCTAAGCAATCTCAACTGTGCCAGTAGATACAAAAGCCAGAAAATGTTAATTTCTAATTGATACATCCACCACAGTCGTGGACAGTTCTGGCGACAGAAGATCAGCTTTCCCACAAGAGTGTCTGAGTGAAGCATGCCTGCTGAAAAAGCAGTTATACTCTGCTTGGATATGTATATCTAAAAATGCAATGGAACATTCAGGCTAAAAATGGAGCAAGAATTTATAACTTTGTACTGATTACAGCCCCAAAGAGACAGATCAGCTGTATTCCTCTCGTCCACATGGCCCCTTTCCGTGCGGAGGGAACAGATTTCACCCTGAAGGAATCAGTGTTTTCATCAGGTATTCCCTGTCCAGTAAGAAACAGGTAGTTGGCGTCAGTTCAGGCAATTCCCTGCTGTTCTGCACCAGTGCCACCTTGATTCGACACTTGGTGAGCAGAATAGTGATCAATCCCTTCACCTCAGAATGGAAACGGACAGCCATAACCAGAGACATAAGAGCTAGAGGTACTTGCCGCACTGTTACCACGGCAACAGGCTGTGCAGGGGGGCATCATCACCGGCTCTCTGAGATTGGCTGTTGGTGGTTTGGTGCAATGGTTCATCTTAGTTGGTTGTTCTGCCCTCTGAGAGACACAGAAACCGGTTCTCTGGTTTTCAATCTACATTGATGTAGTCGAAGCAGATTTATGAGGGAAAGAAAAAGAAGACTATGGATTTGAAATTGAAAATCCTGGGATAATTACATGGAGCTTGAGAAGAAACATGCATGATTCAATTACATGAAAACCATATTAGAATTCAAGAAGCATCCTATTAGTTTTATGTATCACAAATATCTGCCTGTGGTCTCTTTTAACTACTCTTGATGGGAGTTAAGGGTCAACTTTAATTATAAATGTAATATAGAGTGGATAACAAATCAAGGTATGGACAAATGAAATATTTACATTTATTTGCATATAGTTTTATGTTTTCTAATTGCACTGCTGTTATGTCTGAAACACTCAGCTGAACGCTTAACCACACTGAACCCACGGGACACATGTGCAATATAGACATCCAGCCTCACAGATTCTATCTGATAAATTATTACTGACATGGTTACACATTCCCAAACATGAGATAGCTTGCTGTCCCTAGGTGCATACTGTATGTTCAATATAATATGAGCCCAGATAACATGTTGTACTGAAGGATTTAGCAGCCTCAGGTGGCTTTCACCAGTATGGTGTGTTGGGTCAGGACACGGAGACTGGACTTACATAATCTCATCACAGTCTCTATAACAGTTAACAAGCCAATCCACTTACTTTCAGTCATCTACACACATAACATGTAAGGTTTACTTAGATCAAGTCCTTTCATGGGGGATATCTGCAGCAAACCTGGACTGGCATTGCTATGGTGATTAATTGGTTTGTGAACGGGCGTGTTGCCAGAGCCTTTTCCACACATGCATTATGCAGTACATGTTAGTACACACTTTAACAGATGGATCTTCGCACACACACGAACAAACACATAACTGTGAACCTTCGCCCTGTCCTGCTCCCCTGAGTCTATTTACAGAGCTCTCACAGTAAGATGCTGTGACCCTGCTGATGCTCTGGGAATGTGTAAGACCAACCCAGAGGATATACTACACTGGTAACACTAGTAGCCACCCTCAAGATGAAGCTTTCACTCAAAAATTAACCAGTCAAAAGATGCTACACACACAAATTTCAATATTATTATGTGTGATTCGGGAAGGTCTATTCACATTAAAATCAGAATGCAACCATCCTCTATCACTATCCCATCCATTTACGCTGTAGTTAACATCCGACTATATTCAGGCACAAAAACCACGTGGTTATGGTTAAGAGAAGCTTAATAATTTGGCTTAAAATACCTGTTTTGTGGCTTCAGAATCACGTTTGGAAATGTAGCTGATTTCTCTAAGTAAACACCCACTTATTCTGGCACAATCAGTGCTAGAAATGGGGCTGACGACTCCATAAAAAAACCCACTTGATTGGTGGCCCAATTATGGCTGGAAATGCCACTGATGTCTCTTTAAAAAACACCCCCTTTTTGCTGCAGTCATGGATGGAAAAGCCACCTAGGTCTGGTTTAAAAAACGCCCACAGCTGGAAATGTCACTTATGTAACCCCAAGATAAGGACCATTTTTGGTGACATAATTATGCTGTCAAGTTAAAAAAAAAAACACATTTTTTGTGGTACAATTGCTGCTGCAAATGCCACAAATGTCTTGCTAAAGAAACCAATTTTTGGTGGCACAATCATCGCTGAATATGAAGCTCTCTGTCTCTCTCGCTCTCTCAAAAACAAAAAAGTTTTTGTGGCACAATCACGGCTGTAAATGACGACAATGTTTTGCTAAAAGACAACTGGATTAGTTTTCTGTTGCTCTCAAACAATGGTCTGAAGTGTCCTGCAGCCCAGCAGAAGTGTCATGCTTTCCACCATCCCCTCCACCACTCAATGACAAGGTCAGTTCACATATATGTAATTAGAACTGCATCATCTAAAAAAAACGTTGGTATGTCACATATGACAAGTAGAAATGTAACTTATCCCTGGTTTTCAGGAATGAACAATGCCAACATTTTCATCAGTTGACTGGCTGTGAAATGCCAGCTGTCAACATTTTATGTGTTTTTACTCCAGAAGGGAAATAATGTTAAGGAAGCTTTTAATCATTCCTTGATTGTTTCATCAAACTGTAACAAACTGAATCTGGTAATGTCAGCTCCATTGTTTCCTCATGTTTATGCTAACTATTTTCTTTCTTCTACTTGTTATAATGCACCATGACCAAAAATGGAGCATCTGCAGAGTATGTGACTAGCAGTTTTGTGCTTTCCAAGTGAAGTAAATTGTAATAGTGATTAGCAGAGCAAAGACATTCCCCAGTGCTTTTTGGCTAAATTAAAAAGAGCGACTAAGCATTGCAAAATGGTCCCATCCTTTCAAATCTATATTAAATGGATTGCCAACAAATTCTATTTGTAAGCTCTGGGGCTGTGCAAAAAACAGCAATATAAACCACCCAGCACGAATGCTAGGGCAAAATAATGTGCACTGTTGTTCATGTTATTATGCAATACACATTCTACAATCAACAGGTGTTAAATGAAAATTGGAGGTCCAGATTTTACACTGTAATGCTGTACAGCAGTTTAAGTGCTGGTGATTACAGAGATATATTGTGGACTAGGCCCAGGAGATCTATTAAAAGAGCAAGTTGCCTGGCATCAATTCTAGGCTTATTTCTCTGTTCTGAGGTTTACAGCTTAAACCTGTACTTGAGGTGGTAAGTCAAATACCCTGAATAACATCGACATCTTACAGCATAACAAAGATAAACAGAGAGGTCGACAATTTTTCAGACTGTCTTGATTTCATACGAATGCCAATTTCATTTATCTTTGCCCAGAACAGTAGACATGTCAACTAGAGCTGAAAGCTGTGTGTGCATTTATCTTCTTCTTTCCCAACCAAATCCTTTTTATAGGAGCGTCCTCCCACAAGCCTCAGCAGGTTTAGCAGGTGTTAACCTCTCTCTGGGAGGCTCCCTCCTGAGGCAACGCGCAGTCTAGCAGAGCAACACCTCTCGTTCCCTGAGCAGCTTGCAGTCTGCCAATCACACAGGTGGAGATGATGGACGGGCAGAATGAGTCTCCCTCAGTCCCTAAGTAATATCATTTTGCTCGTGTTCTGGAAAAACCCAGAACATCTTTCTAGTAACTTTATAAGGTGGCTCAACAACAACTTTTTTGGTTCAGATCACTTTGCTACTCTTTCTTATGTAGGGATTGATCCTCACAGATTAACTGCTATTCCTCAACACAGTATTTCCTGCCTCAACCACAATGGATTAAGTTCATCTGTAGATGTTTTATGATCTCAGACAAGATGCTGTGCTGGCTGTACACTTTTAGGGACTAACCATTTAGAAAAGAGTTCTACGATAACTCTTATTTTGACAACAGGGAGGCCTCAATTGGACGAGTGAAGCAGCCCAATCTCCACAAAAAATGTAAGCATGGTACTTTTTCGCAAACCACAGATACATTACATTTGCAAGGTATTATGTAGTGGTTTAGGCACAAAAACCTATTGATTATGGTTGGGAAAAGATCTTGTTTTGGTTTTAAATACCCCATTTGAGGGAGACAATCATGGCAAGAAAAGCAGCAATGTCTCAGCGAAAAACAACTGCTTGTCATCTCACTATCACAGCAATAAAAGCAGTAACTTTTCAGTAAAATACAATCACTTTTCATGCCACTATCTTGGCAAGAAAAGCAGCAATGTCTTGGAAAACAATAACACCTAGAGGCTGCTAGAAATGAAGTGACAGGTTGCTACAAAACATACGTTTGTTGATTAAAAAGCTGCTGGAAACACAGCAATGACTTTCCAAATCACAAGTGACAATCTCTCAATAAATATATAACGTCACTTTACAAAAGTTGCTTTAATATGTATTAAATGCACATATGTAAGGCTGCCAAAATTTTCCTCTGGCATGTGGGCCACTTGTTACATGAGCTGTGGCTGCTGATGGTATTGTTCTTATTTTCCCAGTATAGATTTGTTTCTGGCTACATGATAATTTTTTGAGATGATGGTTTCTGGTGCTGCTGAGTTGTCATTTTGTAGACCTCTGAGGTTATAACATATTTAAAATGGCTGTTGTGTTATATTACATTTTAATGTAAAGCACTCATGAGTTTATGGACTAATTATGTGGCACCAAAAGGATCTCATGTTTTGCCAATAGCTTTATCTAAATTCAACCAAATTAGCTCCCTTTCCCCGTGAATGTTTGGTTATCAATCCGTGAATGTTTGGTTATCAAAAGTGTGTTTTGGCCTTAACACTCAGGTGTCAGCTCTCTCACTTGTTAGTATTGTCTGACAACTGTAGATTGTTAATAATTGTGGGTGGACATTCTTAACTCTCGTCACTGTCTTGAGAATCTTGGGAAAGTTTTCCCTAATTATAAGAAACTGCCTGCTGTACAAATAGTACAACAAATCAGTGCTGAGGGAAAGAAAACCCCAATCTTCCCTGATATTTATGAGCTAATCTCATGTCATCCTACAGGGAAATGCAGTAAAAATACCACCCACAATGCAGCTGTAGAGATTTGGTAAGGTCTGTATTCCTGGCTATATTAGATGTAAACTATGCTTAAAGAAAAAGTTTCGACCACAGCAGCCAACAGAAGTCAGGCTTTCCATACGATTAAGTTTTTCATTTGCAAGTCCTTCTTTATGTCTTGAGTCTTGATATGGTAAAATATTTATAACACCTTTGGGGTTTATGTTTTATGTCATGCAGTTAACTGTGAAAATAGCTGGCTTCTGTTCTCTCACAGTTAAAGAAACATACAGTAACTGCAGTCCACACACACACAGACACACACACACACACACAGACTGCTTAACAAAAGCATCTAATTTCAAATAAAATCTATTATTCACCATCTTATTGAGTTGAAGTACATAAATCTACATGCTGTCGAGTTATCACAGCAGACCTGATACCACACAATTATCCTACAGTATATGTCAAAATTGACTAAATGATAAAAATCTAGGAGAGCGTAGATTTTGTGCACCACGAGCAGTTAATGGAATTCAAAAAGCAAGATGGAAAGAGAGAAATATCTAATATCCAATATCTAATTCTATCTAATCCAATTCTCTCTGCTTACAGAGAATAGCATGTGCCTCTGAGGTTATTTTTAGCATCATTCACACATTATTTTGCATTCTGGCTCACAGAGAGGTTTATGGCCATTCTTCCATTCATTTAAGACTGAACCTTTCAAAGTTGATGCTTTCATGGCATGAAATTAACTGCTTATTTTTAATTAGCAGACCTTCCCTTCACCCCCACTTATCGTATTCAGAGGACTGCATTTGTATATTTCATTTAAATGGCCAATTTGTTTCACACTTGGGAATATGCAGGTCTGACTGTTGTAATCATAATGGCACAAAGCTGTAGAAGTTGTGGAAAATGATTCAGCGGTGTGGTAGGTGCTACTTTGACATCTCGTTGCCTGTTTGACAACTCTGCATTTTCCATGTGCCATTAGTGCACTATTGGCTGCATTGCAACTGTAGCAGCCGGTGTCACAGTGTACTGGCTGCATCATTACTGAACAGTCCTGTGGGATAAAAAGTTTATGTGCCAGAGACCATCAAAGTGCCCCTGCAGTGAATCTGTCATGTCAAACATTATGACCATGCAAAGTTTCATGACATTTTAATTAGTATTAAAATATTTGCAATAATCATTAATTAAAAAATATCGGCTGGCAATTAATGCGATTTAAAAAAAAAGAACCGACCTTAATCGCATCGCAATCAATGCATTAATAAACGTGTGACAGCCCTACTTGATTATTTTAGTCTACCGGTTCACTAACGCAAAATGTCTGAGAAGTATATTTTATATGGAAAAATACTTAATTACTGTGCTTTGCTTCTGAAACTGCTTTGCCAATTCTCCTTGACAAAAGCTAATAACGTCACATGCTTATGTTTGACAGGATTCGCTCAGTTTCGATGCTCCAACTGTCTTAATGTGGCACAGTGCAGTATGATATCTTGTAGCGGCTCTTATTTTTAGAGAGAAATGTATGTCTTTGTGGCCTGCACAAGTAAGTTGGATAATTAACAGCAAACAGTAGGCTATTGGCTGGAAGAAGCTGAGCTCAGCATTATATGTATTTCTGTCTTTCTCTCTCTGCAGCCCTTACAAGCTGCAAAAACCAAGGGAGAAACAGAGACTTTTTGTCTTAGCTCAGCAACAATGCCAAGGGATAGTCTATTTGGATGTACAATCCTATTGAAGGCTCTTTTGTTAAGGATACAGTATTAATGGGGTTATCCTTGTAAAGCAACCAGCCATACAGTGATGATTACAGAGATCATTATACCACTCACAGAAATCTCCAAGTCTAATCTGATTTTTACATGCTGATCAGTTTGATGTAAGCATGATAATTAGTATGCACAACCATTTTATCCTCCTCAGGGTCACAGGGGAATAGAGCATGTTTTACACTGGCGCAAAAGCAGTTAAAATCATGGGGTCGACACCAAAAGAAAAGTATGTTTCTTTGATTTGTAAATACAACGACTTATTAATAAGATTGTCTAACATGAAAAGCAGTTTACATCTTGGAATTTTTTTTCTAGTATGCAGGATTTTCTTAAAAACAAACAAACAAACAAACAAACACAATGTATAGACTTGAACAAAAGCAATCCCTTTTTATCATTATTAATGACCCACTAACAGCCTGACTGTGATTGTGAATATCCGCAGAGACCCTGACCTCTGTGTGTATTTTCTCATTTTCTTCTTGTTTTGCTGTGTTCAGTACGTCTCTGTGCACAGTATGCTGGTGAGGCAGGGTCTTTATTAAAAGGTAGAGACCAGCTGCCAGACTGTGAACAGCCAAATGGAAGTTAGTAAAATTGTGGACACAGCGCCAAAAACACAAATATAGCAAGCGACACTAAATCTGACGTTGGATTTCACTTTTACTTTCAACCGCTATGCTATTTACAAACAGTAAGGGACAATTTCTGAACATTATACCTTTGTAGTTTTCAATGCAAATAAGAAACTTGTGTTTTAATCAGCGAAATTAAGTAGATCATTCACTACCAATGAAAAATGCCCTGAGACATTTATACCTACTCATACTGAAGTGCAACTGAATGAATGCTTTAGCTGCATGAAAAAGCAGTACAATAATAATAATAAAAATAATAATAAAAACGGAAAAACCATGATCACACTATGAGAGTGAGCAATGTTTTGCCATAACTGTACCATTTCGCCTCACTTAATGGATAAGCCATTGCACATTTAATACATTGGCCTCAGTCAGGGAATAATTATAAAGCACAGGGTATTAAATCTACACAAGTAGGAGAGAAAACACTGGGGATGCTGATAAACTTTATCAGTATAATTTAAGTTGAAGTTGTAATTAAATATGACTGTGCACTCTACAGTTCCTGTTACATTCTGTCCTCTGCTTCCATCACAGCTAGATTGTGTGTTGCTCTGCTCGTCCCTCTGGACATCCATCACTGTTATAAAACATTTGTCGGCTCACCTGGGGTCCTTCCTGTTTATCTCTCCATGTGGTATCAGTTATAGGAAATTGCGAGTCCTGTGTTTTCTTTCTTGTCAATGCAAAGTGTTGTCTTGTAGGTGAGAGCTAAAAGTATTTTGAGCATACTCTAAGTATGATAATTATGAGGAAGAAATAGATATGTGCCAAGGGCTTTGCTTGAACATTGCTTCTGGAGTAAACAGGCCAGCTGTAACAAGTATACATATGTATGTAATGTTTGATAAGGTGAGTGGGTGGCAAACAGAGCTGGTATGATACCAATCAATCTGTTAAAATATCTACCTGTCACTTTGACTCCTGCATACTCTGCTTTTGCCTATATGTCTGTTTCATGTGTTATTTTGCATTACCTTGGTCCTACCTCACATGCTCACCAGGCCCCTGTGGTGAACATCCTGCTCTTACACACCTGCTTCCATCAACAGATTACCCCTGTGACCTGCTACCTGCCTGCACAGCTGTCCCTCACTGGCTCATTACATTTCCTGTAGCTATATACAGGCGTCTGTTTCCAGAGGGGCCTGTCACATCATCTAAGATGCCTGGTGTTTGAGCCATTCTAATTATCAAGCCTATTATCTGCTTTTGTTATTGCATGTTGTACTTTCCTTCTGATTTGACTGAGCTGTGTTTGTCCGATACTGCCCACACATAAACTGTAAACCAGACTAACAGTTGAGCCAAGTGCTGCTTCATCTGGTGTCTCACAAGTCTGCTTGGATAAAAGTCCTTTTTTTCCTGCATCATGCCGACATGCATGTGTGACCTATTCACACCCTTATGGCTTCATCAGAATTTTGGTTTATATATAAGAAAAAGTGCCATGAAGCAACTGACTTTATGTTGTTATGAAAAGTAAACAAACTTCCTCTGTTAGTCTGCCTCAGATGTGTGTGAATAATGTGTGTATTTTAGTATGTATTTTAGTGTACTCTATTTTATGATAATTTTTGACTTATGCAAAGTGTCTTTGAATGCCTTGGAAAGTGCTCTATAAATAAGAGGTATTATTATTATTGTTATTATTCAGTCAGCCCAACTGTGCAGACATGGGATTCTACAACTAAGAGAGGAGATAATGTATAATGTACTGTTACCAAAGTCCTGAGGTTTTTAAAAGGACCACGATGATCCTCTCTCCAGAATTTAATTTCAACATATTTCAATCAGCGGTTCACAGCCCAAGTTGTAAAAGTCCAACATGGACTAAAACATTTGCACCTTTTTTCCCCGTCTGTACAGTCCCAACAAGTAAATCGAATCTTTCTTTAATAACCTGAATTTAACCATATTATTTAAACAAGAAGCAGACATCCTTGATGCACCACTAACATCAGATGAACTTCACACAGCCCTACTCCAAATGCCAAACAATAAATCACCCAGATCAGATGGCCTCCCTCCTAATTCCATAACAACTTTTGGCACATACTATCCCCACTATTTTACAGGCTAACAACAAAAATACAAAAAACATCACAAATCCCTTCACACATGAATACATCCGTTACATCAGTTCTACTAAAACCCAGTAAAGATCCAACCCAACCTATTAGTAACTGCCCCTTATTACTTATGAACACTGACTTAAAAATCATCACCAAAGCCGTCAGAGTAAAAACAGTCATCTCCACTTTAATACATCACGGTCAGACAGGCTTCATTAAAAAAAATACATGCTTCAGATAATGCACGAAGATTATTTAACATCATTAACCAGTTAAGTTAAGTGGACTTTCTTATTCAACACATTACACAGATTCATTTTCGGGGAGTCGTTATTCACTGGATAACAACACTATACACCACACCTAAAGCCACAGTCACCACAAATGGGATCATATCAGATGGTGTCACACTTCACATCGGTACCAGGCAAGGATGCCCACACTCTCAGTCAATATTTGCAATCTTCATAGAACCTCTTGCTGCAGCTTTACGTCAAAACCAAAACATTAAAAGAGTTCATAGCACAAACATCCAACATAAAATAAGCCTTTACGCAGATGACATTTTATTGTACTTACAGGAACCCTTGTTACATGAAATATTTAACCTCAACACCTGCTCTAAAATCTCAAATTACACAATAAGCTGGAACAAGTCCACTATACTCCCTCTCTCAGATGATGCATGGGATTCTGCACGACATAACTCTTCACTTCTGCTTCGTGCTAGTAACACTAAATACTTGGGCACTGACATTTCCACCAGGCTGTCAGAGTTATTTGATCTTAACTACATACCATTGTTAAAAACAGCAGAAAATGACCTCGGCCTCTGGATGAACTTACTGCTCTCACTTCTAGGACAAATAGCAACTGTAAAAATGAAAATAGTTCCTCACATCAATTACTTCTTCTCTATGCTGCCTATCCCACCAACAGTCAATGGTTCGTTTCTATCGACTCAATCACCACACATTTCTACTGGAAGAACAAAAAAGCAAGAATCAAACTGTCCACTTTACAAAAAAACAAAGCCCAAGGCGGTCTAGATGCCCCAAACTTTCTCTTCTATTACCTGTTAAACCAAATACAATATCTTATTGAATGGAGCCACATAATAACCCAAAATGCACCCTGGATAGACTTAGAACAACTATACTGCAAAAACATCTTTCTGTCACATCTACTCTTCCTCAACACATCTATCAAACAACACCCATGCTTTAAAAGTACCGCCATCTCCACTCTGACAGCCTGGTGGAAAGTCATGAAGCTGTTTAATTCCTCTCCAACGCCCTGTAAACACACCCCTATTTGTCACAACCCTGACCTCAAACTCCACGGCACCCCACTTCACTATCGCACATGGGAACAAAAAGGTATCGCACACCTTCACCGTCTCTTCCACAACAATCAGTTCATAGACTTTAAAGATCTCCTCCAGAAACATGGAATAACAAAACATCAGTTTCTTGAATACCTACAACTAAAATCCATACTCCATACCAAAATGAACATATCTCATAACCCACTTGAACCTCCAAAAACTGTTAACTATATTATTCAACTGACAGATCTAAATAAATTAGCTTCAAAACTTTATAGATTCTTATTAAGTGCAGACGCTTCAGTAACAACACATAGCTGGAACACTGATCTTAACATCTCTCCCTCAAACCACTAATGGAAAGAAATAAATTAAAATATTTTTGGCATGATATCAAATACAAACCTGCAGCTATACCAGTACAAAATCATTCACAGAATACATATACAAAATGTACAAAATGGGATTAACTATAATAATCATTAAAAAGCAAAAGCAGCATGTGTGTACATTCAGTCGGCTATACCTCTAGCAGCGAGCTAGCTAGGTGAGTAACGCTGCACTTCTCAGGGTTTGATATTTGTTTTGGAACAGGGAAGAAACGTGTTTCTCCTCTCCTGGTAACGAGCATCATTATAACACATGTCCCAGGCACATGGCTTAGCTTGAAATCAACAAAACTAGCCCTAAATTTTAAACCTGTAAACTACAGCTACTCAAAAACTGTATATTTACAGTGCATCCAAATGTAGCTTTTTTAGTTCTTAAATTTCAAGTACTTGGAGCAGTGCTGTTATCTATGGATGATGCATGATTGGCAACAAACCCCAGCCTGAGAAACCTCTGTTGGCTTTATAGGGAATGTGTCTCTGTGTATTGCCTCAGTGTATTTCTTTCTCTTACTTACAGTTTTCTTCACCCCTCCCCCCTCACACTAACACCCTACATTATTCTGTTCTTCATATACAGCATGCAGCACATCTCTCTCTCTCTCTCTCTCTCTCTCTCACACACACACACACACACACGAAAACACACCAAAATATCTTGAATTGGCTTTGCCTTTGTGCCTTTTGTTTTTTGAGACCCTCAAGGCCTCTCTCTTTTAGCCACAGAGAAAAATAGAGGCAGAGAAAGAGCAATTGAGATGAGAGAAAATTCTATCCCACCCTCCTCCTCCTCCTCCTCCTCCTCTCTGCACAGCCCCTCTACGAAGCACACTTTGTTTGATTCAAAGAATGCTGAGAGGCTTGGGCAGCAGATGTGAGATTTTGTGGAAAATAATGAGTAATGAATCTCTTCAACACTCATCTAGTCACATATATATTTTCGACTGCCTGTGGCTGATGGATCCATTTGTCAAAGCAGTGCTTCCTATTCTTCCTCTCATGTCTGCACTTAAACCGAACGTTCAGAAAACTCCATCTACGCCTTTCACTATTGTGATCCACTATACTTCAAAGATGTCCAAATTTGTATCCTAAAAATTAATGCTATTCATACATTCTCTGACAAGATAATTGCAAATGGAATAGACTGTTTTAGTTTTTGAGTGATAATGACCCTTCATGTGTAAACATATCAAAACCTAACAATTTAATATCTCAATCACAAGGATTCACTAAGTGTGAAACACATGTTTAGGAGATCATCATCACCAAGGCACCAAAGCCATAAAACGATGAACTGAATTCTGCAGCAGCAGAGGCAAGCCATAGTTTTCTTGAGATTATCTGCTCAGCATTACAAAGCCAGAGGGAGAAACTCCCATTTCTGTGTCCACAGGAAACATGGAATGAAAGAGAGATCCATAAAACAATAAATACATCTCATTACCAAAGGTCCCAGGTTTCATCCCAATGAAATCAATCAGAATTTATGTAGGAATATGCTGAGGGGACTGGCCCATTTGCATTTAAATGAACACTAATACATAATGGAAAAAAGGTCACCAAACTCTATTTAAACAAAGCCTGTTCAGTAAAATCCCAACTGTAATGGTATGCAATAAACAAACATATCACATCTTATTAATCACAAATATATAAATCATTTTTTAAATTATGTATGCATATTGCTTTCTTCCTCCCGAACTCAAACTAGTGCAGAATAATTAATAAGAATCAGAAAATCAATTGAGTCCTTACAAATGAAGATTTTGGGTCATATTAACAAACTGCATACTTTGTGTTGTGCATCATATGCATGTGCGTGTACACACTTGTGTCTTGAGGCTTGAAAATCCAAACACAGCTTCAAGAGTCCAAACCAATCATTGTTCAAAGCAGCAAACTCACAAAAACAGCCAATCACAGACGTACTTCACTCTGCCAGCGCAGCTGGCCCGTTTTCAGTCCTGATACTGACTGATATCACTGCTGCCTTTGGCATACTGAACAATCAGATTTTTCTCTCTGTGCTAGCATTAATGGGTATCAGCATGGCAATGGTTTCAATCCTCCATCATCAGTGGCTTCTAACAAGTGATGTTGAAAGAAACACTTTAGTGTTCCTCACACCCTGGTGTCCCCAAAGGTTTACTGGTGGGACTCCGCCATTTCTACACAGGATCTCTTGGTGATGTAATAATGTCACATGTTTTTCCATCCATATGCACACTTGTTTTCCTCTCCCTCTTAAAGGTGGCTTTGCAGGTGTCTGCATGTCTGACAGATGTTGACAACTGGATGATGTCTCAGCAATTTTAGCTCATTAAAGACATGATTGGAGCACAAGCATCTAATCCCAAGAGAGGGCTGTTTGTCTATGAGGCCTAGTGTACAGGGACACGGGTATTTTTGTAAACAGGGTTTTTCCATCCTTTGTTCAAAAAAGTCCTCTCCACACACAAACTGTTATAAACAAATCTCTTACCAAATGAAAAAGCAAAAACACGATTGAGAGCACGCAAAACCCGTGGGCATCAACATAACCATAAACCTGAGAAGAGGATGTTGGCAGCAATCTGGTGCCTCTGTTCCTCAATATAGTGGAAAGGTAACTGCACATTTATGTGTAAACATGTAAAAAGTCCTTTTATCAAGTCCAGAGCCAGCACTATTTTGATCAAGTCCTTCATTGCATAAATTGTTGCCTCATTTGTGATGCCTCACAAAGGTGACACACACTGCTGTTACAAACCCAAAACTCTAACAGAACCAGTTGCATGTCGGTAAAAAAGGGGTATTAATGAAGTGAGACAAGCAGCAGTCCACACTGAGCTGGTGGAGAACTTACGAAGATGCAGTCCATGCAGTGTCTGCACACATTCTTCATATTGTCCTGTTTTCAACTGTGAGGGCACTGCCCCAATGTTGTTCTGTTGAGCCACCAACTGGCATACTGTACATACATTTTCTGTTCTTTATATTATTTTTTTTCATTTTTTATTGCTTCGATATTTTTATCTTAAGTCTTGTTTTCTTTAAAACTTACCTTTTTTATTATTATTCTTCCTTTATATTAACTGTTTTTGCACCAATCACCAATTCAAATTCCTTGTACATGTAAATGTACTTGGCAATAAAACCCAATTCTGATTCTGATTCTGAAAAATTCCATTAGTCCATGAGCAACACAAAATGAGTTACAGACCCACGGAAAGAAACATGGAGAGATAGAGAAACTGATGGAAGATAAAAAATATTAGGAAGCAGTTTACGATTAAAGAAGACGAGAGAGGAGAAAAATGATTACGAAATAAAACACGAGGAGAAAGATGAGTGAAAAAAAAAGCCTGAAGCATTAATGGATGGTGTGGAAGAGAGTGGCTGGTGGAGCAAGAGTTGAGGAGAAGAAATGGGTGAAGAGTGCCTTCTGTCTTTTACTGTTGCCATGGACACCAAGAAAGCTGACTTACTGCTGTGTGAAGATTTTTTTGAATGGAAAACACACACACACACACACACACACATTATAACCACCTTCACCTACTTGTCTCTCCACTTACAACATTTCCACCTCCTTCACTGTTCGAAGCAGGGCAAGAGGACCTGTATTTTACATAGATGGCATGCTTACCACATACACATGCTCCTTTACGCAGAGATAAAGTCTTTTGGATCCCTGCTAGGCTCTCATTATTACAAGGTAGGAGAGCACAATACGCCATTTGTAAGACAGCAGAGCAAAGAGATAAATGCACATGGGGCACAGCTCATTAAAAGAACTCTTTATCTTTGATGGGAGATGGCTGCTGGGCTTTTTGTTTGGTGGAACAAGCATGAAAATCACAAACACAGCATCCCAATTTATCTGTCATTTTAAAACTCCTTTCCTTTGTATCTCTTCTTCTGTTTTTCTCTTGAATTTATTATAAAATGTGGGAGATCTTGAAGCTGTGATATATTAATAAAGAATATTTACTCTAGAAAATGCTGTTTCACTGTTTCCTCCACTGGCATCCTCTTTGAACTTTCTTTTAGTAACCATATATTAATGATTTCTATACATCTCAATTACATCAAAGGGCCGTTTTATATCATACAAAAGATGATTTCTCAGTTAACATTATAAGATAGCCTACAGCATGTGTCTTTGTATGGTGCACGTCTCAGAGTGTTTCACTTGTGGTGTGGTGCGCGCACTCAGGCTATTACTTTTTCTACTCAAGTGTAATGTTATGCAGCCTGAAACCACACTGAGTCTATACCGTAATTACTGGGCTTGTCAATCACTGAAATGAACTCAGTGAAGGTGAAATTGACTGTGTGCCTTCAGAAAGACTTCTTACTGATCGGTTGAGTAATGCAGAACAGGAATGACAGCACAACAATGCACGCGCTTTGAAATATTGACATTGATTGTCCCATGAGGAATATATGGAGTTGTTGATTATAATTATGCCCTGAGCAGTCCAGAAACGATTAGGAACGATAAAAAAGACAGGAAAATAAATACCCCCCCCTTTCACTCACTCTCTCTCTCTCTCTTCGTGCATGCGCCTGTTCCTAATTTGTAATTAGTTCAGGGTATGGCAAGACAAATCGTGGATGTCATTGCAGAAGCTGCGGCTGTCTTGGTAGGACCGCAACGTGAATCTTACTGAAAAAAAAAATCACATCTCTCATCTGGGGAGTGACAGCAATTCCATTTGGTTTTAATGGTGCGGTATCTTTTGAGTTAATTTGCTCAAAACTTGCACATGCAATGTTATATACGTAGCTTTTCAGTGATATTACGCTTTGTGTCGCTAAAAAAGAGACTCATTTTACAAAACGGGACAAAAAAACATGTCATCCTCTGATTGGCCACGTTCAGGCACAACCACACCATGTCCGCCTCAGCGGCTTTCGCTCCAGCCTACAGGTTGTGCCGCTCTCAAATCCAGCTTTTTCTCCTTATAGTAAGATGCTGCTCAACTTTTCCTGAGCTTGTTACCGCTTGAAAAAACATTGGAGGACAACGGACCGCCTGCTGCAAAGATTCACTGTAGTGAGAGTCCGGCTCTGAAGCGCGCACACATTTCAGCACCCCGGACAGCGCACGGCGCCGCAGTGGCGATGCGTGGATTCAACCGGTGGCTTTCAACCAGAGCAGCAGTGTGAAGAGACCGTTTGTCTGAATGTTACATAAAAACTCTCTGTCTTTCACACGTGGGAAACGCTTCTTGCTCTCTGGATCACTTGGACTTTTTCGTTCTTTCTCTCACAGAGCGTCTCCGTCGACTCCATCCATCGTGTAGGTAGGCGTGCCGCTAGATGCGTGGTTGAGTCCAGAAACCGTGCCGAGCAGCGTGGAATAAGTGACTGTCAGGCGGGCGGAGTGGTTTGGTGGTGGTGGTGGTGCCTATAAGAGACCCTTCATTTATAAGGATGCTGGTGGGAAATGCCTGGAGACAGAGATGACGAGATTTGTCAAAAGGCACTTGAACTCCTGTCAGATCTTTGTTCGAAGGGGGAAGTGCAGAACGAACACTGCCTGGATTTTATCTACTATTTCCGAGACCTCGCCAGGCCACGCTATACGGATTCAGGTGAGGCATCATTTGCACGCTTCATTCAACGGTTTGCATTTAACTGAACTGAGGTGAACGCGCATGTGACTTTTTCATTGGACATTCTGCACCTAAAACTCACTGGGTGGTCCAAGCTATTGTTTAGAGGGCTTTCACAACCAAAACCCTTTGTTTCAGAATTCGGTCTGCACCATTTCCCCTAACATTATTAATTACCCAATCTTTTTTTTTTTCTTGCAATGCACTTGCACGGTGACAGCCTTTCCTTTTCACTTACAGCCAAATTCGAGATCTAAAATATTCAGTTCATCTTTCTAAACGTGAGACTGATATTTTTCAGAATTTGTGGTATTGGTTCAGGTCATTCTTGACACGTGCACAGAGACCGGCAGTGATATGGTTAGTCACGGAGTGATAGGCTACAGAGCTGCATGTATTGGCTTCCTCCCTGGATAAGTTCCGCTTACCTGCGCTCGCCGGCAGCAGTTATGGTGGCACACAGTCGACTGCATCTTACTTCTTTGAAAGTTTTAATTCTAAATTAAATTTAATTCTTCATCTCATCTAAAGCACGCAGACAGGGTGAAACATTAACTCAATGTATGCACTAAACTTAAAATAAGCTATACGTGTGAGTCTAATGCACAAATAGGACGTAGTTTTGAGCACCTAAGCGGACATTCACTCACATCTGAGGAATTAACGTGACCACAGAGTCACGTGTCATCATTACTAACACCTAGGCTAACAGTCTACGTCGGGATGGCAAGCGTGCATGTGAGTGTGTCGGTGCGTGTGTGCAGAGGAGACAGAAAATAACGGAGATAATGTAAAAGGGCGAGAAAGCACAGTGACTGCAGTCCTCCACATACCTACCCTATTCATTCTGCTTCTATTAGTTTGTATTATCATTAATCATCCTTCACCACACAGAAACCCTGTCTGAATTCCCACTCCTTTCCTGTTTCTGTCCCACTCTGTACCTTTATCATCAGCCCCTTTCCTTCCTCATTTCCTCCTGATTTGCTCTATTCCCTAATCTCCCAGCTCTCTCCTCCCTCCCTCATTCATCACATAGGCCCATCCTGTCTCCTCTTTTCCATGGCACTTACAGTGTGAGAAGTGGAATTGCAAGTAGATGCCGAAGTGAAGATTTAATTTCAGTTCCAGCTGACACGTGTTACAAAGCATGATTGCAGCACCCATAAAAGAATGACAAAGGAAGTAGATAAAAGATCAAAACTTCAGCAGCCTTTGGCCGAGAGTATAGGACAGGCTGAATGGGATTCAGTGTCTTTGTTAAGGGTAGGTCTTCTGTTCTTAGACATTGTGGACATAAAACAAAATGCAGACTTTCCAACTTGAGAAAGCCACACTGGTAAAAGTCAGATGTAAGAGATGAAGGCCTATTTGTGACCATCTTTGTCTGATGTGCCTGGCAGTAGAAAGATAATCAGAGTGATCATCAATTATGCAATTACAAAACAGTGTAATGATGAATCAATACATCCATCCCTTCTGCATTGTTGTTTAGATACATATCATAATTATCCGTGAAATAAAAAGCCGGAGCTGGTAGCCGCGCTTAGCACAGAGACTGGAAACTGGGGGAAACAGCTTGCTTAGCTCTGTCCAAGGTGTAAAAATAATAACCTGTTGTTTTGCGGGAAGTTATGTGCAGAATTGTTTCCTGATCAGACTTTCCTAAATCTCTGCTGGTTGCCTAGCAACCTCACAGCAGTGATAACACTCCAGGAAGTCACTGTTCCTTACTAAGATTTAGGTTGCATTCAGAGCTACCTTTGTCACCAGTTGTTGTAAACTGTTAAATCAGCCAATCAATCAACCAACCAATCAGTATTTTTCAATATCGACTCTATTTTCCCATGTTTTTGTGTCTAAGTGACTAATAGGATCAACAAGTTTTTAGATCTGTCCAGTATTGAGCAACAGAGCTGTGGCCAGCAGCTGCAAAACAGGCTGTACAGTAACCACATGGGGCAATTATGCCCTGTCAATTTACGTCCACTAAAAGTGCTTGTTTTTGCCACTGATAGGCTCAGATTATTAATATAAATATCTGACAACATTATGGAAAAGGATCCTACAGAGATGGACCTTTTTATTAAGGCGTAAGATCCGTTTGTTTGAGCAGAAACAGCCCCATATCGCTATCTGCAAACCCACCAGACTTATTAAACTATAATTTTTTTTTGTGATGATAAAATTACGGTTTATGGAGTCTGGTGAGCTCGGCGATGGCGATTTTAGGGCCGTTTCTAGTGAAACAAAAAAGATCTTACACAAAAGGGTAAGTCTCTTTCCATAATGTTGTAAGACTCATAGAATAACAACCTGAGCCTGACAGTTGCAAAAACAAGCACTTTTAGTGGACATAAACTGAGTGTGCATAATCGCCCCCGGTGATACACTGCAGTTTGTTTAGCTGCTGCCAGATGTAGCTTTGTTGCTCAATACAACCTTGGGAACATGGGAAATGGGGTCCAGATTAAAACATATCCAAGTTACCCATTAACACCCACTGGCAAATTTTAATTTCACTGAAAGCTGAGATCTTCAAAAGATCGAAGTGCATCATTCAAGGTGCGCTTACATTAAATTAAATTGCCACAGTGCAGTTGCAAGTCAACAACATGGGAATCTATCCGCCCTATATGATGTGATTGTGAACATAAGTAAAACCTGTCATTTTGACATATTGGTTTAAAGATATTGAATTTAATGTTATAATTATTAAGCTTAGCTGCTGATGAGGGTGGTATGCATCACTTAATCTAAGACTTGGCGAAACGTGCACAACATTTAATAATGGCTGTCAAAGTAGAATCAGAAGCATTACTATCAGGTCAATTCAACTAACATTCTGTGAGGCTAGAAACCAGCAGTGGTCAGGGCCCTGAGGACAACCAATCAGAATCACTCACACGTGTGAAATTCTATGTTGTGTATTACAGATATGTTGATAATAACTGCTTCAAAGGAAAAATCAAGCAATTTCAAATAACTATAAATGCAGTCTTTTCTCACAGGTAGGTACATTTGAGGCAAATAACATTGCAGGAGGTAGAGGTTCATATATTGCTTTTTCAGCACTTGCTTTCCTCCTACACCATTGCACCTTTGAAGGTCCTGAGCTCTAGCACTGGTCCAGCCTCTTTGTTGTGATGCAGTCTCTGAACCCTTCCAGATGTCGATAGATTCTTCTCAGCCAGGCAGCACTCTGCAGGCGGACTGCCAAGCTGACTATGGACTTAGTGTCCTCAGATGGCAAGTCCCTCAATTTCTCCACATAATTCTCCCAAATCACACATACTCTAGTATTCACAGAATCTCAGAGCAGAGAAAGGACAGTTTGTCTGAGTTCCTGTGCGAAGTCTTATGGCAGCGCCCACACACACAGAACCAGTCCAGTATTAAGCAGTGCTGTATGATTTGGATGATAGGTAATGCAAAGCTATTGCTGCCAAAGTCTGAGATTTTTTGAGATTTGTTTTGACCAAACGAAGACTGACACATAGTCTATTTTACATTTGACTAATGTGAATTTTTATGGCGTAACCAAACATCAACTCTTATCTAACAAAGTTTTACAGCATTCCTTAGTAAATGTTTCAAGTCTTAGCTCGACATCAGATAGAGCTTGCCAGGCATGATTCAGTTCAAGATAATTCCTGGTTGCAAGATGTTCTGTGATTTTGTTCCTCTTTTTTAAACATGTGTTTTTCTCTCAGGGAGAAATTCTGTGTCTGTGATATCAATCAGATGAAGCATCATCAAAGACTCCAAACACAAACTGAAATAGCAAACAGTTCTGTAAGTGCAAAGATATGAGATGTTTCAGGAAACGCTGAAATGCCAAACAGCTTAATTCAAAACCACAAACTCTTTCAGCTGAAAATGTGGATAGAGAGCACTAGAATTAGAGATGGAAAAAAAGACAAGAGGATTGAATACCATGACTGTAAACAGTTGCCTGATATCAGACCGAATTGTCAACTCATTACACACCATTTTCATTGTCAGTTTGACATTGCGTCCACTCTAAGCTATTTCTGTGGTGGAGGGGAATCAGATTTTTCTAACCAATCACTAGAGACCAACATATCCTCCTCACATATATGTCATATTAAGTCCAGACTAATGCATCGTCCCGCAACCATACCTGTTTTGGTGGAATTTTAAGAGCAGAGTGAGTACAAATGATAATGTCAGGCGATGTTGAGAGCACATGTCGGTTTAAAAGAGCCTGGATGGCAGCTTCTATCTTGACTATAATTCTTGCCATTGTTGATGCTGCTGCTCATTAGTTCTGGTGCAACGCTTGACAGCATTTGACAACAGTTTGACAATGGCGTTAGGCCTTCTTGTGAATCAAGTCCCCCCGCAATGTTCATTGGCCATTTTTTATTTTAGCAGAGAAACTGTTGTTTCATGTAATGATGCCAGACGGATCAGTCAACTCAAAATCCATGGAGTGCGCAGATTTGAAGGTCTGGACACAGGCAATGTAAAATGTTTACTTGTAACAAATTCGACATGCTTCAGTAAGGGTAAAGCAACAGCTCCACAAGATGTAATGGTAATATTGCCCCCATATTGCCAAGTAAAAGTCATGCTTTTGGTTTAAGTGTGAAACAGTGAAGTAAGCCACCAAGCTATTGTCAGGTATTACCTGACAATACATGCACCATATTAATAGGAAAAAATAATTCATTGCTATCTTTTCAAGCCCTCGTTGTTTAACTTAATTTTTCAATTGCTTCATAAAGTCAGCTCATCACTGAAGTTATGCGTAGTGAGTTTGTAAGCTCACATGAAAAATACACCAATTTGCTTTCATTATTCTGTTAATGACGCTAGTTATGTTAATTATGATTGCTATGTTTCTTTAAATTATATCAACATGCATTTCTTTGCAATCCTGGAGTTTTTTGCCTGATAAAGTGGTACGCTGTGCCAAACAATGTAATGGTAGTAACAAACAATCATTAGTGCCTCTAAATTAAAATGGGATCATTTTACTTATTACTATGATCAGAGTAATTACACTGATTAAACACTTATCACTTTTCTGTTGAGTTATTTTTTTTAATCCATATAACTCTTCATCAGCACTGACATCAATAAAATTCCTTTGCTATATTACTGTTGGCAACGGTTGCACAGTCAGCACATAAACTGGGCACAAGTCTGTATCACTGCCCTCGCACAGAACGAGGATCAGCCAATAATAGACATGGTTAGGATGATACAGCAGACTGGTGCTATTAAAAATAACACACTGTGCAGGAGCACAGAAAATGAAGATTTTTATACAGTAAATGACAGTAAACATTACAGCAGCTACACAGAGTTGGCAGTTCATTAGTGCAATATTAGACACAGTACACAAAACAAAGTGTCCAAAATATACTAAATCGGGGCGCACTGTAGCTCACCTCATAGAGTGGGTGCCCTGTGATCAAAGCCTATGTCCTTGCTGCAGCAGCTGTGGGATTCGATTCCAACTCTTTTGCCCTTTGCTGCATGTCATCCTGGCTCTTTTCCCCTTTCACTCTAGTGCTGTCCTGTCAAATAAAGGCAAAAAAGCCCAAAAAATAAGAATAATTAAAAAAAAAAAAACTATAACTACCATGATGTACCACCATAACAGAGTCAGTTCTGTAGATGAACAATGCATGCACCATCACAGGGCAGGATTTTTAATATGTTTTTGTTTTTTTTAAGTAACTTAAATTATGGTGCAAATGTCTGTATCTCCCAGCTTCAAACTCATCAAAAGTTGTTGCAACAGTTCACTCCTGCACATGAATCTTAACATTATAGTAAAACAACATTATATTATCTTCGAAAAGGGTAGTTACTATTCACTTTGATTTGTTAGCATTATGTAGCATCATAGGAAAATATAGAAAAATAATCAATCAGTGACATAACTAACATCATTTTCACTTAATGATCTATTAAAGAAAATTTTGTGCAACCCTTACAATAATCATAAATGAGCATTTGACCTTATGAGCCCTAAGCTGTAGAAGTATTGGTCTCAGCTATGAGTTGGGTTGCTGACGTGAGGCTATTCTGAATCGTGAATATATCTGACCATAACTTTGGAAGATTCTTGTTTAATTATTGTAACGCGGACTGCTGAGGCATTATATTAGCTTTGGCTGAACTTGTGTGGATGGTATATTCCCCACATTCTCCACTGTAGTGAAGCAGAAGTGATTTGGTGGACCTATCCATTAAGACTAGAAGAGGGCAAAACTAGGTTAAAAAAAAAAAAAAAAAGACAAACAACGTACTGAAATTGCAATAGGCAGTAGATGTGACAATAGATGTGTCCTTTGCTTTTGATGACCAAATGGCCCAGGATATTATCAAAGCTCATTAGGGTTCAGAACAATATTTATAATGCTGGTTTCACCATGCTGTCACAATCTGTTAATTACAAAGCAACTATCTGTTGTATTATATCCTCCACAGATGTATGTGAAAAGAACTGCTTAAGATTAGATTTAATTATGGTCTAATGTTAAGACACCATATCCCTCAGGTGAATACTCTGTTTTGACAAAGATAACAGTTAAGGGCTGTCCACACAAAAAACAATAGCTATAACAATAACAATGTGAGCATCCATACTGATTAATGATATCATTTTCTGTAGACTGTGGTGCCAAGCATGCACTGTGCTCTCCAGCTGTATTGGCAGCTTAGGGGGAATAGATACTGTTGACCTTTAACTGCTGTACATTGTGCAGGGAAACGAAAAGAACACCAGAAGAAAATAACTGTCTCCTCATCTACATCGATGATAATAACGAGACACCACTCTGATTCTGAGGATGAGCGCGATAACATCCTAAATGTCCCTCTTTTTGACTTTGTCTTTATAAAGACTTTGCTTTTTCAAATGCATATGTGTTTTGAACCTCAACATTGAGTCATCTGCCATGTTGAACATGACACCCTGTAAATTACGATGGATATGGATTAGCTGCAGTGTTTCTGATCTTCATCAAATCACTCTGAAAGTGACAAATGAGTGAGAGGTAAGACAAAGAAAAAGAAAAAAGAAAGTCTAACCTCTCTCTCCTTTTTTGGTAATTTTTGTCCTTGTATCCAAAGAGCATCTGTTTTTGAAATCTACACATGTGAAGTAGCATTCCTCAGCCAAGCTTTTTTTTTTTAAATCGCTCTGAAAGTAATCCCAACGATGTTGTTCACCACTGTTGTTGTCGTCATAGTTGTGGACTTCAGCACCTTTTTGTGTAAGAGCATTTTTTAAAACTACATTTTTATTGTTGTAGTTATAGTTGTTGTTGTTGTTGTTGGTATGGACAGCCGTGTCCACCAAACTGTTTTTTTTTCCAAGGTCAGCTTATTTTTTTTTAATGATGTGCAATGGGAAAGCTCTGTATTTAGGTCCTGCTACAAACCCCAGCAGCGTGATGAGCGTGAATGTTTTTTTCAGGGCAGAGAGCTGAAAAATGCTCAACTCTGGGTAAAAACACAACGCTTGTTACTCTCACTTCAGCTGTCCAGTCACAGTGGAGGATGGACTAACGGCCTACTGTGACGACAAACTGTCACATCTGACAAACAAATACTGAACAACAACAATGGAGAGAGAAGTCTATCAGTATAAAGCATAAAGCCTATGTTTGTTCTTATGAACCCAACAAACACTCATCTCTCCCTGCATACTTCAACCCTCCTGTCATATCCAAAGCAAGTACTCTACCTTATGCTTGTTCACTTGAACAGATATTATGTATCATAGCAACCAACGTAAACGAAATTTCTTAGCCAAAATACCACTGTGCCACCAAAGTGCTCTCCCAGCTGGGATTTTCATGACCTGATGTTTTCAGCTAGAAAAAAAACACCTTGGTGGACACAGGGCCCTGCTGTTGAGTGACAACAGTAATCAGCACTTTAGGATTCCTTCCAAAGAAAATCACATTTTTAACCTTGTTAATATTTCCATATGGTGTTTTTGTATGATTCAATACATATAATGGATGAAATAAGCGGTCAACACCATGGCTGAGTATTTTTGCCTTAAAACTGTAAATGAGTCTTAAAAACACAGATTCAGTCAGCTTGAGTTTCATATGTCACATAGCAAAGAAACAAACCAAAGCACTTCAGTAAAACAAAGGGTATCAGAGAAGAAGCCAGGTGTAGCTTGACAACTGGGAACAGATTTATCTAAAATTAGCGACATAATACTAGCTGTTTTATAATGTAGTCTAGCTGAACGCATGTAATCTATTACCGCAGTGTTTCTAATGTCGTAGATAGTGATGAGCAGTTGAGGGTGAACACTTGCGCTCTAGCTGCAGGCAAATGACTGGTGGAGAAAGAGGTTGGGACCAATTTGCATATTCATAGATCCACGCTTACTACATGAGGCCAAGGTGTACAGTTACATAAGCCATTATAAGGCATGGGGAAAATAACTTCTGAATATGTAATTTTGATTAACAAAGATGAGTTTATAGTGCTTTAATCAGTGCCTGAAGAGACACTTTAATCATTTTTTTTTTTACCTAATCAAAACTCAAGCATGTGTAGGAGCACAGAGAGTGAGGGGGCACAACATATAGTATGCCTTTGATAATTACACAAGGCTTTAAAAAATTAATCTCAGAGACACTCTCCTACCTTATTATAATGTGACCTATATTCTGACCTGAACTCTTCTGATGAAGTCTATTAGCTGATATGAGCAGTTTGTAAAAACACTGTTGTGGACTGCTTCAGAATACTGAGACATAAAACATTTAATGCATCGCATCAAGCATTTGGCAATATCTAGAAACATTTTATGCAATTGTTAACAGTAAAACACATTGCAGATGACTTACAGTAGTTTTCTGGCAAAAATCAGGAAGCAATTTCTTTTTGGTAACGGTAAAGTAAAGCTTTTAATTCAAAAATCTATATGTTGAATTTACTTATCTAAAATGGTTAAGTGCACCTTAACCCCAGGGGCCATCTGACCTCTCAAAAATATACTTAACATTTTTATCAACTTGATACTTCATGACTTTAATTCAGTAATTTTACTTTAATTAATTTATCTTATTAGAATTGCTCATAAATGTGATTTTAAAAGTGAAAACACTGTGTAGACTAAATAATCACTTATGACCCACGACCAAAGTGTGGCATTGTATTTATTTGCGGAGACACTGCCCTCCGTCTGTAGTTTCCTATTTTCTTCTTATTTTGCTTTACTTGGGACTGTTCTAAGGAACAGTTTGCAGGTGAGATCAGGACCATAAACAGCACACATCCAAGAAAATGCTTCGAAAAACAGTGGACACAGCACCAAAAAACACAAATATAGCAAAGGAGATTGAGTATAACTTTAAACTAATAACGTTTCACAAGTCCAATATTGAAAAGTTAAATTCTGTTGCTATATTTCAGTGTTTTCCAACTTATTAAATTAGGTCAGAAGAAGAAAAAAAAGATTTTGGAATTGTTTGTTATTGCTTTTACACACACAGCAGTGAGGGCCTGTGGGAATTCAAACAACAAGGACGTGAAGACAATTTCAACAAAACACAAGGATTAAACATAAATCACTACATTATGTATTTCCTCTAAGATGATATACTATTAAAAAGGTTAATAAAATTTGTGTTATTACACTGACTCATAGATTTTACCTCAGTGCTGTTGCGTTGCAGCAGTTTCTATGATTTATGTTTCAAAAAAGAATTCTTTAGGGAAAAGTCACCCACTGCTTGAGAACAGAGATGATTCAGAAAGCCCTTGATGGCTCTCGTTGTTCACGCCTCACCTCCCTTTCCATGGTGACTCGCACACCCTTTGCTGGTGTAAACAAATGCACTGCAGGAATATTCAGTGTCATACTTGAAAACCATAAACTCTTACTTGACAGACTGCAAACTGGTGTGATACTCCTGTAAAGCTTTTATACTCCCACAGCCACTGCTGCTGCTCCTGCCCACAAAGACATTAACATACATTTAGGTTGTGCATGATAGCTGCCTTTGCATTTTTGTCAGAAGATGTCTGGTTCTAAAATCACTACTGCAGAAGACTTGGTGGGTCTGGTAAAAACAAGCCAAATAACTATTACCTTAATTTTTTTCACCAAACTGTTATCTTCACACAGACACCTTCAATTTTCGGCCATGTGCTTTCTATAACTGTTCACTGTTTTAGCGGAAGACAAAGTAAGTCTGCAGAGCTTAAATCAACACTGAGTGTAAGAAAGTAGGCAGGAAAGTGTTTGACACAATATCATTTTTTCTTCTAAATATGAGGAATTCAAAGGCTGTCTCAACATGAATTTCTCTCTCTCTCTCTCTCTCTCTCTGTGTGTGTGTGTGTGTGTGTGTGTGTGTGTGTGTGTGTGTGTGTGTGTGTGTGTGTGTGTGTGTGTGTGTGTGTTAATGGTGATGTGGATTTGTACTTGACAAATTAAATAAGCTGGTTTCCACCTGTCCGTGTTGAAGCTGACAAGATGGCAATTTATACTTTGTGTTCATTTATTTGTCCATTAAAAAAACAGTTGTACCAACAGACTCAGTATAAAGAGGTTGTAAATTCAGCTTACTTTAAATCAATCTTTTCCAAAACTGTTGTAAACATTTTAAATAGTTGTGAATAAAAGAACATCTCAACAAATTGACAGTATTACAGTATTAAAATGAGAATGTATGAGCAGGCATTTAATGCTGCTTTGGTTTTAACACACTATTCTTCCTCTGTTATCAGCAAAGGCCTGGAAATTACAGCATGGGGCACACTTTACTTGGGGGCAGATACGAGGCTCCAGAGGATAATTAAATAACTGTAGTTAATCCTAATTAATCTTGTTGAGGATTGTCTGTCACAGGAATAATAATAAAGAAAAGACGAGGAGAAAAAAAAGCCTGAAACTCCATGGTTATAACAAGATTAAAAGTTTTTTGTCACATAGTGCTGAGAAGGATGATTTGACATAGGTGTCACAGGTGATTGGGAAAATAGTTTCATATCGCATACACATGACTGTAATTGTCATAGCCATTGGACCCATTGGGCTGAAAGCCTATTTCTTTGAAGGCTTGTCATCCCAAAAAAACAAGCAGTCATTGCTCAGAGGACCTGTTTCTCTGAAAATACACACAACCTGCATTTAGACAACCCCCCAAAAGTTTGCATTGTACCATGGATTCATTTGTGCATTATTTTGTAGCTAACATGTTACAACTGTACATTTCTCAACAATGCTATTGTGAATGTGTGGTTAGGTTTAAGCACAAAACCCACTTGCGGTTAGAAAATCATTGTTTTAGGTTAAAACATACAGGTTTAGTGGCACAAAAGTCGCGGGAAAAGCAGGAGATGGGTCCATGGACAACATCCAGGTTTGGTTGCCAAACACCACTGGCAAATGCCACAAAGAATCACTAAAAACACCTGCTAGCTGTGGCTCAAATGCCACAAAGGCCTGGTAAAAACATCTGAGATCAGTGGCTTAAATGCAGCTGTGATACTGAAAGTAGGAACAGGGAGCATGTATTTTAGGAGAAATGGGAAATGGAAGCATATGCACTTGTTTAACTGTCTGTCAGAGAAATAGACTTTGGTCCAATGGAACATTTTTGGACTAATGGGGCTTTGGAAATTTGGGCAGTTGGAACAGTGGCATGGCACCAATGATGAAAGGGTTAAGGTACATCTTTGCAACCAAGCCGAAAGCAAAATAAATTGATTGTCAGATCCTTATTTTCTGTCTCTCTTTACACCTTCCCAGATATATCGGTGAGTCTGTTGTCACTGGTGGTGACCGCCTGTGGCTTGGCCCTGTTTGGGGTCTCCCTGTTTGTCTCCTGGAAACTCTGCTGGATACCATGGAGGGAGCGTGGGCTCTCCCCCACCACCAAGGAGGCCCATGGGCACCTCAACCCCACCATGAACCCTCTGCCATCCCAGCCTGCACCCAGGCAGCCAGTTTACACAGCAGTGGACCCCCCGACGCACAACCGCCGTGAGTCGTCACACTGCTCCATCACTAGAGAGCCCACACCTATGGCATCTGTGGTGTCAGTGGAGGCTCCAGTGACCCCCTTATCACCACCACCTGTGGTCATGGCCACACCAGAGGCAGCTATGAAGATCAGTCACACATCTCCAGACATCCCTCTGGACGCCCAGAGTAAAAGCCGGGAAAATGGGGTTCACACCAACCCTCGTATGCAGAGACAGACCACTGAACCACCGCCCTCCGGTCACTTGATGTCTGAAATTGGGTCAGTATAAGTTTTTTGACCTTTGCGTCCAACCAGCTTTAACATAATTGGTTGTTGAACTGATCAGTGCTCGTGGCTGTCAACACCACTAACAGAGAGAAAACGTCACATATATTGCAAAACCTTGTCCAGAGCCAAAGTTTATTGATGTTTAATGCCAATGTTTCTTAAATTGTTGCTTATTTTAATATCTTTTTAATTCCAATTTATTTAAGGTTATGAAAAGATTGTTGTCAAGGCAATAAAATTATGGTTAAGGTATGATCAGGGTTATCAACTAAAAAACTCTGTTTGGGTCAATAAAAAAGCAAGCATTGGCACGCACCGTTGGCATTGGGTGTAAATTGTGAGGTGCAGAATCGTCCAGTATGGAAGTAAATGTGAGTCAGTCCGTATATGCTGCATGGTTATGTTTGTTATTGTCTTCTGCCCACAGACAAGGGTCCATTCGCCGACATATGAACCTGTCTAACCCAGACTTCAACGTGGCGCAGTTCCAGAGGCAGGACTCCCTCACTGGAATGGGGCTGGGCCTGGGTCGCCTCAAACCTGAGCTCTACAAACAGCGCTCCCTTGAGGGAGATGAAGGCAGTCGCAGAGGTGGAGGCTGTGGGCGCCTCCATTTTATCCTCAAATTTGACTGTGATCTGGAACAGTTAATAGTTAAGATCCACAAAGCGGAGGACCTCCCAGCCAAGGACTTCTCTGGTACCTCTGACCCTTATGTGAAGATCTACCTGCTCCCTGATCGTAAGACCAAGCACCAGACCAAGGTGCACCGCAAGACCCTGAATCCTGTGTTTGATGAGGTCTTCCTGTTTCCCGTGGCATACTCTGAGCTTCCCACGCGTAAGCTGCACTTCAGCGTCTATGACTTCGACCGGTTTTCACGGCATGACATTATTGGTCAGGTGGTCGTGGACAACTTCCTGGATCTGGCAGATTTCCCCAGGGAGACGAAACTCTGCCGGGAAATCCAGTACGTCTCCTCGGTGAGTCAGCACTTAATTATGTTCAAAAAGATGTCATCCTCACTTAGATATGCCATGTTATATTTAACTTTTTATTATTACCACAAAATGGCAAAAGGTGTTTTATCAGGTTTGACAGATTTGCTTCAACTTTATTGAGAGCTACGTATTTGCTCAAGTTTGAAGCCTTCATTTCATCACAGTGTGTCCGTCACTGACAGTATAAAGTGTAAAATAAAGTTGACTGGTTTTTAAGATCACTGCGCTGTCAGCTCCAAATAAACGAGAGGAGAATTAGTTGGCAGGTTGGGTCATTAGGTCTCACTTTGAAGAGGAGGATTTTATGTCACTCCCTGCTGCTGCTGAGATGGAGAGTATTGTAGCAGTGAGTAAAGTATGCATTCAATACCAGCCACAGTTCCCCTGCAGTATTTTACAGACTGGCCAATACCAGCAGCAGATCTCAGGCATCTGTACTAATACAAAACAAGTTCTACACATTTGCTTCTTTTCAGTCTTTGTAGAGCAATTTGTAACATTTTTTGAAATGTTGACTTTGGTTTAAGGAAGAGGTGGGGGAGCAGAACTGAATCTTCTCCTGTAGGCTAAGGTGTAGGAGAACTACAGGGCAAATGCAAAAATGCAAAAATGCAAAAATGCAAAAATGTCAATGGCCCTATTTAAAGCCAGTGTTTGGTTTGTCCTTTCTGGGCTACTGTAGAACAACATGTGGGACTTTGGGAGAGGACCCGTTACGTATGTAAATATAATCAACTTATTCTAAGGTAACTAAAACACAATGATTTTCATGTGATCATAAACACATAAAAACAGTTTTTCAATATTGTATACTGTATCTGCAAATAGATGCCCTTAAATCCTACATGCTGGACCTTTAAGAAATACTCAGGAGCAGTAATTCAAAATGAAGAAAATCTGCAGATGCAGATATTACTTTTATAAGAGATAAGTGGTAAATGAAAACCCTTCCCTTTTGTACCCATTATTACTGTACACATTACAGCTAGATGATACAGGTGAAGGACAGAGAGACATTTTCATTCTGACACACATTAACTGTATCTACCACTACTGATCTAAATTCAGTGCTCTCTTCTGAGGTCAACCCTTTTTAAACATATGGAAATGAAATACAGGGTGAGGCTGCCTTAGGTCAATGAGATGTTGAGCCCCCTCACCATGTTACTGCATTGAGGGTGTGTGTGTGTGTGCGTGCGTGCATGCATGCACTTGTGCATGTGTTCTTGCATGTCAGTCTTAGTGGGGACAATTTGGATTTGAAGCTCAGGGAAGTGAAGACATTTTTGCAAAGTGATAACATTTTGGAGCTAGGTAATACGTTCTTTCAGCAAAGGTCCTCACGGGGTAGAAGTATAAATGTATGTGTGAGAGAGTATGAGGTCATCAGTGCCACTTTTGCAATGCTTTTATCACCGTCTATACAAGTAAGAGCTCATTATGTTCTTGACTGTTAGTGATGCCTTGTATAGTTGAAATGTATTAATCCATTGTTTAATAGCAAAATATGTCTGGAATTACGTGTATGTGCTTGCAGTGACTGTTTCATGGACAGGCATCTCAGTGTGTGAGCTCATCCAGCCGTAATGCGCAATTGATCCCTTTCTTCATGGCATGCTTAAGTGGCATTTATGAGACTCCTTGCCATTGATTGCTGTAGACAATTCATTCCATACCATGGAGGTCAGAGAAGCAAGATCAATGAGGCGCAGGTGTTTGTACAGCAGGGGTTACATTCCTAAGTCACCGGTCCTTGGTTATATCCGTTATGATAACCTTTCACTCACCAAAGTCGTTTCTGAGATCCAAGTTGAAACATGGCAACGTAGCAAAAAACAGGTCCAGCTGGGTAACAAATATCAGTCAGTCTGTAAATGGCAGTAGTTGTTTACAATGGATCATAAATCACATTTGTTTTGTCTTTCAAATAAGTTTGACTGACGTGGATTTTGTTAACAATCTATGTAACGGCTAGTTTGTTGTCCTGTTGGACCTATTTTCAGCAATGTCAGTATGTTCAGAAATATCAATAATATCTCTCGTGAATACAATGTTATAACCGAGCCTTGTTGTTGTAGTATACTGTATTTTTTTTTTAATACAACACTTTGACTGTTGCTGAACTAAAATGGCAAGTACCTGGTACAATTTAGCATAATGCAGAGTCAGTTCTACAGCATATAATCCTGCATGGAACCATATCACTGTGCAGCTGTGTATGTCTGTCTCTCACGGTAACAAGAAAAGCATCATCTACCTCTACCGGTGTCAAGGCTTGTCTCCTGCTGCTCTGTCCTTCCCCGCATATGTACATAAATGGTTTGTACTGCGGCCATTTCAGTTTCAGCCATGTACCTTAGTAACGTGAATTTGTGTGCCTTACTTATCCATCTGTGAATCCAGGCTAAATATAGCCACTTTAGTGATGTGATGTATGTAATTTAGCCGAGAAAGAAACCTGTTAAAACCTTGAACCTTGCTATTGTGTTTTCTGCTTTAGTCTCTAGCATAGTGCAAGAGAGCTGCTTCATTTAATTTTCATATTCATTATCATTCATTCAGAATAACTGCTCCACTGTGTGTCAATTTTTTTGTGTATGAATTTTTATGCCAGATGGTAGTCCTGCTTTACAAGAGCCGAAATGCATCTTGAAGGCATCTGTTGAACATGTTTTGAACGTGGTGAATTTGTATAACAGCAGTATAATCATCTAGAATTAGCTAACAGAGCACTTCTGCTAATAGGTTCAGAAGGCCTTTAACAGCCCATTATCACCGTTTTATTAGCGTCCTTATTCAGTTTTGTTAGATTTTAGGTGCCAAAACTATGTGGTTTAGTTAGTGAAAACAAATAAATATGTTTACTGACATATGCCATTACCTTTGCAGAATAAGTTGGCAAAAAGTGAAATTTGATGTACACAGCACTTTTCAAAATGGGTACAAAAAAAACCCAACAACACAAAGTGCTTCATATTCATATAAATAAATACTACCAAATACATAGTGGAGTCCCTTACCTGAAAAATGTTAAAGACTCTGATTACAGCTGTAAAAGACTGTGTTTTCAAAGTGTATTTATTTTGTGATTATCTGTATAGTCTTCATGTGTTAAAATAAAATTATTCAAAAATTTGTAATTTAGCTTTGGCAATAAAATAAATAAAATAAATTCAAAAAATAAATAATAATAAATAAATAAATAAATAAAATTGAATGGAATTGATTACATCACATTTACATTGCGCTATGTGGTCAGTATAAGTCAGAACCCGTTGAGTCTTGAGTCAGTATCAGTTGGCCTTTCGAGAGAGACACACCATTGTGAGAGAGCACAAGATTTCTGTGATGATTACTGAGACATCACAGATAGAGACAGAGCTGTTCTTAAGTGACAGACTACATTAACACAAGACATTTCTACCAGCAAACCATGGAGCAGAGGAGAAACAACAGGAGGCCCCAGGGCCCTTCCCAGCAAGACCAAGTGAGTCAGCTGAGTTATTTATTAGAGCAAGAGCACGCCAAGTGCTGCTGGGAGTACAATATGAGGCTGCAGCTCAGCAAAGAACTGGAAGACACCAAGCAAGAGCTGGCCCGCCAAAAGAGCCTCAAAGAAATGTTAATAAACAAAGAAAACGACACCCGCAATGAACTGGAGAGGCTGAAGAGGCTCAGTGACCCAGAGACCATGAACACCATGAGACTCGCCACTGAGGTGTGCAACACCATCAAAACAAAGCAGAAGAAGGTGCTGCAAAAAGAATTTGAGGACCTCAAAGTGACTTACATGATCAGCCAAGAGAAGTTTTCAGCTGAGCTCCAGGCTGAAAAAGATAAAAATGAAGCTCTTCAGCAAGAGCTTGAACAGCTGAAAGCTTCACATCAAAACAACATGAGCCATGAAGCTGAGCTCAAGGCTGAAAAAGAAAGGAGTGACAGCCTTCAGAAACTGCTGGACAATGAGGTTCAGTCCAAAGCTGAAAGGGTGTCAGAGGACCTTGAGGCCGCCAAGTAGCAAACGCATGAGAAGATTCAGACCCTACAGAATAACCTCTCTGAGAGGGAGAAGTTGTTCAAAGAGCAGGAGGATCACATGTTCGAGAAGGATAGTGGTCCAACAGATGGTCAAAGAGATCCAGACCCTCAAGAAAAACGCCTCTGAGAAAGAGGAGTTTTTCAAAGAAAAGCCGGAACAGATTTCCGTGAAAGACACTCTGGTCCAACAGATGGTCGAAGAGATCCCGACCCTCGACAAAAGCATGTGTGTGAAAGTTATGTTTTTCAAAGAGCAGGAGAACCAGATGTCTGAGAAGGACACTCTGGTCTAAAATATGGTTGAAGATATCCCGACCCTCAAGAAAAACACCTCTGAGAAAGAAGAGTTTTTCAAAGAGCAGGAGAACCGGATGTCCGAGAAGGACATTCTGGTCCAAAAGATGGTTGAAGAGATCTAGACCCTACCAGACCATCACTCTGAGGAAAAGCTTGAAAAGAAAGAAAAAAAGCCCTCAGCCTGGAAAAAGACATCGCATTGGTTTGAGGAGGTGCTGGAGGAGAAGTCATAATCCTCCTGAGACCCTTCAAAGCACTTGAACTTTCAAAATCTCAAAAAGTCAATAAACTGATGAACTGACGAAAACTGATATTTAATGGGATGGTTAGGTTGTCTGAACTGTATCAGGCCCCTTCTCACTCATATCTATGAAGCTAAATACCACTGATAACCCCCATGCTATTGAGTAATAGCATTTGTAGCAGGAGTAGACTGTGAATACGTCAGTCAGTTATGATTACTGAAAAAGCTGTGCACTACTTGACAGTTGTAATGATTTCTTTGCATTACAAGGTGATCATGTAGCTTGAAACTGGGGTTGGACTTATGCTGGTGGATGCTCCGCCTTTCGTCAGACTCATATCTCTGCTCAATTATGAGGGGAGAACTCCAAACTGACCCAGAAAAAAATAATATCTGAAGATCCAAACAAAAGAAGGCAGCTGCACAGCAGTCTCAGATGATGGCAGATGCCTGACGAGAAGCGAAACAATAAAAGCAGAAGTGGTCTGCCAGGCAGCTAATAACGAAGAAGCAGACACTTCAGTAAAGATTTTTGGGCTGTTTTGCAATGCCAAAAAGCTAGGAATGACATTATGTGTCAGTGTATGTGTTTTTGTTTTTGAAGATCATTAACAGTTTATGAATTCTGCACTTTGAATTTCTTAAATAATTTCCATAGTCATAAAAATATATAGTTATAGCTTTGTGGTTTTTCTAGTTGCAAAAGTAAGCAGGGAAAAATTGTTCCAGTAGTGGAGTGAGGTGAGTTGTCTGGTATGAAAGACTTTTGAATACATCAGCTTAAAATGCCATTTTGGTCATGATCTTTTCAACACAATGATCACTGGTGTTGCATAATGTTCTTGATTTTGCCTGATTAAAGTTCCTAAGGCTACTGATTGCAGCAAATATCAGCTTGTATGGTGTGTTCAAGACCATTAACAGCTTCCTACTCATGCCCTCTAAAAATAGTGATGACCAGAATCTTTCTGCCTCTCTGTCTCGCGAACACACACACACACACACACACACACACACACACAGAGAGAGTATCCTTTAGCTTTACTCAGCTGTTACATTTGTGCAGCTTTTGAATACTAAAACCAAAAGCAGGGTAAATGGATCCATCCAACAGTCTTTGCTCTGCCAATCTTTTTGCACTAAAAGGTAAATGTAGTTGCTCAGCCCCTCACACAGCACAAGGCATATACATACGGCAATCATAACCACACTTGGCATCCAAAAAGTCAGCAGCTGTGTCCCACTTTAATGACATAAACAAAGTCTAACTGGGTTTTGAGTGCGTAAAAGTGACAAAAATAAGTAGCAGTATATAAATAGTGGACGTCAATGTGGGAAGTATATTCATTTGAATTTGTGTGGTGTTGATAATCACTATGGCCTGACAGTACAGTGCACATAAAACATGGAGGAGGTTCTAACAACCAGAAAGAGTCTGAAGACATCTGCATTAAGATCCTGGTATCAAATCTTTGGAAAAGGGCTAACTAGTTAGGTTTAATTAGGTGCAGTTGTCTTACTTTGATTGATTTTTATTGACAATAGCTCCAATTAAACTCGGCTCAGTTCAGCCTTTTTTATATGGGTCTTTAAACACAACACAGTGTACAAAGGATGTGGAAAAGCAAAATAAAAATGCCATGTACTCATGCAAAAAGTCATATCTGCACAACCTGATAAAGTACATTAGTTTCTTGTAAACTGCAGCACTGCGGTCGGAAAGATAGATACCCCCTACAGAGGGAGGGTGATGTCCACATTTTAATGGTCATGTCTAACTGCAAGTAAGAGCCTTTTTGGCACAAGTCTGTACTTTTCAACATTGTCATCTGTTGCACGTTTAAAAATAAATATGACTTTACATTGTGCGGGTCACAATTACACACTGAGAAACTTTCATCCATCATCAAAGTTGTCAGAACAGATTCAGTTATGGTTATTATTATTTTTATTCATCCATGGAAAGCCTTTATTGTTGACCAAGTGACAGTGAGGAAAATTGAACAGGGCAGAGGTGGACAGGGAGCCAGCAAGAAAAAGAAGAGGAAAATTGAAGCAATATCCTTCTTTCAATCCTCCACGACAAAGAGACAGCCTATTCAGAAATACACAACAGCGATGATGATGCTTACAGCAGAGCGCAACTGAATAGCTGCACATCATCATTTCATGACTCAGGTCATCGCGGACTACAGCCTGAGAGGTACCATGCAGAGGAGAGAAGAATGGGAGCAAATGTGTGAATTTTCGCAATAACAAGAACAAAAATGTATTCCGATACAAAAAATATGGACTTGTTGTGGAAAGGCCTTTAAAGTTCAGTGTGTATGATTTAGAGGGTTATATTGGCAGAATATGAAAATAATATTCATAACTGTGTTTTCATTAGTGTATCACCTGAAACTAAGAATTGTTGTTTTGTGTTTTTATTAACAAGCTTCATTAGGAGTGGGTCCTCCTCCATGGAGTTCGCCATATTGTTTCTACAGTAGCCCAGAATGGACAAACCAAACACTGGCTCTAGATAGGTCATTTCACATTTTCATGTTTTTGCCTTAGCCACAGTGGTTCTCCTACACTCTTGGGACATGGGAGAAATTTCACTTAGTTACAATGTTGCAGCCTCACAGCAAAATGCCACTAAATCCCACACACTATACCTTTAATTCATGATCCTACACTCTGTGCAATCAGTGCCATGAGGAACGCATTTGCACAGACTGAATGAGCAAGTACATGCGTTTGCTCGTCTACAGTTAGAGTGGACACACAAACAGCGTTTGTTACAGGGAAAAGCCATTATGGAACAGGTCACAGGGATGTGCACTGACATTTGCCCTTATCTTGAAAGCTTAAGCCTATAGTAAAATAATTAATAAAACGGACATAATGTTTAACGCTGAGTATGACAAAGAACTCAAAATCAAATAGAGATAACAATTTACAAACGTGCCACGAGCATCAAGTCAGTGTTAATGTATGTTAACCTAATTTATCCTTGATTAGAAATGAACAGTGTATCTATCAGTTCTAAGCAGATCTTCATTTCTTTACCACAACATAGTATATGCAGTATCTGGAGACTGCATTTGCAGTAGAAAAATGGACAACTGGTGAGTGTGAAAATGACAGAGATATTTACTCTGTCAGTATGTCAGATAGGAACATGAGGGAAAACACTGATATTGACAGAAGTATTGATATTTCTTTGTAGACCTTCAACTTAAGGTTGTTTTGTGGGCTGGTGCTGAAGCTTCTGCCCTTTATTATGGATTGTTAATCAATGTTACCTAGATGGAACTGAATGGTATGTGACAGGTGGCGATGGGGACCAGACATTCACAGTATCTGGAGAGCTCCATTGTCACACTGTTTAGTTTTTTTTTTTTTTCAGTTTCACACTACTGAGCTCATGCACACACACACACACACACACACACACACACACACACACACACACACACACACACACACTTACAGAGCACACACTCTTACACTTGCACAAATGCTTGTTCTCAGACATTTGGACAGATGCCCCACACATATACCCTCATAAATGGGCTAATCATCTTTGGACACTAGCACAGACGCTTTGTATCCAATGCAGTAGAGCAAATTTGTCATAATCACTGTACAAATTCATTTACTTAATTGATATGATTATCATTATCATTAAATCGTGACTGGGAGTGGGACTGGCCATATGGTTTGTTTCATTGCCAGATTTGACTTGTTTAGCTCTGTAATGGAAACAGATTGATGGAGGAGCATGTTTTTTTTTTTAATCATTTAAAAATGGAAATAATTAAGGAATATCACACAAGAGGGAGTGCTGTTGCACTGAATACAAGCACAGCTGTGATTCGGTCAGCGGCATACGGCAGGACAAATGCCAAAGATAATCACAATCATGTACATTAATCTGTATGAGTCTGTTGTTGACAGTCGCTTGAGTGGTATGCCTGACTCCGATGAGTTAATGGCTTGATGAGACAATAGTTATGCAACATCTACTGCGATATCCTTGTGTTGGCGATAACTGAGATATTTAAAAATGAAATCATATGTACTACACATATGATAATATTCTGTAAATAATCGTGTGCCCATTAAATCATTTCTGTTTCTTCCCGTTCTAGCTTTATGTCCCTCCTCCAACACCATCTGGGTGCTTTTTAACTATCCATTAAGTGTAATTGCTCTTCATGTTCGATTTGGTGCAGTTATGGTCACAGAGTATCTTCCCACCTCCCCACACTCGTAATTTAAGTGCAATTTATTAGCCAAAAAAGAGACAAAATGCACATTTAACAAATTTAAAGACGATCTGAATTTTGCAACTATATTGTTATTGTGAACTCTTCTGGCCACGGCAATCATGCTGTAAAAATCTGACATCGTGCTAGCACTAATGTCATCTCAGCACAACAGGAGATTTGTAGTGAAGTATCAGATCTTCTTTCCTTCCCTTCGTCTTCTCATGATGACCTTTACACTTTAACTCAAATGTTATTTGTGGAAATATGTTCACCTTTGTTACAGCGACCATTTCTATAGGCTAATTAAAGGTTGATGTAATGGCTTAGAACACCTGTAAAGACTAATACATTAAAAGCTGCAGTGCTGTTGTACTTGTTATCAGCACTCATGGGACTCTTGTCCAATCAAATTACTTGGTCGGAGGTAACTTGTATAAATATGGTTTATTTTTGGTTTCTTTGGTTATATTTATCATTTTGATTGACGGTTTTGGCTTTCTATGTGCTTAGACATAAACAAGTGGAAATTGTGAAATTAAGTATACAGCCTGATTATCTGAGGTTTGCAGCGTGCATTGGACCTGCAGGTTTCAAAATGCCATTTGTTGCTTGACGGGGATTCTGGAGCACATGCAGCACAGCCCTAATCTCACTCTTTCCACCTGTATCTCGAGTGTGCACAAAGACCATGGACCATGAAGCGTGCAAAGCCCACAGGATCCTTCAGGGATGTTTTTTACTGGAGGGATTGTCAGTTAATCCATCATGCAAATTAAAATGCCTTAAACCATAGCCTCGTTGAATACTTGATCCTGATTGTAACGAAAGACTATCGTCAAGATACAAGGCGACTTAGGTCTCAGGAGGGGAAGTCTTAAAATATTTACACACACACATACACAAGTACCATATCACAGTAAAGGAAATTCATGCTTTGCAGTGCTGACAAATGGCAGAAAATGGGAGAAAGGGCTGTGTGCAGTGTAGAATGTGCATGAGTGAAAAAGACAGTTTGTCAGAAAGAGAGAGGACTTCAATATAATCTCTTTTTTATCCTGACCTATTTTCATAATGAAATTACGGTTTAATTAAACTTCCTAAGACTCTGCTAAGCCCAAAGACTTATAAGTTATTGTGCATATTATCACACTGTATCTTATATTGTGCAAAAGATTAAACAAATATTTACATTTTAAACATTTCAAAAAAAAAAATTACATTTTAAACTAATTAACCCCCCTTAGCATTTCACACCCACATTGTTGCTAACTAACACCTGGCTAGACTGCACAGCTCTAAAGAAAACTGCAAAGGTTGTATAATATTGTATAACATACAAAAGGGACTATTTTAGAAAAGTGAAAGCTTGATTGAAATTATCTACAAAAATGTTCCTACTTGTTCCCCCTAGTTTAGGATTTTAATAACAATTTGAACCTCATTTCAATCTACTTTCATCTCCCAATAAATATGAGAAATTAGATGCCATTATCTTGTTATCTCAATCACAGTTAATGGAGCAGCTCTGAGCAGCAACGTGACACCACAGACTCTCAGCTCACAGGTTTTATGTTCACACACTAATTAAACTCACTGAGTTTCCCTTTAAGAATGATTACACTGAAAGTTAATAGCAGATGACACCTGATTCGAAATACCAACACAATCTATACAACAAACCAGCAGATCAGCGAGAGATCCTACTGTAGGAGGAGTTGTCTCCACCAGACACGTTTGTGTGCTTTCCTGGTTCTCGCTTCTTTGGTGGAGTTATTTTAAGAGCAAGTGTTAAGTGAGCTTCAGCCTCTCCACAGCTCAACAGAAGTCTCCATGCCGGGGGAAATGTGGGAGACTTTTATTTGAGCAGTGTGACAGAGAAAAGTAGAGAGAGATGTTTCAACTCCACAACCAAATGTCAGATGACCATGCCATTATTCTTCCCTTTCTGTTACAAATATGAAAAACGGCAGAAACATTGTCAGTAATATTATTTAAAGGTCCAGTGTGTAGGATTTAGGGGTATATATTGGTAGAAATGGAATTTAAAATAACAGGTGTATTTCCTTTCGTGTATAATCAGCTGAAAAGACGAGTTGCTGTGTTTTCGTTACTTAAGAATGAGCCGTTAGCTATGAGTATGTCCACATAGGGAGAGGGGCCTTTTTTATGGAGATCACCATGTTCAATGCCATGTTTCTACAGTAGACCAGAACAGGCAAACCAAGCACTGGCTCCTGAGAGGGCCATTTGTGTTTTCACATCAGCCACAAAAAAAAAAGAAAAAAGACATGATACTGCTTTATTCTGTGTTTTTTAAATCACTGGATCCATTTGTTTTGGGGAGGAAAAGACCTCTGCGGATAATCTGGCTCCGTATAAAAATACTTGGATCTTATGTAATCAGAGCGATAAGTTGAGCATACATTAGCATGTGGTGGCCAAGCCATCCTTCTCTGACATGCCATACAGTGTCAGAGAATGACTAATTTGTAAAGTGAAACTGTTTTATTTAGTGTTTTTACCCGTTTATATCACTAGATTTGTTGTTTTGGAGAGAACAGACCTCTGCAGATAATTCAGCTCCCGGTAAAAAGATCTTGAACAATGAGCACTGAAGGAATTCTAAAACAGGAGCAGTCTCAGCTGGTTGCAATCTGCAATGCTCAGCACTAGATGCCCTAAATCCCCTAAAACTACCACACTGAACCCTTAAAGAGTGACTGTCAACTTGCTTCACCAATAAAAAAGTAACAGATATTTGCATTAAATATACAACAAGAGCAAGATATTATTTAATATCAGGGGATTAAATGTGCTTTGTGTGTCTTTTCTTTCAGGATAATGTGGACCTTGGGGATCTGATGTTTTCACTCTGTTACTTGCCTACAGCGGGCAGATTGACCATTACCATGATAAAGGCTCGCAATCTCAAGGCCATGGATATCACTGGTGCATCTGGTAATTAAAAACTAATACTGTCTGTAGCTACAGAGTCTCACTGATATCCTGAATGAAAATGACTGTCTTCCCATTTTGTTTTCCTCGCTTTCATAGATCCTTACGTGAAGGTTTCACTAATGTGTGACGGTCGCAGACTGAAAAAGAGGAAGACATCGACAAAGAGGAACACTCTGAATCCGGTCTACAATGAGGCCATTGTCTTTGATGTCCCTCCAGAAAATATAGAGCAGATCAGCCTTTTGATTGCAGTGATGGACTATGACCGGTTAGGAAGAAGGCCTTATATAAGTCTTACAGTATTTTGCATTTCTAAAGATTTTGTAAACTCTGTTTATTTCTGCCAAACATTTTTTTTTGACAGTTTCACACTGAAGATGCAATGCATCATTATTTTTGGAATGCACTGGTAGGTCGTGATCACATTTGTTTCTCCTCTCTTTCCCTCTGGTACCTACAGTGTAGGCCATAATGAGGTCATCGGAGTGTGCCGAGTTGGCAACGATGCAGACAACCTCGGTCGAGGCCACTGGAGTGAAATGCTCACATATCCCCGAAAACCTGTCGCCCACTGGCATCCTCTCGTTGAGGTGAGGTGACTTGAGGTGACAGTTTAAACATGAGGACATTTCTGCTCTTGAAAAACACAACTTTCTACTAACACTGTCAATACTGCTCTAACACATAGAGGTTTTAGCTTTAAGGCAGGAACATGCTGTTACCAACCACATATTAAGTGTAAAAATGAACAGATGAAATTCAATTCGGTAGATTGGCATTATCTGTTATTAACAGACCCTCAGATCTTTGTCTAATTAAATCAATTGTTCCCGTCAAGATACACTTACTGTAAAATGGAAATTTTATGTTAAGAATTTCTTTGCTTTTGGGGGCAGATTTTGTTACAAAAAGCAATGTGCTTGCAAAATGCAGATTTCCAGGAGACAAAATAAGATACGGCTAAGATTTATTTGGAGAAATTGCATAGTTGTAGTATGGAGATTTAGGAGAGGAAACAAAACAGAATATATACAAATATATAATAGTAAGCTGCCAACAAATTTTGCATGTTGCATGGTTAAAATTGACAGTAAAGGAACAAGAAGATTACTGAAGGCAAATGAATGGATTACTGACATTTATGAAAACACGCTGTTATGGTAAAAAATGTATTAGCAACACAAACGATTTCACTGCAAGGCTGTTGAGGCCTCCTGGATGAAAAACTGCGGCAAGTGTAAATGAATAAGTGAATAAGCTTAACACTGCTCAGTCATTAAGGCAGAGTGGAGTCATTAGTATTCACTGATATAGTAGTGTGTTGTTACAACGAGGCTGTGAAAAGATATTTAGCCAGCTTCAATGGAAATAACTGCAAGCTGCTGAACAGTGAAGTAAAAAGTAAAAATCTTATTTTTTTGATAGAGGCCTTTTTTTAACGACACAGTTGATAAAAACATTATATATCTGATCAAAAAGGAAACTTTGTAGAATTGTATCTTGAATATGTGGGTAGTATGTGTAAATTAACTGAATTATCATGGCCATTCTTCCTACTCAGCATTTTGGATTTTTTCTGGTTCCAGGGCTGTTGTCCAACTGGTCGAACTACAGATTATAATTCAGAATATATTAAAACTCAGAATATAAAGGAGTATAGAAGCAGATCAAGAGCTCTCTCAAACCCAGACCAAAGTGTAAAACTAGGCAGTAGTGATTAAATATAACAATATAAGATTCTCTCAAAAACGGAGGTAACAGTAAAACTACCCAGTGCTGATCAAATATGAACCAGGAAACTGTTAATGCATTGCCTTTTTCTCTCCTCAGATGTTTTAAGAAACATATTTTGGTTTACTGTTTAACTGTAAGTCAAGATCATTTATCACCAGACAGCTGCCATTATATTTCTGGTGTTGAAATGGCCCAGCTTGCATAATGTCACCCACCAGTGGGAGCTTTTCTTGGTCTGGTGCGGTGCAGTGCATTCTGGGAGTTGTAGGTTTTTGAGCAGAAGTGGACGCCACAGTCCTTTTTCTCTATTTTCTCTGATCATGTGGCACCAATTTAAAAATGACTTGCCTCTTTCTACTGCATGGGCAGCCCAGCTCTATGCAAAGACCATCTTTCCAGCAGTGAAATACTTTTATAACAAGCTTCAGTGAAAAGAATGCCGTTCCCGCTACAAAACTAAATGAAAGGTTTTTGTACTTATTTTTGACCAAAAAGACGGTTCAAGATTTTAACTTATCTTTGTAATTTACTGACGTGTCACTACAGAGGACAGATCCCTTGTCTTTGAATGTGTGCTAGTTCACTTATTCGTAATCTTTTACTTCTTTTTTTCTTTAGACAGTGGAGTGGGAAACTAGTGCTGGAGACAAAGTAGCTCTGACATGATTCAGCCACAGGCATGTGGAGGTACATGTGGTGCCAGAAGAAAGCCACTCAGCTCTCTGTAGGCAGTTCAGGCTTTTTAATATGTGATAACTAAAATACATGCAATTACCCAAATATTTACCCTTGGAAAAAAATACATAATTTAAAAAAACCTTGAGATTTGCAAAAGAGTGGATGAGGCAGGGAGCTAAGAGAGATACAGAGCTGATATTCAGACCGCGGAGAGGAGGACGTTTTGAAGTTGAAGGATGACATCTCTGACCTGTGCAAAAATGGCTTTATTGTGTATATTTTTTTGCACATCAAAGGTTTGTGCTTTGCAAGACACAAAGAGACAGTGAGAAATTGAGCTTTTGTTTCTTTTGGGGGCTATTAAAGTTTGCAGTACTTAGCCTGAAGAAACCCCATTTATTATTTACTTCCTTCCAATTCCTTTTCAGTCGAAGTTGTTGTATTTTTGACTTCAAACCCCTCTCTGTCACACCACTCCCAAATCTATAAAGTGCTGGGGCTCTAACATGCCAATAGGTTTCAAATTCAGATCTATCTACATGTTTGTTTGCCAACTAAGCCGCTTTCTCTGGAAAATCTTTTATCTTGTTGCATGCAGTTGGCAAGTAAAACAGTCACAGCAGTGCAGTCTATTCCAATAAAACTGAGTGACTACATAAATAAACTGACTTGACAAAAATTAAAAATAAAATGGGAGGCATCCACTGTTTGTTTTACTGTCCAATTCATAACTCTGTAGGTGGTTGGTAGCTGTTTGGAGGCTTGGAGATAAAAAGCTGGGATTTCAAAAAATTTGGCTTTGGTTTTATTGATATGACTGTGCATCTGTTTATATGACAATGTGACAAAGGATTTTTTTTTTGTTGTTGTTTTGGGTTTTTTTGCACATGCATTGCACAGCTCTAACCACTGTTGTATTGTTTCTGCTGGACTCTTCCTACAGTACCAGGGAACCACAGGCAGTAGCCAGGGAGGATCCTGTAATTCTCTGAAGACACCTCCTTCTCCGTAGCCTTGAGCAACACTAAAGCAACACGCATAAAAGCACCAATCAACCTGAAGCCTTGGCTCTACCTTTGGACAGTGGTGCTGCTGAGTGCCGCACACACACGGTTCTAAATGAAGGAGGCAGACACAGAATAACTACTGTGGAAAAGAGAGACACAAACTGTCTTGAGCTCTGCTCAGTTGGACCAGTTGCATGTTGAATGATCGCAAAGATGGATGTTTTCTTTTATATAATGTTCCGTAAGAAAAACAACAGGCATATTTGCAGACATTTTAAGTCTGTGCTATTCCTGGGTTTATACAGTAGTTACTGTTTTCTACATAGTCTTGTTACTTGTTTTAATGAAGTGAGCCTGTATTGCCACAACTCACTTACAACCAGTTAAACTGCCATACTGCTTTTTTTTATTTGGTGGTGATTTGGTGCATGAGGTCATGGTTTGGTGGGATATCTTCTCCTCATTTGTTTGTTTCGGTTTCTGCTTTTGGGAATACAACGTGTTGTTCTGTCAGTTGATGTGCAGTGACAGTTGATTTCTAGACAAAGTATATGTAAGAAAAATATGTTAAATGTTATCAATAAATATTATTCCATCAACAAAACAACCATTGTTGATCTCTGCCAGTTCAATTCTTGTGTGCATTTTTTTTCTTAATTTCAGGAAATATAAGAAAAAATAGGGTCTGAGTTTAATTCCACATGGTGGACAACTAGAAAATCAGTGAAACAAAAAAATACAAAAATTAAAACTGAATTAGAGTCTGAATTATATTGTTAAAGTTGTCATATGATTCGTAGCATGTCAGTTCTATTACAGTGTAAGATAAGTGTCATTAGAAGTGCAATCCATAAAAAACAGCTGAGTGGATTTCAGAAACAGGCAAGAAAGGCGCTTTGTGTGAGCAGATTATGAATGTCTGAAGGCACAACTCTAAAATGAACCTTTGCCAAATTACTACTCTGAAGCAGCTGGGGAAAAAAAGAAGATACATTATCACAGCACACATTTGCAATGGTCCCCTTTTGCAGTGAGCAATCAGTTTAATTTTAGACTATGCACTGGATTGGAAGCACTCAAATGTGTTGCTACTAATTTGGAAAGTTGTTGGTGAGCGATAGACTGCTGGATTCAAAATGAAGCTTCAGATACTGATGGATGAGTACAGTGCGTGCCTTTGTTTTGCACCTAATCAGGAAGTGATTGTAAGTTTGATATCATCTTTTTGCATCCGGGAGTGTATTAATTTAGTAGCAGATACTCCTGTTACTCCTTTCTCAAAGTCTGTACCTGTAACATTTGGCTGTTCTATTTGCCCTGTGTGTTGGTGAGAGAACAGCCCTGGTGGTGAGTAAAAGCTACAATAAAATTTTGTTACTGGGATAAAATGTCTTTCATTGATTCTTACATGCACAGATTATATCCTTGAAGCTGCATACATTACTGTATATGCTGTTTTAATGGATAATTCAAAGCTGCAGTAAGCACAACCCTCAGAGCAATTGCATTTTCAAAACCCCCAGAAGGAAGAGAGCCTACTGTAAAATACGCCATTTGCTTTTACATTGCCTTTTCATCAAAATATTAAAAAACAGACATGCTATATGCTTTAAAATTGTGATATGCATTTTTGTGTAATGTGTGAAATGTATGTTTAACAAATTCTTGTCAGAATCAGTTTTTCCCTTTGTTACCACATTTGTGTTGCTGTATTAACATGTAAGGTAAAGACCCAGTAAAAAGAGCTAGTAAAATGATGAAAGGGAATATAACAGTAAATAAAATATTTATAGAATGTGCAGAGACGGACCAAGTAAAGGCACATCAACAAATGGCAAACTGTGGAAAAATGGCCACTTGAGGCTGGCTCCAGGAGTGAGTTAATCCTAATAGACTCCTATGTTAAAATGCCAAAATTTACAGGAAAAATGAACATGTTTACAGCCTGGGTGGGGGGATTCACAGCGTGTATGCATAGTTGTGGGTGTTCCTATTACAGTGTTTTGAGTTCAGGGAAAGTTAAGTAGGCCTACAATGTTTAAGTTACTCAAAAAGTATTGTTCAGCTTTCAGGAAAATGAAGCACTGACTTTCTGATTGACTTTCATGTCCCCCCGGCCTGTAAGAGGTTAGAAATAAATAATGATGATGATGATGATGAAGCCGATACATGAATGAACACTAAAGTCTTGGACCTTTTCTAGGTTAAAAGCAGTATTTTCAGATGGGGGGTTGGGGGGGGTGAGCGGAGCAAAAGGAACAGTCTGTCTTGCTATCTTATAACACCCAGGACAGGAAATAAGAGCTGAAGCTGATTAAGCAACTGAATCTGATAATGCCTTGTACTTCATGAATATTAAAGTAGCATGCCAATTTCACCAATTTCATCGCATGCTACATCATTTTAATCTTCTGTATCTCTGCATAAACAGAATGTACCACGCCATGTAACTTAAAACGTGTAATCAGTTAAATAGTTTGCTTCATTTTGCCTATTGAGCGATGAATAAAGTGAACAAAAAGTTTAGATGCATTGCTGCGTTAAATACAAATATCTTCGGGTCACAGCACAATCCTGTTCTGTCTTACACAGGTTCTGCCCTCTACTGGACTCTATAGGTAAGACTCTCCACCAATCACAGGCATGTATTCACCCACTGAAATTTCTCTTTAGTGAATGGCAATTTTGTCCACTATTTAGGGCTAACTGTTTAATCTGGACAACGCCAAAAACCTGAGCAGTATTCCAATATGCCTAACCTCTCATCATATTAAATATGCAACTTCTCAATTTGACAACACGGTTCGACACCATAGACTGTAAAAATAATGGTCAACGTTCCCGTAATGTCACTCATTGGTTTGTGAACGGTCATTTTACAGTCTCGAATTTGGCATTTCAACTGATGCCATCTTGGTGTTTTGGAACCCACAATGACCATATATGGGGCCACCTGTGATTAACTTTAAGCCTTAATAAAATGTATTTACACTAGTTATGCAAAATTGTACCCCCCTCTGAGGAAATTAGTTATAGATACCAACATTTTATTTATTTATTTATTTTATACCTGGCTGTAAACACATTTATTTCTGCTGTAAAACTGGGCATTTTAAGATGGGTTTCTATGGGAATTGACCCGCTATTGAAGCCGGCCTCAAGTGGCCATTAGAGGAACTATAATTTTTGGCACTCGCTGTGTTGGCTTCAGCCCCAGCTGACACTCCCTCAAAAAATCTTTTTCTTTTCCTAAGATTTTAGTTGTATTCAAGATGTGCGTCATATAACTATAAGCTAAACAAACAAAATGCCATTTTCTTGTGAGTTTAACTACCTGACTACTGTGCTGTTCCAACTGTCACTCTCATATAAAGATGTTATCTTACGAGGGTTTCCATGGAGGCTGCTATCCATGGATGTTTGAAGCTATGAGGCTCCAGATGAAAAACGCAGCTCTGCTTAGTATGAGTGTCAGTGGTCGCCCAAGGTGCCTTCAAGTCAACTATCCTCCAGCTGCTTCCATCTGGCTGATACAATGACCTTGTCCACTCACTCTGCCCCTCATTATACCTCACCCTGTGTGTGTATCATGATGGAAAATCATCTAAGAGAGAGAAAAAGACAGGGTGGGTGTGGGCTGTCATCGCAGAGACAGGGGTGTGTGGGTTGCTTGTTAAGGTCTTGTTAGTGGGTGCTGTGTATGACACATTTCTAGTAGGCAGTACAAATTCCAACCAGCCAGGTGGATGGTTACAAGGAAGGGTAGAGGCGCTCTTTTCACATATAATCTTATTCTGTAATTATCTGTCTGCCATGTACTCGACAGCACAGAGGCAAAAAAGTACGACAGTTTAGAAGTATGAGGTCTTATGTGCAGCAACTATTAGCAGTTGTCTTGTGAATAAAATTAGTGTGGTTGTTATTACTTTGATTCTCAGTTTTTAAAACTCACTTTTTTAAACCTAGGAGCCTCTTTCACTGTAGAAGGAAGCTGACTCATAACTCTGGGACTATGAAGTAACTTAAAAGATCTCTGCATGTTTGTGCACTAAATATCCACAATGTGATCAGCAAATATGCCAAATCAACCCTATGGGCAGCAGCAATACCACCTACAAAATCCTAAGACACCCATGGACTAGAAGAGTAACTTGTTTTTTTTTAAATGCTAGAGTTATGGGTAGCTATTTAAGTATAAGGTAGCACTATTTTTTCTTATCTGTCTCTAGGTGGGGGCGGCACACAGGCATATTTGGGATGCTTTGCATCAAACACTTTATTGTGTGTCAACTGCTGTACAACAGGTTGGGCAGCAATGATATACCGACTGTTTTAAAATTGCAGAATGTGGCCTCTTTATGCACTGGAGTAGTAACTTCCTGCCAGAGCTATAGCTCTACCCATAAAGTGACAGAAGCAGTTGCTCGGGGTCCTCTGGTCTCTGGGGGACAATAACAACAACACCAAATGTAACATGCTAAACAACACTTTCTTTTCCCAACAGTGACAAACCAATAAGGAGACATGCAAACTAGACCTTGGAGCTTCCTCACACTATCTACCATATACCCCATTTTAGCAGATACTGTATGTTTCACAACTACAGCACACAGTGTCAGCCTTTGCCAGTTAGTCCACCAAGCTAACAAACAACATAAACAAATAAAAAATGCAAACTACACTTACAATTCTGACACATTTACTAGATGCTGATTTTGGCGCACAGCAGACTGCTCGTCAAAGTCTGAGTCTGACTGAGGCTCAAACATGTGTAGCTGAACTCTCCAGTGTTTTCTCTAATAATAGCCATCTTGATGCACGCTGCTCTTTCACTGAAAACTAGCGCAAGCAGAGCTGGAAAAAAGCAGAAAGAAGTGAAACCTACCCCAAGCAGTGGTGGTTGGACGGACGGAGGCCAGACCCAGAATTTCTCAATTAGAGAGAAAGACGAAATCTGCATTTTAGAGTTGTTTTTCTTCTTTTTTTACTATTATATGTAAAAACAATGGTGAATAAAGATTAGCATCAGTATCAGTATTTTCACGTACTTTAAAACGTGTCTGGGTGGGGGAGGGGGGCACTTTGAAAAAAATAAACTTTAAGGTGCAGATTCTTGTCCCTACATCACACTCAAGGCTTTTATTACATACAGCATAAATGTTTCTGAGCTGGAAGTGCCTTGTGTCTCCAGTAGTGCTGCTAGATGTCAAGACTGAACTGATACTGTTAATGCAACTGCTGTAGAAACAGCCCGTTCTCATTCTGAACGAGACACGTAAGGTCACTGACGGAGCAGCATGTGACGAGTTGGGATGAAAATGTGTGTCTGGAAACTACAGAAAAAGCAGTTTCTGTTAACTTTGTATATTGCAGACTTCAGCATTCAGGGGAACACATAAATAAATCAGAGTCTCATTAAAAAAAAAAAAAACATATTACAGAATTTAATTACATTCTTGATTAAAGTATGCAGAATTCAAAGCTACTGTTTTAACTCAGCCTTTTTAAAAATCTGTAAAACTGATAAGAAAGAAATAAAAATGAGATTTGTACAGCAAAGGTTCAGGGTCAATTCTTAATAATGGGATTAACTATCAACTGTAAATTACATCTGTAACTGAGGTTAATTAACTAGGAGAGACAAAGATGAAACAAGGAGAATGGATGAAGAGCAAAACGATTGAAAAGATAGTAAGAGAAAACTGAATGTCTCATCCTCGTCCTTTTCCATGTTCTACTGTCTTGCAGTGATGTTGGTGTTGTGCAGCTGTGATGGGATATAAACAAGGCACCAGTGTAACCTCTCTGAGCTGTGCATTTCCCTCCTCCATCTCCCCCTTTGGTTCAATAATTGGTCCCATCAGCTGGGACAGGATCTGCTCAGGGCAATCCTTAAACTGACCATGGCTGGGTAGCTCATCTTCAACACGATCGATTCTCCTCTCTGCGGAAACTACATTAGTGTGAGCATACTGGTGAGACCAAGGTCAGAGTCTCCACTGATAAGTATCCACAGAACTACACAGTAAACATGCAGGACTGTAGGTATGCTGTCATTTTCTGCCATTGCACCTAGCCTACAATTGGTTAATAACGAGAGGAGATATCATCTAAATTACATATAAATATTGATGTTTGTGTCAAAACATTTTAAAAAAAATTTTTATAGTTTAGCTAATGGCCTTAGGGGGGAATGAAAAGTTACAGCACTACACTACAAACTGTGGTAAATCAAGAATAGAGCATGAACTAAAGTCACCGTTCGATTGAGAACTGGAACAAACATTTACAACTCAGCCCATATTATCTGCATTTCCAAAAACTGAAATAATCACCACATTACCTCAGGTATAAATCTATCTCCCTCACGGATCTCTGTCTGGCATTCACTGACACACAAATGGAGATTTAGTTTCTGTTTGTTTGTCTGTTTGCTTTGTTGGCATGACATAAAGAATTCTGAGATGCCAAAGCACAAACAAACTAGAGCCTATAAGGGGAATTAAAAATAAAACAGGCAGCAATACTAAGTGTATACTAAATTATCATCAAGAAGAGAACATGAAGCACATGCTTTTGTAGAAAAGCATTTATATCAGAAATAGTGGCATTTCCCTTCTTTCTGTTAAGTATTTTTTACACCTTATACACATAGTGTATACTTTTATACCTTATACACATTCTGTGAATTATCTCAATTATGGACTAAAACCAGCTTTCTTGTGAAAACCCAGTGTACCCACAATCCTTGAGGCTGGTTAAATGACAGTCTGGAGTAAACCAGGCAGGGATTCGTATCCAGCGTTACAGCTCAGCTTGGTTCATTACCAAAGTAATGTTCTACTCCTACTTAAACGACACTAATTATGTGTTGATACACATCATCACTCGAAACATTATACGGTCAAACACACATGTGCAATACTAAGATCAAAAGCTTGTTTGAACCCAAGGTTTTACAAACTTCTCTGCATCTTTCTAACATGACGTCATCCTGAACTTTTTCTACCTATGTGCGCTAAAAAGTGTCTTGCAGCACCATCATACGTTGCAAAACAAAAGCACATTCCTGTATTCTATAATTTATTCTGTATTCACTTAAAGAATAATAGCAAATCCAAACATATAACCCTCGCGTAAACCATCTAGAATACACTGTTCAAACTAAACATAAAATGTTGAATGAACTTAAATAATATTAACAGCACGTGACAACAATATCAACCATTTACCAAATACAAGCGTGTTTTACTGATGTAGAATATTAGAAATAAGTTTGCTCTAACTTGCCTTATATTATGGCAGGACTGACTTCAAGGCTCACTCACTGATACTGTTATCTATCACTAATAGAAAACAAAGATTTTAATTATTTGGTGAGGTGATAAGGGATTTTTAAATTTAATTTGAAGTCTTTTCTTTAAGGAACAGGTTCACAAGGACTATCTGTCTCACAGTGGAAGAGTACAAATATGTTTCCTGGCCAATGATATTAGAAATACTGACATATATTTCTATTCTTTCCTTCTCTGTCCCATCTCTGGATGTGGACCGGGGCCTGACCCTGTATAGACCACAAGGCTGGGCGCTGACCTTCTGAAATTTAACATGTGCTCTGGGAATTCAAAGACGAAGTAGCACAGCAGTGTGAATAGAAAAGAAAAAAAAAACGGTTTAGTGTACTTTCACATGTGGTTAGCCAAGATAATGAGCAACTGCTAAATTATTGTTTAAGATAATATGTTTGAGAACATATGCTGTGCAATATTTATTCAAATACATACACATTATCAAGAAAGATCCAACATTAAAAGAGAATATGTTTTTAATATCTTGAGAAAAATAAAAGCGCTTGCAGACTTTCTATTTAAGTTTTTTTCTTCTTTTTTTTAACATTTGAAAGGTGTACCCTAACCCATAGCACCAACAGACGAACAACCTACACACCAAAACTGAAAACCTACAGTACATTTCTATTTTTTTCTTTGTGCTTTTCATATAGAGATTTTTGTATGAAGATATGTTATTTTTCTTGATTTGTGATGCACCCTGTTGGCCATTCTCTGCAAATCTAAGCACAATTTAGGGACCAAAACACAATATAAAAGTTTAGGTAACAAGTCACGCCAATGTTATTTACATAGCCCAATTTCACACATATCAATAAAGAGATAGCAAGGTTAAGGGGGCTGCCCAACCAGTCAAACCAGTCAAGTGAATTACTCAGACTAAATAAGATCAGATATAATCTTAGTGGCACTTGTGCAGTTACACTCCAAAAGAGAGATGATCATTAAATGCAAAAACAATTTTACTTTGCACTCTTTAGGTTTCACAGTGAAATATGTAGAAAAGATAATGTATTAGTACTTACAGTGTTAAAATAAAGTTTGTTTTTAGAGGTTATTAAGGTATTACAACAAAGGAGCCTTAAATCTGACTGCAACATTTTGTAATTTCTTATCAGATAGCATGCATTATTTTCTTGTTTGCACAACTGGATGTGGATTTTTTTTTTTGTCTTTGGTGCAATGCCGTTCGAACCAACATGGACACAAGCTAAATGAAATGCAGTTTATGTATTAGTATCAATGACAAATTACATTGTTTGGCTTTTTATCTCCACAGATTAATGTTCCCTTCAGGTGACAGGTGATCTCTGCCCCAAAGAAAGCTTTTTCTTCATAACAAAGACGTATGATTAATGAAACACACATCATTGTTTTCCTAGCTTATCAAGCTGATGTGGTCTTACATCAAATATGATAGCATATTTAAAGTCAGTATATTGAGTCAAAACACTGAATGAATGAATGAAATATTACCAAGCTCTTCTGGGTGCAACTGTTCAGTCAGCCGCTGCTTTTTCCAGCCTCATTGTGCACTGCTTATCATTATACAGTGTATCCTCTGTCATCAACATCAATCAAAATCTGGTTACTATGGTCCAATGTGCTGATGTGACCTCTGAGGCTCCACCAAAACTGTTGGTTTTTAGCTAAATATATAGTTGTTTCTTCCACTTTTTTTTTTTTTTTTCACCAACCGGTCAAATACTTTCACGCTTGTAGCTGATGTTTAGTGAAAGTGTATACAAACAAACTATGAACACTTTAAGAAACAAAGAAACAAACCATTCTAAATATGAGCTTTGGCCTGATGTGGATGACAGCGCTGACAATGGGTATGGCTCTGGCCACAAAATGAGAGGGGAGTTAAAACCCAAAAGCCACATTCAGGAGGTTATTTACTTGGAAGCCACTCAGATGTCAGGACAGCTGTTGTAGTGTGTTGTGTTGTTGTGTGTAGCTTTGCTGTAAAAAGATCTAAGCGCAACAAAAAAGGGGAGTAGTCTGCGACGCTCTGTCTTTCTCTGTCTTACTCCCTTTCATTCCACCAGTTCACACTCTCTTCTTCGTACCAGTTAAAAAGGATCTAGTAGTGCTGCTTTGTAAGACAGTTTGTTGCCATGGCGTCAAATGCCAGCCACATGTTGGAGGCTGCCTTGGAGCAAATGGATGACATTATCGCTGGTAAGAGTTTTTGTTTCATTATCAGACCTTGGGACTGCTCAGTTTGTAATTTCAGGCCTCCATATTGCCAGTGCTGCCCACGTGATTTTCACATATACAGTACACAGGAAAGAAAACTTTTAAAATTGTGACAGATAAGTTTCAAACAAGAGCTACAAAAGAAAAGAATATAAGTAAAGCATTTGCTGAGAGCGAGAGATCTGTTTTTTTCTGTTGGAGAGGTTTGACTGAAATAGAAGAAAGCAAGTTTTTGATTCTATGATGGTGTAGAAAATACATAATAATTTTCCCCGACAGATGAGTTCTTCTCTGTAATCTTTCTTTTTTTATATTCTGCGATCAGGCACTCACTCAGTTTGATGCTTTTGTATTTTTAGTGCTTCTCCTTGAGCTTTTAAAACTCCCTTTGCACTAATTGCACAAGTTCCTTTCCAGTGTCTTCTGCTATTTTCTAGCAGAGGTGATACATTTCAGTCAGTGCGGTTTGTCACAACCTCAGCAGTCTGTTAGTGTGTTTGTACAGGGTCAGAAGACAATGTTCTATTATGTTAACAGTGCAACCATTAGTACACAGATGATGACTAATAACTACACGTCACACACTATATCACTGAACATTAAACATTAAAAAATAATGTCCCCATTGTGTCCCGACTGCATCACTGTACCTTTGATTCAACTTCAAAGACTATAAAGTACTTTCTGCAGCTTAGACATGATGATTATAGTAACCTTCAAGCTGAACTTATAATTTGTGGATTTCAGATCCCACAGTGCACAGCCATTTGATGCTGTTTACATCCAGTGAGCCACACTGGAGCACACTAGCATCCCCAAGAGGCCAATTCAGGAACTATTCTTAATGTACTGCAGCCTACCGGTCACCTCTCAAATCTGTTGAACACTCATGCCCAAGAAACAAGGATGCTGTAATCAAATTTTCTCTGCTATTTTTCTGTTGTTCTTTCCTCTAGGCAAAATGGGTGAAGGGCTATTCAGTGCTCTGATGCGTTTAGATGGCCAGGACTGCCAAACCTCAGAGTGCACCTCATCCCTCGCCCCAGCCACGGTCCCCTCCCTCAAGGCTCTCCAGCTGACTGAGGCCCTCAGGGTGGTGTTGGAGGGGCAGCGGAGTGAGGAAGAACAGGACTCTCTCAGGAAACAAGTCTCCACTGAAACAGCACACATTATACTAAAATGGCTGAAGAGAGATGAGGTGAGTGCTGCATCATCTGATGGCCTCTGAACACTCAAACAGGGATGAATGATAAACTAGAACAGCATTATGTAACATGCAAATCCTACATCAAATATGAATCCAAAACTGATATAGAAAACCAACTGTATGAGAAAGGATAAGAGCACAGTGCAAAGACATACTACTATAGTACACTACTCCACGAGTCCACAGGTTTTATTAGGTCTTTGATCGTGGTCATCAACATCTGGAGAGCTTTTTTCCTGACTGCAAAGACGTAGAGAGCTGAAAGAAGGATTCATTGCAAACTGCACCAGTAATGAGATCCAGAGCTCCTGTTTCAAGTACAAGCAGTTGCTCCCCCTTTCACTCCCTCATTTCCTTCATTCTTATACCCCTGGATTACTCCTGTCCTCTCTTTTCTGCAACAGTTGTTTGTATGTCTAGTCCAGGTTACCACTAATATTTGTCCTCTACTCAAGTTCACTATAATATTATCAACTTAACGCTCATGCTCCCCCTAAGTCTCCTTCTCCTCCTCCTCCTCCTGCCTCGTCTTTACTGACTTCTTGCTCTGCACAACATCTGACAAGCATGTGCTGCAGAATGTTTCCTCTCCCCTGTGCCCCTTTAGGAAGCCCCACAAAATTAGCTCGACCGAGAGGTACTTCAGACGGAGCAAGACGGGTTAGAGACAGACAGAGAGAGGTACGGGGAGGAAGACAGAGAGGACAGACAAAGATGAGAGATCATAAGGTGCAGCAGAAATGCAGCAGAAATACTAAAGTGGTTTGAGTGTGCTTGAGAACAGGAGAAAACAAAAAGGGGGAGTTAGAAAGAAAGAGGTAGAAAAAAAGGGAGGAGAAGAAAGAAAGGGAGTACAGCCAACTGGCATAGCTTGAGTTATTCGCCTCAGCTCTAAAAGTCTCAGGCTGCTCAGAATCCAAACCACACGGACCAAGGTCCTCTCTGCTCTCTCTACAACTGCAGTATGGAGGGTCTGTAAAAGGAGTTGGGATCAGGGAGATTGAGGGTACAGCACAGTTAAGAGCCACTGCTTTGTCTGTGGACTTTGGTATCTGTTCATCCTCCTTGATGCATAATAGCATCGGCTCAATTCTGTTAGTATCTAAGAGCCAGACCTACAATACAATGGGCCTGCAGAATGGAGTATGATATTGACTTCTACAGACATTTTGCCTGGCTGAAGAAGGTAAGACATTCTCTACTTGCATGTTTGCTCTTCAGACCTTTGCACTGCACCAGAACTTGCACAAAGGATCTTGGTTGTTTGTTTTGGTCTTGCAGTGTTGTTGCTTTTACAACATAATTATAGCTGCCATGGTAGATGATTTGGGAGAAAGACGTTTTTAGATTGTGAGTCGAAGAGGTGTGCTGCAGAATATGCAACACATGCTCTCTAAAGGAAAAAGAAGCAGCTCACTTTTGAAGGGTTCCCACACCATTTTAAACGTCAGATTTTAAGGACCGTTCAATGATTTTCCAGGCCCACTGTACTCAAATTCAAGGAGCCAACACGGCATTGTTGGAGACACAGATTAAGGTTAATTACCGTTACAACACAGATAATTATCAGGATTGACAAAAACTCACACAAACTGTGTGAACACTTCTCCATTGTGCTGCATTACAGTGATGGCAGACGATATGAAATGCACTGCCATTTCTACATCTGCAGAATACATATAAATTCAAGCACTTTCATTGAGCCATGTCTATTTACATTAGACCTACACCTAATGATTATTTTTATCTATTAATCTATCAATGTTTTTTTTATTGGTCTAACTATTATTTTTTTATTACCCAATTAATATGACAACAAATTTACCAAAAATAACATTTTAAAACTTGTCTGCACTGCAGGGCATTATTCTCCAACAAAAATAGCCCAGTCCTAACTGGTAATCTGTGTTTTACAGTCTGATATGAAGTCTCTCCAAAATAAAATTAATGCAAGAGCTTGTTCCATTTAAGTTAACGGAATGAAGTGCAATCTACATTTAGCAATCCAACAGCAAAATAAATAAAACAATGTCAAATTCAAGTCACTTAACAGAACAGTTACTCTTTGTAACAGTAACAAACCTCAAATCTTGGAGTCCAACTTAACATTAAAAACAGTAAAATTAGTGCAATTTGAATAACACTAGAACTTTTCTCTAACAGAAATAATTATAACTAGTCCATTCTTTCTGCATTAAAATAGTCCAGCCTTAACTGGGCCTTCAGGCACAGAGCTGCCTACTGATGTGAGTGCTGTATTTTCATATTTATAAACACATATTCCTCATTTATGAAGTTATACAAGCTCCTGTACAGCTGACAACCCCATGCTATAAATGTTTCAAAAAATAAAATGCATTGTATCAGCATGATGGCATTCTGTCCACAGAGACACAGTCAGATAGCTTTTGTTTTGAAAGGGAAGCAAGGTAGTTGAGGTAAAACAAACATCTTTGTTTTTCCTCATCTCTGTGACAGAGAGAGACTTTAAACTGCAGTATTAAGTGGTATCGAGTCAACAAACGCGAGCATAACGCGTGAAAACCGGCAAGCCACCGCTTCTCTAGATGTGCTGCAGCTGACACGCAGCTGAGATGCACCTGACAACCGCCGCTCAGGCGAGCAGTGTGCACGCTCTAACTTAATACACGAGCGCCGAAACAACATGCTCTGCCAACTCACATTCTCATGATGCACGCTGTCGATTACGTCGACGCGTCACCCCAGCCCTAATTTACATCACTTTTCAAAAACCTTTGAGGCCTTGATTTTTTTTCCTACAAACTTTTAAGGATTTCAGGGACCATCAGGGAATATCACCTTTTATTTGATTACACACATTCTGCATGGTTTGTTTTCTCTGTCTTAAACAACATTTTTGATTTTACTCAACAGAGCAGTAAGGCTCTTGCAGAGGTGCGAGTTAACTCTCCAGACCACTGACGAATCGTTCATTCAAGCTGAAATAAAACATTTTGACACAATAGCTAAAATGTCTTTGAATGGATCATCATGGATGACATGCTGAACACATCCTGCAAACTGGTCATAGGGTTAAAGTGTTTGAGGTGGAAGATAAATGGATATGCTTGTCCGCTGAGATCATTTCCTGCCACTGTAACCTATAGGGAATCTTTGGACAGCACATACCATCTTGCTGCCATTAAGAAGGCATTAGTCCTCACTGCCTCCATTAGCTTATAATTCTTACTGAATGTTAAATCCATAGAGGAAGCATTTTCATGCATGTACTTGTCAATCATTATTATGTACAATTTTGAGCCATGGATGCATAATGTATCAAGGACGTGTCAGCTATTAACTTACATAGGAAAAGTAGTTTTTAATTTTTTCCAGAAACCAGAGATATGACTAATCTTCATGACATTTTTTGGATATGTATTATGTCTTTGGTTAAAGCTGTAGCTGGTAACATTTTTTAATTAAATAATTTGGTCATATTTAGCTTTGAAATGTGGTCAAACTGTCAAACTAGGCAGCGCTGATCAAATGTGACAATACTAAATTTTTGAAATATTTCACACTTTTAAGTAAACAACAATTACAACTGTGACGTTTCTCAGAGGATGTGTTGGCTATTATTTTGGATTGAATCGCAATACAGTGTATGCATATAGTGATTTAGTTTAACTCAAAGATCAGTGCTGCTTTTTGGACATAATCCCCACTGGAGATTATTCAGATATATATAGTGTTGTGAGCACTTGTGCGTTTCCCAAGATTTTGGAAATAAAAGAAAGTTTGGATCACTGTTTGTAAAAAGGAGGAGTTGGATCTAGCTTTGTATTTATTTTTTTAAAGTTGGCTTGAAAACATTTTAAAAACAATGAAGCACAAAGCAAGAACATATGAGAGCTGTTCACAATTTAAAGTAAGCCAGAGACTATTGGCCACAAAAACTGAACCATGAAAAATACTGAGGGGACGAGAGGAGGGACTGTGCGGGACAAAAATGTTATCGATCACAAACAGTTAAGTCAAAGAATATATGTAACTTTACTTAATGTATGCATACTGTACTGTTATGTAGCTGTAACACATGTATTTAGTGTATTTTAAAGTCTGATGCAAAGAGCATATTAAAGGTTTAAAGGTATTTCAAAATTATTGCAAACCACTCGTTGGCTCGGGATAATGAACGCTGGTCTACATAATGTTTCCATGATTGTGGCTGAAAGCCTGGATTTTGGAGAAATTTGAGCCCATTTGGTTGCACTTTGCTTCCCTTGCACACTGATGGCTCTGAAATATCCCTGACTACACAAGCAGCCCCGATCAGCCTTCACTCAAATGTTTTTTCCACTAATCAGCCAGTATAAAATGTTCACATTTTTAATGCTGGATTAGGACCTGCAAACCACTTACAGACATTTCCACTCATGACCCACTGACACAACAAAGTTTGTGACTAGAGCTTTGCCTGAATGTGTCCAATGCTGCGACCTCACTGAAGAAAAACAAATCCCACCCACTGGGCAACTGTCCTATATTAACAGTCTATTTACTGAATTTAATAGCTGACTTTTATTTTGAAGGTAAACCTCCATTCCCCTGGCAATAGTGAGTCCTACCAGGAGCGCTTATCACGTCTGGAGGGAGACAAAGAGTCACTGATTCTGCAGGTGAGATTAGTCACTCCTAACATACAAAACAATAGATCTCTGTTGGTCTCTCTGTGTGTAAGATTTAGACAAACTTAAACTAGAAGTACTGCCTCACAGTTGTATACCTCCGAGAACCAGCCAGGTTATAGTTACAGTTCACAGCCATGTCTGTCCAGACTCATATGTCGCCATGACAATAGACAATACTTCAAATATAGGTGCTGCTGCAAAGAAGTGAGATATTACAGAACGTGGATGATTCACACACATCTTCAACCCAGCAGCAGAGAGGATCTATACCATCACCACAGTTTCAAGGTGGATGCCCAAGATTAGTGTCACTAAATATAAATTCCCTTAAGTCCATCTTGAGATATCAAATTTATAAGAACGAGACAGACACAAGCTCACAGTGGCCTGGACATTTGACCACCAAATTCTAATCAGCTCATTACTGAGTTAAATGAACATTTGTACCAGATTTGAGGAAATTCCCGTCAGGCCCTCATGAGATATCACATTCAAAACAAGACTGTCACAAACCAGTTCACAGTGACGCTACCCTTTTACTTATGACTACTGAAATGTAACAGGTTAATTGTTGAGTCCAAGTGGATGTTTGTACCAAATTTGAAGGAATTTTCTCAAAACCAAACTTAAGGAAATTCCCTCATGCCTTTTTTTGAGATATTGCATTCACATGAATGAGACAGACACAAGGCCAGAAAGACCTTGACCAATGACCACCAAAATATGATGAGTTCATTGTTGAGTCCAAGTGAATGTTTGTGCCAAATTTGAAGGAATTCTCTCACGGCGTTCTTGAGATATCATATTCACGAGAATGGTATGGACAACTCAAAGACGTAATGCCTCCAGCAACAAACAGGCCTGAACCTAAAGCTTGCCTGGACATCCATTTCAAAGGTGAATTAATTCCACTGGATATTAGTGAGCTTAAACAAAAGAGAACATATGACACCACACTGTAGGAATTACTTTTAAACAGTGCCCATATCGCATAACAGCGCCAGAGGAAAGAGACGAGGGCAAAGGTAGATCACGGTATTGTGCTGTAAACGTTGCGTAATAGCTGTATTTCCTTTGCATGGGTGTAGCAACAGTTATAAATCTGGGTTTCATGCTGTTACAACACCAGAATGTCTTGTTTTGTGTGATGTCTTTGTCTGCATATGCATGTGTGTAGGTGTGTGTAGTTACGAGGAGTGCTGAACAAGTGCTTCTCTCAGACAGGTTGAGGCTAGCACCACCGTGTGCTGTAGCGTGTAGGTGTGTGTGAGAGCAGGTGCCCTGTTTGTTTCTTCAGGCTCCACATAAAACATTCCTTTAGAAAATCCGTTCCACTTGGCTGGTCCATCCAGCCTTTTAAGCATGTGATTAGCTATTATGTGGCCTTAATAGTTTCTCTGCGGATTTACATTTAACCTGCGTTCTGCTGACATTGCCAGAGCCACTGAAGTGTTGCAAGCACTCTACTGAGGCACAAAGGATCATTCATTTCTTTTCAAAGGAAACGACTGCCCTGTTTGATCTGGCGCAGATGTAGACATTTCATTGAACACAGCAATTAAATATAAATTGCTGATATTAATGTGTACTGTGAGAGAGTATCTAAGGCCTACAGAATATTGCTGAGCCCGGACTGGAATAATGTTAGAAAGGGTGAAACTAAATGATGGCAAAACAGTTTGATTGTTAAGTGTTGGTTTAAAAAAGACTCATCTAACTAACTTTCTGTCCTCATACAAAACTACACACAGGTGAGTGTGCTGACAGACCAGGTGGAAGCTCAAGGAGCCAAGATCAGCGATCTACAGAGTTCTTTAGTGGAGCATCAGCACAAACTCAACTCCACAGAGGAGATGCTACAGCAGGTACTGACCTTGTGCCAAAACAACTTACAATGGACTTTGTCAATACCAAAAACCAAAATGCTTGATGTATACTGGACCAAAATCAGGAAACTCTGACTTCCCTTACATCCAGAGTTTTTATTTCAATGTTGTTTTTCCATTAAATAACATGTGACAGGGTCCAAGACTATCTATCTTTCTTTTAAAGAGGATTCTTCTGCAGATATTTTCTCATAAACTTCACATTCCTGAGAGTGAATTCCTAGCTCAGATTCCACTGTTTCTGGCTGCAGATTACCTTGACAACCAAAATATTTGGGACACTCCGACTCATTCCACGGCAGTGTCTCAAAGTGTTTATGCAGGGCCAGACTGGTCTGTCTGGGCAGGTGATTACAGCATTGGCCACACCCCCAATGTGAAACAACAAGGACCCTACATGCACACGTGTGCAAACACACACACACACACACACACACACACATAGAGAGACAGAAGGAGAGAGAAAGAGAGAGACAGAGGAAAGGAGAGAGGGACAAATGAGTAAGTGAGGAACAGCTGAAAAAGGTGGAGAGATGGGAGGGAAAAAGAACAGGGGTGGTGCTTCTTTGAGAGTTCGAAGTGTGTGTGTGTGTGTGTGTGTGTGTGTGTGTGTGTGTGTGTGTGTGTGTGTGTGCAACTTTCAGTTGTTTGCTCTACAAGAGACGGCTAAACACCACAGAGGACACTGAATGGAATGGATGCATGAAACTGAAATCGTCTAAAACTACAAGACATTTGAAACCATTGCATCCATGAGGGAAACACACTTACTCTTCTTTTGCTGCAGTCAGACCGTGGAATAAGATGAACCAGGTACACAGAAATCAATGTACTTTACACTTGCTGCTCTTGCGAAATTTCCACTAAACTAGACTGCTTCAACCTATTCTGACAAATGTACTGAGCGCCAGGAATGTGTCTTTTAACTATCTGATGAGTTGTAAAACTTAAAGCTCTCGGTGTCTACTTCTACGCTCAGTGCTGTTTGTGTGCAGTGTATCAAAGGGCAGCCAGGGCTGGTTTCTTGGAGACATGGTCATTATGAGGCTTTGGACGTGAGCCGTAAATCTCTTCCTGGTGACAAAGCTCTAATATTTTCCATGTGTATACTCGAGAAGAAGCCCAGATATTTTTCCAAAGCCGGAGTTTTAAATGGATGTATCCATATGTACTGTTTGCCTGCCTCCGATGCTCAATTCTGGACTTTAAGTGATTTAGCACCTGCTTGACATCAACTAAATTAGTAATACATCTGCCCGCATAGTAGTGGCTTAACTCTCAAGGCTGACAGCCATTCAGAAGAGATAGTCACAGAACTACAGCTGACCCATAGTCTCCCACAGCACCAGGTTTGATTGGCAGCAGTTCAAAGTGACAGGAAAATGCACCTGTCAAAGTTATTTTAATGTTGTTTCTATGAATGTTTTGCATGCTTCTGGTATCGTTCTCTCTCACTCTCTCTCCCCCTCTGCTGTGTGTGTACTTTGAGAGAGCTGTGAAATAGGCATTATAAATAGTGGTCATGGGTTGTGTATATTTAGCCACTCAAACAGCGTCTGAAACCAGTGGGTTTGTCTGAGGGGACCGTCATTACAGCAGTGGAAGCTTGCTGTGCCTCATACTTAATGCCGTCTTTGTTCAGTAAGTATTGAGTGCCGCGTGTCATTTAAAGGATTATGTATTCATGTATGTTTGTATGTACCTGTGTGTCTGTTGTGTTGCCTCATGCGCTTGCTGTGTGTTGTTGATGACAGGAGCTCCTGCATAGGACGTCACTGGAAAGCCAGAAGCTGAATCTTATGGGGGAGGTTTCCTACCTGAAATTAAAGCTGGCAGACATGGAGGGAAAACAGGGCCATGGGGCTGAAAGGCAGCACAAAGCGGAGGTAGGGGTTTTCTCTGAGCCAATTCTGCCTTTTTCTTATGGTATTGTATTTTTAATTTATAATACAGCCTGTAGGTATGTTTGTTTTGTTTGTAAGAATGTGTTTAAAGCTAATATATATTCATCAAAACAAGATTGCCCTGTTGAGCAGTGCCAGTTGGACTTGATTTACTTGCTTTTCTTTAATTAGTGGCACGATGTACTTAGTTTGAGGGAATCATTTCACTCTGATGATACTTCTGTAATTAGCAAATTTGCTTAATGTGAATGCCTCATAACCAAACGTTCTTCCAGTTTGTTCACTGAGGACTGTTTACAAGGAGGAATTAGTTTAGCCAAAATCCTCAGCAACTTCTGTTTCACTTTAGTCCTCGGAAATTTGAGCCTAACTCTGCCAGGAATGACGAGGGTACACACAAAAATCTGTCTTGTGTTCTGATGGATCTAACCTTGAAGTCAGCTGCTGATTTTATGGAAGATCATAAACACTTTCTGGACGGATGGAGGGGAACATTTGCCCAAACCATGGCTAGTTGTTCCTGGGCAAAGTCCACAGGAAAAAAAGGTCTCCGAAAGGGTTTAAATTTTTTGTCAGTTCAAAGTGAATCATGTATTTGCTTAAGAGCGATGTGTTAGGTTACCAGCAGACTTCCTGGGCATTCATTGACCATATAAATTTGAGAAAGGGGAAGCAGGGAAAGCAGCAGGCAGGATACTATAATATATGTAGTTACTGTCAAAACACTGCTGGTCAAAGAGCCTTTGTGTACGCAGGTTAAAAGAGTTTCTGCATAGCAAAGCTGGCATGATGGATTGCGGGCCAAATATGAGTGTGTGTAGGCTTCAGCTCAGAGAATTTTGTTCTCGGTGGTGGGTAAAGGTTGACTTGGCCATTCTGAAAAAGAGAACCCTCTTCCTAACTGGAAGCATGCTCCCAAAAACATCTGAACTGTATTCATGAAAAAGATATACTTAATTATGCTCAAGTGTTTATATGGATTTGGTTTTGGTATTTCTTCATAAAAAGAAATGGCATACTGTATGTGTGACTTCGTAGACAGCAATGTTTCAACACTTCTTAATCCTGCTTTCGTCGTGTGTACAACTTTCCCTACAACAGCTGCTTAGACTTAAGGAGAAAAGGGAAAAAAATGCTATTTACTGGCCTCCCACGTGCTGCCTCTACTACACAAACATGTCCACACATTTACATGTTCACGCATGCATGCACACACACACACACACAAAGTGGAAGCCTCCTTGCTGTGGAGCCAGTAAGCTCACAGTTAAATTTAGCCACGCAGGCACTCCATATCATCTGTCATATCCGCTGTACTGGACCCCAAGTGAGACTTCCTCTGTCCACAGTCCGGGCATAGCTTGGCTGCTGTTTACACTCTTTTTGAAGGAACATGGGCACAGATCACCTCTAAAGGGTAGCAAACCTGCTCACCCCTTTTGTGATTTATCAATGCAGAGAACCTAAACTGAATATGCCTGAACTCTTGAGTATGGAACAGTAAAGTGTTAATAGATTTATGGTCAAGGCAATGATTCAGGCTCATGAACAAACAAAAAATAATATGTTTAGACCAGATGAGATTACATGTCTGTTTATGGGCACCAGTCGAGGATCTGTCTTTCTCCAGCCCGTCCTCACTCCCAACTCATTAAATGCTGCATATTTTCAGTGATGTCTGTGTAAGACACCGATGCGAAGAGGCAACTTTCGCAATGATATGTACTGGGTGATGGCAATTGTTGATGCAGCAGACAACAACCCAACTCCTCAAAAACTGTTGCTTTGTCAGTGGATATCAGTGTTAAGACACTGACACACAGAGGCACCCTTAACAGCAATATGCAACGCACTGACTGGCAGCAGTTTAACCGGCAACAAGTCTGCGGAGGGGTGGGGGAGGTGGGGAGGTGAATCGGTCAAACAAACTCTGGACTTTCACCTGGGAGCCCGCTGTTTATTTCCCATGTGATACCAAAGTCAGTGGAGTTAATGTGCTAGTGTCTATAGCATGCTACAGTGGTGACACGTGTCACCTGACATTACATGATGTTAATAACAACTGTACTTATTTTAAGCCAAACCATGATGTTTTTTGTAAACCTAACCACGTGCTTTTGTTGCCTAAACCTAAGGAAGTAAACCTGAATTGAAGTTTATTTTGAAAAGACTCAATGGAACAGGCGTTAATTGATATGCTGTCCCTCAACGTTTAAAACTGACAGAAGGGTACCTGGGTGTGTCATATTTTGACGTCTAGGTCCACTGTCAAAGAGGGAATATTTGACGAGTTGGGATGAGAATGTGTTTGTTTCTCTGGGTGACTATGTATTCAGGCTCAAGACCAAATCTACACTTTCTCTGGATTTAAAATATCACATTATGTAGACATGAGGAAAAACTGATGTGAAAGATCACTCCTAAAACGATGTATTCACACACAAACAACTACATAAACACCTACTTTACAGTATTTCCTCTTCTCTTTCTGAGTATTTCTCTCAATTCTTTTCCCCCACTGCATCTGTCAGACTGTAGTGAATTTCATTAGTGAGCTGCAGGAGCAGATGTGCAGGTTTCAGAAGGAGATCAATACCAAGATCCAGGAGAAAAAGGCCTTAGAAATCCCAGCTGATGGCAGCTCTCCAGTGGCCTGCCCCACTGAGTCCACTGAGGGCGAGGGCTCAAATCCCGGGCCGTCCTGTGACAGATCCTCAGGGGTGACACACAAACTAGAGGAGGTTCCAAATGGGCCTGATGGGAACACATGCGGTCTGGAAGAGGGTAGCTCAGATGCAGAGCACCAGAACCACTTCGGAGAAGAAAGTGTAGGCACAGCCTGCCTGCATGACTTGTAATGTTATGTGCAGCATGGGTTGTCTCACTAAGTGTGTGTAATCCTCAGCTTCAGATGCAAATGACACAAGCACTCACTAAAAATCCTGTGCAGCACCAAATGTTCCTGTGCTCACTAAAGCAGCAATTAATGTTATTGTGCAACTCGATCTGAAAAATTGCATTTATCAGTTATGCACAAGTGTGTGTCACAACTAATAGAGTGCAAGTTGTGTAATATTTAACATTGCGCTTTATGAAAGAACAACGTGCAGATTTACTGACATCACCTAAATATTTCAGCTAACTCTTCCCATACGTTCTGTTTTAGGTCTTACTGAAAGAGCTCAGGATTCTCAAGGACAAAGTGGAGCACTTGGAGGATCAGAAGATACAGTACGAGAAGAAACTCAAAGTAACAAAGGTAAAAGAAAGTTCTGATTTTTCATGGCGTCTAGACTTTGCAGTACACCATCAGTGCCCAAATTCCACTGCTAACTGTCCGCTCAACTTTCCTAAATGCTGTCCAAACCAGATGTTCCTTCCAGTTAAGTGAGTCATTCTGTCTTGCACATTCACCTATGTTTTCTTAAGAAGTCTGAGAACGATTTCACCTTCTATTTTAAAGTCCTGTAGACATAGATTTAATGATGGCTTAGTCCCCTTTTTATTGCCCTACTTGTATATGTTGGCATGATCCCATGGCACTAACTTCACAGACTTTCTTGAGAAATTTTACTTGCTCTTGCCCTTTTGATAAAATCATTATCTTTCCCATTGTTTCATCATCTCTTGCTCAGTCTTTCTTGTGGTCTTCCCCTTCCGGTACAATATCTGCCTGTGTCTTTGTATTAGATATATTTTACTGAGCTGCCCACTCAAACAGTTGTTTGAATTTACTTCTTCATCATATAAATGTTGCCTGACATTTTTTAAAGGTTGGAATTATCCACATACTTCAATACTTTCAGTAGTTCTCAAATAAGGTACACCTGGTTTGTTGCTTGTGTATGTAAAAACTGTATTACCATCTGCAAGGTTCAACGCCAATGTTGTTTTTTCACTTGTTAGGTAAGTCAAGTGGGTCGGAAATCTACTTAGCCAGAATCAATTGTTACTTGCCCCTATACATATTGTTTTAGTTATAAGCAGCTATAAAATAACAGAAACTTCATATGCCAATGAAGTTATTCACCTTGCACTCAAACTTATGGAAAACTGCGCAATACATAGCAAAGGTTTCGCCCACATCCTCCAATGCCACCCAGCTATACTCCTGTTTCCAGGATAACTGAAATTCAAACTAAATCTGTCGCCATTTTCGCAGGAGTGCCTGATTTGTATGGCGCATGTTCAACCCCTAACAGAAGAAAGTGAGACGGCTCACTCTTTGGCTACTCCCATTATCAGCTACAGAAAAACAAAGTGCTCAATTCTTTTTAACCGCCTGCCCAATTGGGCAAGTGAGTTACTAGATTTACTAGCCCGCCATGGGATTTTACTTGCCCTGGGCAATTAGGCAATCCTCATTGTTAAGCCCTGTCCCATTTGAATCTTTACAGTACCTGGATGTTTACCTAGAATTGTAAAATGAACATGTATTACATTTCACTTTACTTCTTGAGCTTTAGCTTCTGGTAGCAAATCGCTAGGCAAATATGTTTTTGGAATCAAGCTCGGAAAACGTGCATGCACACTGGAATAATTGGCTACAGATGTTGACATGGCAGATACTGGACTATATAAAAATATCTTTATGTGTGTGTTTATGTATCTAACTCTAGCTTTTTAAAGAAACCAGTAGGGATCAGTGTTTTGATAAAGTGAGATGGGGAGTAAATGAGGCAAAAAGGTTATTTTTTCACCTTCCTTTTTTTCTACACAACACACAAACAGAACACACTGGCACAGAGAACAGCCTGAACCTTAACTTACTGCCATCTGTTTTTTCTTTATCTGCAACCTACTTCAAAACAACCTATGAACTCCAAACAGAAGTGGCCCAATATTTGGCCCCTTTATACTCAAAAAGGATTGCTGTGCTTTGTTGTGGGTGTTTTATGTATAGTGGTGAGATATTTGTGTTTCAAGTGGGGGCACGTGCACTCACTGCATGTAAATGTCTTGTTTTTGTCAATAGGAAAGATGTTTTATCATGACATGTGTTGGCACATACAGTGCACAGAATTGCATGCATGCATTCTGCTAAGTTTCCTCTCACTGTGTGGCACCTCCAGGCAGAGATCAGCAGCCTTCAGCAGCTCCTGCTCAGTAAGAACGCTGAGATCGAGAGCTTGCACACTCAGCTGCTGGCCAGACCCTCTCTATCCCCCGAGAGCTCGGAGAGAGGTAAGCAAAGCACCCAGCCTTGAGCCCTCCACCGACCTGCCAACAGCAGCCTGTCATTGTGACAAAGTTACCCAGCCTAAGAGGTGACATGGTAACGGCTGCTTTTTTGCATACATTAACTCACAGTAACAGCTGTGGGAAAAGTCTCTCGGCCCTTTATAAACTGTCTCATCATGGGTCTCTGTCTCTCTGTCTCTCTCAGAGGAGATGTACAGGAAGAGGCTAAACACCAAATGTAAGCCTGAACCTAATGAAAATCATTTTAAACCCCCGGGCCATGTCTAACTTTGATCTTTCATTTATTTCCTTACTCCAGACATGCCTCTTTATTTTATTATCTTTTGTTTCCTTGTGCTCTGAGGGGCAGCGCTGACAATCACCAACTGGTTTCCAAAAATTACTCGATGCACTATCTATCCTCCCTTTGGCTCTGTCATTCCATTTATGCTGTCATGGATTCCTGAGAGCATAAAGTCTTGTTTGTTCTTAATTTTGTCTGTCATAGATAAACACATCTCTGGGGCACTCGCCCGGTATAATCACTGTCACTCACCAGCAATGCTGCCTGTGTGCCTGCAGTGGTTACAAAGGAAGTGTCCACGGACTGTGGGCCCAAATATGTAAACGCTGACATGGCTAAAGCTATGAATGGTAGATTAAAAAAGGGCTTGGGGGAATCTAAATATACATGGTTTGGATGGCACTCTGGTGAGGAATAAATCTACAACATGCTAGCATGTATTTTGCCTTTTCTTTCTTTCAAAATAACCATGCGTCACTACGTGTCCATACAAGACGCTAATTTATGAGGCATGGGCAGCTGCCGATACAGATTAATGATCAGTGTGGGGTTTCTCTTTATAGACCAGGAGCTGCAGAGGCTGAGGAGTGGAATGAAGTCACTGGTGGCTGCCAATGATGAAAAGGTAAGTTACCAGTGGAAACCTTGGCCTTCTGGTCAACACAGCTGGATGTGATTATGCAGCACAGAGCAACGTGTGTGTGTGTTGTCATCAGTTTACTACAATGTAAAGTGTCTCACCAGCCTGCATAAATAATTGCTATCATCATGCTGTTTAAAAGGTTAGAAGGTAACTGTTTTTAGATGTTGTCATTTCTCCGAGGCGCCGCCCTCCGACCATTTATAGCACAGAGGGGCTTTTGTCTTCTCCCTCCCAGAGAATCTTGGACTTTAAAGACTCACAGACACGGGCCTACATGTGGCGTACTACTGAAGACACACACGTCCACACACCCCAAGGCGGGCCATTTCAGGCAAAGCCACACTTAAGTAGGCCTCGACCTGCCAAGCCTAATTTTGGAGCGCGCTGCATTAAGAGAACCATGACAAAACCAGGCATGGGCACCACTTCAAAAAACACACACTGCACGCAGCTGGTTACCACAACTAAGATTTCCAGCCAGGCCTGTGTCAAACCCTCCCTATTCACTACTTTGATGTAAAGGCCATATGGTGAAAGTGGGACGTTTGTGTGGCATTTCGGTCAGTAGTTGAGTGAAGCCGATGGTCCATATGTGTGTTTCCTAACCTTAGATAAACATCTTAAATGGGTTTCCTCTGTTTTCTTCAGGACCGACGCATTGAGGAGCTCACTCTGCTCCTGAATCAGTGCAAGCAATTCAGAGAAGTCACTCACACCACAAGGCAAGGTAAACAGCTTATTCGCTCATTTGTCCTTCCCTTGTGTCATCTGCATTACATTAGCAACAATTTTAAGAAGAGTAAAAGCTTCCACACTTCCCTTTCGAACAGTTTTGTACACTGCTTGAGTTACGGAAAAGGTATTTGTTTCTCTTTGTTACTGTAGCTCCATCTGCTGTTCGTTCATTGTCAAATGGCAGGACTCCATCGAGCAGCAGTGAGGAAGAGGAGCATGTACTGATGAAGAATGCTGACTCTGCCAGTACAAAATCTGAGGATGTAAAGTCTGAAGTGAGTGCAAACTTATCTTGTCACACTGCTAGAGTTTCTAACTTTGAAATAATACCCTGAAAAATACTGAATTTCAGTACCATTTTCGAAACCAAAAGATGAAAAATTGACATTGAAGGCATAAAATTGTTTTAAAAAATGTCAAAAGATAAATATAATAAGACTATACCATGAAAACAATGTCTTTTTTTTGTTGGTTAGTAGCAGAGAATAGCAGAATGACTGTAGTAAATATCAACAATAAGCGAGAGTTTGAAAGTGCAGCTGGATTTGTATCAATGAAAATGAGTACTGAAACGGTTTCAAACATGCATAATTGATAGGTAACCATAAATAGATATTTTTAACAACGCTAGTGCAAACAGCATCTTGTTTAAGTGTTTTGTTTGTATGGACATAATTTTAATTTTATTTTCTTTACTCATCACAGGTTTCCATAAGCAGTTCTTCCTCCCAGCAAACATCTACTTCATCAGCGCAGAAGGACAGTGATTCCAGGTAGTGATGCAGCTTTTCATTAGTGGACATCTCCAATATTTCTAAGTATAATTTCTAAAATTATTGTACTTTTATCTTCTCAGAACAGAACCACATACTTTATCAAGTAGCTTGAATGATCTGCCAAATGGACCTTTACAAAAGGTATTTTGTGATCAACATTTAGCCTAACAGGCCAATAATTTGTCATTTCTTCTTTAATGTAGATCATAATCAACCCAGAATGCTTCTTTTGCTTTTTTATTTATCTATTTTCCTACAGTATTTACAAGATACATTTACAAGATACATTGGTACATGGGAGAACTTAAAATTTGCGCATTTGTTAAGTACAGGGTTTTGTACATTTTTGGGATTGGCGGAATTAGTCAACAGGTTTATTCAATGTTGCTACCTTCGCGAGTCGCCACCAGAAATGGTTATTATTATTATTTTTTTATTATTATTATTACTTAAACTTATAATCAAAATAATTATTTTTGCATTCACCTAATGAAAATGTTGTTTCCTAAACATGTATTTTCCTTAAAAAAGTATTTTTTCAGTATATGTAATTTGTTAACTTGTTGTGTGAGTTGTTGTCATGTTTTGTAGGACAATTTGCAAAGTACCACACAATTCTGTAGTAGTTAAATTACAATTTGGTTATTGAAAAATGTGATTTCAAATGGCTTTTTACATTATACACAATATTTTTTTTTTGGACAATGCTTAACCTTATGGATAAAATTCTGTTTGATTTTGACTGCTTTCTGAGGGTTATCTTACTTTTAGAGTAGCCAACTCTTCTATGTTTAAACTCCCATTAAAATAGCAGGAAAATTGGTACATTTATTTATAGTTACTGTCTCTTCTATTTGTATCTGTGTGGTTTCCCAGAGTGGTCTGGATGACACCAGAAGTCAGACGCTGCCGGTGAATTCCTCTCTTTCAGAGCAGAATGAGAGCAGAGACAGCAGTGAAATCCACAGTCAGAGGTCTCCAGATGGGAGCGAAGATGGAGACTCCAGCCAAAGTAAATGCACACATATGAGCTGTACTGCTGTTTTACGTGTGGTTTGTCCAAGCTGTGTTGCCGTGCCCAGTACACAGGGACATAGAAAACTCACGTGAATATCTATCTACATAACTATATTTGTCGGGTATCCCCCATGAAGTCTGAGTAATGAGTCAATCATTTATGTTAAGCTGTATGCGTATTGCACAATATACTGTATAGCTGTACTTGCTTATGACACACAGGAAAGGAGTAGTATGATAAAAATATAGTAGGAAATATATTTTCACATTATGGTACCGCAACCACACCCTTGCAGATTTGGTCCCTCCACCCAATATTGATTTCTTGGCTACAGCCTTGGATAGTTTGCAGTAATAACCCCTGACGCAGGTTCAGACTTCTTTCTTATGTGAAATGGTCACGAGGCCAGCAATTCCCATGAGCAACGGCAGTTTTCATATTTGGAGCAAACCACTCTCCTTTGACTAGAGGACCACTGTACCTTTGATCACATCTAATTGCAGGGGCTACTGACAGAGCAGATGGATCATGGGATAGACTTCCCTTAGCGAACACACCCTCTCTCCTGCTCTGATTGACCACATTCATCCCAGCTCCACCCTGCCTCAGCTTCACTGACCAGTTTTAACTTAAGCCCCACCCTGCTGCGTTCTGACTGCAGCCCGTATCATACACATCACACCTTGTAATATTTAGCTCAAACCCTTTATTTTTTCATGGGGCATTAACCGATGAATTATTTGCTTAACTCAACTGTAACCTGTGCTCCCTCTGCTGAGAGAAGTACTATAAAAAGAGGCGGCCACACATGCACTACTTAGCTCTTAGTGTTCTGTTTGGTATGCAAGAAAAGAAAAAAAAACTGCACTTACTGCTTTTTACTCAGTCAGCAAGATTTCGTCCTTAACAATGCCTAAACAACAGTAAACCTTTAATTTAGATTGTTTAATCGTCCCCATTGTTTATGGGGTTTTTTTGTTTTTGGCAAGATTACAGGGAGTTTATGTCTGCTCTAATTATCACAAGTAAACTGCCTTTTTTTCACCAATCAAATGCATCTATGACATGTTGCATCTAAGTAGCCTTTCACACAGTTTGAACCATATTAGTACTTGGTAGTATTACACTAACTGTGGTTTTTGTAACCTCTTACAGGAAAGCCGGAGAAAGTTGATGACAGCACTTCAAGCGATAATTCCCCCGTTCATTCGGGAGCAAACACACAGGCGGGCCAACGAGCTGTGGGCTCACCAGAATACATGAAGAATAACAGGAGCTTTAAGAGACTCTGGGGAAAGTGAGTTTGGGGAAATACAGTGATACATCAACAATGCGCCAACACAAATTACACTACAGGGCAAAAAAAAAGGAACTTAAACATTAAATAGACCTTAATGAAGTTTATGTATGATTATGTACAGCAAGTCTAAATAACATGGTTTAGATAGAATATTTTCAATTGCGCGTAATATTAGCATCATCAGCGTTAATACGATTAATCGCATGATTAAGGTCCGTTTTTATTTTTTTTTAAATCGCTTTACCGACATTCCTGTTTTTAAGAGGCTGTACTGGGCTGAGTTGTAACGCTGGTTATGAAAGTATATGACCTGCGGAGTCCAGTGGTGCCAATCACGTCACACTGTTTTAAAAATTCAAACTAAGCACTGAAAACATATCAATAATAAAAAATGATTAATTGAGATTAACAATATAATAATATTATTATTTGACAGCCTTATAATTAAAATATATAGGTCTTTGTAACATAAAGAGAGGAAAATATAGAAGGATTTTTTCATTAATAAATAGGTTATGCACATATTAAACTGTCTTCACTTGCCCTACTATTATACTTGCCAAGTAAACACTATACAATAACTGAAATTACACAATTACACACAAATATCAGATGCTGAATAAGGATTACTGTAACTGACTTTAAGTTTTATAAGTATTTCTGATTTCACCTTTATCTTGCATCTTATTGTTTATAATTATCAACAACAACATATAAATGTACCACTTTTGTCACATCTATAATCATTTTACTGTTTACCCTCGCACATACAGACTTCGAAGAACCCAGTCTGGAGGGCTCCAGGCAGCGGATCCAGATGGCGGTCAGTTTAAAAGAGGAGGACTGCGTGCAACAGCAGGACCCAGACTGACCAGGACCCCCGAATCTTTTAACTCTGCACGGTAAAGTTCAGTGTGCCTCTGCCTGACCTGGCAGTACAGAACTCCTTTTCTAGGCGTTTAAGGGTTTTGTATCAGCTTGGTCGCTGTTATGCTTTGCTGTTTTTTATAATCTTGTGTGGTATTCCTGCCTCATCACTCACTTCCACCATATCCTTCAATACCAAAAGAAAGTGTCTTGAGGGCTTTTGGAAAGGCCTCAGTGTAACAAATTCTGTTTTAAATGTATTGTGTGATTTATGAAATAAGGAGATGATTTTAAATACTTTTGCAATACATTTATAAAAAATAATCTGATTTGTGCTTCTTTGTTTTAAATTTCAGTGATATGAATATTCCATTCAGCCAGTGGACCAAGGAGCAGGTGTGTGGCTGGCTAGAGGACTATGGACTAGGCCAGTACGTCAATCTCACCAGGCAGTGGGTTGAAAATGGACAGACTCTGCTGTCTGCCACACCCCAGGACTTTGAAAAGGTATGAATGCCACTTTAAAATAAACTAGAAATATCTTGAATTCAAAACTCAATTGTCGTGCTTTTACCGATCTAACCATGAGATTGTAGCAGAAAAAATATTCACAGATAAACTGGAAGTTTTATTAGGCTACACCAAGCTGCATGGTGTGTGGGTAAACCACTGATTATACCACAAAATTTAGTTTGTTTCTAACAACATCCTTTCTGACCCCAGGAGATGGGCATGAAGAATCCACTGCACAGGAAGAAGCTACAGCTCGCTCTGAAGGCATTCACCACTAAAGTTATAGAGAAATCGTCAGAGCTGGACTACATCTGGGTCACTCGTAAGACTCTTTCTACATGGAATATTTTACTTCTCGAGCTGCGTGTTCTCATTTGAATATGATCTACGAACAGACAATGAGACCTCTGGTGAACCGAACCAAACAAAGACATGTACAGTGTGAGATGTAAATGTATTATAAAAAATGCAAATATAGCCAGCATTCGAAACCAGGAACTGCAGGCTATTTTAAGTGAGCAGTTTTAGTAAATATGTTTAGACAGCTGATGATTCAGCACTCAAAAGTTTAGACAGTGAATTGAGTTAATGTCTGATTTTCACCCATTTAGGTTGGTTGGATGACATCGGTTTGCCTCAGTATAAAGACAATTTCCATGAAGCCCGAGTGGATGGTCGAATGATACAATACCTCACAGTGGTAAGACTTAACCCCGCATGTACTGTAACGCCATCTATTAAAGCACAGGGCTGTAAATATATTCATTTAAAGGAGCAGTGTGTAGGATTTAGTGCCATCTAGTAGTGAGAATTGTAGGTTTCAGCACACTGAAACTCATTTTGTGTGCCAAGCCTGAACTCCCAGTTAGAATTCCTTCTCTTCTCCGCTCCTCTCCAAAACAAACTAGACAAGATGATTAAATCCAGTAATAACACTGAATTAATCACTTGCATGTTACAAATCAGTGTTTCACTGATGCTGTTGGGCTCATTGCAGACAGGCTGCTACCCAGCACCTAATGTGTGCTGACCTTCAGGAGGTTTTTACTCGAGCAGAATCATCCGCAGATCTCCTCCAATTCAAAACTGGAGGGGTTGACCGACATTGGATTTTCAGGGCCAATACCAATAAGGATTATTAGTAGTTAATGAGACCGACAATCAATATTTGGAATAGATGTGCATTTACAATGACAATGAAAATCTTTCTGTCAATATTTAGAATTTGGAATATAACAAGCTCCAACACAAAACTTTTGTTTAAATGCCTTTAGCAAACATTTAATCAAAACTTCAACATCATATAGGCTACAGCAAGTTCCCAGCAACATTTTGTATAAAGTCAAGTGAAAATTCAAGCAAAAAATGAATAAATAAAAATATCTCTCTGAGGTTCTACAAAGTAAAAGTTCCTCTCATGCCTAACGCTTTCTTTGCACTTTTTAATTTATCAATTTTATCAGCAATCATTAAAATAAAATATCGATTCAGATAATGGGCATAATTACAAATCTTGGCCCCAATAATCAGCCAGGCCGACCCCTTTTCAAAACAAAGGCATCAGGTGATTTAAACCGGTAAAAACACTGAATAAAGCGGTTTCACGTTTTAAAAAAATGTCCTTATGACAATGCTCGTCACCCCGGGGGGCTGTAAAAGTGATAGTAGAAGCTGGATATCGGCGCACCGTAAAGCCCAGCTCAGGGGTTAACATCAACCGCACAACTTCCGTCTTCCTGCAGAGGACCCCTGAGCCGTGCACGCTATTATCCTGCTGCCTGTCTGAAAGTGCTAACTAAACGTCACATTTCTGAAGATTTTGCATGCTAATGTTTTTTTTCTGGGCTGTTCAAATAAAGTTACACTTGACACATATATCAACACTTTACCTGCAAGACTGAGATAACTCTGCGTTTGCATTTACTATTTCTTTCATGAGGATAATAAAACCACATCCAAATAAACCACAGATACACAGGAGAGCACCGCTGTACCCAAACATCAAGATACAAACGTATGAAGCGACTCACCAAATAACCAGTGAAGTGTGAGGTGCTGGCACGTTGATACTCAGTCGGATCCTGAGGTTGTGTGTTTACAGTCCACAGTTAGCTTCTGCTCGCACACACAGCCTCCACGCATTTCCCTTTTATGTCACATTTTCGGCCTGTTCAATCTCCTTTCAAAACTTTTTCTCTCGTACTCCGGTGTGTAAGTGTCCCCTCGTCTCCGCGATAGTAGCCATTTCGTCGTCGCCCTCTTTATCACTCTTGTATTTGTTTTTTCATCGATAACCCGCCGAAAGTTTGACTCAAACAGCTGATCGGCGGCCTAATACCGTGCACGGCTCAGGTGGGCGTCTGCGTAGGGATACGGTCGTTATGCGGTTGAAAAATGTAGCGCCAAAAGAAAGGGCTGTGTGACCGCGAGGTAAAGCAGCGATCATTTGTAGGCAGGTTTTATTAACCCTTTGAAACTTAAGCAAATTGTTTTGATTTCTTTTAAAGACATAGAATACAACATGTTACATAACAAGACATGGCCCCAAAATTGGCACAAAAAAAGTAAAAAGGTAAAAAGATTGCAAAGGCAAACAAGAAAAAAGTGCTGAAAAAATATATATTTTAAAAATATATGTATTGGTTTATATACAGTTTTTTTGTAATATAATGTTAGATATGTAATTATTATATATAAATATAGCTGTCTGGACATTTTCCCAAACTTTCTGTAGTATTTTCTAATAACTCAGCATTTTTTTTCAAATAAATTTTTAGGTAAAATTTCCTGCAATTTATGGGAAATTCCTTGCCAAGTTGGTCAGTGCCTTTTTTGCCCTATGTTTCCAAAAGACATCAAAGGGTTTTCAAAGGGTCTTATGGGTTATAAAAAGGGAGTCTGAACGTGGCACAAGAAAACAAGGGTTGCAAGGGTTAAAGTGGCAAAAATTGTAAAGTGTTGATATGAACCCACAGTATTATGCTGAGCTTTGGGGTGCGTGCCCTGTCTACTGTATGTGATAGGCCTACGATAACTATAGCCTACATGAGCGTCTTACACAGCCCCACTTCAAAACCTCTTAACTTTCACTTATAGATATAAACGGCTAATACTTTAAAGCAATAAAAATAAATAAAAAACACAATTCTTACTTTCAGAACATTATACACTAAAGAAAATCATCCTCTTATTATATTCACTTTCTATCAATATATCCCCCTTAAACCCTAAAGACTGGACCTTTAAATTCCAGAATTAATCATAAAATAAAACAATGTCGTGAATTTGTATAATTTTCATAAAGTTCACTGACTTTCTTTTGCTGTTTACTCAGAATGACCTCTTGACTCTGAAGGTCACCAGCCAGCTTCATCATCTCAGTATTAAATGTGCCATCCATGTTCTCCATGCCAACAAGTTCAACCCCAACTGTCTTCGACGTAGGCCGGGGGAAGAGGTAAGCTAGGAGAAAAACTAGAGCTCAACTTGTGGATTGTGCCAGGCTAAACTGTATAAAGTAGTTGTCTTTGTTAATGTTAGATGGTGAGCAGCTGTCATAACAACTGTTGTCCACAAGATGGCGACAGACAAACATGAAATAAATCCAAACAGAGCATTTTGTTTCCAAAGTCCTGGTTCTGTTTAAGCTTCACTCTGCCCACATATTTAGAAGAAGGGCCAAACATTTAAGAATCAGATAGAAGAGGTATAATTCCAGTTAATTTATATATATATTTACCTTCTTCAGAAACAGCCCTCTCCGTCAGAGGTGGTGCAGTGGTCTAACCATCGCGTGATGGAGTGGCTGAGGGCAGTGGATCTTGCAGAGTATGCACCTAATCTACGGGGCAGTGGCGTCCATGGTGGGCTGATTGTAAGTACTGGACCTTTTGTCTACAAGTCACACTGGTATTACACGCCTGGAGACCTAAATATATTCCTGCTGTCACTACGCTCTTCCATAGATCCTAGAGCCACGCTTCAGCTCTGAGACTTTGGCCCTGCTGTTAAATATTCCTCCACAGAAGACTTTGCTCCGCCGCCACCTTGCCACCGCCTTCTCTGCCCTGGTGGGGCATCAGGCCACGCAGGAGAAGCGAGAATATGGCAACGCCACAGGCCATGTACCTCTCACTACCACGGCGAAAGTAAAGGTAACAGCATGATCTAAGAATCAAAATGTTCTGTCGTTGTTGCAACAGAAAAAATCTAAATGATTTATTTATGGGGTTAACTTTTTGTGTGTTTTCAGCCAAAGAAGCTGGGCTTCACCCAATTCAGTCACCTCAGAAAGAGGAGACTTGATGAATCTGCAGACTATATCTGCCCAATAGACAGTGGAGCGCTCACAGTGAACGGGGTTTCTCGCTTACCTTCTGCTGCACTCAGGGGCCTCAGCCCCACCTTGGACAGACAGGCTGAGAGGCGGGAGCACACGGGCGTAAAAGCTCAGGCGAATAGCCCAAAACAATAATTTTTCAAAAAATACAGCACGCTTTCCTCTCACTCACTAAGTGACTTTGTGAAACAGTGGAAATTTGGATGCAGAAATGTACCCAAGATGACTCCATTTGTGATTTGCTGGATGGGCTGCAAAGATGCTGTGTTAAACAGGTGATGTTAATTGTTGTTAATGTATTTGTAACCAGATGTTGCTTTAGCAAAATTCATCTAAAATGGTGATGAATGGTGATATTGTGTTTTATGAAAGCTGCTCTCTGCATTCCTTACACAGATGGATTCCAAAGCTTATACTTTTGCTTTAAAACAATGCATTTTACTGACTATTTTGTATCTAAACATCTGGAGATTTAGTTAGAATACTGACAACCTGTTCTTGTTATATATTTGGATTGACTACTTCAACGATGTCTCTCATTCATTCTCTTTGACTGACAAATAAAATCCCCAAATTAAATCATTTCATTTTTTTGACAGTAGACTTACTCCTCTGCACCATCTGATTTTGTATAACTTAAAATTCTGCAACTCAAACCTTGTTTCATAAGAACATTGTGAATATGCAATAATAAAATAAACATGAGGTCAGCTGTCTTATTGTAATTTTTTTGGATAATCAAAGCAGATGCTTTTGTTGCCATCTGCTGTTTACATGCTCACTCGAATCATATTTAAATTTTAGCTCAGTTACAGTATACAAGACTAATATGAGAAAATGATGTTTTCAAGTTTATGTTTAGAGAATTTTTAATTTCTGAAAATGATTGGCATTGTTGCAGTAAATTTCATGTAGTGAATGAGACATCTCCTCAGGATGGCGCTCAGATCTCGACATGAGCAGTTGATCAAAGACTGCCCACTGTTGGTCAAAAAACAAAAATGCAAAAATACACCATACTCTCGTGAATATTAAGAGCTTTCATTTAAACTGAGGCAGTTATAGACAGCTGTGCTGTGAATGTTGTTAAACCCAAAAAGATGTTTTGTGGTTTGAGTTTATAATATGAAACATAAAATACAATATACAATATACAGCTTTCACTATTTTAACTCTAGTATGTCAGAAAAAATGAAAATCTTGATAAAACATAGTAGAGAGTGAATACTATGTCTATGCATTTTTGTATTTTTTCAATTTTTGTTCAAGTGTGAGGAAACTAATTTTGACAATTTTATTGGTAAACAATAACTAGTCATGATACAGCAATCTGGTACTTTGAACAGATGTGGGCCGGTGGCCCCTTCCCTACTTCCTTACAGCTACTTCTGCCTCCCTTTCCCGGACCACCTTCATTTTGATGTCAACTATGCCTTTGAAAGGCCTCTGAAAGCAGAACACGAGAAGCAATGTTGCTCCAGGTTTCAAAGGGTTAATATCTAATTCTTTTGACTGGAGTGAAGGAAGAACACTAAATCGCCATTTCAAGCAGAGTAGAGTGGTGTTGATATGGCATTTATTAAAATACTGTGGCTCAAACACGTAATAAGACGTTAAGACGATTGCCTTGACTGGAGCTAAATTTGCCTCTAGTTTGCTATTCGCATGCTTTTAACCAACGTTCACTTTATCCACTCCCAGTGTGTTGTAGTTTTTTTTGCAGTTACTGTGCTTGCTAAATGAGACAGAACCAGTTTTGGTCAGAGTATTGCATTTTACACAGCCTAAGTGCTGTAATGAAATGAAGTCTAAATAAATAAATCTACTCAGATTCTGCAGGCGCGTCTGTTAGTGTGGCAGGCAGGGCCGCAGTCAGCTCCCCTCTGAACCCTCCTGCAGAAACACACAGCCTCAATTAGACAAAACACAATAATTAGGGAATCTTTTACCTCTGCATATCATTAGTTCCCTAACGGTAAACATCCGGATCAATGATTACAAATGACAGGTTCATAAATAAATTAGTCCTGCTGATAAGTGTGCAACGCAACTTAATTGATCCGTGTTAAATGGAAAACAGAGGACATTAGGAATGAGGACTGGAATAGTGGGATTTGCAAATGTGACAGCTGAATACAGTGGAGGTAAGAGTACTACAAAAATGTTTTTTAGTGACGGGGAAGTGTATGACACTTATGATGAAAGACAGCATATGCACATTTAGTAAATGTTTAAGGTAAAGAAAATCCTCATTTTAAACCAGCAGATGTCAGTGTTGCCTGTGGATATGTCGTGTGCCATAAAAAGCTACCAGTGCTGAACCTTCACAGTTGACTCACTGAGGTGCACCACTGAGGGTTAACTTGTTTGTCATTTTGCCTTAGTGTTTTTTTCCTTTATGTGTAGTGAGAGTGCATAACTACATTTGTAATTACTCTATGAGCTGGACAAACTGGAACATGGTGTCATGCCAGCACAAAGGACATGACAAGAAGAATACTGGGCTCAGTTCACTGTGGTACAAATGAGAGCTCTGTGTCATTTGTGCATTGGCCAGGTGGATGATGGACAGTCCAGGATTAGCAACTAAATATTAAAAGCAATTCTGGACTCTTCAAGGGAAACGTCACCCGCAAAATGACCATTTGTATATCAGTCATGCCATGTTATAGTGTTTTCATACAGAAATCTTTGAGTTTGTGGCATGCCTCCATGGAAACCTGCAAACATACTGATGTATGTGATTAGGGACCAAAGTTAACAACAGCAAAAATTGCATTAAAACATCTGCTTACAAACTCTTGCAGAACTCGTGCAGCATAATCCAGGTATTGCTCATTGCTGATGTATTTTCGCTACAGTCTCACTGAAACTTATCTCTGCTCTCCTAAAAGCCAGACTCCAATACAAAGGGTTTTTTTTGTTTTGTTTTTAAGCAAAAACACATGCTGAATAAATGACTGGATTATACTGCTCAAGTTGTGTGAGAGTTTGTAAATGGAAGTTTTGATGTAGTTTTGCTGTTCTTATACTTGGTCCCCAATCAATAAATAAATCAATATTTTCGCTGTTTTCCATGGAGGCATTTGAGAAAAACGAAGTTTTTGACTAATAAAAATGGTCAATTTATGGGTGAACTATTCCTTTAATTAGGCAAAATAAAATGATCAATCTCAAAAATACAAACAAGCATGCATTAACCCTTTGAAAGTTTTCGTGTGCTGTGTTCAGACCCTTTATGAAACCTGAGTGAGCAAATTGTTTTGATATCTTTCAAAAACTTGGGGGAAAAGGCAATGATCAACTTGGCAAGAAATGTCAAACAAATTGCAAGACAGTAGTAAAAGCTAGCAAAATATTGCCAAAATATACCTTTTAAAATAGAAGGCAGGATTATTAGAAAACTATTCAAAAAATAGGGGAAAATGTCCAGAAAACTGTATTTATAATTAGAATAATTTTATATTTAATTTCATATTACAGGAAGAAACAATTAAACATATAAAATATATATATATATATATATATATATATATATACATACATATATTAATTTCAGCACTTTTTAAGGTAATTTTCTTGTTTGTTTGTTTTTTCTGCTTATTTTCAGGAAATTTTCTTATGATGTGTTTACTAATTCTTTGCTGATTTTTATGTCTTGTTAAGTTGCCTGTTGCCATTTCCCCATGTTTTTTTTTTAAAGATAATCAAACCAATTTGCTCAGGTTTTAAAGGGTTAAAGCATTTCAAAAAGATAAAACATGGCTGTAAATGTACCTTGCTATCTAAATTGTGTTCTCCATTCTGCTGTGTGTGTATTCATGTGGGTTTATCGATGTGTATGTACGCATATGTTAAGAGAAGATGGCATTGTTTATAATATTGCATCTTAGCTAATTTCAGTAATGTGATCCAGCCTCCACTGCTGACAGTTTAATAGCTATTATTTGTGTCACCGTCTCTCATAACACTTTAGCAGTAAATTGCTATGTGCAGGAGACTGTGGTATGACTGACATCTTACCTTGTAATATGATACCTATTGTTTTAATTAAGTGAAAGCGATTGTGACATTTATTGGTTTCCAAGTTACTTGTTAATGGCAGTATAAGAAAAAGAAGTGGAAGTAAATTATCATGGTTTACGTAGCATAAATAATTTGCAAACCCTTTGCTAATGATTACACATTATTCTCCCACTGAGACTGCCAATTCATTTGAATACATCACAAATAAAAACACTGCATTGGTGATGCAACAGAAACTCCCCTCTTGGCAATGCCTGAGCCCTCTCTCTTCTGTCTCATCTTTTCTCTGTGTATGTGTGAGAGAGAGTAATGTTTATTTATTCTGTATCTTCTATTTGTGGTGAAATTTTCCATTAAAATTATAGAGGCAGACTTTTATTCTGTTACCAAGGCTCCTGTTTAAAGTAATGCCAGAAGCCAGTGTGTTAGTGCTTTGAGTCATCACCCTGTCTGTTTGATCTATGGACTCACTCAGATGTCTTTAGTGGAGCGTAATCATGTTTTTATATGATGTCACTGGTCGTTCCTGTCATTAACTTGCCACCAGCTTGCCAGTTTGGGGAACATATTCGATGTTAGGGTGGTGCATGTGTTGCGTACTCCCCATCCTGCCACTAAAGCTGTATCCGTCTCCAGCGCACCAGTTTGTTCTGACAGGCCTGCCACAATGATGACTGCATCATCCAGATGCGGCAGAGCAGCTTGCGAGCCAACCCTGACACGCCGTCAAAAGGAGCAGCCAGCCGTCTGCATGAGCCTTCTTCTGCCCCATCAAACCTCAGAGCCCATCTCCTCCTGTACAGCCAGCCACCATCAGCCAGGCTGTTTCTCTCTGTTTGCTCTCCATGCTGACTGCATCCCATGTAAAAGCCTTATCTGGTTTAGACGTTATTTTATACCATTTACTCTGGAATTCAGGGGCTATAAATCTCCTTCAATTATTGGCCGACGATCTGAACTCACCACTTAGAAACCCTGACAGTGGCAGGCCAAAATAAGAGTGATGGGGCGTGATTTGGGGAACTAATGTAGAAGAGTTTGGTTATGATCAGCCCACTTGGCGCCAAGAGGCCTATTTATTGGTAGCCAGGGCAACATGCTCCCTCTCTTGCTTAGTTACTGGACAGGCTTTTTCATTGCCTCAAAAAATGTGGCCAGTTCATTAAAAGCGAGAGCAGACATCAGTCATTAAGAGATAACACAATTATAGAGACATTTAAGGAGTCCTTCAACCCACCAAAGATTGAGCATTGTGTCACCACTTTGGTCATTTAGTCCACATCTGGGCATTTGTTAAAGTCTCTCTTATCAAATATAACGTAAAACAAAATCCACAACAGATAGGTGTTACAGTTATGATGTTCATGTTAGGGCAGCAACAAACAATTATTTTTGTTATTAATTAATCTGCTGAATATTCTCACAATTAACCAATTGTTTTGTCTATAAAATGTAAAAAAAAAAAAAAAAAGAATAATAAAAAAGTGAAAAATTCCCAAAGCCCAAACTAACTTCTTCAAATTGTTTCTTTTAATTGTTCATATTTAATTAGCTAGAACCAGGCATTTTTGGACATTTTTGCTTGAAAAATGACAGAAAGATTAATCGATTAGCAATATAGTTGACGATTAATTTTCTGTTTATTGGCTCATCGATTAATAGACAAATCATTTTAGCTCGCATACATGTATATATGACATTATCAAGCTTCGTCACTCTTAATGAATATAACAGAAGGTGGATTCTTTTTGGCTTATCACATTTAATCAAATATTACTGCTCTCAGTTATGTTAGTGTGGTGGTTTTCCGCCCATTATATACATCACACACTGGGATGAACAGGACCCCAGACTTCTATACAAAGATCAACCTTTAGGTCAAGTGACACATTGTTGGCATAGGAATAGAGAACGGGGATATTTGCAAATAGTCTGAGACACACACAGGTAGACAGGAAGTAAAATGACAAGTTCTGTAATAGTCGAGGAAAAGGATCTTGAAATTGAAACATATACGACTGACAAAAAGGGAGTTGCAACTGTCCACCTCAATATCTGAACGGTTGCTCTGGCTGCCAAAACTATCACAAAAGTGCTGAAACTCAAAAGAGTTCCCATGTCAGAGGAATGGAAGCAGTTTCCTTACCTCAGGCCATCATCATGGGTGATCAAGACTGACATGCATCACCAGAGGCTTTCATGTCCAATGAGAACACCTGTCTGACTCTCTGGGTGAAACTGGACAGAGAAATGCCATTGTGGATAACATTTCATATGTGCCACACAGTTTAAGAGGACATGGTGGCATTGTGTAGTGAAGCAGGGGCAGAGATATGGAAAATAACGGAGAATGACAGTTTTTGCTGTGAATGATACAAATATTTGGGAATTAAACTCACAGATGTGTACCAACCAATAGATACTTTGTTTCAGACAGCTTTTAGAGGATGCAAACTGCACATCTTTATGTGGGTTGGTGTATTCTTATTTTTCGAAGCCCAATACAGGGACACGAAGAGAGACTCAACGAGTAGGTTCATGTGAGCAGAGGACAGGTGATGAAAGTAAAAACACCCTTGAAGTGTTGCTAAGTAAAACTGCGACATGGTGTATGTATTTATACATACTGTGCTGTATATCCTGCGTTTTCAACCATTAGTTGCAATACCTGTTTCATTGCAGGTTTACCACACCGACCAGAAGTAATGTACTTCCATTGTTTCCAAAAAAATCAATTCAGAACAGATGGCAGAAGCTTCCGTTAGTCAAAACGTATGTACTTTTTTCATAACGTTGTAACACTGCAATTGAAATATCACAATGAAGGGTATTTAGAGTGAACGGATGACACAGATAAATCTGAAGCTGGCCACAAGCAATCGAGCTGGAAAAGCCACATGAGATGTCAGTGACTACGCAGTCTTATTCAATGTGAGCAATGACTAAATGCATCAAATGAAAATCATAGACGTGTTCCTATGTAAGTTTATGCACTCAGTGCGCATAAAAGCAAAAAAAGCTTGACTTCCAGGTATTAAATTACTTGGATCTTCTGCATCATAGGGTCAATAGAGCAAGTGCACAAGCGTATCCTTAAACCCCGCTCCCAAAAGCTCGGTATAAGGCTCACTCACATAAATAATGTTTGGAAAATAACTCTATAAATGAGTTTATGTTTTTTCACACATACTGATTTAAGTAAAGGCCATTTAAGTGTTCACACTCCAAAGTAGATGTACCTAAAAATAATCAATTACCTGGTGATTTACATACATTACTTTTAAAATGTAAGTCTATGAGAAAAAGTCTTTTTGGGCAAAATGGCATCACGTAACAGACCCGGAAATTGAAATTAAATGTTTTGGCCACTCTGTCAAAGTGGCTTCAAAGCCCGGTGCCATTCCTTCAGGCTTGAAGCAAATGGGGCACTGGAGTCAGTTGGGGCCCTTTGCATTTTTCAGTAGTGGCCAGTAGCTCAGCACCTCTGCTCTGCACTCTGCTATGTTCACATTTTAGAGAATGCAAGTGATATTTCTCTCATTAATAATGCATAATTTTCACCACCTGCAAATCTAACTACCTGAATAATGTGCCTTTCAAACAGCAGGAAACTACTGCGTTATTGACTTTAGACCAGGTTATTGTCGGTCAATGGCACAATCATCTTCTGCTGCCTTAAAATAGGAAGTGTCTGAGCAGATGTCATTGATGTTTTGGATGACGCTGCTGATACTGGAGCAGAGCAGTTTGGTGAAAGTGTTGCACATATATCAGATGTCAAGTACTACAGTACAACTAAACCATCACCACGACAACTGAGCAAATGCACTCCCTTAGGAAAGCCAGATGGGGTTTTAAAGATTGAAAAGCACAAATTGACAGGTCAAGCCTGACTTGCTAACTAGCAAGCATTTAAGGCACCGGCAGAGCCAGGCTAGCTGTTTCGCCCACTTTCAGTCTTTTTGCTAAGTTCACTGGCTGCTTACTATAAAAAAGCTTCATATTAAACAAACAAACAAGAGTGTGGTATCAATCTTTTCATCTAACTCTCAGCCAGAAAGCAAATAAGCCTATTTCCCAACATGTCAAACTTTTCCTTGAACCTAAGGGGTGGCACATCAGCAAACATTCATATAAACTGTTTTCTGAATGATCATACGGGTTGTTTTGGAAAGCACTGATAATTGGGTATTTTGTCATTCAGGTTCAGGAAGACCTTCATTGCATTTATTCATGAATTCGCCATGTGCTGTGGTTTTATGAACCTCTTGTATAAATGAAATGTTAGAGATGGGATACATTACATCCCATCTCCAACACATCCTGTTTACAAACTTCAAAAACATACAGCAAAGGGGCTGTTAGATGAAATGAGAGTGCCTCATTCGGGCAATATTGTATAAAGAAATATGCAAGAAAAAACAAACCCCAACAGCCATGCTTGATGAAATTACAGACAAAAAATGGTCTCTGATGAATTGGCACTTAATTACTGCTTGATTAGCATAATTATGCATGTTAATAGCATCTCAAATGAATTGCAGTTGTCAGGAGGGAGGAAGCATCTGTAGTGGTGGCAGCCTGATACATATTTCCTCCTATCCAACAGCGTTGTCTAACTCTTCCCCTTAAGTGTTCACCATTAATCACTACTCACTCCTTCTCCTTTGGAGTAAAATTTGGCATTTTGGGATAATTGGGCTATTATGGTGTGCTTGTCACATCTGTAATAGTAGGCTAACGAGCCCCCTCGTGAGCTAGCATTCAGGGATGATGGCAGAGCATGGGCACTGAGTGGCAAGGCAGGTAAAGATATGGCCCACTCACACTGAGACATATGATCATATTATTTTAGCTGTTACTGTATATCATTATCCTACCATCCCAAATATAGGCTTGATTTATGCTCCCACTCTGACGTGGACCAATACAGATTCATGTCTAAGTGTAAATGACATGTCAGGTTATACTTTCCACAGAAGAACTTATGGTATAACTTTTTCCAATACCATATACACAACTATTTTTCATATAAAGAGTAAATGTTTATTCTGTTTCACTGATCAATGTCTGAACTTAATTAAAACACACTGAGTGAATTTTCAATCCACACACGAGTTGCCAAGACTTCCACAAGCATCTCTACTGGCAGTGGGGGGTGGAAACAAATGTTTTCTTTGCCACCAACACCAACAGAGTTTGCTGTGTGTCTTAATTTAGCCATGTACTTCACCAGATATGAAACAGCCTGTTCCTGTATTTAAAGTATGCACTGAGGAAGATAGAGAGATTTGTCCTACAAAAATATATATACTCATGGATGCATTACTGGACACAGATTCAAGGGCCTAAAGTGCAAGGGGCTCCATTAGCCTTCACAAGCAAAACGTCATTCAAATTAAGAGGTACTGACCAGGAAAGACACAAAAATACCACAAAGACATGCAAAGGAACTGCAAAGAGACAAAACCAACAAAAGAGACTCAACATTGTCTAAAAAAACCCAACAGCCTCAAAGAGACCAAAAAAGATTACAAGGACTAAATAATTACCAAAATGAAAACACAAAATGACCTCAAAGATACATAAAATGAACAGAAAGACACACAAAACAACCAAAAAAACACAAAATGATCTAAAAAATACAACATTGACTACAAAGAGACCAAAAATGACTGATTACAAACACAAATTGACTAAAAAACCCCACAATGTTGCCTCAAAGAGGCACAAACTGACTACGAAGAGACACTAAAAAACCCAAAAAAGACGCACTGCGACGAAAAGACTACAGACACAAAACGTCCGAAAAAGAAACAAAACTAGACAAAAACAACAACAAACAAAACCACTAAAGTGTCTGTGTATCTTGCTCCTGTCTAGAAGAGGGGGGTTGGGCCTTTTGCATGTCGGTGCCCACAGGTCTTTTGTCTGGGGCACCCATGAACACACTGAAGCTGAATAAAAATACCTGCAGTTTTTGTCTTGTTAAGTTCAAACTTAAGTATATTTAGGCTTGGGGTTACTCTATTCTACTGCACCATTGTCTAAAAACAGCAACTTGCTGCAGACTGACAGACTTTTCTTGTCTAAATAACCTTTAGGCTTTGAGTTTGAATCCTTTATCCTACGAGGATCAATGGTGTGATGGATTGCATTGATATCCCTCTCTGCGGCTTGCATCACAGATTCTAAAGATGACACAACCAATTTCATGGTAAACATTTCCTCTCACTGCCACTTCATCTGGCTCCTTATTATTGGCAGACATGGAGAAGAGTGGAGGGGAGACCGGGGGGAGGAGGGGGAGTCTCAAGGTTGCAGGTGGCAGCCAGCAGCACTTATGGATTGAGGCAAAGGGCACAGTCTGAGATGAGCTCTGACTGCTTCATTGGGAATTCTCCTCAGGAGTAGATTGCATTTGTAATCATCTCTGATCACTTTTTTGTTTATTTGAAACTGTGACAAAGACAACAGTTTGTAAGTAAACCTGAAGAATGTAAGATATTAAAGATGTGTAATTTGATATCAAAGACCTTAACAACTTCTGTGAACCACTGTCACACTTAAACTTTAACACTTTAACTTAAACTGTAAAAAAAAGGACTAGGCTTTAGGTAGGTGCAATTTGTGTCTATAATCAGCCTAGCCTTGGCTTGTGTGACAGAGAGTGCTGTATTGGATATTAACTCACTGATGCCTGGTGGTCTGTCATTCCCACAGACAGCCTCTTAATGCCCTAATGGCTCATTTACATTATTGATGAGCCAACCCTGGGTCACCTCAAACACAGACTATTTAAAGGAAATAATTTTATGCAAACTAGATATTGATGCACTAATGATCAATTGGCCCTTGTTTTGTGTGTTAATAATATGCAACTGTTGCAGTGTGATGTACATCTTCAATTAGAGAGTTACCCTGTTTGCTGGCTGACTCAAACAAGTGGTGCGACTGCATCATTTGTTCTGCTGACTGGCGGCAGAAGTGAAGAGGCCTCTTGGATAAGACGGTTAGTGTCTTCAACTCTACAACTTCAGTCAACTGCGGAAGTTATTTTGACATTATTAGCCGCACTGATGTGATGAACGCAAGACACTGTCTCTTCTGTCTCCCTCTTTTTGCCCCCATCCAGAGCTTTGTCCAGTCCAAAGAGACAGAGTGCAACATGTCATACTCTGAAAACCAGGCCCATCAGAGGGGAAAAACATCAGAGCCACAAAATGCAACACTAACACCTTAGCACTAACAGAATGCCTGTAGCTTGCTAAAAACATTAGATTCCAGTATGCAAAATGATTATTTTAGCATTTTATCTCTATAAGAGAGGTAACGTTATACTAGCAAACCATAGAATGCATAAGAATAATTGATGTAACCAATGTGACATCATCCATTGGGATGTGGACTTTTATGTATGTGGATTTTTTGGGCCATAAGGGACCATATGGACGAGAAGGTGAAACTGTAGAGCAGATAGGGGTGCACCGACTCATAGACTGTGGCAACACCTTGCAAACAACCTGTCCCCCAAAACAGCCATGCCCTTAATTATGCACGCCTTTCAGCCTTAATCATATTCTCACAGGGTGAGTTATATCAAAGTTTCACCCCCTGTTCAGTCGTCTTAAGGAAATTAGCTGTGGAGGCCAAAACCATTATTGTGTTTATTTCTGCTGTTAAGTTGGCCATTTTAACATGGGGATCGATGAGGTTTGAGTCACTTTAACACCTGCCTCAAGTGGCCCCTCAAGGAACTGCAGTTTTGGGCACTTGTGCACTAGCTTCATTTTTTAGCCTTAGAGGTTTCTACTTATGTCAAACTCAGTATTGTTAGCCTATCTCAATGTCCAATGTTATCTTAGAGAGATTATCACACTAAATGGCCAGAAGTGAAATATTTCTGATATTTAAGACTATTTTGATCAAATCACCACGAAAGCTCATCATGCAACCTAATAAAGATCAAACCAGTCCAACCTCTACAGTCTTTCTGGCCAAATTATCAATATTTGCTGCACACATTTGACACGGGCATCATGAGCCCACTGTTTTCCCTTCTAATGCCTTGTTGCCAAATTCTTCTTTTGTCTTATTCAAGGTTCAAATTTTTTGGTTCAGCAGCTGATAAAAACTTAACACCCTCTTGCATTCCACCACATTGAAGCATTTGGACATTTTTGGTTGTTTGCTTGTTTTGATAATCAAGTGAAGTCAAAATTGTAATTGAAATTGAAATTCAGTTAATTAATAGCCCTAACAAGAAGGCACCTTAACCGAATACAAAGTTAATGGTGAATGATGACTTATCTTCTGATTCAGTGTGGACGAACTTAAGTGTGCTCTGTCTCTATTGCTGCCAGTCTAATGTCCATCCATCAGTCCATCTTCTCCTGGTTCTACCTGATGCTGAATTGTAGCAGAGCATTTCACCCATGTCCTCCACAATTTCTTGAATAAACCATCTAACTCATCAGATAAGGGGTGGTCATTTACTAATAAAGAATGGGCTTAAAACAAAATTGCAGGTGCAAGAGGACAGAGTCTGTACTTGCTCTTATCTTTGACTCCATCTAACTATCTAACTTTGGTCTCGATCTTTACGTGATCATAGCGTCATCTTGTTCATGATTACAGCACCATGTGGTCGTAGAAGTTACTTGCATTACATAATGCAAAATGTTTATTGGTAACCAGTTTCCTTGTTGTTTTAGGGCTTGTATGATAAGATAAGAAATGTGACAACAAGAGATATTAAAGTTCATCATCTGTGGAATAAAACTCTTGACATTTATTATATGAACAGAATCTTTCTCCTTTATTTTTATATCCTCTATATTTGTATCTTTCTTCAGGAGTCCAAACCAAGTGACACTTCATTACGTTTACTCTTTCTTACTTAAAGAAATTCTAGATTTCTTCAGAAAGGTCAAAGAAGATAAGAAGAAGATAAATCTAAGGATCTGATTGTTCAACTGCCTCAACTGTTCTCTAGGGACATCTCTTTTCTCCAAATACTATAATCAATATTGTGATCAATTACATTTGTTGTTCACACAGTGATGCAAATGGGGACTGCCAGGGCTGTTATTGTGTGTCTGACAAATTGGGGGACATTGTTTGCATGCAAGGAGAAAGCCTGTCTCCCATAGAATAGCACACAGCACCGAGTGACACACAGGATTTGTCTCTCTGATTGATTGGTGTCATGCTTAAATGCTTATCAATCTCTTGATTTCTAAGAGCCGTTCCTGAAAGAATCAACCCCTTATGGACTCACTGTTTGAGCATCAAGGTAGTGCTGTTAACTTCAACAACAGCTACTTTTCCAGAGAGCCTGTGGCAGAAAGATTGATTATTATTCCCTATATGGACTGTGAGGAGACGCTGGGGACAAGCTTGTCGTGTATCATCATTTATACTGTATCTATGACCTACAAGGTATATGGATGTCACCACTTCCCATTCAATCAAAGATAGATGACCAATATAAATCATTTAAGACCCTGAATACACCTACATGGCTCACAGTAGCTCAACATAGTAACAGATAATTTCCTTTTGTCTAGAAAATCCTAAAATGCATATTGAATGCATCTTTCACTCCTTATTTCCCCGAAGATGTGCACACACATAGTGAGCTGAAACTGTTCAACTTGTGGTTAATTAATGTCCCCCTTAGAGGTCAGCCGCGAATGCCCCTTTGCCCCTTTCCTTCACTGACAAGGCATCTATGGCAGTGCCTGCCTCTCTAAATTAAGAATCCCATAAAACAGCTCCACTTTCAGAATCTCAATCATAGGGCGAGGACCCATCACCACCCCTTAGGGCCCCTCGTAGCCCACTGAGCCCCTTTTAAAATGAATTACCACCATCTCCACTAGTGCCCACAGATCCTGGCCAGATTGATGGCCAAGAATAAAATGTCCCTCTTCACTTTTGGCCCTTCCACATATATCAGCCAGGAGGCCCATCGTTTATCAGGCCCAATACTGGTATTAAGTACGCTGACTGCTACCATTAGGATAACATATAATAATGTAAAAGGGTTTAAGGAGGGGTTCGCTGGGTCTCAGAGCCAGCTGTCAGGGTTTAGATTTAAACCTAGTTGAGGGAAATTTGTAAGGGATAACCTCAGAATTTTCTTCAAACACTATCCACTGTTTGTATAATAATTGTAGTTTTAGAAATATGAGGTATACTAGGCAGCACCTACAATATTTTATTTCTTTCATTAATATGTTATTTATAATTAAACTGCGTATATGTAGCACTTTTATCCAAAGAGCTTGACAAATGTGTAAAACGACTCATCGACAGTAGGAGAAGGGGATTGAACTGCCAACTGAATTAATACTACTTAAGAATATTATCATTATTATTATTATTATTATTATTATTATTATTAATAATAATAATAATAATAACAATAATAATAATAATAATAATAATAATAATTTAAATAGAACCTTTGAAGAACAAGTTTACAAAGAGCTTTACAGACATGGAAAAATATGCAGTGCAATAACAAAATTAGAATAAATTCAAAGCAGCTAAAAATGGAAACAAACATAAAAGACAATGAATGAAAATGTGAGAATAAGCAAATGAATGAAAGCTAATTAAAAGCCATTTTCTAAAAAGGAGTTTTTAGACGACCCACTCTAACCTCTGAGCATAAAAGCGTAGATGTAAAATTGAGCATATACCATATATGAGTTGCATGATGATCAGTTAGCTTGTACATCTATCTGATACGTTTTAAATAAGGCAAAATGTACAGTAAAGGGGCTATATGCAAAGTTTGAGAATGTGAGCTGTTTAGACACTTTTTACAACATGAAGATGGCTGAGCTGGTGGCAAGCAGCTAACTGTGCTATCTCCATAAATGGTGCTGAACAACAGTAACAGTGCTGACAGAGTCAATGGTGGTAATCAGGGTGGAACCAGAGGGTGGACGCTACGCTCCTTTAACGCCACTGTCCCGATATCAGCAATAACTACCATATAACAAACAAACCGCAACAAACCACAGAGAAGCTCAGACTACAACACTGAGAGGTAGCATGACTTCATTCTCTGCTCAGGACGTCTTTGCTCCTCTATATCATTACATGATATATCATTGAGAATCTATTACATGATACAGAGCATGGCTGTTTTACAGAACCTTTACCAAAAGTCAGGCTGAGGACAAAATGAGGAGGCCAGAGTTCAAGAGTTCACATGAAATAGAAATTGCCGGTGAGATGTGACGTCAACATGAGTACAGCCAGAGCAAAGAAAAGTGACAGAGGTTGTGACTGTGTGCCTGGTGACAAAGTGTCACTCACACACAGTGAAAGAAAGTCCTCCCCTCTTCAGAGCAGCAACCTCTCTGATGCCTGTCTGCCATTCAGAGAGCTTTTATTAGGTGTAGGACAGCTGGTGTCACAACTCAAGACCCCTGTGACTGTGTTGGTCAACCTTTCGAAGGTAGCAGTGGCCAAATATAATGTTTAACTGACAACTTTTGCTTTTTGAGAAGCAATGCTTTGTAACCCTGTGTGTTTGGTGTGTCTGAGAAAGAGAGTATAAACACAGACTTAAAATGTTCCTACATTTCGACAGAGGTGTTGACGGTATCAGTTATATCTTGCCATGGGAAAGACACACCATAGAAAACAACCATGTCCGTAAATGTAATAAGAATTGGAGATAAATTTGACTTTTGTTTCTTTCTTGAGGAGCCATGTTGGTTTGGTACGCTCCGGTATTTTATTTATCTCCTGTTGGCACCTACATTTGAGAAAAAAATATAACCATAAATAAAAACCAAAAATAACCATAATTCAACTAAAACTTGTTCAAAACCTACAAAATCAGCAGTCATGGCTGAAAGAGGTCAGAAAACCTGACGGACCAAGACACATGGAAAGGAATGTATTTTTATCATATGTAAAGTGAATATGTTCTTTTTGTCCCCTACCTCACCTTAAAAAAAACAATTAAGAAAGGAGACAATAGCATCCAAATGTTTTGATATGCACAGACATGGTGTAGATATTGTGATGGATCTGATGCAAACAGCAGCCAAGCATCTCACCCGCCTGGCCGATGGCAGAGGAGAAAAAGGGACTCCATATAAATGGGAAATTAGCGGGAGCGTCGTCAAAAGTAATTATCTCCCCTCCTTACCACTGTCCATTAGCCCTGACATGATGACACAGGAGGAAAAAAACATCCATGTCAACTCTGGCAGCCGCCCGCGCTGATCAGATAAACATTTTTTTGTTTTGTTTTGACGCCTGATTACAAAATGATTAGCCAGCGTGCCTGTCTCCTCCTTACCCTTCACCTCCCCTGTGGCTTGATTGACAGACGAGGTGATATGCTGTTGGGTCTGTGTAAGCTGTCTACCACCCTTTTCTGCCACACACAGACACACACACACACACACACACACACACAAAAACACACACACACATTTGCTCTTTAATGGTTAATGTGACTTTGGAGCTCTTGCAGTAAAATCTGTAATAACAAATACACCAGTACAGGGTATTTTCTTAAGTGCTCTTGTTCTCTCTATGTTGAAAAGTAAATGAGCATAAAAATAAAGTGTGATTGTGAGGAAGAAATCAGTCGCTGAATCGCTGATATTTGTGCAGGCATCTTTGTGTCTATACAGCCAATGGCAGTTAGTACTAATGAACGGCATACACCCACTCATGTGCATCTATTCTAGTTTTGCTGTTACAACTACACTGGATGTCATTTAGGTGCTTACAGCTGTAGCACCTCATTGCACTGTATAAGCTTTGGTAGCATGACTTAGGAAGAGAACCAACATAAGAGGTGTACTAATTAATAGTGTTTTCAGCATACTTATTTCAGTAGCATTAAATATGTGATTATGTGATACTACTTCTGAATACAGTACATTGGGCCCATGGGCCACATCCTGCCCAGAAAGCAACGGCGAGGGGCCCAACACACATAATACCAGTATGATAATAGAACCCAAAAGTGTAAGGATGTAGCTAAGGGGTGAGACATCTTCTGATGTGTTAGTTACATATGAGCAGTACCCATCAGGCAGGATGTTCAGACTGGTATACAATCATAACTTTGAGACGAGTATAGCTGCAGACACATTCTGTTTGTTGCGTACACAACACAACCCGACAAACTCTCTAACATGAAAGGTGAAGGTGCAGAGAGCTAGCAGCATGGGCTTGTTAGCAGAGCTATTGAATAAGTAATGAAATGTAACCCTTACCTAAACCTTAACGGCCTCTCTTTTACCCAATACTTCATAGCTAGCTAATCGCTAACTTGGCTGATCGTGTAGGTACAGAGGGTGAGTCATGTACTTGTTTAAAATTTCTTGTTACCAACAACAACAACAACAACAACAACAAAACATTTTGAATATGCTGCTGAAAGAGTCTGCATTTCCAGGTTTTGAAATTCTGCCCAATTGAATTTGTAACTGAATAACACTGCAGTACATAACCTATGCTTGCTAGCATTTTTAAAACTATCATAACACATCATGTTTTCCCCCTGGGTATTGACTGGGTTAACCACACTGTTAAATCGACTGTGGTCGATCATTTACCAGAATCTCATGTCTGACACCAGCTTTACACAGCTTTAGATAAGACACTGTTTCTTGGTAAAACAGTGTCACTGAGTTCACTCATGTACTCTAAAGCAACATGTTTTACACTGGAGCTGCGTATTTTTATGAGCATAAGAGTTGTGTGTAACTGCAGGATCCTTTTCTTAAAGAGTGGTCATTGATATTAAGGGAAAGATTTACTCTCCAGTGGTTGAGGTGAAGCAGATTTTAAGGAATCTGATTTTGATCAATGAAGAAATAATGGATGATAAGCATGCGATTACTTGTTAAGATAAGAATGGGTACAGCTCAGGATGCCCTTGTGTTTGTTTCAGTAGCAGTAGGAATGTTCATTGATCCCCCACGAGGCTCTAGGAGCTCATATTTTGATAAGGATGTGATAAAAGCATGATAAGGACAGTATCTTAAATCTTTGGCTGTATTGATTTACTGCCAGTGCCATACAAATGGCATGTCACCACCATCTTCCTTCCTAAACCATTTCTTAGCAGAAATCAAAGAAGAATGATATTATAATATGTGCAGTACATGGTATCTGCATGTCTAGGCAGGCTGCATTTTATAACATTTTAACACACACTGCTTTTCTGCTGCTTCTACAAGACATTCTAATAGAAACCTACACTTTTTTAAAAAAAAACATTTTTACTGGTTGAAAATTCAGGGGCTGAAATGAATGTTTTTTGTTTCTTGCAAAATAAATATTATTATCAATCTGATGCAGATGGCTGCATCCACCAAGTTTCATAAAAATGTATTTTCATAGTAAATGCAGAAATATTGATTCCACAGCAGTCCTTTGGCATGGCTTGAATTTCTCTAATGGTTTCTGCCCCAGGAAACTAAACTAAACTGAGCTCAAGAATTAGAAGAGTCATCTGTTCAAGGTCCGAACATTAGATTAAGTACCACATTTTCAATCTTACTTCACAAAATGTAAACTACATGCTTAGGACACAAGGAAATAAAACATAATGTAAGAAAAGAAAGAGAAATAGAAACAGCACTTCAAAATAAAATCTCTCAGCCAGGAATTCACTCTACTTCAAAATTAAGTGAGTTTTTTTTTAAAAAACTTGACATGTTGACTAGTCACTTGAGGTCCATTCAAAATGGATATGCGACCCACAAATTGGGAACCACTGCTTTAATGGTTCTCTAGTTCGTCAGCCCAGTTAAGTTTAGTTTAGTTAACTGGGGGAAAAATAAAATCAATACTAAAAGCAGTGACCTTTTTGCCAAATGTGCATGAAAATATTCCAGGTTTGGAAAAGGTAACATATTGTGTTTCTCAGTAAGCATTAAGTACATGATTCTGAATATTTTAAGCCAAACTTTTGAATGGCATGATTAGTAATCCTTCATGTTTTAAATGAAACTGTTATTTGTAAGCATACTGCATCATTAATTGTAATATCTGGCATCATTCAAAGGTCCTCATGGCTCTAAAAATTTGAAACAATATGGTGGTACCTGTGCATAGTTGTATATATAGCACTATTTAGCAAAGGCACCATTAAAGGATGGCTGCCATATAGCACTAAAACAGGTTCCCCTATGATTACAAGCCAAAGAACCACTTTTGGATACTGTTTAGCACGGTTGTTGTCTGTAAACCTGATAAGCGTCATTTAATATAAAACAAAAGTAGCTGTTAACCTATAAAGTCAGGGTAACTACTGCCTGTTCCTGCAATGCTATACATGTCTATCTTCATTTTCCCCCAATTAAAGTAATAAAAGGGAATGTTTCGACTTTGGACCTAATTTATAGACACTGTGTCCTTTTGGAGTACGTCCAGGATTATTGACAGGATAGTGTTATGGTGCCATAATAGTAACTGATTGCTGTAAAGTCATTATATTCATAAATTATACAGTCATTTTAAATCTGGCTAAAAAAAGACCACTGTAGCTTGAAAAAACCTCTGTTTGCATTCATTCTTAACAAATATCACCTCAAATAGAGAAGAATTAAATACAAAACGTGACACATGCAGATAAATGTCACACTGAATGAAATACCACAAGTGGTAATGTTTAGGGGAACTGGATTGATGGCTGGTATAAATATCACATATTTAAAAGGAAAAGGTTTAAAGTCAGTACTGATACTGTGATTTCAGGATTAATCTGTGAACAAAAGAAAGCAATTGGGTTTCCTTTCCCTCAACATCATCTGTGATAACTGTTGCGCAATCACATATTTATGCTCTTTATGCCCCGGCCTGTGACAGAATCATGTGCTGCAGCACATGGTGCCGTGCTTTGGCCTTTGAGCTCTGGGTGGCTCTGGAACAGTAGTCACATTTTTAAAGCATGTTATCGGTCCTGCTTAAAAAAATAAAAAAATTAAAAAAATAACCCAGTCAGTGCAACAAAAAAACAACTGAATGACACATCTGTCCCTTAGCAGAAAATAAACAGAGAGGTAACACATACAATAAGGTCCACAAAAAACAAGGACACAGCCTCTATACATGGGGCGCCTGCTCTATCCACTGAGCCACCAGGTGCCCCTTCTTCTGATTTTTTAATTTCTCTCCATTTGAAATATGGAAACCTGTTGCTATCAATTAAACACAACATTTTTTTTTTTTTTTTAAAGTAGCGAGCCGACTGCATTGTGCATGTAATGTTGTGGTTACTTTATACAAGAGGAAAGAAGCTGACAAAATGATTGCTCTTTGCAAAATTATTTTAGCTGGCTACCTACTGTATCGTCAGCGTGCTGTCACTCTTAACTCATAAATTACTGATTCTTTGTTAGTGGACCTCACCGGCACACACTGACGCATAGAAGAACCATTCAGCACCCAGGCAGCAGCTGTTATTTGGTGCAGCAGGCAACTACTGCAATATAAGAGCAAGACAGTTAGCACTGGGTAGGCAGGAGCGGAGGTGGTTGAGTCAAACCAACTCCACTGTTCATTTCCTGTGTGAAACCATGGACTTTTGTGAACGTACTAATGAAGTATTTTACCTACGCTGTGAGTTTATTATGACAAAGACTGTCGGCATTTACATGAGCAGAAACTGTACATTTCCTGTGAATTTGGAAATGCATTTTGAAAAGACACAAAGTTTGTAACGAATGTAAATTGACAAACTGTTTATGAACATCCAAAACTGACAAAGGAGTGAATCTAGCACAACATATTTTAATGTGGTGTTTCACTGACGAAGCAGCGGTATTGGGAAAGTTGTGATGAGAGAGTTATGGCATCGTGTAAAAACCTTGTTATATTCATATGCTCTGGCACAGATAATGTTGATCCTGGTGAGTGCTGATAATGAATAGAACCTGTATGACTTACTGTGGTCTTTAAAAAAAGAAACATAAGGAGTTGGATATCCTTCAGAGACTCTGTGAAATCTTCACTTTTCATGTTGAAATGTGATGAAGTCATAGCTCGGTTCAAGACCTTCCATTATGCTACAACAGAGACTGGATGCTTGGCTGATTATAAATCACCTTGGAAACACATGGTGATGCAAAATCCATAATGTGAACATCATGCTTAGAACCATATTTAAGCATTCAGGAGCACTGCTACAATTGCCTGTTAGCATGCATTTTGCATTTATTTACCAATTAAAAATGCATTTGGTATGGATTTGAAAGTACTATGCAAAGCTGCAGTGCTCCTGTAAACAGATTACGGTCCTAGGGGACAGTGTGGTATTGAATGACTAAATAGGCCTACTATGATTTATGATAATGCATAAGAGAAACAGGGCTCCTACCCTCAGTCCCTTAACTCCAACTGGGGATTGGAATATTAGCATATTGCCAGAGCTATTACATTTCCTTAGTCCACTGTTAACATGACTTATCTGTAGTATTTCATTTCAGTTATTTTTTTCTGTGTGAAAATATTTAAATCATTTTGCATACTTCATACAACGTGGTAGAAGATAGTTTGCAGACATCTGAGATTGATGTTGCAAGAAAGAGGAACTCATAGCCTATTCAGTGAGAACATACTTGCTCCCTCTTTCTCTCTCTCTCTCTCTCTCTCTCTTACACACACACACAGACACACGCACACATGGCCAAAAGGGTGCACGTCTTTCTCTACTTTAAAGGAATATGAGAATCAGGCTCACCCTGCACCTCAATAGACTCTGATCTTCCAGCTTTAGCGTACACACCATCAGTGGAGGCTACACAGCCGAGTGAGTGGGAGAGGCGTGTTGGTTAAGGCCTCTTTCATTTCAATTGACGGGTTGAATGCTCCTCAGAGCGAGCGGAGATTTGGGGCATCACTATATGTGACAGAAGAGATTACAGAGGTAATCCTGCCTGCTCACCGGGGAATCATCTAGTCTTCAACTTGCTCTTATTAACTGGTTCGCACTCGCAGCCAGTGTAATTAACCAATCTCTTAATTTACACCTATTTGATTTTGTTTCTGCATTCAGTGGAGCAATTGGACTAAATATCTCTTATTCCGTGCCTCAGCTATGTTTCGCTCTAAGGCCAGGCTATTATCCTTTTAGCTGTGGGTTTGCAAGACTTTAGAATAAGTAGTCATGTAGTTTTGTATTACAATAGGCCTAGCCAGCAGTACACCTAATTACAAGGGTTCCTGGCTGAGGCAAAGTTTTTCTTTACCCTGTAGACTCATCAGGCAGTTGTAGCAAGAATTAAGCTAAACTATCTCACTGAGGCGTTCTTATGTTAGGTTTTATGTCATATTCAAGTTATGCAGATTAATATTTTTGTCCATTTTGGCCTTCTATGCACAAAAAGGTTTTCCTAAGTGTATGCATTCTAAAATGCTAGTCCTACATGGATTACATAGATGGTAAATATTGTCACTGGATATCAGTATATTTTGTGTATGAGAAAGCAATCCTTCGGTGGCTCTTCCCTCACTTTTTATAACAATAGCTTGAACTGCAACATACCGTCTACAGGAAGACAGCAACACACCATCATATTATGACTGTAACAGGGGTGTTTCCTCCTGCTGCTCCTGCTTGGGAACCTTTGAGATGTAATTAGATTTTATCAGTCAGTAAAAAAAAAAACTCTTGTCCGGGTCAACTGTGCATGTCATGTGATTACAACATTGTACTCTGATAAGGGAGGCATTTCAGTATGAATGAACATGTGGCCTTTGGCCTTGTATGATTCTTTCGTTATGAGTGTCTCATTTGGTGTTGCTGTGAGTATAAAGAAATAAGCCGTTTTAAACAAGGTGAAATAATATTTAAGGGAGTAACAGTAATGGGAGATTACTGTGGTCATATTTTTTCATTTCACTTCTTTCTCTGTGTGAGGTTTAAGGGATAGTTCAGATCTTTTGAGGTGGAGTTTTATGAGATGCTTACTCATAGTCAGGGCATTACATATAGTAGATTTCAGTCAGCGGGCCCTCAGTTTGGAGAAGCAGACTGGAGTACTGACATGGAGACTAAGTAATGTACTGCCGCAGATAGGGGCAGTTAAAACACTTATTTTAGCTACCAACAAGAGTCCAACACCAGAAGTCATTATCATTTTAAGTAAAAGATTTATTTAGAATATTTTCACTGCCCTACCTGTCTGTCAGTCTGTCTGTTCCAATGGTAAAATGAAGTCATTACTGCTCTCTTCAACGCCAAACCGTTGTATATCATCATTAAACACATGCATTCACCAAAGTGACACAATGACACAAACTAACTGATTGAGGCTGCTGTAGACCAGCAGCTCTCGTGTTCAGTGAGTCAAAATTATTAAATTATTGTTTTTGGAAATTAAGGCATTAACAGTTTCCCCATCGTCTAATGGCGATGTAGAGCTGTGAAACTATTCTCAGAATAGCGCACACTGATATCATTTGGTTTTTTTGGGTGGGACCTCTTAAGGTAACTCAAATACTTTTTGCTGCTGCCCTTGCTCGTGGAAGTGGGCTACATTGGATAGCTTCCATGGCAGTACTCCTGCTTGCTTCTCCAAAATCTGGGTGTGCCGACCACCATCTACTGTATTAAATATACTGACTATGGAAATGTACCTCATACAGCCCTTCTTCAAAAGATATTAACTATCCCTTTAAATTTGGGGTTATAATTAATCTTTTATTAACTTCTCGCTACCAGCATGTAAACTAACGCTGCTTTCCTGCTTGTCTGGGCGAGCATATCCATTTGTCTCAATAAGACCACTACTCTGATACAGCAAGTGTGTTGCTGTGGTGGGGCTCTGAAATGAATAAATTAAATTAATAAATAGAAAAATAAACCCACTACAGAATTATTTGGCTAAGATGGCATGGTTGGGTACCACTATGGGTGACCCAAGTGGGAATATGTCTTTTTATTTTCTGTGCTTTGTCAGTAGCTAGCTATCTTCAGTGCTAATGTGTTGTCTTATTCAAGGTATCAAATTACGGCTTTTTAAAATGTGAAAATATACTGTCATTCCAGATGAGAGAATATTGTTATTGGAAAACTTTTTTTTGCAAGTCCCCAGTGGTCAGAGCCTATAGGATGACCTAATGATCAGGAAACTAAACATTGTGGGCTTGACTTTTGTAAAGCAAGCCATTATAGAGAGCATACCTAACACACACTGAAATTTAAACATGTGCGTGCTTGCAGTCATAGACATTAATATTGTACATTGAAAAATACAAGTGAGACAGTCAGACAACCAAAACAGGAGAACTATGGATCTGCGGCCTGGTGTTGACAGGAGCAATATCCATCAGGCAGAGCTGAAGCCGCCCTGCTGTCAGTCTGTGATTGGATTAGAGTTGCTCTGGTATTGCTGCCAGCTCCAAGAGCACCCCAGGTGCTTCCTGTTGCCTGGCCTCAGAGGCCTGTGACAGTTTACCCAAGTTCAAAATGGTAAGACACTGAGGTGGGGTTGAAGAAAGTCCTATACTTATGAATTTTCCTGCAAATGTTTTACAATGTGAATATATTTTGCATGTGGGTAACTAAAATATAAACTGAAAGCACTTTTAAACAAATAATAACATATCTCTCCTGTTTGCCAGCACCACACATCCATAGTAGGATAATATCCACCCACACAGGAATATTGCGAGATTAATAACATTCCAATTATTCTGTAAGTGATATTGATTGTCTACACAGAAATAAATGTTTTCCAGCTAAAGTGAATGTAATTTGGAGATGAGATTGGTTACTACTCTTTTTTTTCTCCCAGCCTGCTTCTTACAGTGCAATGAATAGATGGAGACTGAAAGGGTTTTATGTTGTAATAACCATATTCACCAAAATCAATAGCACAAGAGAGGAGGCAATAATGCCGACTAACTGAAGGAAATGAAATCAGACACAACAAGAGAGGACAGAAGAGGTAAATAAGGTGATTTGTATTGAAGAGTAGGCTTTTCATTAAGCATATACCCGTTGAGTGTTGGCCTCCAACATTCAATTTAGAAACTGTTTTTTAATCCCTGGCAATAAATGAAATATTCTGTATCAGCAGTATTTCAAGATAGCTACTGTCCTCAACAAAATAAGTACGTCATTAAGTGTTTAACTGTGTGCTTAATATCCACCGTAAGCTTTACACATGGGATCTTATGTAAAAGTGTGCACACAGTGGCTCTTACACATACTGTTTTTTCTCAAGTTCCACCCATTACTTGAATTTCTCTCCTCTGTTCATCAACATTATTGCCTCCTTTTCAGATCTTAATTAAAGCACACTACCCCACCCCACTTTCCACCCCAGTTCTGAGACCCCTGTGCAGTAGGATTATGGGATTACACCAGTAGGGTCCATGCTTGTGAAAGCCCTCTGTAGCAACCAGCGTACAGCTAGGAGCCCCGTGGCACAAAGGAATTCTAGGTGGAATTTTTCAGGAGGACTAACAGAGCCGTGGCCTTTGTAAGCAGCACAGTAGGTCTCTGCCGGCATCCGACAGCATGTTTCCATACTGCGAGAACTACAGCAAGAGAGTACAAAAAATGATTATCCATGTATTCAGTGAGTTGAATTCCATTAAGTCGGAATGCCGAAATTGCCCCTGAAGAGGTGCATGGGGGGTGGGGGGAGTTGGAGTTGCGTTGCTGTTTGCCCCCTTAAGTGTGGCAGAATTAATAAGACTATTACCTCAACAATTACCGCTCTGTGCAGCACCCAGGATTCATTTCTGTGGAAATTCGATGCCACTAATTAAAACTGTTGCCATCGCTCTGGCGTGAGAGTGATTGTCTCAGAAGATACATTCCCCACCGAATTACAAAGGCAATTTTATGAGTTGGAAAACTGAGAGCAATTATTTTAACAAGCATAAAGCATTTTCTATCGAGCTGCAGTCCCGGCTGATCTAATATTAGCGCTCGTACTATAAGCAGAAAAATAAAGAGTGAAGCCAGCACCGGGAGAAAATGAGGCTCCCTCCTCAGAAGGCTGTAAACCAGGGAGGTGTCGACCTCCTGCTGCTACTCTCTGTGTGGTCACAGACTGTCTGGCCATGGCCAATGTAGCAACCATTTTTACAGGATGCACACAAACACAGACACAAACGCACACGCAAATTTGTGAAGCGCACAATGTATCATGCACAGCATACACACACACTGGACATGGAGACACTGCTTGAGTGGATGTGCGTGGGTATATAAAACCATGGTTTTATTTAGACTGCTCCTCCGTTTCAACAGACACAGCAGTTGATTGCCTCTGACAGAATCATTATGACTCACTGAGACAAAACTAGAAAAAAAATAAAGACTAGATTCTCTCTCCTTCCACGTAGATTTTGTTTGCACAAATCTGGTTTAGAACAAGTTTTCCATTACATTTAAGAGTGGAAGACCGCCATCCGTTTACATGAACACTGGTGTTCTCAACCTTTGTGAAAACAAGCTTGATATCATCGTATTTAAATATGGATTCCACGCATGGAATGTGAAACTAGGGGAGGCATTTGCATTAACCTCAAAAGCCCTTTTTACCCAAATGCAAAGGCATTTGCAACTGTGATGATTTCATTTCTACCCAAATTACTGTTTTGTGTTTCTTCCCTCTAAACTGCTATTTACACAAAGCTTTATGTTTCATGTTGTGACACATGATGGAAACTTGCTAGCTTGACTAGACTTGACCGTAAGTTTACCTTTACCTTATTATGTCTAATTTTCGCTACTTTTATAATGCACTCAGTAGTGGCAGAATATAATGCTTGCATGATTCGTGTACAAAAATGCATTGCACTTAGTCTGAGTGTCTGAGTGCTCATTTTAGGAAATTTTAAGACTATATTGGCTACACAAAGGTTAAAGACATACACTTGATTTAAAAATGCTTATGTATATGTGTGTTTGTTCATTACGTGTGTGTGTGTGTGTGCGTGTGTGTGTGTGTGTGTGTGTGTGTTTTTCACGTGTCTCTCTACATCTGTAATTACCCTGGCATTAACAACCAATGCTATAAATCCCTGCTGCAATTAAATATGTTCTGACACTAGGGATCTCCCCAAACTTATCATTACCGATGTGGAAATTACACATATACCTCTGACATGCGCCCCCAATTAGTCACTTTGTACTCTTAATTAAGCAGCATTAATCTTGTGTGTATGTAGAAGCTGTGAGCTGAGACTGGCAGCACCACAGGATGAAATGAAATGAAAAGGAGGAGGTGGGGGGTGCACTAAAATGTGCACGTTGGGCCTGGTATAGGTCACGCTTCAATGCACATAGACAAAGACCTGATTAGAAATACATTCTACAGTAAAGATATACATAATAATCTCTATTGAATATGTATTACATTCTCAGACAATAAATGTGCAAGTGATCATCTTGATCAGGTTTTAAATTAAAACAGAGGTACACTCTAAGAAACGCGTTTCTTGCTGAGGGTTCGCCCTGAAGGGCTGAGGTTTAACTTAGAACCCTCTGGAGAACCTTGTTCTTCAAAGGGTTCTTCAAGGATTGTTGAAAGCATGGATTTTAAAAGCTCCTCACCCTAAATGTTTACCATGTTTTAAATGGTATTTTTATATGTTGATGTCGGTGGAATTACCTTAATCGACTCATTTTACTTGTCTGTTGCCACTTGACTTATTTTCCATCAAATCATGCCAAACAATATCACAACCCTCAACAGGCTGTTCTTGGTAGCACAATATGGTTCTACTCAGCACTGTTGTTTCGAACAATGAATGGGAAATCAATGAGTGTGATCATGTGTTATTTCTGTTGCCAAGTTTAAATTTTATGTTTGATTCGCGTTTACTGTCAGCTGAATAAATGCTTGTATATATTAAGGCTGCACCTAACAATTATTTTTTTTATTAATAAATCTATCAATTATTTTTACAATTAATCAATTAATCTATCTATTATTTTTTTAATTGATCTAACTTTTTTTTTTATTACTCAATAAATACAACAATGAATTTACTGAAAATAACATTTTAAAACTTGTCATACACAGCAGGGCATTATTGTCCAACAAAAAATAGCCCAGTCTTAACTGGTAATCTGTGTTTTACAGTCTGATATAAAAACTCTCCAAAATAAAAGTAATGCAAGACTTTGTTCCATTCAAGTAGAAGGAGTGTAGTGCAATCTACAGTTAGCAAAACAACAGCAAAATAAATAAAACAATGTAAATTTAAAGTCAGTTAACAAAACAGTTACTCTTTGTTACAGTTAAAAAAAACTCAAATGTGTATGTTTACCTGGTCAGATCTACAGTCCGCTGTGACCTACCACTCTGTATCCCGCTGCGGTCACTCTAGACTTATAAAGTGTGACTTTTCTCACACGGCCTGAGCAGTAGGCTGCCCCTCCTTGCCAAAATACATGAGAGATTCCTCTACATATTCAGTCCACACACATTCATCAGGCCTCCCACCTAGTCCAGCAGTGTCCCTTCATCCTCCATTATATTTCCAATTAGCGTGGATTTTCAAGGACTTAACATCATTTTCCCTGGTACAACCCACTGTTTACACTGCCAATGTCTCAATGGGCGCCACTGTGAATTTTTCAAGCTGAGGAAACTTGGACCATTAGTGGCAGGGGAACGCACTGTCACATATACAGTAATGGAGCCGCTGTACTGATATTTATGACACCAGGTGGTATGTCAGTGTTAGTTAGTGAAAGCTTGTGCCTCTCTGTTTTTGAAATAAGGAGGGTGTGCTTTAGATCCCAGTGAATGTGTGAAGCAGCGTATTATTTTATTTTGTATATTTTTCTATTTGCAGCCAAATAAAAATATATGCACACACATACAAACACAAACACTAGTTAAAACAGGCAGTTTGTGTGTTAAAAAGAAAAAAGACAAACGCAGACATGAGCTGTCACATTCTAGTGTATATATTACATACTGTGTACTGCATAGCAGACAACCCTATGTATGAAAGAATTTTCTTTGACTAAAGAGTGTGCAGTGGACAGATATCCATGTAGAATAGTATGCATGAAAAAGAAATATGCAACAAGCTGTTTATCTGACTCTGTCCTCAGTCTCCTCCACATCTGGCCCTTAAATTACAGCTGCTGAAAACGAGGAGAAATTTACAGTGATCTTGACAGGGTTTCAGACTGGGCACAGAGCCCAGTCCCCCTGCCTCACACAGCCTTGGAGCCCTGAACACACATGGGGGCCATTATTTGTAAAGTAGCTGCGGTGGCACCAGGGAATGATTTGAAAGGAGCGTGTGTGTTTGTGTGTGTGTGTGTGTGTGTGTGTGTGTCTGTGTGTGTGTGGGTGTGTGTGTCTGTGTGTGTGTGTGTGTGTGTGTGTGTGTGTGTGTGTGTGCGCGCTGGAACATGCAGCCCGAGTATGTTTACTCTGTTATCACATCCACATATCTCCAGTAAGTGGTGGGGAGAGAGTGTGCCGTGTCGACGAGGAGATATAGGGAGATTATTGTGCTGTTTAAACCCCAAACTCTCCCACCCACTCCTCTCTCCTTGAAAATGGATTATCTTTTCAAGTATTGTAAAGCACTTGAGTGAAATGTTCACACACACATTTATCTCACTTGTCATTTGGCAGCGAAACCCTGTCACATGTGTTTATTACAGCGGTAGATAAAGCACAGCTTAGCGAGTCTGCCTGGATAGCGAGCAGATATGAAGGCTAATAAATGATACTGGAGTGCATTTAAAAATAGAACATTAAATAACACATTAACTTGAGAAAATACAGCAGAAAACACATGTAAGGCAAAGCCCCAAAACTCAACAGAAAATTAAACACACACACAAAATACTAAACAATCAGGAGCCAAAAGGAAGGAGGGGGGTGATACAGTAATAAGGGAGAGGGGATAATATCTCTGGCGTGCAGCCCCACAGTAAAGCCACTGGTTGCTCATGGCTCTGGGCTGTAGACGGACCGTCTCCTCACAGTGCTGGGTGAATTAGGCTGTGGTTCCACAGCGAACCTCAGCCAGCCTCAGCAATGTGCTAAACCCAGACGTGACTTATGGCTACCCACCAGAGATTTGGCCTCTGGACCCAGGACCTACACCGCAGAGCGGAAAGGCAAAAGAAGTTTCATCACAAGCACCACAAAAAGAAAGTGGGACAACACATGACATATGTACTGCCATGGTAAGCTTCAACCTAATTGTGCTAACCTCTCTATTCTCCAGACTGAGCATGGTCGAGCCTTGCCAAAAGGCACAGTTCTGACCAGTCGCTGCCCGGCCATGTTCACATTCGTGGTCAGTGCGAAGCCACAGGGCAGAGACGTTCTCCTGAGGTCTCATGACCACAGCTACAAGGGATACTCCCAAGTAGGACAGCTTTGAGTACCAGAACTAGTTTGAGAACATGATCTTCTTTTAATATAATGCTTGCCATTCCAAATTTTCCCCCAAAAAGGATTCAGTTTCATCAAATCCTTGAAAGGGAAATATTGTGTATTTCTAGGAAGAGTGGAGAATGATTACACAAAAACCATGATCACAAACGTCAATGTGTCACAATTACAGAATGCTATCTGTACTTAATATACTATTAATATTACTAAAAGTATAGTGGAAACCAAAAAAAAAAACCCCAAAACATTCTGTTTCCTTTCCAGTCACAAGGCCACAATTAAGTCATTACATAACAAGTAAAACCACAATGTCAGTGCTGTCTTCAGCCTGCTCTGCACACGCTCACACAGAGTGATTTCAATGCTCTCTCCTTGTTAAAACATGTTCTGATAGTTTAATACACAACTTTGAGTGTAAGTTGATACAGGACTCTTGCTGTTTTCTTCGTGCCGCTCATATCACAGAGGTTAACGCTCGGTTAATCAGACTCTGTTTGTGCATCGTGCTTTCTTGCTTGCCATAGAATCTGTTTTTCATGCTCCAGCTATTAGACGCCATGCTCTGTTATCATGCTCCACTTTGCCCCAAGACATAAAGTGACTTCTCATGTATGTCAAGGATACTCAGCATAAGCCTGAAGCCTGTACTGTATTTTGTCAAGTTAAAACAATTCTTTTAGTCTGATTTCAGCCATTGTACAATCCTTCACTTTGGCCCATTTTCTTTTTATAAATATGAAGTTATAATTTTCAGTATATCTCCAAAGGCAGTAAAAACATATTTGTTACCTTGTGCTTGACATTAGTATTATTCACCATCTCTGATGAGATTTACAGTTTAATTTGCAGCATGCAGTCATTTATTGATCTGGAAAAGCTTATTAGCAATCCTTTCCGCATAGTCTCTCAACGAAATGTATCTGTCATCCTTCACATAAGCAGCAGGTTCCTTTGAGAAATCTATGGCTTTGTCAGTTACACTGCAGGGAGTTAAAGAATGCCCTGCCACAAGACACAGCTGTCTACTCTGTACAATACATATATTGATACTTAGAGCTTTGGGGTATGCAAACGCTAATCTGCATTTTGGAGAAAGCTCATCCTTTACCTTTGCTTGAATTCAACATTCAGGTAAATTGCAAAAAACTCAACCGACGCAGTTAGTGTGCTTTACATCAGTAAGAGTAAAACTGCAACCAAAATTCTTTACTTTCATTTTCATTTGGTTTATAGCTGATTAATTAAACTGCCAACTGAGCACAGTCCATTAAGACCCATAGCTTCTTCACTGTAAATACTCATTTCTGTAAAAAAAAAAATGGTGAGAGTCACTAACATTTCATTCTCTGAAAAGCTCAAAGTTGACACGATTTTATTCTCTCTGCTCTGCCTGAAAAGGTACTATGCAGTGCCTGTATAAAGTTGTCATTCATGTGTACAAGGCATTGAAATAAGAAATATATACTTATATTAGCCTAGAAATTTAATATGTATTACCCAGATTCTACAAAATACTGGCTAACCATTTTTTGTCAGGTTGATTGTTAAAGGATCAGTGTGTAGGATTTAGTGGCATCTAGCAGTGAGGTTGCAGAACTTTCCTATGTGCCAAGCATGTAGCAGAACAACAGTGGCTGAGACAAAAAAATGCAAACAAGCCAGTCTAAAGCCAGTGTTTGATTGGTTTTGTTCTTGGCTAATGCAGAACAATATGCTAACCTTTGTGGAAGAGGACCAGACCTGCAGGAAGTGCGTCAGGCTTTGATGCTAATTTTTGTAGTGATCAAACAGTGTAATTACACCACTGCCTGATGCACTTGGGCCCAAAAAGACTTTTCTCCTTTGATTTAGATGGTAAAAGAGATGTCTGTAAGTCACAAACCCCACAAAAAAGGAAATCTACTCGGTCCGATAACAATTGGAAAGTCAAGAAGAGCTGCACAACTGAACCATTTTATATGAGTGCTAAACAGGAAGTAGCGGACTCATTCAGGGGAAGTGTCTTGTGCGCCTGCTCTATGGGCCCAAAGATGCAGAAGCAGTGCTAATAATCCGGGTAATTTTCTTGGCAGCATTTGAATCTTTTTAGCTTCGTTAGGACATGCTCCATATGAAGACAGAAAGAGCTCACTCTAAGGCTATTTTCACATGATTTAGACCAATGAAAACATAGTTATGAATACTACTTTCAATTTCTGCTAAAGATGCCCCTAAATCCTACACACTGGACCTGTATAAAGGTTTTCAAGATATTAGTATAAGTAAGACTTAATCCTGTACGTTAATGTACTAAAGATTCAAACAATGAGGTACAATTTAACAAAACAAAGGAAAAAGTCCATTATGTTAAAGTACTACCAATAGTATTACAATAAAAGTAAAAAATATTTCAAAATCGCTGAGTGTGCACTTTCAGGTAATTCACTGTGTACTGTAAGTTGGATAGAGAGAAGAAAGCTCTCAATTTAGGACAGAAATCTGAATTATCTGAATGAAAGTGCATGGAAAAAGCAGAACAACATAGAGAGAAAACAAGTAAAAATAATGAATAACCCCGTCACGAGCAAAGGCATGACCTCAACCAAGGCCAAGTCTGAGAAGCATCACCTCAAGTATGTGCAATCTGCATAACACCAGTATAAGAAACTTGAGTTACTCTAAAGCTGATTAAGGTCTGATTTTGATAAATCATAGATTGGGGATCCTACCTCTGTCTGGGCTCATTCAGCATCCTGAGCTTAACCCAATATACCTGAAAGACATGTAATGTCATTGGTTTCAGGCTGTCACAGACTCATCCTTGCTTCCTGTTAGGATTTCAAAGCAGCCATTTATCCCAGAGCATTTATACAGCTACACTCTAACACTTTTATTGGCGATCATCAGTCTTGTTTAAAGCAACCATGCATTAGAGATGGGGCTGCTGGGGGTGGGGGGTGGGGGGTGGCCCCAGTAATGTGGCCTGCAAGAGGAAGGCTGATGGTGGTGGGTGGGCTTGGGGAAGGAGACTGAGTAATTAAATTGTACAGGTGATTCATTCAAAGAGAAGGCAGTGCATGAGAATTTGACAACATAGCAGTGAAGATGAAGCTTAATTGCAAACGCCGGCTGTAGCTGAAATGGATTGTTCTTACTAGGGTGTCTGTCTTAACGGAGACCGTGCTGTGAGGATGAGTTTATCTACGAGAGCTTTTACTGCCTAAACTTTATGTGTCTCTGCATGTGTAAATACAAAATATGTCAATAGCATTTACCTCATGTTCTTTGCACCAATAACAGAGAGGAACTGAAGGCAAAGATACAACAGAAATAAATCCCTTTTCTTGACCTCAAGACGGGTCATAAAATTTGATCATGAAAGAGATTTATGTGATATTCATTAGATTTGTTTATTGACCAATTTGATAGTATATTTTAATATATGACAGGATGAATCCCTTCAGATTCCCAGTCACATACAGCACATCTTCATACTGTTTATAACAAACCTGTTAAACTTTAACTAAGCACACACATGATCATGAAGAATATTAACCCTGAGGCAGAAATTCATCTTGAAAGTTTACAATCAATTAACATTCTCTAAAATATGTGCTTTTCACTTCATAAATGATTCTGTCCAAAACTGCTGGGACAGAGAGTTTTGTCTTTCCTTGGAGAAGTATTTCACTGATGGAAAGATGGTCTTTTATACTGGGCCGTCTATGCAGAAAGACACAAATACTTTTAGTATACAATGGTGCTAAATGAACAGGTAAAACAGGGACAAAAGGCTGTGGCTTTTGCTTTTGCTCAAGAGGTAGAAAACCTATAACTACCAGAAGGCACTGCGCTGCACCGGACCAATAAAGTCTCCCGCTGGTGGGTGACATTATGCAAGCTTGTCCGTTTGAAACAGGAAACAATATGACAGCCAGCTGGTAACAAAGATGGCAACGCAGTAACAGAATCTTGTTTCACATTTTCCCTACTTCGTTTTTGCATTTCATCAGTTAGAGAGAGAGATAGAGAGACCAGTCGCTCTTTTAATAAACATCTATACTACTTCACTTCTATACTCTGTGGCGGGCATATGAAAATGGGGAAGTAAAATCTGTAGTTCAAGCAACAAGCCTAGATGCCAGCTAAAATCTGCCGACCGCATCAGATTTAAGATGAGAGATGAGCAGGGAGATCCGGGCGCTGATAAGATTGAGGGAAGTTTATCATAGTTCATTTACACATATTAACCACATTTTTTAAATACAATGCTGGTTGAAAATTGGCAAAGTATTCATTTAAGTGATAACAAAGCAAGAAGTTAGTGATCTCCTGTATTGGAGTTGTGCAGCATGCCATTTCTTTATGAATACTGACACAGACAGGTATGACAATCTTCAGAATTGTTCTCTACATGTTTCATAAAAATGGTATTCACCGGGAGGAATGTCTTCCTGAATGCTAATAACATGTCCTGAGCATTTTTTGAGTAGTATTGATCTTAAATGGCTTAATAACATTATCTTGACTGCTCGTTCTGTTTAAGACCTGAGAACCATAATCTTGTGACCAGTTGTTGGGAGATGCCATTGTAAATAGCTAATGGCTCAACATTTTTTAACTGTCTGTGCAGAGCCAACTCGTGTTTTAGTGACTCTGTTTTTCTGTTTTTTTTCTGGTATATGAACAGCATATATGGCAATTATAAATGCATCTGAAAATTTGTTTCATCTTGTATTGTTACTGATAACCACATGAAAAAATAGTTATTTCAAATAGTTATTTTATGTCAACTCTGGAGTGTGGCACAATGTCTTGCTGCCAAGGGCAATATATAAAAATCATATTTATACCGTCAAAACTGTAAAATAGGAGAAAAGTGAGAATGAGCTCTAAAATGCAGAGGATAACTCAAACACGGAGTCCCATATGAAGTAACGGATTTACTGAGTTTAATCCCTTGTCAAACAGACTATACAATGAAGCTAGGCTGTAATCTGGGGGAATTCACAGTCCATTTCCAATGTTTGGGCAGAGTGGATCCACAGGGGTGTCCTGGCCTATCACTGCTATAACCTTGAGTAGGAATCCAGCTATTCCATGCACAATAATTGCTCTTATTACCAAGAAATAAATCTGGTCTTTACTTATTTCATGCTCAGGTGAAGACTTCTCTCACACGAACATGTTGAATTAGTTTGTTCTTTAGTCTGACAGTGACTGAGCACAAAATGTGCAGTTCTTTGAACAGCAGGCTGGAGAAGAATATTGGATTTCAAACTTCCGTGCCATGTAAGCGTTTTCCAGATCTTCACATTTACACAGCCATAACCGAAACCTTCTGAAAGTGATAAATTCCATCACCTTGGTTTACTCCACCATGACCCCTGCATGCTGGACTTTACATTTTAATCACTCCCCACAAAAACATGTCAAAAAGGAAAAGAAAATAGAATCCAAAACGCAAAATAAAACACAAGGCATTTGAAAGTGGTCGAATATATTCTGGACAACGAGGTAAGTGCCGCCAACATGTTTCAGCAAGAACCCTCGTTTTTATCTGTGAATAATTAATTCCAGAGTCTGAAAAAATTTAGCTATTCATGACCTTGATAGTGGGCACATTAAAGAGGGGAGCATTTGCTAAACGTGAAATTATATGCGACTAGAAAGGCGTAGCTACATCACCGGAGTCACCCCAGAGTAAACAAACGAGTTCAGCAAGCAGAGGAGGGATTACCATATCTCCACTTAACTTATTTTATCCTGTGAGAATCATCAATATTAAAGGGTAAGGAGAGGGAGAGAAACTGCTGAGGTGGGCTTTTAGCAGCAGGGTGAACCACTGTGTTTAAGGAGAGAGATAAATGAGAGATCTCCCTGGAATCTACAAAGAGAGTAAACATAGTCTTTTTATCTTTTCTTTTCACTATACAAGGGCTCTTGATTTTGAAATGGTTTAAGACATTTTGATGTCACAACCAGCCCCTTTTCCCATCCTCTTGTTGGTGAACTGCTTTTGATTGTTAACTTGTGCGTCAGTTTTTCTGTTTTACTGTGCAGAAATGGACTCACAAATATTGACTAGACAGTTTTTATTTGCAGCCATGCTAATGCTTTTATTAATTCACTCATGGTTTGCATTCTGCAGCTCATTGCAGTTTTGACACTTAATGAGGGTAATTCTAACTGAGGAGTGACCTGTGTTTGTGTGCCTTTGGGCTAAATGCCAGCGAATATGCTGTGTTTGCCTGTCATGTTAGTGTAGTGTACACCGTATGGAGGTAGGTACTGCCTCAGGGCCATCAGAATCAGCGCGGTGTCTTTGTCAGGTAAGTGACCCTGCAGGGCAAGTAGCAGACTGCTGATCTATGGACTTTACTTCTGTTTATCTCACCTGTCAGTCAAAAAACCTGTGACATTAGACCGTTCTCAAACAAACAACAAACTCTAACATGCACAAGGTACTTTTTACACGTGTTACACAATGCCATCACTCACTGTCTTTTCTCTGTGAGGCAGAATATTTCTGTACTTGTACACATCTGTGAGCCCCCAACTTCCCTGGAGACATGCCAGCTGGGGCGGACGCAGCTCAGAGGGGGGTCTCCAGCTACCTGCCAAAAACCCAGTCCGGCCTCCAGCTGATATTAGTTATCGATATTTTACTGGCTGCCATTAAAACTTTAAGAGGCTGCGATTAGACACAAAAACAAAGGAGATCCTTCATGAAGTGAGGTCACGTGGGGTTGTAAAAGATGGCTTTAAAAAGCTTTATTTAATGATATAAAATCCGCCCCTGTGTGTGACGCTGTGGGGTCGGACAGCTTTAAGGAAGGAGCTTCTGTGCTGTGGTATTGTGCAGGTTTCATGGTTTAAACCACAAAAATTACAGTATGGGTGAGCACTGTTTGCTGCACGGCTCTAACCCAGAAAACGGAGCTAATTGTCTTATCCCCTATGGATGACTATCAAGTATCATTAAAACTGACCTGGTATCCATAGTGTCAAAATCAACTTTACTTTTAGTTTTGCTTATGCTTACTTTGCTGCGCAGATCTTTTTCCTCCTTTTTTTTTAATTAATCTTTTTAGATTATTTTGGGGGGCTTTTTATTGCCTTTAACTGACAGGACAGTGTGAGTGAGAAAGGGGGAGAGAGAGGGTGAGACATGCAGCAAAGGGGCGAGGCTGGTTTTGAACTGCAGCGAGGACACAGCCTCTGTACATGGGGCACAGCTCTGTCCACTGAGCCACCAGGCGCCCCTTGTTTCCTCCATTTTTTTTTTTGCACAAGCTGTTTTTCTTCCTTTGGTCACCATGTGATTAATTATATTGTCTTTTCCATAGTATTTTACCCCATTTCTATGACTTGTTAAGTACTTTAAAATGGGTAGGCCCATATAACAATAAAGCCATGCATTATAGAAAACCCACTTTCAAGGCATTTGTGGATAAGCAAACTGCTAGTGCTTGCTAACTTTACTCACTCGTTATAAATTCCTGCCGCCACCGACCTGCATTAGCCAATACTCTAGTCGTACAGGTACTCCACAAAACCTCAAGGCTGCACCCCTTTTTGGGGGACAGAAGAATCTACAGTATCTTTGGTTGATACTGTAGATTTCAATACAACTTCACGTTTGGATTATAATTCTGACATGTTTGAATGCATTTTGGGGGATTTTATTTTTCAAATAGCCAAAACAAAGTATATTTGAAACTTTGCCAAAGCATTATGTTAATTTCAAACCATTTCAGGATTGGGAAACAGTTTTTCTAATTTAGAAACGTTTCCAGGAATTACATTACTGCCGGAACCTGGAACCTTTACCTGGGGTAAAGTCCTGTGTTTGTTTGACCCTTCCATCACCCCAACAGCCTCTTTACATCAACTTTCACTCCTTTTACTTCTTCCTCCTTTATTCCCATCAATGCATTGGTGATGTGATTGTAGCCTTTCTGATTACATGCTATATGTGTATAGGTTTACCTTAGAACAGTGAATCAGAAACAATCTACACTGTGGCCTGACACAGTCTCCTAAAACATATCTTCAGCCTTCTTATAATTTATACATATTAATAGTATTTTCATGCAGAAGTGACACTATTGGGTATTCTGTATATACTGTTGATATCTGTCTGTTTGTGCCTGTGTGTGGTTGTCTCTATGTACATGTTTATGGATGCCTGTGTGTTGTATTGTTGTTCACAGTGCGTGGGCCAACGTTGGCATTAACTCTGTGGAGTAGGAGGTCTCTTCTGGCATCATATCCATGTCCTCTGACCACTGTCATGACAGGGAAGCCACAATGATGAGGAATTTTAGCATTGCGGTTACAGTAACAAGAGTAGGCCACAAACAACGCCCCTTGGTCTCCATGGCTCCCCATCCAACTCTCCTCATTGTTTTTCCCATTATATGTTCTCTTACTCACTTAATATTCTTTCCTTCCTCTGTCTCTCTTGTCTCTCAGTGTCTCCTTCCTCTAAAACACCCACTGAAACCCTTGAGGCTCTGGGTAGCCTAAGCATTATCATCAGAGGCCATGTGAGGTTGAGGTGAAAGATGAGCTTTACACAAAACAACGATGACAAGGCTGTCTGTTATTGCAGCTCGGAAACAATGGCCTCATACAAGCCTCTGCAGCTACACTGACATCCAATTCTAAATAGCTGTAGAGAGAACTGTGCGTTTCTTTATTTCTTGTTTTAAAAGCAGGTCAGCTCCCCCTAGATAACCTCAGTGTAAGTACTAATTCTATCAAAGTGATGGAAAAATATTTTAAAGTAGGTTAAAATGATATTTGTGTTATGTTAGTGGGCTTGTATGTGTCCATGTGCACGTGTTTGGGTTTCTAGGGGCCCAAGTATCAACTTATTTGTCAAGCACACACACACATGCACGTACACACACGCACACACACACAACCACATCGGTACCACACTCATAGGCTTCCTAGTAACAGACCCGCAATGTTGCATTACTGGAATGTTTGCCACTACAGAGGGTCATCCAAATCCAGAATGCATTTAGTCCACAAGGGGCTTTTTTCATAACATACACCACCTTAAAAATGGGGCCTACATTACACGAAAGTCTATTTTACAACTTAAAAGATTTAAAGAACAGTTCCAGTTTTCCCTCTCTCCCATTCCTTCTTTCATCTACTCATCCCCTTCCCTCTCTTCCTTCACTATTTTGTTGTAACTAAAATGCTTAAGGGAAATGTAGTGGAGTAAACACATACATATATCTCTGCCCACTGACTACTGTGCATATTTTCTCTAAAAACAAGGTACCATGTTCCACTCCTGAATGTGTGTAGCCTAAATGTTGTATAGACATGTATAAATATAACTTTGGTCCCTAACAAAATAAGCCTGTGAGTAACATGGAAATTATATCTTGTTATGTACTGGGACAATCTTAGAGTCTATTTATCAGCTAAGATGAGGAATACAAAAGCAGAGATCACTGTTTACATGATTGTGCTCAAACGTTTCCACGGCACTGAATGAAACAGACTTGAGGCCTGTGTTTTACAGGCTTACAGTCTCCGCCCTGGCAGTCTTTACGTGAGGACAGTGAACACGTCACAGAACGTACATCTGGAGTCTGCAAGAGCCTGATGTGCAAGTCCAGAGTGGACATTTGTATACAGCCATATAGTGTATATGTGTAGCATGCATTTAAGACAGGCATTCAACACTATTTAAGGAACATCATGAATTAATCTGAAGATGGTTTACAACCTTGGCATGAATAAGTGCAGTGAGAAAATGTTGAGATTGGAAAAGCACATCTCTTTCAATTTGCTACAAACCTTCATGTCCTTTTTGCTGCGGAGGCCTTTTTCCTTGCCAGCCCGCAATTTACATAAAAGCATTTATTTCATCATCACACCATAAATGAAGATGTACGGATTAGGACTTTTATTCTTTTAAGGGCTGGTATGGATGGAAAAAATTAAGTAGTATTGAAATTAAATGATCTACTTATTCATTAAATGTATTTTCCTGTAACTGCTAAAGGGTAATGCTGGTTAGCATTTTTATGGCTTCTCCTTGTCTCATGCCAGTGGATCCCTGAGTGAGACACTGAGCTGGCCTCCACACCAGACACTGAGCTGGCTTTAAGACAGTATCTTGCTCCATCTCTCCTCCTTCTGTTCCACATCCCCTGTAGTTCTTTTTGTCTTTGCATCACTAATCTTTCTCTGTCCATTTCCTATCTTTCTCCGGTTTCTTCCTGCGTTCAATCTCCCTAAACGTCCCTCACCTCCCCGCTTCCTTCCATTAATTGCACGCTTCCCTGTGAGCCGTTACCATTCCTGAGGGAGACTCGACCATGAATAGCCAGCCTTGAAAGGTTGGCTCTTTGGCCCGGCACCACGTCCCATTTGGCCCAGCTATGGTGGAAAAGCCGAGTGGCGACCACATAATGACCAGTGTCTGAGGGCCTGGCTAATTTTTCATGTTCAAACAGGCGGCTGACTAGTAGGCTCAGTTTAGGGCTAATGTAGGGTTTGTCTGTGCCCTCCAGGGGTCGTAAAACATGGCAACCTGAGCCTCTGATCTCTTTAACACAATGTACACTGAGAACTGTGTGATAGCCTTTAGTTGTGGCAGTGACAGATTTACCAAATGACATAAAAATGCCCGACATTTTCCAACATACATGTCAAAGTATTATTAGCCCAACAGGGATGTTTCTTTAGACAGCTAGAATTAATAATTCAAGGGAGTTATTACGATACTATATGCATTTATAAGTGTTCAACTGAGGGTTCATTAATCTGTATTAATAAAGAAAAAACAGAAAAGCAATATAAAAAAGTGATGTCATTTTCGGGTGATGCAATGCCTTTTTTTTCCCACTTATCCTGTCTGGGGCTCTCCTCAAACCTCAATTTCAAATGGCTCTGGAGCAGTTGAAGTTCATTTAGTTTTACGTAGAGGGGAAGCCACATTATGTCTGTTCTTTCTTTTTGCGGTCAGCTCACCCTTGTCCATGTAATCTGATACCCAGTGCTGTTACTCTGGTTCCTGGCCTGTTCCCGTTAGTTCACCGATGGGCGTTTATTTACATTTTCCTCTGACCTGAGCTCCCTGCAGAGCAGCTGCTCTTCGCTCTGCAGGCCTGTTGCTGCTTGAGTTCTTCACTCTCCTTCCTGCCTGGCGACGCTACTGTTGGCTTGGTTCCTTCGTGGTTTTGCTCCAACAAACTGCACGCAAATCATGCTTCCAACAGGCAGAAAGATAAACATCCTAAATGTATTAGCCCCCTTAGTGCAGCCATGGCAAAGAAAGAGAAATATGGTTTTGGAAAATGGTACATCCTGATTGTTTGTTAAATACGGAGCTGGCTGCACTAGGTGTGGGTGATTTCAGATTTTATATAGGTTAGAGGGAAGAATGCAGCTAACACAAATGTGTTGTGCTGTCTAGATACACTAATTATTTGTAGGTATAAAAAGAAAAAGGCACACAGATGAGCTGGAGTAAGAAAAATAGACCACCTCTATGGTGACCCACATAATCCATTATGTAGATGAAGGCAATACTCACAATGTGGTGTGTGGGTGTGGGAAGTTCACAACAAAACTGTCAAGATTCATTTCCTGTGTGTGTTTGTGTGTGTGTGTGTGTGTGTGTGTGTGTGTGTGTGTGTGTGTGTGTGTGTGTGTGTGACTGTCCCTTTACATCCTCATGCATGCAGTGTAATGTGAAAATAACAGGAGGTATAACATAAATCCATGATGAAGGATTGCCACTATACTTATACTGTATACACAGTATACTAAGCATATCTTGTAGTCCAAGAAACTGCTATTTACTGCTTTCTTAATGATTATGAGTGATCACCTTTGCACCATTTTGTGATGTGCTCGTGTGTAGCCTGCAGACTTAATTTACCACACAAATATAATGAGTTTAGGGAATGCACTTTTATATACTGTGAAAAGTTTTAAGATACTATCATAAAATATAATACTATTATAAAAACAGCATATAGACTCATACAGAAGTTCTGCCTCTCAATCAACATGATCCACTAGAAGTATGCGGCGGTGTAATTATTTGCAGAGATTCTGCCCTTCGCCTGTATTTTGTTATTTTCTTCATATTTTGCTGTGTTGTGCAAGCAGGCAAGGTTGGGACTTTCTGCAAGCACGCAAGGTTGGGACTTTCTGAAAAGGTAGAAACCAAGCAGTCACAGCACCATGCCAGAAGAGGCAGAAAAACGGTAGCGTTGCGTGTATCGCCTACGCACACACTCCTTCACGGCAGTGACTGCACACATTATCACGCTATTTGTACCACTGCATCAACAGCAAAACTGATCTTAAACAACAGCAACACCACAAGCAGTGACTGCAGCACCACCATCAGATCATCCTACATGTCTCCAAGCAACCACATCGCATGCCAACATGACATGGCAGAAAAAAAACGGTTCCATTCAATAAATATTAGCATAATATTATCACTGCATGACCTTCAGTTCAATAAGAAACATTAAATGTGCAAGCAACACCCAACAATACTTATCACATACAACCTTAACAATGCACAATGCTGTATAAACCACAACAATACAATAACTTTATCTAAGTAAAAAAGTGGCACTCACCCATCACTTGTAAATAAAATCCATCCTTCGATCCTTTCTGATGAAACGTTCAATGACCTCCTCGTGCAGTTGTGCTTCCTGCTTTAGATGAATGAGCAGCTCCCTCTCTATGGAGAGAGAAGCACACAGTTTGTCCAGTTGTAATCCTTTCATATGTTTGAATGCGTTTGAGAGCCGACAAAGATCGCTCAACTGAGGCTGTGGACACTTTGATTGTTACAATCAAGCATGTGAGGGCATAAAGTTGTGACATACTGCCTGCAAGCCCTGTGCTCCTCAGAAATGTTAGTAGATCACCTGGGCTCTTCCCCTGAAAGTTTGTCATGTTATACATCACTGAGTTCAGCTCTGAGTCTGGTAAGGTCAAACTAGGCTCCGTAGCTCTCATTCAGGCTCCTGAGCTCTGACTCAGGAAATGTCTGCTTGAATTGTGGGAGCAGTTGTGAATCACGCAATGAAACAAACAGCAGCCTCTTGTGATCTTGAAAACGATTCCTGATTTGTGCAAGGATACTGTCGATCACAACTGTGTGCAGCTCTCTGTAGTGTATGCGAGGGTCTGGTCTTCCTCTGGCTGCGATTAGCTGTCCCACGGCCTCCACTGTCTTGTCAAAGATGCCACCAAGTTTTCCCTGCTCACCTTCAACGCTCTGGCAAAAGTCTGAAACTCTGGCCAGACTGAACTGAACATCTAAGCTCTTATTTTGCAGAATCCCAAAGAGCACATCAGCAAAGTCAAAATGCCAAAGAAAAGAAAAAACTGAACTCAAAGTGTCTCTACTGCGTTAAGTGTCCTGATGCACAGTGTACCGTTTCACGGTCAAAAACCTCAGCGTGGTCACGGATGTACTGATCAGGTCAACTCTTTTATCATGGACGTACACGCCAACCCAGAGTTACACTTCCACCGCACCTGAGAGACTCTGGCAGCCCTCTCTGGCAAGATTCACCCAGTAACTTGGGTCGTTTGGGTGAACGTGTAAAAAACGCAGACAATCCTCCCAGATTTGCAAAAGCCTTGCAGTAGGCAAGTATAAAACCTTGCAGTATCCCTAAGACATCACTAGATTTTATGTGTGTGCATAACAATGCACAAAAAGAGACAAAAAGAGGGGGGTGATTCTTTCTCACGAGCCTGCACTCCATTAGCTCCATCATAGCACTGAGCTACTAACTTTGTTTTGCAACGGTAGCTATCCAACACTTCAAGCACTAAAGCAGCCAGATCGTGTGCAACTTTTGCTCGCCTCAGTAAGTCCATCCAGTTTAGGTGTAGGTCTTCCTCTTGTAATTATTTCTTTCTTGTCTACAAACGATATTCTTGAAAAGGGAACTAGAAGTACATCGGCAACAAGGTCGGTAGCAGCTGTAAATGCAGCGGCCATTGTGTTTCTCCATCAATGTGTACGTAGCTGGTCAGCTGACGTCAAAACCCGCCAAGTCAAGCTCAAAGCTGATGACAACACCAAAGTAGCACAGCGATACCATGGATCTATTATAAATCTGGATACAGCCGTTGGGGCTGTTCGTCGTTCATTCCTGTGAGAGCTGCTCAGTGGCACATGAAGCAGAGAAAGCCCTTTTTCCGGGTTTAGAACATGAAACGTATAAAATATCCGGGTCTACTTGCCCACAGAGCAGGGTCGGCAACCTTTACTATCAAAAGAACCATTTCTGGCCCAAAACAAAAAAAAAAATCTGTCTGGAGCCGCAGGTAACACAACACATATAGTCAAACTAGCCTATCAATATTAATGGGTCTACATGAGCATTCATCAATATGTTTGACCACTATTTATTATTTTTTGTTACATTAACTTTACAGTGTTGGTGGTAAAAATTAAAAGATCTATCCATGCACTGTTATTATTATCTCTATGCACAAATAACTTCTCCATTTTCCTCTGAGACTTCTCCTATCTTGGATTTGGAATCCATAGCTAGTCAGGCTTTTTTGATCCAGGACTACCCACCATTTTTGAAATTTGGCAAAATTTAGCAGAAAAGGCACCAAGGCCACAGAAATATGATGCTTTTTTTAGTTAATGAAATACATTTTCATATTCTGTGTACAGGCTACATATTTTTGCAACTGAAAAATTGAATGAAAACTTTTAAAAAATAATCGTAATTCATTTCCATATAATTTTTAGTCAGAGACACAGGAGCCACTTGAGAGGGGCTAAAGAGCCGCATGTGGCTCTAGAGCCTCAGGTTGCCTACCCCTGCCATAGAGCATGCGTGCGGCCGAGCCATGGGCAGAGCGGTTAACTCATGGGTTAACTCGCTCCGGTGGAGTGACCAACTTCCGGATCAGCGCTTCGGCTAGTTTGAATGGCGGTCTAAAAAAATTAATTTTGCAGCTCTTTTAGACTTTCCAAATGTTATCAAACCGGTGGTTTACACCCAGACAGGGATAGAATACTTTTTGCGGGGGTTTTGATGCTCACAAAAAATTCTTTACTGATTTACAGATGTCTCTTTCCCCATGTGAGCAAATGGGGAAAAGTCTTTCCGGGCCAGTGTGCATCACGTGACCGACTCAAACGATGTAATTCTACTTTCGGCCACTACGTAAATTTTGCATCAATGCATGGCGCACTTCCTGGGGGCTTGAGCGATACATTGTAGGATGGATGTATGGATGGATGTATTATGAGGAAGTCAGGACCCTGGGGCGGTCTATCACTACATATCAAAATCTGATTAGTTGATAATACTGTCACTCAAAGTTGGTCTGAGGAGCTGTGATGCATTTAAGTGACATAGGAAATCCTAGCACAAACCCACAAGAAAAAAAAAACACATTTGTTTTGCGGATAAGTAGCACTCTGAAAAGGTAATTGCATACAGACACATTTGTAGTTAATTATGAAAAACAATTATGATTTGGATTTTGACAGGGCCAGCAGAGAAGGCCCTGATGGTCCTGACAGCCCACCACTGCAGAAAATGATTCCAATGCAAAAGTGTCAAGACTGCAGTTTCTCTAATACCCACTTGAGGGTGCCTCCAAGAGCAAGTCAATCCCCATAGACCCCCATATTAAAATGCCCAACTTTACAGCAAAAAAAAAAGATTAATTTCTATAACCAATGGCAACATTCATGACAACTATATGGGGATGAATGTTTATATAACTCACCAGTTTACATTTTATTAAGCCTTAAAGCTATGCAAGGTAGGGACGTTTGAGTGACAGGCAGTCTGCAAAGTATCACCACAGTAAGATCCACCCTATTTGCATGAGCTCTTAAATATATCTTTACTTTTGGTTCCAAAAAAAAACCCAAAAGGGCAAAGGCCAAATTGCCAAACTCAAGGCTTCAAAATAGGAGTTCACAGGACGTCACAGAAGCTACATCCATTATTTTATACAGCCTATGAGCCCACATATCCAAGAAGAAGCTACAAAAATCACAGATACAGTGCTGAAAAATGCAAATATATGGAAGCAAAACACCAAGCAGATAAAGCTCATTCCAAAACAAGAGTGAATCTGGAGTTGGATTTTACTTTCACATTCATTTTTGCTGGCAAGCCTTGAAAGAGAGGAAGAACTCAGAATTGGCGTGTTTTCTGTTGGACAGGTAGGTGCTCGTAGTTAGCTTGCTAAAGAATTGACTTTTTCCTCAAAACAAGTGTAGCATTTCTACAATAGTAGCTTGTGGTGTATATACAAGCAGTGCAGGGAGAAGGGGGCAAATTTGAATGTTGTGTTCACAAACAGTTACCAACAATTCTTGCACAGTACACCTTTAAGGTAAAGCACAAAAAGTATATTAAAATTGCATGAAATTTGAAAAATCCTCTGAGAGATTTTTGGTTTTGTGTTAAATAGATCAGTAATTGACCAAATTGGTCTGCCAAAGGAACTGAATGAATCTTTTATAGTTTACATCATCTGTGATTGTATTCCAGACAGATTTATAAATGAGAAAACATGCATACTAACACTAATCAAGAAGATGAAGACAACTGCATTCGCAATTAATTAATTGCTGGAAAATCTGCTTCATCATGCTGATGCAGCACTTCCCGAACAGAAAAAGCATATTGACAGACTTCCTGTCAGAAAGGCATGAGATCATGTATAAATTAGTGTTCTGCATGCTACATGATTGCTTTTAGCCACTTCCATATTTCATCATCATAAAGTTTCCGTTATCACAGATTTATTAGTACAATGAGAATTAATCCTGGTTTGCAAACTGAGAAACAAAGTCAGAAACAGATGCAGAGGTACTTCTGTGATGTTTCAGTGACCATATCCATCTTACATTCTTCACAACTTTAACGTTATCGTGAAAGTTGCTAAGTACTGCAATGTAAAGCCCTTTATCTCTTACTCGAAATGCCTCTCTGTGGCTTTCCTGTGTGAGGAACAAAAACCAGTTCTCAGCTACTCAATGAACCCGGACTTTTTCTTGAGGTCTTCTAATGAAAACCTGTCATCACTGCTACACAGGATGTAGATCTCTGGTATCTTCACTTACAACTTACATGTAACCTCAGTAAAAGTACCTTGTGGTCTTTTGGAATGTCTGACATTGAGTAAATGAAGAGCTTAAAGTATTTAAGACAAAACATGCTTCACATTATTTAACTTTCACATTTAAATTCTCACTCTAGTGCTGTCTCATCAAGTTCAGGAAACAAAATAAGAGAAAGGTTTCGGTTTGTATCAATTTCAGTGGTCTTTCGGGCAGTTGTGGTTTCAACTTTGTACATTTTTCAAAGTGTTAAAAATGTTAAAAAATAGTCTTGAATAAACTGAACGAAACACAGGGTGGGACATAAATGTTTCTGCAAACAAATCAAGTACAGGAGCTTGAACAAAACTGTATCATGCAGGGCAGGTGCTTTCTGATGCAGTTTACTCCACATAAAATTTGGTGGGTCTTGGTATGTTTTAGTGTAGGGAGGGACTACGACAGCTTTTAAGAATCAAACCAGGCAGCTTGATGTTGCTTTGTTTGTGATAGATGAATATTAAACACATACTAATTTCACAATTTGAAAAAAACCAAAAACTTAGAATTCCAATTGATAGGATATACTATGTACCGAAGAGCGCATGGGTTTTGAATTGGCCCGTCTGCTACAGAATAGCCCAGTGATGGAGTTGTGTTACGCCAGTGGCTTGGAAATCTAATGCAAACGTGACGCAAACGAGGGCAACCTAAAGAGGAGGTTGGAAAAATAAAGGACAGCTACTGTACACCACTTCGGGGTTTGTGGCTCTGTGGTAGCTGCCAAAACTGAGACAAACCCAGCAATTCACCCAAAATGTAATTCATAGTATCTATAACAGATAGCTGTAACACACACAGGCAAGCAGAGAATCACACTGTTTGATGAGAGATGGAGAGGAAATGGTAGATTGTTTGATTGTTTTGACATTGTATAACTCTTTATCTGCTTTTTGAATATTGTATATTTTATGAGGTGGAAAAACTAAGCTGGATACAGAAAAATGGGCTTTATATCCTTCAGCTGTCAAACTCATGATATGTCATCCTAATGCACTATCTTGGTCCTTACTCCAACTGAAGAGGTCCGTCAAATTTCTGTTATTGACAAACACATTCAACATGTCTGGATTTTCCACGCTGCATTCTGTTATTTCTTAAAAGTCTAGAAAATGTAAGAAATGACATTTGAAAAAGGTTGCATTATGCCTTATAGCAGTTTGTTGTTTTTTTTGCAGCCATCAAAAAGTGAAAACAGAGACAGCAAGGGAGAGACAAAGAAACCTCTAATCTTCAGGGACACACGTATGTGTTTATGTCCACACATATGTGTATTTTTTGAGTATGGGAAGAGTAGGAACTGTCAATGGCTTGTCTCATCTGCAGGCGGGCCCTCCATCCGTCAGGGCTTAAGTAGTTTTCCAACAGTACATTGACCTTGAGTGCCTGGTATCGATTTCCTGTGGTGTCGCACTGAGAGGGGTCGTTACCACACGGCCCCTGCTGTGGGGTGTGATCAGGAACAGATTCCTGAAATCCCGATGCGATGGTGATGGATCGCCAGCCTCTGCAGGCCATCAATCCTCACCTACCCTAACCAGGATGACACCTGCACTGAATTTATCATCATACAAGCCACAGGCGTGGCAAAGAGTGGGACGCAGAGAAATAAACTTTCACACAGGTAGAAACAAATACACGGTCATTCATGTGTGCTACATCTGACTTTAGCAGAAAGCCACATCAATGCATTACCCCCCTCAACTCACCCCTGGCAGTCGTGCTGCTATCTGCTGGGGACTTGCGATTAGAGAAAGGATCAAATTTAGATTGCTGGTGTGACAAGATGATGTATGACTAGATAAGAGTGAGTCCAGATATAGATGTTCAGCTACATATAAAAGGCATCCACAATATAGTAGCTTACATACAGATGTCCTTTCTCTGACTCTGTGAAATTGTGAGTAGAAACTACGAGTGAAGACAAACACCCTGGAAAGATCATGACCCTCTATGACCTGACCTTTGCTCTAACCAGATATATATATATATATATATATATATATATAAATATATATAAATAATAGATTGTTTCTGCTTAGATTGTTTTGGTGGAGGCATTACAATCAGACAGTTAGTGTCAACAATTAATCACCAGCCATTTTCTTACCAGCCAAAATAATAAATAGTCTTTTTTCCTCACGTATACATTTATTTCAGTAAATATAATTTAGATAATATGCAAACTTAGAGAAAAGACCAGCGCAGAATCTGAAATAAAAGTGAAAATATATATAAGCTTATATAAATATATTGCTCATCAACAGCTCATCACCAAAGCCTCTGTGTGTAAATGAGTTCCCTCTGGCAAGCTGTGATGCAGTGTATCCATCTAGGGCTTTTATTGTGAAAGGTATATATTTGTATATAGCATGAGCTAACACGGCAGCAGCTAACATCCAACACCTGGTCGTTAAATTATAGTCGATGTTAACCATGTGTTGATAACAGTTAGCCCTGTCATTGTGTGCGCAGGCGGACTTTTACAAACTGTCCTGTCGCAGAGCTCACACTCCCTCAGCAGTCTCATGATAAACAGAGTGAGAGCGGGGAAGAGACGGGCTGAGTAAATCATTACTCTCTGGGCAGCATTACAAAGAAATTATATTTCCACTCATTTTGAAACGTACAAAGTAGAGAAGTCAAGTTCAGCAGCACCTCTACTGCTGAAGCATTGAACATTTGCTATTGATTATTAACGCTACCAAGTCCTTAAAATTGAAAAAAGAGAGATCAGTGAGGTGGAGGATGGAGGACAGTAACTACTGATACTGTCTATCAGCCAGCAACAGCTAAAATTTAAAATGACTGGTAAAAACAGATTTTGAGTAAATAAGTAAACACAACTATCACTAACATTAACACCTTTCTACACATGACTGTCTTTTTGTCTCTCTCCATCTTAATTGTTCATCTTTTCACATCCTTCTCTTTTACATCATATTTGTCCTACATATTTTCTATGTCCCCCATCTTCTCTCTAGGCAACGAGTATGGCTATTACTGGTCTTGTCTCAGAGGGGGCAGTCTCTGGTGCCATCCAGACCACAGCTCAGAGCCTCAGCTGCAGGCCCCTTGTGGAGGAGAGCGGCTTACAAGCTTTACCCACCAGGAGAACACTCCCACAGCACAATGCTCCTTTTCACTGAGTTCCTCCATAGGCCTCACACAAACCCACCATGAGACTGAGCTAGAGGTTTAAGGGCAAGCACACACACAGGCGTAAAGGCATGGATACACACACAAGTGCGTCCAAAATCTCACACACATCCATCTCCCTATTTCATTAACTCTGACAGCAAAAGAGATTAATGCAACGCATCACTAAAGAGCAGCACCTAGAGCCCAAAACTTCTCGATATGCAGCTGCTCTACTCCCAACATCCCCACATTAAGACTTGGATTAGGTTGCATCAAAGGATAAAGACTGTAATCAATCGATTTTTTTAATCTTAGTTCTTCCACGAAAAGTAAAACTTCGAATTCCTCTTACTTTCTCCTTACAATTAAAGTGGCCTAAATATATTAAAATATATTGTATCAATATCTTAATTACAGCTGTCTACTGTTTTTTTTTTTTGAACTGATAACATATGGTAATGATACCCTATAATCTAATTACATCATCATAATCGGCCCTCCAGCAGTTTACATGATAAACTGATGGTCGAATGATTAATAACAGCATCTGTGATTATTGCAAAAATTAATGTCTTTTTAAATGCTAATTCACACTTTTTCCAACATTGTTCTTTGAAATGTTCCCCTTTGATCCACTCAGTTTGACACTGGACTGGCCCTGTCTCACACGTTTGATTGAGAGCCGAAGAAGACAGGACTAATCTATACACATGGAGGACGGCCCACAAAGAGCTCTGCGCTTAGATAACGAATGGCTTTGAATGATTCCTTAAACTATTGATTGGCTTGGAAATGACATTCGGACAGTGGAAGAAAAAAAAGACAAGAGAGAGATAATATCAAGGGATTACTACTTGTGATACTTTAAAGGAAAGGATTACAGATGTGAATATCTGAGGGGTTTTCCTTCTGTTAGCACAAAGAATTGTTCTCATTTGAATAGAAATTCAGAGAAAAATATTTAATTGTAATCTAGACAATTGTTTTTGGTGCAATCGGCTACAGTTAATCAAGCCCCAAGAGAATATGCCAAATGAAGTGTCAAATAAATGGTTCTGAGCACTGAAAATCTAAAGATATGAATAAATGTAAGAGAGCACAACACTAATGGTAAAGGAAAGCACTTAAAAATAGACCTATACTGGCATCCGTTTGCATATTTTCCTTCATATTTGTGGCTTTAGCGTGGCACAATAAATACATAAATAAAGGCATGGGGTTAGAGGGGTTGCAGTGGCTCTTCCTGTTTCCACTTGCGGTGTCCATGTCCGTGGTCTGCTTCTGGCTGCGCTGGCTGTTGTAGCAACAGCCTACTTCTACCAGTTATTCACTCTGCGCACCACATAATTCAGCCTGGGAGGTACAGATCAACCCGACAGCAAACTACTGCAGTGACAAGGTGTTACTCATTTTCTCCACTACTTGTGATGGAGAAGGGTTGGAAATCATGAAGTTCTGAGTTGTACCATTTAAAAATTGGATGAGGAGGCCTTAATGTATTTCTCTTTAAAGGAAAGCAAATTTCTGTACTCTATAATCCTTTGGTGGTATTGCTAGGCTTTTCTTGTGCCGTCTTCTTCTGTCTTTCTCTCGCCCTCCTCAGCATTGACAGCAGTGTAATTTGAACTGCTTTTCCCAGGGGCCTAATCGTTTACTTCCTGCTCGCAGAATATGCAGCTATCGATTAGTTATCAGACCCTAATTGGGGTGCAATCTCTCTTACCCTCACATGTTCAAATCTATGACGGAAATGGCAGAAAGTAAATAAGCTACTAATACTTGTAAATAGTTTTGGCACCTTGCCATGCCACCCACAATGACACAAACTACTTTTGTATACTTTATCTTTTCAGAAGAAAGAATAGAAATGTACAACAAGCAGATGATGAATGCATTACCATCCTAATTTAAAACCATAAGAGCAGCGGAGAATATTAGTCGGGGTTCACCATCTGTTTATGAGATCTCCCACTTTCTCTCTGTGCATTGTGTGCATAAGGACTGACCTACATGTCTTCACACACCAGGAGGCCAGCACAGCTTTCCCTACTCTGCTTCCCTAAGCTCTCGGCTCGGCCTGGCCTCCCTGGAATACCGTGGGCGGCTCCGGCCGCAGCTCCCACTGTGCCGGAGCACGGTGCAGAGCGGGGCTGGAATGGGAATAGACAGTTAATGGGCACTTAGAGGATGGTGAAAACATTTTCCTCTGGAGACGCAGCGGTTTGGAGAATTCTCAGTGGGACATGGCCTAGCCAGCGCCCTGTCGTTCTCTGCCGCCTTTTCTCCGCTATGTCTACATCTATTTTTCAATTTGCTCGCCCACTCTGTCTTTCTTCATTTCATGTTGATTGCCCAATGCTTGTCATGTCTTATGTTTGGCTTCTTCCAACTCAGGTATTGCCTTTTCTTTATGTAATTATGGTACGATACTGATCAGCTGTTGGCATACCTGGAGGGTGAGTTGCATACCAACAACAAACCAACAACAGCATTAACACAGAGGCCAAAAAAGCTGTTGTATGCTTTCACTAATGCACACCTGTGGTGACTGCAGTTATAATCACTCTCTTTGTCTCAGTGTGTCACTGCACCCTGAAGAAGGCACAAGCCGATACGCCTTGGTGTATTTTTAAGGTTTATAGCCCTATGAATTAAAGGCCTTTTATGCTTTGCAAACCATCCGGAGTGCCTGGATCTGGATCTTTTACACCACAGTTTTTTTGGTTACAAGTTCCTGCCCTTTTTTTTTTGTGGTTCGTCTATTGTTGTTATCCACTTTCCGTAAATCTACGTGTGCCCCTATTAACCTCTTTTTTTTCCATGCCTTTTATTTCACTAGACAGGCAAAGTTGGCAGACACCAAAACTAGCCTCCTCATAGCTGTCTGTGAGACCAAAGTGGAGCCTTTCGCTCCATGCCCAGCAGCAGTGTCTGGTGATGGGTACTGGCTGGGCCCCAAGCCTCACGTCCAGTCCAGACATATGAGAATGCCGTTTGAGTCTGGTGTCACCTCAGGATAAGCTGGAGTTGGCTTCACATTTTCCAAACCTTTCGCTCCGCTTTCAAATACATTGCTACATCGCTGTCTTGTTTCCATTCAACCAACACCTCATATAAGTTTGGACACCAGCTTCCATTTACGGTAGACTTTACTGTGTTTATTTTATACCTTATATAAAATGTTTTCCCTTTTTTTTCTTAGTCTGAAGTCATATAGGAAAAATACCCAAGATGGGCATTAAGTTCAAACTAACTCCCTTAAGGAAAGTTTTTGTGACTCTGTGGTTCATCTACAGATATTGTTATTTTAGCCCACTAAATCAAATAATTTGCATTTAGGTTATAAAAATAAACCACATAATTATCACTGCAAGAGAGCAAAGGTTTGTTTAGGTTGTCAACCTTTACTGTCAAACGAGCCATTTTGTGTACAATAAAAGGTCACAAACAAAACATATTTGAGCTTAATAATGAAGCTAGTCTAAAGTCTAAGTCTAAATTAGCCTATAAAGATTACATAGGTCTAACTGAAGATTCTTCAATATATTTTACAACAAGGTGCCTACTTTGCAGTGGGCTATTTATGAGTATTTACTTCTTAAACTTTGTAGTGTTGGCGGTAAAAGCAAACAAATCTGTCCAGACACTATTACATTCTCTGTCTTCCACTAAGACTTTTCCTTATCTGGACTGGTAATCCTCAGTTTGCTTATAGAGACACTCAAGACAAGCTATTGATTTTGAGGTGAGGCAAATTCAGCGGTAGTGCCAGACTGTAGATGTACAACGCACGTTTTAGTTGATGAAATATTAAAACATTCTTTTATTCACTGTATGAGCTACACATTTTTACCACTGGAGAATGTAAGACTCCATTTAGGCCTACAACAATGACAAATGAAAATTAAAAATTAAAAAAATTAACCAATATTAATTTCCATGGCATATTTGTTAAAGCCACAGAGAGCCAGTGAAGACGTTCTAAAGAGCTGCATGCCACTCCGGAGTCGCAGGTTGTCTACTTCTTGTTTAAGGCAACTGCTTTCTGCTTTCTCACTTGACTTGCTGTTGCCAAGAAAAACACGTCAATGCCTGTTTTCCCACTTTTTTTAAGAGACCAAAGTCAGTGGTTTATTGTGGTCGGTGCACATGAGGGCAAGTCTAAAACCAACGAACATTTGCAGCCCAGTGCTTTTTGTAATATTGCAGCATATTCCAGTAGTACCTGTGCAAGTCAAAATTACAGGAACATACAAGCGTCACAGCCACCTAATGACTCTTGACTTGTTTGACCTTGTATACTGTGTGTTTTCTGCCACAGTACAGAATGTGCCACAGAGGATTGTCCAACAGTAGGTGCTTATGCTCTGAGAGTGAAGGATATGTGTGCCTGTGGGAGGGAAGAAATCTGCAATGGGAGGCAGAAGTGTCCAAATGTGACCCCCTCAGCAGAACCATCCAACTCTAAAGGCTATCTAATTGACTGGCTGGTGCTCTCCTGCCTCCTTCTATCCTCCCCCAGTCCCTGTGGATAGCCATCAGATGGATTGTGTGAACTTGCCCCTAATCAAGACCCATTCACCACTAATGAGAATACGCTTAATGACCAAATAATGTGTGTGTGTGTGTGTGTGTGTGTGTGTTTGTGTGTTTGTGTGTGTGTTTGTAAGCATCATAGGTCAGTGTGTCAGTAAGGCAGGGGGATGCATAAAGATGGACAAGAAGCATGGAAAAAATAACTTGACTGGACTAAATTAACTTAAAATGAAAAAATGCAGCTTTTGGAAAGCGTGAAGAATTTCTGCTTCTTTTGTTAGCATGAGCTGCTTTAGCTAATGTGGTTTAGCAGACATAAAAGACAAGTAGCTGCAAAATGAGTGCAAACGAATGGGTCAGGAATGATAAAATTGACTTAAAAATGTTTCACGAATTTACATGCATGTATGAACTCACACTGGATGGATGTCAAATGGAAAGAAAATAAATCATTTAAATGGGGGCATTTTTCAAAATATAATACTGAGCAAATATACAAGTCGCAGTTCTAGTTCCAGTTGTTACCTGTTGTCAAACCTTTTGATGACTACAAGGCGCAATATTCTATGTAAGGTTTAGGACGCTTTTATTTTATTCTCTTAAGTCCTTATTGGAGGCCCAAAAAAACACATTGCCCAGAGGTGCCCAAGAGTGAACACTGGACTTTGAAAGTTTGCAAGAAAAAAAATTCTGCTACTGCTGGATTTTTTGCTAGCATGTCAGCCAACATCACCATTACATCTTAAAAATTGATTTAAGAGATCTCTCACACTAGAGAAACTCTCTCAGTACCAAACGCAGAAGTAGCTTGATGTAGTAATACTGTCTTTTAAGGGGCTGATATTTGGGTCAACAAACTGTGTGACATGGGAGACATATTGCATTCAGAGGAGAATGGATTGTGACTGTGATCTGTTCATCTTATCTTAGCCACGGCAGTTATCTTAATCGTTGAGGCAGCAGATCACAACATTTTTTACATCAGTCATTTTTATTGGTTGCTTTGAAAGAAAATAAAGTCAAGAGAAGTTCACTGAGGCACCATACTGGCCCTGCCCCCAAGCAAGAAGTTCATGACTAACAAGACAAGCCTTCAAGTTATTTCATAATTTTCATTTTGTATAGGAACACTTAAGAAATTAAAAATAAAATTTAAAAAAGGAAAAAAAAAAAAAATTCCCGTGCACTTTACTATCACATAAATGCACCATAACAAAGCAGGCTGCTCTGTATCCATGTTACTGTGTGATGCTTTCACTTCACTGGTGTGAAATACTGGACATCCCAAACTTTAGCACTACGGTTCGCTTCAGAACCGCAATAGATTCACAATCTATGTTGTAAAGAAATGAAACAAAGAAAATACATAGATCTGTTGTTGGAAAAAACAATAATGTGATTTTGAAAGTTTTAACTGCTAAAAACAAGAAGTCATCTCCTGAGCTGAGAGATGAAGCCGAAACTGCCAAAAACTGCAGTTCTGTGAAGAGCCACTTGAGGTTGGTTCCATGGGTCAGTCCCCATGTTAAAATGTTCAACTTTACAACAACGATAAACATGTTTATAGCCTGGTACAAAAAGTGTTTTTGATCTTTATAGCTGAATTCAACTTTCACGACAACTGTACGGGGGGTAATTTTTATATAACTCATCCGTTTCCATTTTATTAGGTATTAAAATTACCACTATTTGAAGAAGGGACCTTTTGAGTGACAGACTGCCTGTGAGGCATCGCTACAGTCTATAAGTCAGATCTATCCCTCACTCCTCCACAGCTCCAGCATCTCATCCACACATGGTCACTTCTGCCTCCAAAAAAACAACATCACAGAGGCAGAAGTGTCAAACTACGTCGTAGCTACGTCCATCATTCTATAAGGTCTATGATTTAAAAAAGCTGTTTAGTAGCTGTATTATCATGAGAACAGAGCAGTATATCTGGTATGGGAACATGCGGCACCAAAATGCAAAGAACAAACCGAAGTGAACTGGGCCTGTGTATACAAGTCAAACAGAAAGATGGACTTGGGGGGTGGGGGGTGGGGGGTATCACTATGATCTCAGTCTCCCCCTTTATCACTCCACAATTTTCATTTCATCCCCAGAGGATCTCTTCAGATCTGTTTAAAATTAGAAACGTGGAAGTCTTTGACCAGAACTTGAATAGACCCCCAGGAACCTCCTTATCCAACTCTTCAGAGTGCTCAGTGTCCCCATGAGAGCACAGAACTAGACACCCATTAAAAAGGCCCTGGACGACCATTTGCCATTCTGCGATACCCCTTTAAGAGCCCAGGATAGTGCTTTAAATGGGCTCTTTCCTGGCTGATTGCAAGTCATCTCTGGAGCAGATTAGACAGCAGGCAGCAGGGTCTTTGGTGGAGCAGCATGCTCCTTTCTGCCACAGGAGAGACGCCTGAGAGGAGTCATCCATCACTGGTTTTGTGAAGCCCTTTCGCAAGGGGATGAGCGGCTAATGACTGCTTTGCTGGGACCGGGGATGGAGCACTGGGGTATATCTGGGCCTTCTCTTGATGTACAGACTGAGATTTGGGGACTGGACATAATTTTGATAGCGTGATTGAAGCCGTGACTGAATGCAAAGTATTTTGCAACAGAGAAAACACACATATATATAGCAAAGATTGTGTGAATTAAAAAAGCTCCTGAAGTTTTGGTTACTTTGTTGTTCAGCAGCACACTGAAGGGTTAGTGAGAGAGCTGCTCCGGCTGGATTGTATTCTCTGCCTCCACACTGTGCGGGGCCGCTGAGGGGGAAGGGAAACAGGAGATTTATGTCCTTCTGTGACACACGCTGCTCTAGGTCTCATGTTAATGGAAAATGAGATGTTTAAGAGTCTGGCAGAGAAATACAGCTCTCTTTAAATCCTCTGCTTGTCAGCCAGTGTAACAGCATTATAACTATAGTCCAGCATGATAATGCTGTTAATGACAGTAATATGTCACATTTTCAGCAGACTTTCATGCTTCTTTCACTCTGCATCCCGGCACAGTCTTCAGCTGTGTTGAATACAGCTTACATGATGCTGCATGAATGGTTTATGTCAGGCCACAGGCTGCATTTACATGAAAGAATCCGATATGGCTTGAAGAAGCCAAAGAAGTGAAAGAAAAAATGTTTCTATGGCTGTGAACTGATCACTATTCACACAGCAAGTCCACTCACAATGGACGCCCAGTTTATCAACATGTCTTCCCACTCTCTGCCCGTACACTGAAAGGCCTGTCAGTGAAACGGGCTCACAATGCTTTACCTTAGGTCTGTGGGAAAATAACTTGGGTCATAATCGTGTAATCTTTTCCAAACTTGAGGGACAATTCCATACTTTGCAGCCATCACAGTTAGCCTTTGTCCATCCAATCCGACATTCCCATAATGCCCACATGTTTCAGATGCCTCCTTCTTCCTTGTTTCTTCAATTCTGTGTCTGTTTACTTTCCAAAGGCCTCTCACTGCCCTCTGTTCTCAGCCCTGCTGCCCACTCTTCTGTAGGAGAGGAATGGAGACTGTATTAGCTCCTGGACTTCCCTTTGACACTGTGACCAGTGGTGTAAGATATAGATAAATAAGGGATGCACAGTGTTCAGGTCAGGGACCACTCTTAATATTAGCCCACCCACTGGTAAAAAAAAAAAAAAAAAAAAGGGAAAACGTAATATGTAATATGTAAGGTGGTTTATCTATACAGATTGGCACTAATCTAGCAGGAAAAGAGATAAACTGCATTGTTTCAATATTCACTTTATTGTTATTGTTTACTTTTCCTTCAAAAGTATCTACTCTGGTGAGTAATTTGGCAAAGATTGTGTGACAATTCAAGAAAAAACACTGTCAAATGCTTTGTCATGCCCCTCAGCTAGTGATATTGACACCAAAGGCACCCTTTAGTGTCTTTATGAGTAACAGTGGGCAGCGATACTTAATACTGTTAATACTTAATACTTACTGATCCTAATTAACATCCCAACTCCATTGAGACAATGGCAGGACAAATTCAACTATGGCGGCCCACGATAGTCTTGGTTATTAATGGAAAACAATGATAGACTGTATATAAGGATGGATGGTATAACAACTCCCCAAAAGTAAAGCCAAAACATCTCCATCGCCCCACTAGTGGCTGGCTGCAGCACAGGTCATAAACCCTGACCCCTTCTTGTTAACAGAAGAGACAAAGGCCAAACTAAAAACTCAAATTTGATTTTTCCTGAAGATGGTTTCTATCATTTAAAATAGTTTTTATGACCTCGATGTGTAGGTTTGAATGTTGTTTCTCTGATAAACCTAGCTTTAGTTATTTGACGCGTTGACATCATGACTGACAGATGCATATACCAATCAGTGTGTTCGCAATCAATGGCGCTGCTTGATTGGCCGGCCGGGTCGGGAACTTGACACCATGTCACCATCAAGATGGCAGCTGCTGTATCGGAGATATTTTTTCTTCAATTTTTGTAGATGACCCCAATTTAGAAATTTACCTTAATGCAGTGACTTTTTTTTATTAGCATTCATAATGTTATTTGGTTTTTTAAATCTTTACTTCTGATGGAAAATGCAGATCAGAACACAGTGTAGCCTACATGAAGGATGTGCTCACAGCTGAACCATGTTATCTCATCCGTAATGGCCTCAATACCGTCATCAAACATCGCAATATACTGCCTGGAGATTGTTATCACCGCCGGACATCCCTGTTCAACACTTCACCCCCAGCTTACCCTCATCAACTAACCAATCCCTAAAACAACAAAAGGGGAGATAAAAGCAGCGCTGTGTAAACCACAGAAGCCTCTCTTCCTCTTGAGCACAAAACCCATGGCCACTGTTTTTCCGTGTCAGAGATTGCAGCAGGATTTCATCCAGGAAAGGATGAGTATTCTTTTAGCTAATCCCAGTTCTGTGGTTTTGGTGGGATGAGCCTGACGATGTGGCAAAGAAGCACCATGGGACTATCATGACAGGAGCTGAAATGAACAGCAGCTGAAATGACAACATGAGTAACTATTAATTTAGACTGATAATATTCATGCTTTGTATGATATGTGTAATCTTGTGCATAATTTTCAGAGCTTTTTTGGTTATTTGATCCATGAAGCAGGACACAGTGGAATAATGTTCTTCAGATGGCACTTAGTAAGTGATTTGTAACATTATAGCCTACAGATTATGCTGTTGTACACCACACAAAGCGACCCTATTAAATCTCATCAAACATAACAGCCCATATCATGTCTTCTCTGCCTCACACTCCTTGGAGATACACGCTGCCTTGTCTATCTGGTCTGGACCAGGTCCAAAATCCTCCAGCAAAACCTAAATTTGTGTAACAAGATCTGGACCTTGAGACGCACGCCTGCCACAACAAATTGGCCTCATGTTGAGAGAGAGAGAGAAAAGAGCAGGGGGAGGGGAGGGCTGCAAAGCTAGTGAAGATGTAAGCTAGCAGAGGGAGGTAATCTTAGAGCCTCCATGGCCTGGAGGGGCCCTGCCCCCTGATGTTCAGCATTTGGCCCCGGCCCAAATCGTGAAGACAAACATCATGTCTTCTTCAATTAGACACACTTCTCTCTGGGCAGGCAGAACATGGTGCAACACAGAGTGGGTTTTCTTTAACACGCACAAAGTGTTTATTCAACTTTTTTACTATATTTCTTATCTGAGTGAACCCTTTTTGGTAGTTGTATTGTTTGAAGTTAAATAACTAACTAATCGAACTGTACATAAATTAATTCATCTTTTTGTGTGCGTAGTTGGAAGAATAGTGTTTATGACTCTTACTGTTCCATGTTTTGGACTGTATGAAACGAAAAGACACCTTTGAGCTCGATTTAAAATGGCAAAAAACATTCTGCCAAGTTAACGGACTGTTTGAAAATCAAATATCCTTTCACAACTACTTTTGCTGTGCAGTATTTTTGTCCTCTGTTTTTTCTGTCTTCCTGTTTCTGCCTGGCAGCAGGTGTAGGTGTGAGATGAATGTGTCCCAGTGGTGTGTAGCACGGCTGGTTGCAAATTTAATGCATATCCTTGTAAATCAGAACTTTGTCTTGTCTAACGTCCAATTCACATCCACTGCCTCTGTATAATGTTTTCATTTCCCTGGCCATGTTTTTCTTGCAATGAAGGCGCAAATGAAATCACTTGTCCACCTGCCAAAAGAATTACAGCTGCATAAAGAGCCATACAGCATTGACCTTTTATATGTCTTGGACTTCTTTGTTTTTGTTTTCAGACTTGTTTAATAATTATGTAGTGCTAATTAGCCCCAGCTTCCACTGTTTTCAAAAAATGGAAGGGGAAATGGTTAGTAGGAATGGGCAGAAATTGAGACTCCAGAGACTGAAAATGGTCTTTGGTCTTCCTCCACAGCCGACCAAGCCAAGACTCTTATAGATGTCCGAACGTCAACCGGTGAGATCCTACGGTCACCTCATAGATGCATACACACTGAGAGAGGCAAACACACATTCATCTGTTCATCCGTTCCAACATAACCTCACACAACGGTTTGTATGTGTCTTACAAAAATATACATACAGTGGTTTTTATGATGATAATAAAGTGCCCCATGAATGATGTTATGTACTTAACATAAAGTCAAGTAGGTTAGTTTTAGGCAAATAAAGTAACTTTAAGTAGGTTTATGAAAAGAGACATGCTGACGACATAACTTAAAATAATTCAAAATCTCACAAGGTTGGTTGGGATTAGGGTGTTAAGGTTAGTGGTTTGGGTTATGGGGACGTGTGACGGTTTTGAACATTGGTTTCCTGTGGGAATGTCCTGTGTAGTTTGACACATCTATCACCCCAGCATGCCTCCTTACACAGACCTCGGTCTTTATACTACTTTCTTATTTACTCCTGTCAGCAAATTGGTCACATAATTGCAATTACATGAGCTGTATACAAATTTTGGTGCATAACTTTTCATCAGTATACAAACAGTGCATTAGAACAGTGTGATCTGCCTGCTCCTTCAGTTGTCTATTTATCCATTTGTAATTTGGCCTCCAACTACTAAACCTTTACTGTTATACATATCCAAATAAGGCAACCAATTAAACGTTTTATGGCTTTTTTTTTTTTCATTTTTATTTTTTCATATTATTCAACCATCCATGCTGGCAATGACGGATTTTAGAGCATTTGTTGCCTCAACAAAGGTAGAACACCACCAAGTTGTTCTTTGCAGAGTTTAAGAAAGTGCATGATATATTCAATGTTCATGCTACATTTGTAATACTACTTCAAAATTACAGATTTTAAACATCCCCAGACTCTAACTACTACTTCTACTACTACTATATTTCTATGTGTAATGTGCGCACAGTCCTCATTGTTTTCCTGAACACTAAAGCTGGGTCGGGGTCTTTCCAGCTGCTGAAATCAAAAAACATCAGCTCAGTGGATGCAGTGGTTACTGTAAGATTAACCCTTCCGATTACCACTGGAAATATAATTCTCTTGACCTGTCCTCATTGGAGAGTTATTGTATGCACCCTCCCCTTAGTGCTTTGAGAACACAATGGGTTAACACGGAAACTTCCTGTCTTGGCAGCAATCCCAGACCAGGACATGCTGCTGCACGTGGAGGTGCAGACTGCGAAACATCTGTGTGGTAGCATTGTCACACATGCTTAACACATATATACACATCTTGCAATACTGTATGTGCAAAAACAGAACTACAAATCCTCTTTCTTGCTTATATTTTTCTAATAGTTTGAGATTACAGCATGAGTCATCAATTTCTTTCAAAGAAAACTTTCATTCTGCAAACTGTCAAGTCATGTGAAACTAGAGACTCGAGAAGCCACTCTTAATGCCAAGAAATAAGAAACTAAGATGCTGTCATGTTGTCTTTATTAGAAAAGGAATTAAAGGGACCAAGTTAAATACCTGTTTGTTTTGAATCTTCTCCTTCACATTAATGTGTGTCCATTGTGTGTATTTTAAAATGCTACTTGCTCTTTTGTTAAGTCTTATAAAGCTGCTGTTACAGAACGACTGACTTCAGTATTTTTTCTTTCAGGATAAAAAGTTAGTTTAGAATACATCCAAAGAGTCTGGCAAAATATTTGAAAAATGTCACTGAAGTGTATTCCTCCTCTTTTGGTAGAGGCTAACCGCCTACAGCTCCAGCTGCTGCAACGAGCTAACATTCTCTTTGCTATTCAGTGGATCCCACTGTCATCAGATCCAGTCTCTAAAATATTGGGATTAGTAACTGTAATATTATTCAAGAATTTCAAATTGTAATCTCTTATACTACTGAACAAAAAGTAATTTCAATTCTTTGCTACAGCCCAACATCACCCCCAGGACCTTTGCCATCTCCCTGCGATGCCAGTTTATTATCCACTATTGATTAGAATATGCAATTCTGAGTTAAGATGGATTTATGGTGATCTTTTGGCAGAAGTGATATATAATATTCCTAACTACTGTATATTTTCATCAGTTTTTATCACATGAAGATAAGAATCATTGTGTTTTCATCAGATTAAGATGAGCAGTTTATATCTACATAGGGAGCAGGTCCTCTTTCACAGAGTTTCTACAGTACCTCGGAAAAGACAAACCAAACGCTGGCTCTACATAGGGACATTTGAGTTTTCATTTCCGTCACTGTAGTCCTCCTACACCCTTTGCACATGGGCGAATTTTCAGGATAGCAACCTCACTGCTCAATAGGTGACTTAATTCTACACACCAGACCTTTAAATTGATACCTTTTATAAAAAAAAAAAAAAAATTCTCCCGACTCCCCTTGCTCTCTCCCTCATTCGCTTGTGTTGCGCGGTGTTTAACAGTGGCCTTTTGTTTATTTAAGACCCTCCGTGCCAGACATGCGGTATGCCACACCAGAGGTGCGGTGCCCTCAAGCAGTCAAGTAAATGAAAATCTCAGCACTTGAAAGCGACAGAGAGCAACAGCTGCTGTGCATACGCTTTGCTGGAGTGAAACTGAGAAAACTGAGAGGGGGTAGTTTCCTTGCCCACAACACAGTTCATTTGAGAATATCAATATGAAGGAACTTGATTTAACTGCATTATTGTTGCCACCTGTAAAATCTCTCACCCCTATGATATATCTATGTATTTGTATCTTGAACTCGTTCCCTGCCGAAGGCTGTTGGAGTAGATTTGTGCCCACAGGGGGCAGAGCACAGGTGGAATTACTACTCTGACCGTGCCGCTCAACTCGCTCACCTCCTGCTACAGGTGTGTTGTCTGATCTGGTTGTCTGAGGGAGTCAGTTCTCTCTTTGTTCTCTTCCCCCATTATTTTGTTTCTGTTCCAGGAAAGGTACGCCCTGCACTGCCAGTAAAGCATCATGTACAGATGTCACACCCCCAACCAGCTCATGTCATTCACTAAACTGAGGTTGTGGGTTCACAGAGCTACAAAAAAAACAAAAAAAGTCTTTCTGTCAGATCAGCACAACTTAAGAAGATGCAGCAGACATGCCAAACCACACAAACATAACTAAAGCTATTTAGAAATATTAGATGTTTTTGATGTTGAAGTATATAGAAATTCATCTTTTGATTTTTCCTCTTTGCAACTCCACTGCGTTGAGGAGCGAGCTCCACGGCAGTAGCCCTAAGTTCACTGTCTTGCTCATGGGCACTTCAGAAGAGTTAATGCCACACAACACAGCCATCTAAATTTTTTTTGGAGGACTGCTGCCCACAAAATGATACACAGTTACACCAGCACAGGAAATATTGTAGTGTCTTAACACACTGACAACAGTGGGGTTCCCCGACATCACAGGATGTTATATGCGAACATGCGGCATCACATCCTGCCTTCCTCTCACTGCTTTACCACATCACACTGAAGAAATGCACACAAACACACACACACACTCACAAAACACCCAGATACACATACACTTGAGCACATTCCCACAGAAAGGATGAGTTGAGTAGTTTCCTGTGGTGTTTCAGTTTTGTTTTTCTGCTGCTGCTACTGTACTTCACCTACTTTCGAGGCATTTTCTTTGCTGCCTGTTTGCAGCTTAACCTCTTTAACCTCCATCTCATCTGGAATATAGTATGAATAATGTAGACCATGACCTCTATTTAGTATCTATCTGAAAAAGCCGAAAGATTGCTCAGCAGGGATGTTCCTAATTGGCCTACATTGTAATAAAAAGATGACGGAGCTTGTGAATAACATTACAATGCCTCTTTAAAGGGATATTACAGAATTTAGAAATAGGAAACCTTAATCCAGATAGACACAGAGATCTGTTTCATTTTGTCTGTATCTGACTCAATGCCCAGTGTGCAATAATGACAGAAGTAAAGCACGCAGCAGTGATCAGTGGGATAAGCTCTCAGACCTTCCATACACCCCTCTCCACTCTAATTGACGAGTGTAATTTGATGGCACTCGTAACAGAGTTAGAAAGCAATTAGCGTCATGGCCGATCGGCACAAACAGTGCAGAGAGCCCACCTGTGGGTCACTTTTTAATTTGGTGAAGTGCACAGTGCTTAGTGCAGTCCTCTGCCTTTGATATACTCAGTAGATGGTAAATCCTGTTAGCGCTAACTCCACAAACTACCCCACCGACCAATATCCATCTAATCCACTGGTTAGGAGCTCACCAAGCCACACAACAAATTATTAGGGTGTCATCTGGCCTAGGATTAAAATCCAGACTCCTTCGCATAAAAATAGGAGAAAAAGTAGAGATGAAAGGGAGGGGAGGGAATGGGAGGGAAGAGGGATGAGGCAATGACGGGGGAGGGTGTTTAATTAAAGCGACTGATCCGTGCTGTTTGTTGAAGGACTAATTGTCTTTCCCCCTGAGGAGGCTGTTTCCTCAAGGAGCCTCTCCAAATTACACTCCAGACGGTAAATCCTTGTTGGTGGTGAAGACTACAGCACTAACTGGAAAGGAAGGAGTAATTCAAGGAAATAAGTTTATTTCACAACAATAACAACACACGAGGAGATTTCTTTGTTCCATTTGCTCTTTGGAGATACGATGTCTGATACTGCGTCTGTGTTTGTTCTAATTAGGCCAGCGTTGTGTTGATCTTGTCAGACATTGTGCTGTCCCTCTTTTTCCCCGAGGAGTGTGTTTAACATGCAGTCCCCAGGCAGGGTACTTGACCCAGAATGACCTTTGACCTCTCATTACACCAGCTTAGGGTTTCCTTTCCATGCTTCTCTGGCCCAAATTTCAGACTTTGCTGCCTTTGACTGTAACCCTGCCCTTGAGCAAAACTCCACATGGCTCCACATGTACATGTCAGTCGGTACTCAGTGCGTCAATGTGCTCATGAGTTCATAGCATTTCAGTGTGGATGGTTTAAAGGTCATTACACCAGGTTATGATAGCCTTGGTGTTTTATATCAGGATCAACTGCACATATCTTATGGGAGCTTGATCATTGCATGGACACAATATAATCCATCTTGTCAGCACAACTTTTAAATATCAGAAGTAGTACAACCCAGTCTCGCTCCAAACTCAGTGGCACTCATCGCCAGTGACCAAGGCATATTTTAAGTAAATCTAAAACGCAGTTAACCTGCTTTGGAAGTTTATTTTGACCGAGGACTGTTTTCATTTACCAAGCAGGACCTGCACATTATCTGTGATAAAAAAGTTTATTTTTAAAAGACACTGCGTGTAACAAGCATAACTTCACACGCCATCACTGAGCATCCAAAACTGATCGGACTACTGGGTCCAAGTTATGTTTAGTCCAACTGGTTTGGGTAAGGTCTTGATATTTTGCCACCAGTCTTGGTTTTGTATGCCAGCAAGTCTTATTTTAAGCTCTGATTGTGCCATAATCATCAAAGAAATAAAGATGTTTTTGAGGTGAGACAAAGAGTGTTGATCTGTGATGGGCAGGTTAATGTGCATCTATTTCTACTGTGACTGCAGCTGCCGATTTATTGGTAATCAGGCTGCTGCTTGTGTTGGTGTTAACTGTTGTTTGGGGTTGTTTTGATAAAGTGCATCTTGGATCAGGTTTAGTTATTCAGTTCAGTTCAATTCAATGCCATTCAATTCAGTTCAGTTTAGTTCAGTTCAATTCAGAACTTTATTATTTATATATATAGATATATATATATATTATATATTTATTTATATAAGACTCAGCTCATAGAGAGGTCCATAGGTAGGACACACAATAAAAAGGAAATTAAAATATTTATAAGGTTCTAAGTTAATAAGTTAATTGTCATGAAAGGAATAATGGAAATGAAAAAAGAAATTATGAATAATGAAAAGGGGAAGATTTCTTTGGCTGAAGAAACTCAGACTTGTCAACTTATCTATAGGAAGATTAACATGGGGTATGCAAAGTTTTTCACATTCACACAGACAAGTTTATAATCTAAATGAAGAAGACCCCCCCCCCCAGTGTGACTTAAACCCACACTATCAAAGAATCAATACATTGATGTATGACTGAACTTTGGTTGTTTGCTTTGCTAATTCAGTTCTCAGCAGGCTTGACTTTCATTGAATGTAGGTATTGTAATAAAAAAAAACCCCTCAAATTCTTGTAGAATCCACAGGACAAAACACAGAATGCATATATTCTCCTCTTTGTATTCCAGTAGTTTGGGGCTGACAGACGATCATAATTCAGTTCACAATCAAACTATAGTATTCTGTCTAACAGGTTATGTGTTCAGTCCCAGCACAGCCTCCAATTGGACCACAGCAAACTGTCACTGGGCAGTTTAAACCAGTCAGATTCCCAAAACTCCACCTACATAGACAAAGACAAACCACTGGCCCCCGCTTAACCAAACAAAATAGGAGAGAAAGGAACGAGCTGAGAAATCCCACAGCGCTGGACAATGACACAGTGTAGATTGGACATGTGTGAATGTGTGTGTGCTGAAAGAGAAAAAGCTAACAGAGAGGAGGCATGGCTGCATGAGCTCTCTGTGTTGATGTTGCTGCAACGTCATCCAAGTCTGAGTCACAGTCCCATCCTCTGGCCTCAGCTCTGACTCTCCAACAGTGATAAAATGTCAGCTTTCACTCTCTGACATCTAACTCTCATTGACTGTGCCCTTTTTCAGCATAGTTAAAATTTGTTGCGGGGAGTTTAGAAGGAGTTTTTTGTCGGGAATACTTTGGAATATAATATCAAGACAGTAAAAAACCTACTGAGTCCTTTTGTGCACAATGTTGCCTGCAGGTAAGCATGTGAAATCAATATTGTACTCTGCTGAACATTTAATCACAAACACTCTTATTAAATAAAATGCAGCAGTCTCTAATGGATCCATTCTCCTGCCATTCTGTTGCTGAGGTTTGTCTGCAAGTCTGTGTGTGGACATGTGAGTCTACCTGGCACCCTTGCGATATTTCCAGCCTGGACTAATATGTTTAACAGCCAGCTGCAGCCTGAATGGGGCGCAACAGGAAACACATAGCTGTCATCAAAACACACTCCACTGGCCAGGGGTCCTGGCGATAAAAAAGGGCTTTAATTTATGCAGTGATTATGATTTCATGATCCCAGAGAGGGCTGGTGATTCACTGTCATAGATAGAGCTGATTTATTGTTTTCATTTTATGTTTTTTTTTTTTTTAAGGGAGGAAGAAGGTTGAAAAGAAAAAAAAATCCAGCGGCTATGTCTCCATCTGCGCTGTAAGAACGTAAGCAGCGCTGCCTCTTTGCCTCGACTCTGCATGGAGTGGGAGCAGCAGTCACAGATGGTGAACAAATGTTCTTTTGAGGGAGCGTTGCACAAGACTTGGTTCGTGCACAGCCCAGCAGTGAGCTAGCTTTGCTGCAGATGGTTTAAAAAGCAGCCTCCAACAAACACGCGTGTGGCAAACATCACCTCTTTCATCAACTTGTGATGCAACACAACTTGGTGAATGTTTGCTTTATTGCATTTTTCATTTTGTTTGTCGCCGAACACTTGCCAAATCATTTTACTCATTGATCGGTATTGATGAGGGCAGCCTACACGTGGCCTTGTTAATAGCCTGAACTCTGTTACATACTCTTGAGGGCTTCACATGTTATCCATATCTGTATATCTATATCTAGTCCCATCCTATATATTTAGAATAATTTGGAAACATTTCTATACCCTGTGTAATTAGTGGTTATTAGAAATGCTTGCAGCAGCACTGTGTCTAGTCAACATGCACAGTTTTCAGAGAAAAGGTATAAAACTTTTCTATAGACTTCAGGACTTATGCTATTTCCATTACATCTGGGATATTTCATCTCACACTGAATTACAAACCAGATTTTGCTCACAAATTGTGGCACAGGCCATTAACACATAATTATGTGGTGTGAATAATGGCTGTGAGTATGAAATACAAGCATTTGGACAGCACTTTTTTCAGTTTTATGCGTCTTAAAGCAACTGAGAAAATTAACGGAATATGTCTGGGGATTGTCGGGAAAGCCAGAGCAAGTCCAAGTGCATACGAGCTGGCAAATGTGTTTTGTTTGGACAAAACTACAGTTAAAATAACCATGTCTCTTGTACACCACTTCAAACAACTCCAAAGGACCTCTGGACAAATAATATTATGACCGATGTGCCTTTTGTTATCTATATAGGGACTTACAAAACCAAAGTAAACAAAAGCAACCATGCCATGTGATGGCGCTGAAGGTAAATCACCACTGAATAACTTTGAAAGCATAAAGAAATTTGAAATTTCCATCAATTGCAATGGAGTTTTCCCCGACAACAAACTTGGAGGACCTGACCTGCTGTCATGACCATAACATTAATGTGAGAACATGCGATGACTGAGAATTCTACTAATGAACGAGTTAAAATTAATAACAAGATTGGACCAAGAGCAGTGGGGGAGAGGGGACAGAGGAATGAAGAAAGTCCAAAGAGGGTTGCCCTTGTGTGCAAACAGTGATGCCCATTGTCTTTGTGAGTAGGTGTTTTGGTCTGGATTGGTGGGCCCGGTGCTGTAATTGCTGTTTGGAATGTCAGCTTGGTTAGAGGATGTGCTCGGACTACTGGGTGTCATTGTCCGTGTGCACTCCAACGCCAGAACTCTGGAGTCACGGACCACAATTAAGATTATGAGCTTTTATTAGTAAATATAGTTCCTCTGTCTCCATGGGAAGTGCATCCAGCACAGAGAGTCATTTGACTTTTTTAACTGGTCTGAATGTACAACAAACATGTGATGTCTATCTTGAGAATTAAGCTAATTCACGTAGGGTACATGCATAGTATACTTGAGCGTTTGCACATTTGTATATATGTGAGTGTGAGTGGCAAGGATCACGGTATGGATGCATGTGTGCTGACAAGAAGTTGAATATCTGTCATACCTTGAACTGAAGGAAAACCTTTCACACGTAATGTAGCCTCTGAGATTTTTTTATTGCAGCTACAGCTGCCTTTAACTACACATAATATAGGAATAATGTTGCCTTTTAACCTCTTCTGAGAGTTAAACAGTGCTTGACCTCGGAGTGAAATGTCCTTGATTTGGTCATTCGCTCATCAAACTACTGTTTGCTACTTATATTTACAAAAGTGAATCAAAGCTTTGTATACAGAAACATTACAACTGTGTTACTGTGTGAAAAGTGATGACAGTGTCTGACTCAAAATTTACCTTGTCTCGTCCCTTATTCTGCATGGAGTAGGTAGGGCACTGTGACTCAATGGTTGGCAAGAGTCCAACTGGTTGGGAAAATAGTACACACATCCCCCTTGCTTTAGATAAAAACAAGTGCTGAGTACTTCTTCACCCTTGTGCACACAGAAAAACAAACACTTTTTGTGGCTAAAATTGCTTTTGCTTTTTTTTGCACAACTGTATAGAATTTTTTTGTCTTTGAAGACACCAAACAACAGTTGGTGAGAAGCCTGTGATATACAACATATTGTCACCAGCAGAAACAATCATATTCCAAAACAAAAACACTAGTTTCTTTGTTTGTAAGTTTTAAGTGGTTGCTTTAGATTAATCCTAAATTTACTGTATTTAGAATAACTTTCAGTGCGTGACAGGACAGAGAGCAGTGCTGAATAGATGGAGCTTTATCATTATTTTTGAGACCATACAATTACAGAACCTTCCAAGTGCATAGTGCAGGTTGCAAAATAACAAAATAAGAGTAAAAGAAAACCAATTAATCAATTAAAAAGGGCATTGTTCTTTTGTTTGTTGCATTATGTGTCTGGGGTTTAGTTCCACCCATAGGCACCAATTTGTCTGGGAATGTGCAGGATGCTACAGGATGCTGTAGACAAATGAGGAGCTTCAGCCTAGCAAGCTCTTCATATTAACTTTTGATGAAAACAATATTTCCATGTGATAAACAAGTTTCATGTAGTTGAACTGACACCCCACACTCCTGTTTGTGTAGACACAAAAAAAACAAACAAAGCAACAGCATTTAAGTCTTTAAATTATACCAAACAGGGATTTCCAATCACAATAAATTAGCCTTTTTTTAATATCCTAACCCCTAATTGTTGAAAACACAGCCCAACTGTGTTTTTGTAATTGCCTCCAGCAAGGAGGTCATGTTTTTGGTGCCGTTTGTCTGTTCATTTGGTTGTCAGCAGGATTTCAGAAAAAAAACTAAAGGCCTGATTTTTGTGAAACATCAGCCAAGTAGTGGATCTGAATCATGCAACGCAATTTATTTTTTTTTCATTTTTGTTAAACAAATAAAAAAACTTGCAATATACAGTATTAAGCAGTATTAATTAATAGTGAGAGAGGGCATTTGACTCTGTCGGAGGTCTAAACTCTCCGAGTGTCCTGGTAGTTGCCTCTGTGATCAAAAAACAAAAAAAAACAAAAAAAAAAAAGGTTGTTAACTGGATTTACAAAACATTTAAACACAAGTTCCCAGCAATGCTTGCATTTGCATGGAAATGTTGGCGTTCAAGCTCAGATCTTTTCATTAAATTTTGGTAAAATTTGTGATAAATTTTCAAGTGTATCTAACTATTTGTTTGTCAGATCTTTCTTGAGGCTGGAAAACAAGGAAATGTAGATTAGTGGGTAGATGCTTTTCAATTCAGTGGCATCCTCTTGGCATTAATGTATGATACGTGTAGTAGAGGCCAGGCACTGCAGAGCCTGTGCTTGCTTAAAAGATGCTAGGAAAAGTTTGCATGCGTACCATGAAAGTAAGCAGTATCAATATGTTCTGATATTACACTGACTCAGAATCATCATCATGTTTTACATTAGCAATTGAAGAAATATGAACCCAATCACATTAGTTGCCAAATGCACACAATAAGCAGGCTTAGAACAAAAAGTAATTCAACAAAATTCATGCATATCCAACATAATCATGGGCAGTCATATATGTATAATCTGTGTATTTGGGGGAGGGGCTGAGATTACATCACCAATATGTGGATGGGAGGAAAGAATAAATAAGGGGGCGGTACCATAAGATTGATGGTCAGGGCGGTGGATGGGTTTCAAAAGACTGAACTTTCCTCTGAGACATTCCCCAGAGGACTGGTGTTCAGATCTGTGTGAACTTTGAGTCATTTTAAGGTACGCCATCACCCTGCTTCGTTTCCTAAACCTAACCACAGTAACTTTAAGTTTAGCATGTTACCACATTTGTGGGGTGCTAATTCCTATAACATCATACAAACTGCTGTATGAAGATACGTTGCACTATGGAATGATGATCTCTCCCTTTTCTCTCTCTCTCTCACTCAGTCACTCTCTCCCCCTATCTCTCTCTCTCTGTGTCTCTGTCTCTGTCAGACGAGCTTGGAGACTCATTGTTCTGAGGGGAAATGCTCTCACCATACAGGCTGCAGGCTTGTATACTCTAGATTTAACCTTATAATAGCCTTACCAGCATTTAACCAACCAGCTTCCGCTTGCTTTATGTTGAAGCCCTGTTACAAACACAAAATAGACTCGGACAAATGACGAGTAGCTCTGCTTTCTCAGAAAAGCTCAAAAGAGACAGAAGATAAGACAGAAAGTGAGGAAGCAACAGAGCAGTTCTTTTTTTAAAATTTAAATATTCTATCTGTATCTTTGTTTTGACGGTTTGCTTCAAGCCTACAAGATACTAAAAGGTAGATTTGTTTGGCATCTTCTGTCTCGAGGCCCTTAGGCTTCCAGACACTGAGAGGGCCACGGGGGAAGCAGCTGCAGCTACTGCTACTCGTAAAGACTGACATATATTTACTTGCATACACATGTGGAGGCACTCACTGTCTCTCTCTTCCTCTCAAACACATGCACAAATACACACTAAGAGAGCAGAAGGAGAAGGAGATTCCCCTGTAATGGATGGTGCAGGTGTGAGGATGTTGTCATGTGGGACTTTCCAAAAGCAATGAAATATGCAGGCTATAATGGTAGGGCCAATAGTAGCCTCCGCTTAACAACATGTGTCCAGAGGAAGGGGCTTTTACTGGACAGGCAGCACACCTGCCCTGTAAATATTGTCTCACCCCTTACTTACCCATTCCCCTGTTACATCTGACTCCACCCAACTCATCCATCTCTACACTAACATCTTTGTTTCAGCTTAACAGATATTTGGACTTCTTTACACTACTGTAGGGTGATAAGGCTTAAAAATAATATTGTGATGTTTTTTGCCTATATTGCAATATACTATCTACATCTTGATATTTTCTGCTTCTGTAGAGAACTAAAATACAAAAATATTCAATGAACTACAGTTAAAATAAAGTAGCTGCTGTCATATGATTAAGTTATATAAATTACTGTTACATTAAAGGTCAATAAAGCACTGTTATAATACATTTGAATAGAATACTGTTGTAATAAAGTTGAACAAAGTACTGTTATCATAAAGTCAAGTAAAGTGCTGTTGTGATGAAGTTAAATAAATTACTGTTATAATAACGTTAAATAAACTACTGTTGTAACAAATCTGAATAAAGTACTGCTACAATCAATTTGAATAAAATATTGTTATAATAGGTAAACAAAGTACTGTTATCATAAAGTTAAATAAAGTAATGTTGAATGAAATTAAATAAAGTAATGTTATATTAACGTTAAATAAATACGGTTATGATAGTTAAATATTGTCTTAAAGTTACTGTTATAATGAAATAAATCAAAGTGGAAACACTGGTGCTTTTATTTTGAAGCATCCAACTTCATGTTTTTGCTGTGAACTTGAAGCTTCCAGTCAACAGCTAGATGTTAGCAGTAAGCAGAAAGTTAGGCTGTTACCGTGGTGCCTTAAAATGTGAATATTTCATCAGTGTGAGAGGGAAACAAACCAAGAGCTCGCCCCATTTCATATATCAATAGTATTTCAAGTTGCACTGGTGGTCCATGGCCCCACAATGTGACTAAATAGTTGCGGCCTGGGGCACTGCATTTACAAAAACACAAGCCTTGTCTGCTCCTAAATCATCGCTCAGGCTATAGTGGTATGGACGGGTGGAGGAGTTTCATGCATCGTGTTTGTGAGTCTTTCTTTTTATGTGTGTGTCTGGGAGAGGGAGAGAGCAAGTGAACCGAAACGCCAGGCGAGTCTCTTGCTTGTGACTTTATACAGTATGTTCTCAATATATTCATTTTATACATCCCACGTGGAACAAGCCACAATACAGCAAGGATGTTCGATATATCGCCCACCCCTACACTACTGCAGTGCGAATTACAATTGGTACTTAGCATCAATATTTGGATTGAATCATTAAAATACAACTAAGAAATGAACTAAGGCATGTCACTAAGCATTGTCTCTGTTTTGTTTTTGCACTTTGAGGATAATTTAGCAGTGATGGATTTATTTCTCCACTAGATGCTTCTCTGATCTCTTTTATCCATTCTGTATAGGCTGGGAGTGGGCCTGACTATCAGCATCTGTGCTCAGCCTCGTCAGTATCTCCCCGGTCTTTCTCATTTCATTAGGAATCACTCAGCACTTCAGAGAAACATTCAATTACGCTCCAATGGTAATTAAATGTTCCTCAAATGAGTTCATTTAAATCATCTTCATTTGGGCTTCGGTCGGGTTTTTAATGCCGAGTGCTTGACGCAGGGCTCGAATGAACATTAAGCGCCTCACCCACTGGGAGTGTTTGAAGGGCCACGCTCACAATCACAGTCAGATGACATTTTAACCAGCTTAGCAGCGTAACAATTGAGAAGATGTCATTATTAGGAACAGGCACAGACTGCAGGATTCAAACACACAAAGGCCTTGATAATATTGGTAATGATATTGGTACAGTGATGCTCATCTGCAGGTCAGAAATAGCTCTGATTAAGATAATGCCATAACGCTGCAATTTGAATATGACGATTAGTCTTTTTGCCATGAGACCAAATGTGACATTACCCGTGATTACTTAGCCCACTATGTTAGATTATGTCTGATTTGACACGGGTAATAGGAATGATCTCAAATTCATCCACTCACGTTTCACCATGTTAAAGGTTTTCCTCATAAAGGTTTAGATTGTATGACGATAAAAGACTTAAATGTCATTGCAAATCCTACAATTAGAAATGGCTGCAATTCAGGACCACGATTTTAAAGTTGCAGGATATCATGGGAAAGTTAAATATGATCAGCCCGAGCTCACACTAAAACTTTGTGTTCTCTCCCTCTCTTAGGCTTTCTTTCTCTAATCAGGCACTGCACTGTAAATGCTACATGTCTAGTTTTATAGTGGCTAATGCCCCACTCTAAAAGCTGTAAACTCTTTTTGTGTGATGTTGACTTCTGAGTGGAACATAAGTAAGGGGTATTTACGAAAAATAAACTTTTAATCGCCTCTATTGTGTGTTAAAAGGTCCGCCTCCTCCCACAACGGCCCAACCCTGTACAGTCCAGCATAATAAATGTAATAATTATGTGTTGGTGAAATAACTGTAAATCATTTAATGACCCTACAAGGCGAGAGTTATTTTTAAAAGGGGATTCATCAATATTCTCCAGGGGTACATGAAGAAAGGTCAGAAAATCTCTCATTAGGCTACGAGCATGCGCATGTGTGTCCCCCTATGTGCATTTGTGTAGCCATGCATCCATTTGGGAGTTGGTTTGTGTCATTGTGTTCGCGTGTGGGTTCCTGTTTACTTGTTAGTATGATGGTGATGGTGATGTACTGTGATTGGAGATAACAGAAGACGAGAGCATCAACAACAACAGCATCCTTATCATCTATACATACGGAGCGGTCATCTGTCTGACAAACTAATTACTTACTTTTCAAGTAATTATGATAATATCTACGTTTGCGCTGACAGATTGTGTTGAGTATTCCTTCTCGAAATCCTGCAGCTTTTATCAAACTGTGTTTTAAGCAGACAGCCACTGCTTCGATATATCTTCTCTGCATCAATGGCCTGTATTGGCAGATTTGACAAACACTGAGTTGAACACAATGAAAAGAAGGTTTCATTAAGTTCAGCGTAATGACCCTGCATGAGATGAGGAATGAGTTGGAAAACATAGATAAGATAATATCTGTGAGTTAAACAACAACAGAAACAAAACATTTGCTTTGTGCAATTGTCTGTTTACTTACTATACATGTGAGCGTGTGATTAGTGTGTCCTCCACCACTACCATTCACCATACACACACAAACTCACCACACATTTCCCTCTCCTACACATTTTCATTTGCTCAACAATAGACCACAGGGCAAAGAGTTTTACAAGCCATTTTAGCTCGGGAGGCTAAAAAGTCTCGCTCTCTGATATTTCTGTTGGATCTCTGCTGTAATTAGCTTGCTAACTCTCTGTAATTGTGAAAATTATACTTTATTGTCGGTGTCAGTTCCAGGCTAAAGTAGCTCAAGGGCACAAGAGCAGCTGGGGGGTGGAGGCCTCAGTCTTGCCAAAATTTGAGTAGGAGGCCACAACTTCTGCATGTATTGCTGCAATTCCTATTGGCCCTGTATAGATGTCTTTAAGGAGGAGGACATAATATTATAAATGCATTTACATACAACTCTGTAAAGTCAAATGTTGTTGAATTTATGATAAAGTTTGTGGCCATATTTTGTAGTATTTATGTTGATCTGCATTATTGTACATTATTGTAGTATTTTCACTCATTTTGTACTGTCAGGGGTGTTGTAGGAGGGGGAAAAGTGACATTAATAACCAAGGGCCCAAAATTTTTTGCAATTTTTTATAACAAAGTAATTAGTGCCCACCCCTGCCAAGGCTTGTGCTGCTGAAGCAAGAAAAAACATGGTCATTCCCCACAAAAAGAAATCGAGGTTAAAAAAAAAAAAGGAAAAAAAAGGAAGGTGTACAAGAGAGACGTGTCAGAATTTGGTGCAACGCCCCTGATTCTGCTAAATTTTAAACAGTACAAAATCAATGATGCAGTTAAAAATAATCTTTTTCATTGCTCTTACAAAACACAGATCTCAGAATTGATACCTAAATGTGTCATCGTGCAGAGTATAACTTTGTTTAGTCTGGTAGAAAACTGTGTCATTGCGCTTTATTTGTTTTAATATTAAGTCATATCAAAACTCAAACACAGACATACACATACAAATGCAGACACAAACACGCAAACCCACACACACATACTCAGGTTTACAGGCACGCCCAAGCACCACACACACACACACGCGTGTGTGCGCGCGCGCACACACACACACACACACACACACACACACACAGTTAGAGATGAAAGTCTAAGTTGCATGAAACCATTGAGGGCATCCAAAAGCAGATAACCCTGGAAAGCTATCCAACAGTTAATATAGCATTAAATTGCTATACACATTAACCTAACACATGACAGCAAACCAATACATTATGTTCATGTGAATGTAATTATAGCTAATATGCAAGCCACTCTGCCAGCTCTTGTGCAATATTGACCAGTCTCCTTCGATTACTCCACAGAGTATTCTACATCTACAGGCCACACAGTATTAATTAGCAGCCATGTTATTTCACTTGACAAAGCTTCAGTTAGAATGTGGAAGTGAAATAAATGCGAGACATTTAACTTCAAAACTCTGTGTCACCCCCTGGTCATGTGACACTGAGACAGTCTAGAAAACAAGTGTGACTCTGCTGTTCACAGCACTGTAACACATTCACTGGTTTACTGCTGGTCCCTCGCCCTCAAGCCACAAAGCTGATCCTAGCTCGGGGTCGTACGCTCAAGTTCTCCAGTCACACAAAGCCCGCTAGCTGTAGGCTACCAAATACTTTCCACCAGTGTCAGAGAGGCCATCCAGAATCCACCTCCGACTACAGATCTGCTCTCTTCCTGACCTTGTTTTGTCTGCTCTGTCCTCTGTCGCACCCTTCACAGCCTCACCCTCCTTCTGACTAATGGATTAAGGTAATTATGACATGGCTGTGCCCACATTCTGTTGGTGGGGTGAAAATTGATATTCCAGCTTTGTTGTTCTCACTAAACTGTTGATGAAATTGCATTGCCCCAGAGCAATCCCAGCTCTGCGCGTTAGCAGAGATGTAAAGCACGGGTAGTGTTTCTGTCTTCTTCATCTTGAAGTTAAAAGCGGAGCTCAGACAAAGTGTTTTTGTCACATTAAAAGCTACGTGACTCCATTCTTTTACCTACATTGCCCGTGTGTTTGCAGGTGCTATCAGCTTTCAGGTATTCACCAATGCAGACATGAATACAGTAATAGGCTCAGGTTAGGGGCGGCTCACAAGTGTTGGAATGCAAAGAGGCTGATTAGATGGCCTTATCGAGCCCTGACTGGAACTGAGCAATCCCCCCCCACAAACACACACACACACACACACACACAGTCTAACAGACATACAGCAAACAACTCACTGACCTCTGCTCTTTCCACTCAGTCGTCTCCATGAGTTCAGACAGATACCGCCACAAATATTGTAATCTAAATGACACTCCTCATGTTGTTGCTGAGTTTGGGTTAAAGGATTGAAATTGTTTACATTTATAAGAAGATTACTGCAAACTATTGATGGCTGTCTTAAATAAGATTCAGAATATCTCTACAACTTAAAAGAATTTAAGTGTCACTATAGACAAATAGTCAGTGCAATGAACGTGTGTGTGTTAGTGTCTTTCACCCATGACAGAGAGGACATTTTTTGGAAGAGTACCCTCATGTTTACTACTAACAAGGTTTCTTTTCAGTGGTTTTGACTTCTTTTAAAACTCTTTGCCTGGTCTGTTGCTTAAAAAAGATCCTCATCATTGTCTGAGTATTGTAGACCAAAGTATGAGTCCAGTTTCTTTGTCCTCCCCTTATGGCCTAAGCACTAAACCCTGCCCTGTGACATTGTCGAAAGTGCAGGACCATGTGAGGACCCCAAACTCTATATGGGGAGTGGGACAACACTTTGTGAAATCACATTACCTGGAAAAAGGCATTTCTGAGGACAGTTAAGGGTGAGACTGATATTTCGGACGGATGTAGTTCACTGTAACAAACTGGCATGTTTGTTGGTTGCTGCCAGCACTTCTGTTGAATCAAACCAAGAATTTGGAAGTCGCCATTCTGCTATCATAAGACAAATAAGCGTATGGAAATAGGGCTGGTGAATAAAATGTGTGCTATTTGGGGATTATGACACAAAGGCCCCTGAGCCTGTAGGTGTACAAGCACCCTCCTGGAGAACAGTACTAAGCCTTTGTAAAGTCTTAAAGATAAACTCTGGGGACTTAAATTCTATAATGATGGTTTCTTTCTTGTGACATCTTTAAAGTGAATGTTAAGGCTATTCCTTCACATTTTCTGTACTAGGACTTTTTTGGAGAGACTCTGTTATTGACCTAAAGGACTAGACCATTTGACAAGCAATGCAAAGTTAATAACAGCAACTTCATGAGGCTCTGGCTTAAAGGCCCACTGAGCCTTTGGGTCCAGGGCCTGGGCCCCATGGGCCCACTTGGTAATACACCCATGCAAATAATGTTAAAAGTAAATAACATGCTTCTTTTTATATTTTTTATGATGTCCAATTCTTCTGTTTTTACCATTTTACGTTACATGACATTTATTTGGCTGACACTTTTGTCCAAAGCGGTTTACAGTAAGTGCTTTCAACCACAGCAGAACGTGTCTCAACACTATGCATTGTGGGTTTTTCCCCTGAGCAAAGTCTGCGGACTTATGAAAAGTGTGCATAAAGAGGAAGAAAAATGTCAGAGAGCCCTCAAACCCTTGCCAATTTCACAGTGGGATAGCCCGGAGCCCTAACATACCCATCAGCAGTGTGTTTCACAGTTTGTCAGTGCGTAAAGGTGGACGTTACAACTCGGCCCTGATCGCTTTAAAGGAAGAACTTACAGTCCTAACAGTACACTATTTAAACTGACAAGAGGCTGGTTAGAGAGGGGTTTGAATAAAACGACTAACACGACTGACTGACCCAACAAAGCTCCAAAACCAAACCAGAGGTCATCTTGTAGTAACAAAGCCACATCACTGCAAAAAAATGTAAGTGTGTAAATAACGCATTATGTAATATCGAGAGTACTTTTTAAAAAAAAAAAAAAAAAAAAACTATTTTAAAGAGGCTTTGAAAACAATAACATCTTCCAAGGAAATTCTTATGGATGTTAAGATTTTGTGTTTATCAAATATAAATATTCAGTCAACACCAGAAGATTTGTCATCAATCAAAGGGATTTAAAATACACTGGAGGTGTATATGTATCACATTGTAAAAAGCTTCGGTTAACTCTGACTTAGTAATTCTGAACTTGACAAAGGTGAGGTGACCAAACCTGATCAGCACAAAAGATGAAAACATCATATTTGCTCCAAACACCTTTTTTCCCTCCAGCTTTTTAAATGACTAAAAAGTCTGAAAAAATGGGATTGACCCTTTTAATGATATCACAGTGCTTCACATCTCAAACACCCTGCGTTACTCTTCAGCCTCGTCACTTCCTCCCCCCTGGTTTGATAAGTTTTTTTCACGGCGGCCAGATTCCTCTCCGTGTAGATCTCTCTCAGCTCTGCATCATCAATAACTTCAAAGGCACAAAAGCAGCTAAATTAGGTCCGCCACTTTCTTCTGTCATGACTAATGAGCTCTCCCTTCGTTTGTGTATTAGTCTCGCTCGGCTGTGGCCGTACCCCAGGGAACGGGCCACTGCTGTGCCTTCCTATGAACAGGTAAGCCCAAACAGATGACAAGGCAACAGAATGGAAATAGAAACAATGGGGTTCTATTTGAGTTGTGTTTGAGCCCCATGCACAGTGTTGGATTAACTTGTGAGCAGATACATACATTTACCCCTTTACTGGAACATTCAGCGACCGGCAATGAGACTCGTGTGTTTGGTTGACTTCAGTCTAACCTGTCTTTACACAAGTAGCAGAAAAAAAGTATTTTATTCTGTATTTTTAAGTTTTGATCTAAATGTAATTGTTCAGACACAGCATCTGTCAGTATGTTTGTGCATGTACTAAAGCAGTTATGACATTATCATTTGCCACACAAAACCGAGACACAGACAGAAAAAGAGCACGTTTCCACTAAATGTAAGACAGAGGAAACTTAAAGATACTATCTCAGCTACAGTTTTGGACGACCACGCAAAACTGTCTAACTCCTTATGGTTATGAAAATGTCTGGCTGATTGGCAGGATCATCTTCCACAGCTTTTGGCAGTCAGGGACGTGACTGATTTGGCCTATCATTAAATAGTGTGCACCCAGGAATCTAAAAATACACATCGTCGCAACGATGAGATCATACACTTGGAGAGAGAGAAAGGCAGACTATGATTATAGGCTTTTGTCACAGGAAAGAAATGGTTATTTGTCAGCACCATGTCAAAAGATTCCACAAAAAAAAAAAAAAAAACATCACTCTGCCTGGCCAACGAGACTGAACTTTAGTATAGCTTACATCACTCTTTTCCCAAACAAATTGCATTATTATTGAATGAGTAAACAGTCATGTGTCACGATTAACTGCAATTTGCCGTTAAAGCATAAACAATAGGAACACTCAAAAATGAGGGCAGACGTTGTAGTCAAGACCACAACAAGACAAAGTCATGACTAAGAATAGAGTGTATCCAGACCGAGACTTTGAGGAGCTGAGAAAGTCAAGACTAAGACCAAGTCCCACACCACATTACACACTAAAGATAAAATTTGGAACATGCAAACCGTAGGCACTCCTCAAATTAATCTGCAAGATCTGCATTACCATAAAACACCCACGGAAAACAAATGACCCCGCTTCATTCACTCCTTTTATTGCCCTACTGAATGTATAAGTGTGCCATTAAAAATGTCTTCATAAAATAATCAAAAAGCATTTAAGATAAAAAAAAAAAATATGCATGGGAATTTACCTTTGTTTTTGTTTTTTGGTTGCCTTTTTTTATAAGCACAGCATATCGAGTGATATTTCTGCAGTTGTTGATTTAAAATGAATCCCAAGTCTTTGTTCAAGACCAAGATAAAACCAAGTAAAAATGCACTGAGTCCAAAATGAAACTAAGACCTTCAAAAATTGGTCTTGAGACCAAGACCAATTTCAAGTACTCCAACACTAGTTAAAGGTATGAATCCAAAAGTAATGTCATCCTCATTGATGAATCTCAGCTAATGCATATGAATCAAACTAAACTAAATTAGCATGAGGTGGTTCTTTATCAGAAACATCAGTCACACTCACTGGCCAGTCTACTGAAACTGTACTTCAGTATTACTTCACACCAGCAGTGAACTCAGCTGTCTCTTCTGTAAAGGTATGAAATAAAAATACATTAAAAAGCATCATAAAGTGCTCTGTATCTTCAAGCTAAAATAAAAGACCCTTTAGGAACTGTTTGATCCATGTGGTGAAGCCCATTATGATCCTGTGCTTATAAAGGACCCACATTGATAAGTTATGTTAGAAAGCCCAGTCTGTCTTATGTTACTTTTGTACATGAGTCAATTAAAAGTAAGAGACCTCTGAACTGAGATAACGTGCAATGTACGAGAGTGCTTTATATGACTCTACAGCAACGCCTAGGCCAGAGCTTAGATAAAGTGATTTTTATGGCTGTAAGACATAATATCAGTTTGGATGGAACACTGGGTTCACTGGCACTCACTTCCACTGACATGACTTCCTCCACCCTGGTTTGACTTCCTTACATAACGCCTCTAAAATGCACTGGGAGTATTGGTAACTTAGATACACCAAATTTGTGTTTTTCATCACTTCAAAACATTCTTTGTTTGAATGTGTGTGGGCCATTACAGTGATTGAAGGGGGAATCCCATGCCCTAGCATGTCCAAAAGGTGGCAGTGTTGAGTTTTATAATGGTGCGCAGAGGCATGACAAATCTCTTCAATCCACCTTTCATATTTTTGTTTCAGGAGTTAACATTTAAACATCGTCCATATAAGGCACTTTTTATAATGTTATTTGTGCTTTTATATATTTTTAAACAATAAATATTGTACTTAATATGTTCAAGTGTTTTGGGTTTTTTTCTGGGACAGAATGAATGATGCTGTATTAAAAACAGATATAAATGTCATATGGTATAAAATTCAGTAGCCTGCACAGGCAAACAATTAAATTTAATACTCTCTATTTAATAAAAAGTGTACATTCGCGATACATTGTATGGTTTAATACTTTCAATAATTAATCTGTCTATCTATGTCTGTCGATCTATCTATCTATCTATCTATCTATCTATCTATCTATCTATCTATCTATCTATTTTGTTACTTTTCTATCTTTTATCTAATTGCTCTGCATCAGGACTCCCACGTTAATGACTTTTCGGCATGCAACCGTCACTTCATTGCATTCAAATCACAATAAATTAAACTAGAATAAATTGTTGCTCTATATTAGAGGCGAGATTAAAATTACGGCAGCAGTAATCAAAGAGTTAAGAGTCCGTGTCCCAGCTGACAGTCAGCTGATGGCCTTTGACAGTTGCGAAAAGTTTTGTTTCTGTAGGGTACTAATATGTTAATTAGCTCTCGGAGTGTGCGACCCTATTGGCTCTTCGTCCGAGTCAATTTCCTTTTTCCAGCCTGACGTCAGGGCAGCTACAATGCTTAAACTCATCTGCTGTGTGATCCCTCTAAAAAATCGCCCCACCAGTCAGCGCCTTGTAACGTGCGAGGCTGCATTCACTCCCCTACTTTCGGCTCTCCTTCCTCTCCGCTTGCGCAATGTATTAGCGAAGAAACCGTAAAGTGTTAAATGTTTGAAATACAAAACCGCCGAATTTCACATGCTGAAAGAGGACTCCGCTACTCGTGCGCGCGGCACTGCTGTGTCTGTGCAATAGACTCTGCAAAGAAAAACTCCTCTCACACGCCTGCAAGTCCGCGGCTGCAAAAAGGACGCTGAAAAGCTCATTTTTCAGTTTCAAGACAAACGCTTTAAAAATCAAACTGGCTCACGTTCTTCCCAACCAACCCAGTTTGACAGCTGCTCTTCACCCCACTTGGAGGACTGTCAGCAGCAAGAGGATGGCATCAGAGCTGGCAATGAGCAACTCCGACCTGCCCACCAGTCCCCTGGCCATGGAATATGTTAATGACTTCGATCTGATGAAGTTTGAAGTGAAAAAGGAGCCGGTGGAGCCCGATCGCAACATCAGCCAGTGCAGTCGCCTTATCGCCGGGGGATCCTTGTCTTCCACCCCGATGAGCACGCCGTGCAGCTCGGTGCCCCCTTCCCCAAGCTTCTCGGCGCCCAGTCCGGGCTCGGGGAGCGAGCAGAAGACACACATAGAGGATTTCTACTGGATGTCCGGTTATCAACAGCAGTTGAATCCAGAGGCGCTGGGCTTCAGCCCCGAAGACGCAGTCGAGGCGCTGATCAACAGCAGTCACCAGCTCCAGTCCTTCGATGGCTACGCCAGGGGACAGCAGTTTGCAGGCGCAGCCGGAGCAGGAGGCACCATGGCCGGGGAAGAGATGGGCTCCGCCGCGGCGGTGGTGTCGGCAGTTATCGCTGCGGCAGCCGCTCAGAACGGAGGGCAACACCACCACCACCACCATCACCACCACAGCAGCAGCCACCACCAGGCACCCGGAGTCCAGTCCAACGGCGCTTCTGGGACAATTCACCCACACATGCGCTTGGACGACCGGTTTTCGGACGAGCAGCTGGTCACCATGTCAGTGCGGGAGCTCAACCGGCAGCTACGGGGGGTCAGCAAGGAAGAAGTGATCAGATTGAAACAGAAGAGGAGGACCCTAAAGAACAGAGGCTACGCTCAGTCCTGCCGGTTCAAGCGGGTCCAGCAGCGGCACGTCCTGGAAGGAGAGAAGACGCAACTCATCCAGCAGGTCGATCACCTAAAGCAGGAGATCTCCAGGCTGGTCCGGGAGAGGGACGCGTACAAAGAAAAGTATGAGAAGCTCATCAGCAACGGCTTCAGAGAAAATGGATCCAGCAGTGACAACAACCCTTCATCCCCGGAGTTTTTCATGTGAGTCTCGACATTATCGTGAAAAAAAGATGGGTTACTCACCCCGCATACAAAAGTTTTCAATATGAAACTTTTTTTTTTTCATTTGGCGCAAATGCCTACTAGACCAAGAACTAATTTGTCAACTTTTTATTTTTTATTTTATACATTTTTTTTTTAAAACGTCTGCGACTGTTTTTTTAGATTTGGAGAGCTTTGTCATCCGCGTTTTTTTTTAATTTTGGAAAGGCATATTCAGAAAACTATCATCTACTTTTTGCTATCATACTACTCAGTATATTATGCATAGCCTGTTTGTCGAGATTTTTTTTCATCGTTGTTCATTAGATTTGCAGTGTTTTGAGTAAAATATGATTTTTGAAAGTTGATCCAACTTTCAGTGCTGCAGTAGACTATACGAAGTGTGCATGCACGCACTGAGTATACTTTGAAGTTCATCAACTTGCCCTTTTTCATCATTTTACTTTGAATCCAGTGTACAGATTCCTGTCAAAACTGCATCCATCGACAAAAATGGTTATGGTCTTTTTTTATTTTTTGTTTTTTATTTTTTGTCTACCAAACTTGGAGGATTGCGAGCCTGCCGTTTTGACGCCACCTCATCTCATGCTTGTTTTTGTGTTGAGCAACAAAAGACTATATTCATTACAAACTATTCATTGTTTTTAAAGAGATGTCTTATTGAACTTCCCTGCATGCTGGACATGTATGGTTTTTTTTCTTTCTGTGCTTGAAGATGTCCTTCTTGTCGGATGACTCCAGCATGGCATTCATACTTCATTTATGGCCTCCTCACTTTTTTGGGACAGCAACAAAAAAGTGACAGGACTTCCCACCCACCCCCCTTGTAATCTATACAAGTCCATTTCAGCTGTGTTGAAGTGCACCACCATCGGCTGTCATTAGACTGCAGTGAATGCGCTATGCATTCCTGGTGGAAGTTGATCGGCGGGGATCCTGCATGGTGCGAGGGGGAAAAAGAAAAAAAGACTTCACTCTTAAGGAAACCACCGATCCCTTTCCTGGAAGTTTAGTCTCTTGCTTAAGGCCTATATTGTTATTTAAAGATATTCATCTCTGCATCTGACAACCTCTGGATAATTTTGAAAGCGTAATTTAAGTACAAAGTTTTATAAGTTGCAAAAGATAACGTGCTACAGGTTGAAGCCTATAGATTACTAGGATAATTAATACGGAGATTGCTGCACACATTTTAACAATGGTTTAGACATTGGCTCGGCTCCAGTTGATACAATGAGCAGTATTGTGCAGTGCATAAACAGCGCTTTTGCAGCATGTGCTTCAAACAGAAGTGTGAGAGCTCTATTGGTATCCGACACACATTTCACTATTGTATTTCAAAAAGTATTGTTTGAGAAGTCAAAGTTAATTGCCATGCTTTTTTTTTTTTTTGGAAACGTGTGTCCTCAACGAACTTACGCATTTTGGACCGGAGTGCACTAAAAATTCTCGCCTGTCATCATGTGGAAGTTAAAGGAAAAAAAGAAAAAAGTTAATATTCTCCACATCTCAAGAAGAGAACTTTGACATCCTGTTACGACTTAATCGTAACATTTTGATACTTTATTATCAGTTCAGGAGAGACTGTTGTTTTGTCTTAAACGAACTCAATATTTGCAAAGCAATAATATTAATTATAACCAATAATGTCTGGACATTGTTTAGATGGTCAGGGATTGACACCCTGCATGTACAAAATGAGGGAGAACCATTCGCCAATAAATCTTGAAAATATGTTAATTAATCTTTCATCTTATACATAGTAAATATATATATTTTGCTGTGCAAAATTATTTCACTCACTAACCATATGTGATGTTCATATGTGCTCGTTTTTTTCATTTCATACAATTAAATGATATGCAATAAATGTATGTAATTGTCTTCAATAAGTTTCTCACTTTTCTTTTGACTTGTCCTGAGATTTTTTTTTTTTTTTTTTTGCTTTTGTGACAGAAACAGATTCAGAAACGCGGTGGAGATTTATTGCACTACATATTAACACTGTTTAGATTTCGCCATTTTCAATACGTTTTCTCTAACGCCAATTTAAAAACGGACCACCCTGAACGAATCAGAAACGTCTTTTTTTTTTTTTTAAAACAGCAGATATTAATAAATTTACCCCAAACCAATAAAGCGCAGAAGACAGATTGAGAGCAATTCAGGTCGAGACACTTTCTGCATTTGACCCGAGTGCTGCATTTAACAAGTCCGGGGTTACAGAGAAGTTGATGCAACCACAGACAGCGATTAAGAAACGTGCTGGCCCACATTTGACGTTTGTTCTGACATGCTATTGTCTAATACAGGATCTATTTTTCTTCTTCTTTGGAATCCCCAAATCTTCTAATGAAAAAAAAAATAATTCTCACAATATAATGATGCCAAAAACTTAGACAGAATCTTGGTTATTGTCATTTTTGGTTTTAACCCTCCATTTTAAATTACCTTTACAATCAAATTATTATGTAGGATAAATTTAAAATATTTTGGTCCATGAATTAGGTCTTAATCTTCATCTGTGATTATGGAAACAGCCCATTATTTTTGTATAGTATAATTACATTGTCAATTTAATTGCAGAATATGACCTGTGATTAGTATATGTGTGTGTGTGTGAGTCTCTCTCCCTCTGTCTTTCTTTCTCTCTCTCTCTTCCACTGTTTGGGTGTGTGTGTATGTATGTGTGTGTGTGTGTGTGTGTGTGTGTGTGTGTGTGCGTCTGTTAACCTAAATAGGTGTGACTTGGTGTGTGTATTTTTTCTAGAAGGACAGTATATAAGGATGACATGTCTATGTGAATTTCTTGTGGCTCTGCATGTTCTATATTTGCACCCTCCATTAATCCTTTTTTACATTGCCTGCTTCCTGATCTCTGTGTGTGTGTGTGTGTGTGTGTGTGTGTGTGTGTGTGTGTGTGTGCATACTTGTATGTTTGCGTGTGTGTGTGTGGTGTGCCCGCTGTCTGTGTTTTTCGGACACTGTGTGCTCACTGTCATTAGCCTGTCATCGTTTGGCTTTCCCAGTTTCACCCCGCTTTATCCTGTTTGTCAGTGGGCCTGATGCAGACATGCTCTCGGAGAGAAGGGGGGGGGGGGTTGCAGAGAGGGCACAGCCATGTCAGGCATGTGAGGGGGCGCTGGAGAAGGTGCCAATGTAAGTCAGCCGCTGCGGTGGGCAGAAAGAGGCTCAGTGCTGCTGCACCCAATCGTGCATTTCAGTGGGTATTTAGACATCTCATTTTGTCCTCTGTCAACATAACTTTTACACTGTCCCAGTGCATGGACTGAATAGGCCACTTTTCTGAAACACAAGAGGAAAAGTTCTTTTGTAAGTTCTGGGATGAGGAATAGCCTTGTGGGCATCTTGTTTCACTGTTCCAGAACAATTTGTTTGTTGAAACAGGAAGACCCATGTGCCAGAATCCTCTTTTTGAAGAAACACTAAGGTTTCTGAGGACAGCTTCAGTCTGGATCTGTCAGCTTTTCACAACTTAGCCACAGTTTGAAAGTGCACGGCTGTGAGCAAAGGAATCACACAAAGGGCACCTTTCATATAAAAACAACCACACTGTCAGTGCATTAACAAAGTGCTGAGTGATCAACTGTTGGTCTAAACTACGAACAGTAGTCTTTGCAGTTTTAAATTTCATACTTGTTAAATTTACCCCAAAAAGCCATCTTCTGCACCATCTGCCAAGGATGATGTGCTGCACAGCCCGTCCAAAAGAAAGAGAAAAAAAGAGCCAGTTAAACCCAACACTTGTATCCCACTCTGTTTTGTGTGATTTCCTCTGAGGTGCGTGCTACTGCTGTGGTGGCTGATTTGCCCAGAGTGAGGGGAGAGACTGAGACAATAGTCGGGCTTGGGCTGAATTAAATGATTTTGCTGATGATTAATAGTGGTGTGGGCCACTAGCTCCTGCGATGTAGAGATGATAAATCGTGAGTGCAGCTCCGTGCAGCTGTGCCAGTGTTGGGTCTTAGCATGCACACACCATGCAATTTACAGCCAAGCCGTTCTCCTTCTTCCTCAATTTATCTAATTACATCTATTTGATCTAAGCAGTAGCGCTGCTATATTTTGATATTTCAGATTAACCACAAAAATGAACTGAGTGACTTCAGGGAGGATAATTGTTTGTATTCCCCCCTTTAAAGAACATGTCTCTGTGCTTGCCATTTCAAAGAGATTTTTTTTTTCTTCTTTATTTAGGAGTTAGGCTTCGCTTCTCTAAAGGCTGTTCATTTCAGTGGTGGCTTTTTGATGTGTTCAGAGTGGCATGTGAAAAATGACAATTTGGTTTCTGTTTAAGGCTGCCCTGTTAGACTTTTTAGCTTGTTTATTTTGATAGTTTCCTTATTGGGATAGACCAGTTAGACCTCTAATGTCCATGCACTAGCATTGAAAACACACTCAACAGCCTGCACGCACCAGCACAGACACAAACACACACACAAACAATAAATAGCCCTGCATAGATTTGCCCCAGCCTTTTGTTTCACAGCATGATGCTCCTTGTGTTTCTCTGGCATTTTTATGATTTGAATACTTCCGTCTCTGAGCAAAATGACATTTGTGTGAAGATAGATCTGATTTGCAAAAGATGTTTTCCCGTTATATCTGTGGCACCAGTGCGCAATGGTTATGTAAGTGATAAATCTATCGATTTTCCAATGATGCACTCATATGGAACGTTGGCGCTATGCGGGCTGACAGCATGAGATGCAGCACGATGTTCACTCAAGTAGCACTACGCCAGTTGACAGACCCAAAAATAAGAGCTGTTTGGGGGTCTGAATTCTTCCAGGCTTTAGATGATGCCAGAGGAAGGGCTCGAGAGGATTTGTTGCGTGGCTGTTTCTGTGTGATTCTGCATCTCTTAACTCACGCCGGCCCGTATGCGAGGTCGATTAGTGCCTGTGAGGATAACATGAACGTGCAAACGTGAGTAGGTGTCTGTGAATGTGTGTGTCTTGTCGTCTTTTGGAGAAGAGGATGAGCAGAGGTCAAAAGTTACAGCGCACAAGGCTGCTCTCAAAGTCATTAGAGTAATCCCTGCCCTAGGGAGCTCAAGCTCATTTCCTCTGCCCAGAACCCACTGAATAAGATGTACATGCACATCCGACATGGTATAGTACACAGTAAATTCAAGACTACTCACTGCCAATTTTTTTTTTTTTTCACCCATTTCCTGTATTTCACCAGTTTCATAGAGAGTTACACTTTCACAGCGTACTTTCTTTATTACACAAAAGCATTTCTGAGGATTGGAACAAATACAAATCAGCACAAAAACTACTTGTAGCACAAGTATAAACTATATTATTCGGCAATGTGTTAAAATAACATAGCTTCCAGTTGATGACTCACATACGATAAATACACAAAAGGTGTTTATGTACTTTCATGTATGCAGCACGTGTTACCATAAAATATGTAGAACGGGCCGGTGAAGCACTTGGCTGCAGCCTGGCAGGTTCAGTGTCATGCTGCCAAACATTTTTCTTTTTTCATCTCAAGCATCTGAACAGAAAAAGCCATTGAAACACTGTCGAGTGGAAATAGCAAATAGAAGTTAGGCAGCCTATGTAGTGGTTTAACTAATCATAGCAGTGTAATGAGCATCATCCGGTAGCCTTTGTGGCAGCCATGATGATTACGGACAGCAGCTCATTTTATTCTCACACCCACATCATTCGAGGATTGCATTGTGGGTGTTGGAAAGACACAACAAAACAACCAGCGGCACTTAAGCTGAAGTCATTGTTCCTCCTATTAATATCCACTGAGTCAGGCTGGGTGTGCTTAACTTGGATTCTCCTTTTCGGTCTTGAGTTTATACTTTAATTAAGGTTAAAAAGAGCAGATAAGTGTGTGTGAAAATGCCATCAATTCCAACTGTGTTTTTGGAAGATTATGCTTTTTTAATCCTCTCGGTCATAGTGAGTCTAAAATCCGAAAAATGTAATAATCAGATCTGTTTTGTTTTTTTTACTTGCTGTTTTTCTACTTCAAAAAAGTTGGCAAATTAAAAAGTAGTTTCATGATGTCGTATTAAATATCTGAAAAAAATTAAGTTCAGATGCTGCTTAGTTTATCTTTCTAACAGCCGGGTCAGTGTGCACTTGTGATGAGAAGTTACATTTTGCATGATGTTTCACCACATTCTTTATTTCTTTTAGTTTATTTTTATTCCTCTAATAGTTGCTAGGGTGGACGCCTTTCCAAGTATAGACACACTGGTGCTATTGTTAAATTCATTTTAAGACTGAGGGGACACATATGAAATGGGTCATTAGGGGGTTCCTCCTCAGGAAATTGTGAGCATCAAACACTTAATCTCCTGGATTCTGGAGAATTGTTGTATAAACAAAAGTCCTCTGCTAGTTGTATGTTTTAATCGGGGGGTACAAATGCACATGTAATATTAAGGAGGATGTGTCCCCTACATCAGGCCCTACACACTTTCTTTTTTATCATCATGTAACTGAATGTTAGTGTATGTATTTCATAAAGTTGGAATTTTTTCACTGTGACAGAAAACTTTGATTTCTGAGTTTGTCTGTGTAAAAGAGCAATGCAGATTGAGCCCATACTGAATGTGCAGGTAGTTAACAGTAACAGTAGTCAGGTGTCTGAGCACAACCAGGTGGCAGAAACATCTGCAAATGTGACCAGACTCACAGCAGATACTGAGACAAAAAAATCCAACCTCACCTCATTTTACAGTGTAAATGAGAGGTAAAGACACACTCTTTCCTTCTGAATTAAACAGACATCAGGGATCAATTAAGCAGCTTATTTTATCAGAGAACACTTTGCTCTTTCTATACATTTCTTTCTTTGTGGCAGAAAGTCTCAACGTGCTTCAAATAGACATTAAGTGGATGCGTGCCGTGTCATTAGAGAGTTGTCCTTGAAAGACTGGCTGCAGGTTATGTTGGTAATGAGGTGGTCGGGACTTGCTGGGGTAATTTTATATGTCTGTAAATGGACCCAAACCAAGAGCCTGTGACTTAAATAAATGCAACACCATCTCTCAGCTTTCCCATTGCACAGAGTTAAAATAAAAAATGAAAAGCATTACTTTTAAATTAGCATACCTTTTTTTTTAATTTTAAAAAAACAAATAAAACACTCCAGATATATGTCCAAAATCACAGTCAATAAACTTGTGTTCTATTGGCATTTTAAGTTAAATTGTATTATTATTAAAATGAAGCAGCAGAGAAATGTACATGAGAAACACATCCAGTAAGTGTTTGGTCATTTACAGAGATTATCAACATTCAGCAATTTGTTTTTGCATGGAATACATTCTTAATTCAGAGCTATAGTAATTTTTATTACAGGGCCCTTACTGTCTTATTTCCAACATAAGTTCTTGCCTTTTCCTCACCGTTAACATAGTTTTTAAGAATCTGACTCTCTAATGAAACTTTTAACTTTGTGATGTAGATGCCGTGCCTTTTTTTTCTGCTGTGGTTCTAATATCATCATGCGGCATTGCTGCTGTTTTCCTGCAGCTTCTATATACTCCATACAACTGAGTTATGTGGCATTTATTTGAAAATCCAATGATTTAAAATTTCCTTCGCTGCAGCGTATGGGCAAAGTATTTCCACAACTGTCATTTTCCAGAGTGTTTTAAAGGGACCCTGCTTGGCATCCGTGCACAGAGCTAAGAGCTAAGCTAATGTTTTCACTTGTTTAACAACATTTATAGGGAATATGAATAACTGTTTCTGGACCTGCGTGGAGCCACATGCTCACTGTGTGTTTTAAGGAGGGTGCTTATGAAATTTTGCGTTACAATATGGGGGAAAACATCTTCCACTGTTAATTTGTCTGTATGATAAATGCCCTGCCTTTTGGAACAATTAATTATGTAATATAATGAAATGAGCAGGAGTAAAAGGCTTTGGCACTGAACTCTTTTGCCTCTTCTGTGTGACGGCACACTGTATGCTTAGATATTTTAGTTTTGTCTCTTGTGGTTACAGTGTTTTGATGCATAGGTTCTGCCTGTAGAATCTATTTGCATGCAAATTTTTACATTTCCCTCCGCATCAAACGCTTACTATGATACATGTACTGTGTTTCACCAGACAGACGAGGTGAGAGTGAATCTCGCTCGGAACGGATCTACTTGTTTCTCTGTGATTGTTTTGTGTGCGTGTGTGTCTGACGGGGTGGCAGAGAGTGACACACGCAGTAGAAGGAACAGAAAAGGAGAAGACAGCATGATTTGCCTTGATATTCATTTATCCAGTCTTATACGTTTTGTCCAATCTTGTCTGCTCCTTTAGGTCATCGAGAAAATTCCTCCATCTGTGATTTAAAGCCCCAATCCTCCGTGCCCTCGGCTCTCTGAGGTAAAACACTTTTTTATTTGATCTCTCTCAGCTTTTTTTGTTTTTCTTTCATCTGTAATTTTTCATACAGTGAGTGAAGTCAGACTTGTAAAACAAGCTTTAAAAAATGATCACAGCTGTACAAATAATATCAAACATAATTAGAACTTACAAAATGATTACTGGTCATGTTGTTTCCTATTGTACGCCTACACAATGAAATCCATATTAATTATTCATTAATATTAGACTCTTGTATTAAATAGAGAGAGGACACAGTCACCACATATAATTATGAGTGTTTTATACCGTACAGCACGTGTCTGTAAGGCTTCCATAATGGATGCATAATGTACCATAGTTTGTCAATTCCTATTCATATGCTAAAGAGCACACACCTTCTTTATGTTGCCAATATCTCTCTTCATCACATCTCCCCCTGTCGCCCCAGTGCCATAAGTTTGCAGAGTGCTGTACGCATTTTCCCACCTAATTTAAATCCACAAAGACACACACACACACACACCGCACAGATATGATGCTTTCCCTGGATCAACAGTACAACTGCCACATTACAGCCACTCATTCAGATGTAAATCACATGTTCAGATTTTGCGTGGAAAAAGAGAAAAAGCCGAGAGTGTCGGACAGCAGGAGAGAGGCAGAGTGAAGAATAAGCTTCTACTCCTGAAATCAATTCACAGAGACAGAGAGGAAACTGGGCAAATGTATATTGCAAAGCCAATTGTTCCTGTAATGGCTTCACTGATTGTTCCATAGCAAATGCTGTGATGTGCTTGGTCATGACACATAAGGATGAGCTCCATGACTTCGCACCTTGCTAAAGTACAATGTATGCATGTATGTATGTATGTACGTGTGTGTGAGTGTGTGTATGTGTGCGCGCGTGTATGTGTGTGTGCGCATACATGTACTTGCATCTAGTGTTATTTACTTGATTGTGTCTAAGTGGGGCGTGGGATCAGTAGCTGGCCTTTCTCCAGCTCCACTTAACTTCAGGAGGGGAAGCAGGACAAAAGCCATCAGGGAAGACAAGGACAAATCATCTTTAGATGAAGTGTTTTAAGTGCTCTGATTCTCCTCCCACGTCATCACTGTGAATTAGGTGCCCTCTGCTCACTGCTTAGAGGTGTCGAATATAAACAATGCCAAGGGAACGGATGTTAAACGAATGAAAGTGGAAAACCATGAGGGTGTCTATCTTAGTCAGCCTCGTAAATCTCCGTTCCCTTGCCACGCTGCAGTACTATACTGATGTTGTGCTCTGACAACCTGCCAGCCAAGCTTAGAAGGGGCTGCGTGTGGTGTGGTCTGGTCGATCCTGTTCTTAGCGGTTTCAACCAAGGCAGACGTTGCAGGCAGAGCCATGTCTTTGTTTTATGCAAATCCATGCATATGAGAAGGGGGGGGGGCGATGAGCAGTCTGGCCACGTAGCTCCAGGAGGACAGGCTGAGTGATGGAGACGGAGAGCCAGGTCTCCGTGTCCTTGCCTGGGGAAAGAGTGTCCTGACTCTGGCCTGGACTGCCTAGACACCACCAGGACACTGTGTCACTGCGCCTCTAACTCCACCAATGCAAGAGAAAACACATTTCCCAGGCATAAATGTGTTTACTTTGTGAGATGTTGGGATGGCAAGGAGATAAAGAGAGGTTAACGCTGGTATAAGAGTGCCAGTGTGTCTCAGTGGCAACTGGTATGTGTGTGTGTGTGTGTGTGTGTGTGTGTGTGTGTGTGTGTGTGTGTGTGTGTGTGTGTGTGTGTGTTATGAAGGCAGGCACACCTCAGGGGTTCGCCATGCAAAGAGACACTGGAGTTCAGAGCCCAGCAGGGAGCTGAAGGACCCAGAATATGCTGACAAAGATAAAACACCAGGTGTGTGTATATGCACAGTAAGTGTGTGAAAGAGGCGATGAGAAAGAGAGCTGAGTGCAAATATAGATTGGGGAAGCAGGCCGGTGTGTTTGTGTGTCTGTGTGTGTGTGTGTGTGTGTGTGTGTGTGTGTGTGTGTGTGTGTGTGTGTGTGATCACATAAGCATACTGTAACAGGTAGGCAAGGCCACCAACCATGTGGCAAGTATATGGCAGGTTGATTTAGGTGAAACTTCGGATGATCCATTTCCAATGTCCTTTGCTTCCTTAAATTAGCATAGCTCATCAATGCAGTAAATTTCATCTTGTGAATGTTTTGAATGTCCCATTCGCCCATCCTCTCTTGCTCAGCCCTTCTCCGAGCTGCGTGCAAATGATGACGCTTGGACGGAGGCTCTTCTATCACAGAGAGCTCTATTTCTGGGTGCCAGGATGTTGGTCTCAGTCATCGAGGGCAGATGAAATCGATCCAGATTGACCTGTCATGTGGAGGAGAAAATGAATGAGAAAGAGGAGGGGTGAAGAGGCCATGGAGGGAAGGGGGGGCAGCGCAGAAGTACAAAAACAACCTCCTGCTCCATATGGGTCAAAAGTCGAGGGATGATTTATTCAAGACTGGGTGTTCTTCCTCCTCCTCCACCCCCCTCCGACTCCTCTCTGCTCCACCTGCCTCTCGGAAAGGAGTGAGAAACTGGAGACTGCTCAGGAGGAGCTGACTATATTTATCCTTGGTGACCAAACACACTGTGGTCTAACTTTAAAGTTAAAAATACAGATATCCATGTACAGTGAGATGGGCACAGTTTGCGTCACCACCTGGCACCGAGCACAAGTTTCTCAGTTTGAACCGACTTGAAGAAAGATCACAAAGCAGCTTGTAGCTTACACTGGGAAGACTGGACTTACTGGTAGCCACATTCATATGAGGTATCACATGATTATATTCGATTTGTAAGCATAAATATAAGACTAAAACAAGGAACTCCTGATTGTGGGAATGATACTTTCCTCGCAAAGAAAGAAAGCAAGGAAGAAAAAGAGAGAAAGACAGGGAAAGATTTATGGCTGCGTTTGTATGTGAAGTGGTACTAGATTTAGCCCAGTGTGTTTGGGCAGAGCTCCACTTTGCTAATTATTTTCCTGTGGCAGAGTTCTCAGCATGGCGCTCCTCTCTCGCTCTGAGAAGAGAGGCTCAGCAGTAAGTGCTTAGTCAGCCCTGCTCTGGGTGTGAGATACTGTTGGGTCTCTGGTGGACTGTCGGGGAGGCGGAGCAGTGTGGGACCGAGCCATCGCAAGGGCGAAGGCTTTGAGGAGAGGGCAGGCCCATCATCACCCATCAGTGAAAGGGAAGGGGAGTAAAATACTACTGTTGGAGAGGGCGAATGAGAGCTCTGTAGTGCATCTGTGTGGCAATATTGCTGTTAGAGCTGGTCGTCTGCTGATTGTTTGAGGAGAGTGAACGCAGCTTGCAGAGTCCTACAGTCACTGTGGACATATAAAAGTCTCTAAAGCTGTAGGATCCACACATTAGCAATTTGCTAAGGCATGGACGTATCAGCACATCATGGTTACTTTCTGTGCTGCCTTGATCTCTGTGCCAATCCCTCAGTCATTCAAGAAACTGTCTGTGTTCTCTGTTTCTCTCCTCCCTCTCTATTTATACTCCAATGTCAAACTTGTCTTTCTTTCTATCTCTACCCTTCTTTTCAGAGTGACACGCAGCTCCTCCTCTTCTGTCTGCCCCGCTATCCTCCAAATGACTCTCCTCCTCCCCCCAAACAAACTTAGCTTCCTTCTTATCGCCTCTGTGCCCAACGTCACTTTCCCTCCCTCCTCCCCCCTCCTGCCTCACTGCACCTGCTTCCCTCCCTGCTCCCTGCTCCCTCTCCAAACGTCACTTTTCCCCTCCTCTCCTCCTCCACTCCTATTCTCCCCCTCGTTAGCTTGATGAATGGCTTCACTGCAGGGAAAGTGCTGATTTTCATCCCTCTGTCTGATTTCTGCTGGCTGTTATTAATTTCAAACACTCAGAGAAAAGCAAGTGAGTCAATAAATAAGGAAATGAACACACTTCATCCTGCCATACAGCAGCTTTCACAGTCATTCACCCAGGATGCGGGTCCTCTGTGGAGGCCCAGGCCTGCATTTGTACTGATAGAGTTCAGCTCCACTCTTGTATCACAACATTTTTTTTTTTTTTTTTTTTACGGTGAGGATAAAAGTCATGCGGTACCAGTGCATCATATCAAATGTTTCTGGAGTATTTTCAGTATCTTGCTTCACTCAGACAAACAGGGCCAGAGGGAGACAGAATGCTACAAAGTAAATAGCTCCGAAGAGACCTGCAGTGTCCTCTCTCATCTTTCACACCGGTGCACCATTTAAGAAATGCATACAGTGAAGTGACAATAGGAAGAGATATGGAGAAGACGCAGGGTTAAAGAGAGGCAATGAGAAGCAGCAGCCTAACAGAGTTATTGCTGCACATTAAACGCTGCTGTCCACACACTGTGGCTGGAGCTCTATATCTAAGTGCACATTACTTACATTCCAGGCTTAATGCATTGTGCTTGCCCGTTAACATCAAACACAAATAGCCTCTGAGACGATGCTCCCACTTTCTTGCCGTCAGAGGGGAACGCTCACACCAAAAATTGTTGTTTTCCGTTTTATGTAATTAATTAAAATGAGTTAGGATGCCTAATCAAAACAGGATCACCATAATGCATGCGCAGACACAGGAATTAAAGCTCGAGATATCATTGCGCTGTTTACAAAGTGTTAAGACAAACAGTCTGGTGGAGTATCCTATTAATACATGTCTGAGACACATGCACGTCCTCTGTTGTGTGGTCGGCGTTCTGCAGCGACAGGGCTTATGTTTCCTGAGCTTGGCTCACACAATTAAAACAATATTTGGTATCACATTAATGGCCATACAGATTTTATTAAGGTCAACACTTCCTTAATTTGCTCGCGTGTCTGACCCCCACTTATTTATTGATTTCCGCTTCCTAGGACTGGCCTGCTGAATCAGTGTACAGCAAGTATGTTTCTGTTAACAGCCCTGTCTCAGAGAAATTACTTTTACATAAAAGTCATTTGAAACAGCAAAATGTTTTTTAGGAAACGCTGTGCAAATTACGTCTTCCTTTAACATAATAAGGAAATAATGGCATAACGAATCTGGCAAGTTGCAAAAAAGTTGATACTGAACATATCAGCAACATGTTCACTGGCAACATATTTCCATTTCCAGAAAAAAAAAGGCAATCTAGCAATTCAGAATCCACTTGTGACTACAGCATTATGCTTTCTAGAATATTCTTCTAATATTTGAACAAAATCATGACCATTCCCTAACCTCGATCAAAGTGCATTTGATGCCTAAACCTAAGACAAGAGTCTTTGCTTTTGTGTATCTCATTTATTGATTAATATTTGAGACAAACTTCAGATAGTCATTATTCATGCTTGCAGTTATTTGTCACTGTTTCATCTTGTCATTATCTGTGGTTTTACCTCTTTTTATTTATCTTCTCTATTGAGCTTTCATTTAATGTTTGTATTTCATTTGTATACAGCTGTCAGCCTCAGAGTAACCAAACATACTGTTGTTGTACAGCTACACAGACAAAGTGTCTTATGTCTTAACTTTTCCTTACCTTCCCTGAAGTGCTTTTGTTGCTTAACCTAACCTGAGACAAAATTCTGGACGCGTACAAAAACATTTGGGTGTCAAGGATCTGCACTCTGTATGCCCGCTTGTTTAGTTGAAATGAAAAGCACATTGTCTCTGACTTCTGAGCATAATCCATTGTGAAATGATGTTGCCATACAACGTAATAATAATAGCAGTTTAGTAAGTGCATTTTCTAGGAGACAGGGTTGCTGTAAAAACATTATGCTATCGGAAGTTAAATGCGAGTGATTAGCATGTATATATGTATCTGTACATTCAAAAATCTTTAGTTTATGCAGACAAGAAAGCATACATTTATAGAGAGAAGTGTGCAGAGGTAGTGTGTTTAATTTTATTTTGTACTGCACTGCACTTTATCCCAAGTATTATTTGTGCCAAGTGTTTTGGTTTGACAACATTGGCAGGCAATGGATTCCCAGAGGGTCTGCTGCAGCCTCGACAGACTGAATATACAGCATGTAAGAATTAATATTGATAGGGAGGAAAAATACAAAGTTATAAAGAGTTTTTTTTTTTACTTTTCACTGTCACAGTGTCCAGTGACAAAGAAAAATTTAAATCTAACACAAAATGTACACTGCTGTGAATCTCCCATTGAGTTTCTGTCACTCCTCATTTGATCTATAAATGAATAAAATATTCTGAAAGCTGAATGTCAAGACTCCCAAACTTTAGCTTTTTGGTGCGGTTACAGAAATGTAGAGGATGATGTGAGGAGGGAGAGGAGAGGAGCCTGTGTTAGTGGTAGCTGCAGGGGTAGTGGAGCCTGTATGTCTGCTTCATGGCTCTGTGAGCGCAGACATAACTATTGTGTTTACAAGGCTGAGTTGCTCTTACTGTTAAATTATTGGGGTGGGGGCGCGTTAAAGGAGGAGGAACAGAGGGGAACGGGCAGAGGGGGTAAATATTTGTCCCTCTGTCTCATAGTTCTGGCTAACCAGGCTGAGGAATGCTCTTTGCGTCTTATAATTACAGAGTTTGGTTAGTGTCACCCTTGGAGAGTACATGGCCTCAGAGACCTGGCAGAGGGAGGGCTTTCTGGAGACACAATGTAGTGAGTGGGACTTAGGAGCGGCACACTTTCTGCATGTCACTACTGTACTTAGGAGACATGTTCGGTTAATGGCCACGTGTCGTGAGGTTGTTCTCTGAAGTGTGGGCCGGTCAGACCAAACTGTGAACTCAGCTGATCATCTCAAAGTTGTTTTTTTGTTGCCTTGGAAGGGTGTGTGACCCCTGCGAAGGAATGTTGTGGCAAAGGCAAAAACAGAAATCAAGAGACCTACAGTACTGGTTTGCTCACTCTCAGAACTAAAAAAAAAACTGTCTTCTCTCTCTCATAGCGTCTCTATTGAACATAAACAACATCTTCACTGCTTTACAATGCTCTTAGGGTTTTTTTCCCCTTCTCTGCGACCTGGCCATTAAAGGAGAGCGATGAGTTCACAGCTGATAGGCTCTGGTTGCGAGGAGCAGAGAGCAGTGTAGGATGACATTATCGGAAGCGGCTGCATATAGATACAAAAAAAAAAAAAAAAAAAGACAAACAGAAAGAGAATACTATGGCGCACTTCTCTCAATATAAACGTCTGTCTGCTTGGATTACACTAATGACCCCTGACAAACCATAATAAGACGCATGCATCTCTATGGATACTAGCCACGACCAAAGGAATGGCTCTGTGTTTACTTTCCACTTTGACAAATTAGGAAAAAACTAAAGCATCATTTCATGTCGTGTCCTTAAACCACCAGGTCATGTTAGAAAAAAAGCATTCTCAATATACAACCCAGTATGCCACAACTACCATTAGAGAGAGGGATGTGAAAGGAGGGTGATGGAGAGGGACAAAGCTTTCCCTCCATCCCTGCGGCTGAAGTGGAATAGTTGTGGTGACGGGTTGTGACAGCTGAGGGAGCGAGGGAGCAAGAGGGGAGTATCACTCCAAAATCCCCGGGAAACAGAGAGGAGGGGAGAGTAATTTAGGATAAACTGCCTGCCGTCGCCTCTCTCAGGCCGTCTGCTGTCTTTCTCACTTCTGGACATGCACACAGAATGTGAACAAGTCTCTTTTTCTCTGACACACACTCACACTCTGGGAAATAGATATTTATTTTATTAAGTCTCCAGTCACCACATTATCATAATGATTCAGCCAATAACGCCGGCTCCTCGGCCGGATCTCTGGGTCAAAATTAGACATTCATCAAACACATATGCCATACCAGAATTAGATGCACACAGGAAACTCTCATTTCCTTCCCCCGTCTCTTGATAGTATCCCTAATAGACCTCTCTCCCAGTGGCACACTGCTGTTGCAACATTCACCTACCATTGCTTTAATGAGATGTCTGCGCTGTTGTGTGTATGTGTCCCTATGTGTGTGCTCGCGTCTGTGAGTGTGCCTGAGAAAGAAAGATGTTAGCGATCCTTGTGGCCCTGTTTATCTCCACCCTTGTGTTGGAGTAGAGGGAGGTCAGAGGCAGGGCTGCCTGTATCCATCTCCATTCCCACGGCTGCTGTCTCACAGGCACAGTGGTCACAGGAGGATGAAAAGACTATGGATTTTTTTCTCCTCCTCCCTACACTCACCAGAGCAGGAAGATTAGACAGAAGATGAGCACAGCCTGGCCCATTCAAAGCAGCTTTAAGCCCAACACTGGAGGCATCTGACCCGAGCTCTCCGGTTCATGGAGCACAAGTGCACACAAGACACATACACGCACTAACACATACACACACAAATCAAGTACGACAGGATTTCTTGGTTCACTTTTCTGGTTCAGAGCTTGGTCATATAGTGCCTGGGTGTTAAACATCGACCCTGTGACCTCTGTATATTAACACGCTCCAAACACACACACACCACTACACACACATGAAAGACTGACAGAAATAAGCACTCACACGCAGTTACCAGCAGCCACAGATGGAGGCTGACAGTTGCATGTGTATAAAAAGATATTTTTGGGGAAAACTTGATAGACAGTGAGGTGAAGCGAGTCAGAAGGGAAGGGGAGGGGAGCCATATGGGGCGGGATCATGAGAGACAGAGGGATTGATGCAGGCAAAGAGAAACAGGGAGATGCAATTCAAAGCTCCGTCGCTCTCACTTGCAATTAAAATAATTTTGGTATGATTTGAGGAAAGCCTGAGCTGTCCTATCAGTTTCCAGATAAGTTTTCTCCTCCTCCTCCTCTTCCTAAACCAGAATGCACAAGAGGTGACACATGCACAGTCATGATTGAAAACCGACACAGTGTACGCTGACAGCTGCTACCATACGGCCGCCACCGAGTTCCTTTCACTTGCTTCTGCACAAACATCTACAGATGCATGCACTCCCACACACACTGACATAAAAATGCACACACAGGTCAGCTGATGGGCAATACAGATATTCTGAAGCGCCTGTGATGACTCAACTGTGTGTGCATTCCCAGTGTATTTTCGGAAATTAACTTGCAGTTTGCGTGCGTCTGTGTGTATGTTTTTTACCATATAACCTAGCGTGTTTTGGTTTTTAGGTGTCTTCTTTCGTTCTCTATTTCTCACCTTACCCTTAAAATAGCTGCTAAGCATTTGACTTCATTAAAACCAGGGATGGAAATTTTGATTTAAAAAAAAAAAAATTAAAAAACACTTATAGAAACCGAGGACCAGGAGAGCGAACACACACTAGAGAAAGTGTGGGCAAGCAGCGAAGCAAAACTTAACAGGGACTGAAACTTGATGTTACGTTGTCTTTTTCTGTGGGGGGTTAATTGCTAAAGTAAATATAGCAGCACACATACAAACACCCACGTAGATATGCACAAAAATAAACTAACTGCTAAAATTTCATTGGTCAGAGTGTCATAATACATGAGGAATCTTGCAAAAAAATAATGCCCAATATGAACGGCACTTGATCGGGTGCTTGGTAACTGGGGGGGCGGATATCCTCAAAACAGATCTGCAACAACACTATGTCAAGTATGTGTCCTAACTATTTCACATGAGCCTATGACAAACCTGACTTGAGTCAGTCTTGTACAACACAGGACCCAAGTACACAAAATTAACACCAACTGCAAGCCAACAGCACAATAAGCGGACAAAAATGACCTGTATGTCACCTGTATCTCATCAACACAGGGTTTACAACACAGGACCCAGGTACATTAAATTAACACCAACACAGCACAGACGATATTCACCTGCATCTCAACAGGATTTACAGTACAGGAACACTCAAAGCTCATGGCACAATAACCAAAGAGTAATGGCAGAGAGGCCCTGCATCTCCCCGAGGTTAACATTGATTTAAGAATGATTTTTAAGAATGATTTATAGCTCGCGGTGAACTTCTAAGATCAGAACTGAATCCATAGCGACGACCTGTAGTTCATAGCAACGGTTTGCTATTCGGAAATAACAGGTCATGGGGGCCAATCACACCCAGACGCATCGCGCCAAGCGCAACCGCTCCAAAAAACACATTGGAAGGGTATCTGGAAAAGCAGATGGGAGCGCCTTGAGTGAAAAAGTTGAAAATATTTTATCTTTTATGCATGCCAAAAAAAAAAAAAAAAAACGCCATAAAAGGTTCCACTCAGCAGATGTACCATAGGGGAACAATGGTTATGCTGGCGACGCGTCTGGGTGTGATCGGCCACATACAACATGTTTAAAACAGAATTTAAAGCGCAGATACACGCAAAAGGGGATACGTTCAAGTCACCTCAGTGCATAGCACTGGTAATAGCAATAATGCTAACTAACATGAGCTTGCTTAGCACTCACCTGTTGAGAGGTTGTCATGTTGGTCGTTGTCCTCCTTTTGTCCCCGTCCGTTAACGTTACTCCGCTGGTATCAGCTTTGTCCTGTCCATTCTGTCCACACTTAGTCCTTGTCATTGTTTCTCACAGTTTCTTAATACATCCATGGCTGGACTCCTCTGCTTATCCGTCCTCTCTGTCCTCCTCCGGTGCAGGTTGCCGTCATTACCGCCGCTAACGAAGATTTTCGACGCTAACGTTATTTTTCTGAACTTTTGAAACACACTGCAGAATCAGCCTCGAGTGTTTTCTTCTTTTATCTCGAACCTTCTTTGCTCCCCTAGTCGTGTTTGGGCTCCGTTTTCCATCTCATTTATGTTTTTATTGCAGTTACGCCATTCTATCTGCCTAGACTTTATTTACTTCCTGCTTGACCTCTGACATTACACGATGGACCGATCTACTTTAAGCTGTGGGGGGAGAACGGCCGGTACCACTGCGCCTGCCTTACATAAGTAGACTATTTACATTTTTTGCGTAACCCCCTAATCAGATGGGCTGTCCCAGTGCGCCATGCCTTGATGCAAAATTTACATCGTGGCCAGAAGTGGAATTGGGAATTACGTAGTGGCCTCAATTTTACTGAATTTAGTACTTAAACAACACCTTCAGGATTAACTGTTTTAGACGCTATTTATTTATAAAAACGCTACTTCCGTTTGGAATTGCATTCCTCACTAGGTGTTTTCTAAATTGGGTGAAATTTATTTTACTCTGTAATTGTTATATTGATCAAATTCCTGTCTCTCTCTCCAGTTTTTACAAGCAAGTACTTTTGTCCTGGTTTCTCATCTACAAGCACAATTTTTCCCCACATAGATATTTTATATGGAATAACAGGTATATGTGTTACAACAAGAAGTCATTATTTTTTTATGAATGGCTCAGTAATGGTATCTCATTAGAAAGTCAACTTTTCAATAAGCAGGGGAAACTGTTTAACTATCAAGAATTTATCCGTCATTACAAAATCCCAGTGAGCCCTAAACAATTTGCTATTGTTTTCGATGCCCTCCCATCAGGTGTTATCATGCTCTATGCAGATCATGCTTTTTTCCAACACCATGTGACACCTTTGCTTGACACAACTTTTTGACACATTTACAATCTACCCATACCCACTTCTTAGAGAGAAGCTATTTTTCAGTCTATGTGGCCAGTGGCTGAGTGTTTACGAAAACAAACGACAACGGCGCGTGCTCGACGCACTTCACCCATTCATGTCATCATGGCCTACACCAAACACGATTGGCTGTAAGAAAATCATGTGAGAAGTGATGCATAAACACAGATTTAGGAACCAGGAAATTAGTTAAAATGACACATGTAAGCTAAATTAAGTGCTTAATATAAGCGTCACAATGGTCAAATAATCGTACATTATGCAAATTTTGGAATTTTTGATCATACATTGTGCAAAATTATCGTACAAATATGATTATTATCGTACATCTGGCAACAATGCTGGTCTGTTTCTGTTTTTCTACCTGTCTCCAGACACCTTAGCTTGTGTGTCTGTGAAAGAAATCAAACAAGGACACAAATGAACAAAATTATCATGGAGAGGTGTGACCAAATGATGGAAAATGTGACCACAAATTTATGAAATAACCTGCTCCTATATACTGTAGTTTAAGACTACAGTTTACCTCTGTACGCACACAGAAGGCTTTACTGGGCATGCCCAGGGTGAGACGGCAAGGTGGCAGTATGTCTGCGTCATTTGGGAGGTTTGCTGGTTGTCACGGACACACAGAGGGCGACGTTCCAGAGAACAGGAGGTGGGTGCAGTGACATAAGCAGGGCGCAGTGCCCTTATCGTAAACGAGACTCTCACAACACCTACATATGGAGGGGTCAAGGGCATGCACACACTTACTCACACTCACACATTTTTTTTTTGTGATGTGAAAAACATTCCACAAGGGGATATTTGTGCCTTTCATTTTAAGACTACTCTTCTTTCTTTGCCTGTCAAATTGTATGTTTTTCAAAGTGAATACATCTTTTTTTCAGTCTGTGAGCAGAAACAGCACAACGCAGAGTGCCTCTGGTTCCATACACTTGGCAGCATCCTGCACACACACTGTGTGAGTGCTGTAAATAGCCAGAGTGTGTCGTGCATCTCTGCTGTGTTTGGACCTATTTTAGAGCTGACACAGGAAACAGGGCCATTCTGACAGCCACCCTGCCAGCCGGTACTGCACACAGCAGCCCCGGAACCTTCTGTCACACACACATATACATACACGTGCACACACAGACACACACAGACACACACACACACACTCAGACATGCAGGCATACACACAGAAAGACCAGATTTTTCCATGTTAACAGCCTACCAGTGCTTCATCCACCTCATAGACTTCCACGAATCATTTAATTTCCTTTTTAAGTCAACCCTCCTTCTCTCATCTCTCCTTGTTCTCTTCCAGTTTTCCACAAACTCTGACTGGAAAGACCTTTAACAAAAGCCTCCCCTGCTGTGTCACTTGGCAGCCCCATGTCCCATGTCCCTCATCTTGTCTTTAGTATTGTACATTTCAAACCTTGCAGCGCACGGGTGATTTCACTTCTGAGCCAACTCAAGAGAATCAGGCTGCTTTGCTATGTTACATATCCCTGCATAATAAGCAAAATGATAACTCTGGCAGAGGGGAGCTCAATTACCCAAGACACAGGTTTCTGCTTTCAGCTACATGAGACAGCTGGAGACCTGGCACAGTCTACAGAGTTAATTTGGAGTTAATTCATGTGTGTTTTTTTTTTTTGTTTGTTGCTATTATGGTTTATTGTTTCTGTACTGTTCTATATTTATTTCATTTGATGTGTTTCATTTATTTCATTTGAGTAATGTAATTTAATTCAGCATCTTTGTCATTTATTCATTCGCTAAATATTTTGAGTGGCTCAGTGAGTTTATACCCAAATGAAGCTGCATCTCAGTGACGTGACAGTGCAAGCTCATTTAGAGACCGTTTGCATACAGACATAAACGCCTCTTCAAAGGCTGGAGCAGAGTCCCACTCACCAGCCTCTCATATTTGGGGTGGAAGATAAATTCTGCAGGCTGCTCCTGCCTTCCTATGTAATTATGTGCATGGTGATGTGCTTTTACAGCCTGCCTAACAGTCGGAAATTATCTCCTGGAAATGAAGTCCAATTAATTGTGGCACTTTGGAGGCGTACGTGTGTGCAGAAACACTGTAATGACACTTAACAGGAAATTGGCTCCTGTTGAAATATTTAATAAATAAGTTGTGAAGTGAAACAACCTTGTATAATACTGACAAACGTAACTTGTTCGTTTTTGTTTTGGTTTTTTTTTACGTGTGCGCACATACACAAATGTGCGCATGCGTGCACACACACACGGCCCCTTTAATTTCAATGAACTTCTCAAGTTCAGGTTCAAGAAATTTTTATCGTCCCCCAAGGGGCAAATTCTTGCGCAGCCAGCAGAAGTACAATAGTGCATACAATAAATACAATAAAACAATACATTTAAAATCACACTTAATCTCAGATACTCTGAGTTAGAATAAACTAGCCGATAGTTTATGTAAGATGTATTGCATGATGTCACAGGTTTGTTTTTAGCTGTGACCTTTTTTTTGTTTTGCATGTCACACCATCTTTCTCTCCCCATACTTCCTGTCACCACTGTCAGCAATTGAATAGAAGTGAAAATGACAGAACACACATATTTTTTTTTTAAACTGAGAAAAAGAAATTATGAAAAACGCGGGCAGATAAAATTATTTTGAAATACGTACGGGTGCACACTAGTGATCTCACCTAAAAAAGGAAAGTCTATAAAAGGAAACAGCAGTCTTTTAGGGTCAGTGACATACTGTGTCACGCCACAGTGGCTTTCTATTGTAGGACACACTCTGATGAATCAGCACTTTCGCAGAATAGCACCTTTTGTTTTTGTCCCTGGGATTGTGGGTGTTCTGCCCAGACCTACTGTCCAGACACAGCCCATTCATGAATTTGATTTTTCTTTGATTCAATACTTGTTCCATAATTGTCACACTTACTAAGATTACTGGTCTCTTGGGAATTATTCAACGACTAAATGTAAAAGCAAATACTAATGCATGTTTGACACAGTCCTCGTATGGTTATGATATTACATATAGTCAGAGTTGGTGACTGACATAGAATCTGTTGCAGTGGATTTGACTGATTTGCTCAAGGGTTCCTCAGCAGCAGCTGTGATAGGTTTGTAAGTGAACTGGAAATGGTCCCTTTCCATAGTAAATTACGCCTGTTCACAAACTTACTGTCTTACAATACCAGGTACAGTTGGTCATGTTTTGTGTCATATTTGCTGAAACTGTCACTATATACCAAGATAAGCACGAGACAATTAGTTTGTTTTAAAAAAAAGTCCCTCCTCCTCTTCCTATTGCCTCTTTGCTAGAATCAACTGTGGAACACAAAAAACAACCAATCAGAGCCGAGGAGTGTCTGTCAATCGTGTCAATCACTACTCATAAACTGAGGTCAAACTTTCAAAGCAGGCAGCACTGATCAAGTATGAATCAAGACTCTGAATGTTCTATTTCTTACTTATATGTTTTCAGAAAAATATTTTAGTGTAGTGTTAAGCAGTAAAATGACAATGTTGGTCCGGCTGGTGCACAGTGCTTCATACTCCCATTTAACTGTATCCAATATGGCGGCCAGGTCACAAACATTGTATTTTACAGCAACACAGTACACTAAAATATGTTTCTGAAAACATTTAAGGAAGGAAATAGACAGCGCAGTCACAGTTTGTGATTCATATTTGATCAGCGCTGCCTTGTTTGATAGTTTGAATGCAGTTCATGAGCAGTGATCGACATGATTGACAGCTGTGTTAGAGACTCCTCGGCTCTGATTGGTTATTTTTGTTCACATGCAGTTAGGCCATTAGAAGCGCAAAAACACAATAGAGTAGGCGGAGGTGATTTTTTTCCACAGATTATCTGTCTCATTTAGTGCTGTGTGAATACTGTGACAATTTCAGCAAATATGAAAAACTGTTGGAGGCTGCCTTTGCTCCCCTAATAAAAAGCCACCAGAGTTGTTAAGACATTCTGTCAAATCTGGATTTTTAAAAAAATTTTGATTAATGTAGCGTGTATCGCTTTTGTGGTACTATGCAAAAAAAATATTCTTTAAATTCACCACCTTCATAATGCAGAGTTACATTTGTCACTGAAAACACTTTAACACATCCCATTCTGAACAAGTTTTCTTAGATGTTTTCATAAGAACGAGTGTGCATGTGTTTATCTTCATATATACATATATATATATATATATATATATGTTTATAACACTCACATCATTACCTGAAGTCATTATGCTCTGCTTGGTTACACATAGCAACTCATTGGTCACTGTGTGTGTGTGTGTGTGTGTGTGTGTGTGTGTGTGTGTGTGTGTGTGTGTGTGTGTGTGTGTGTGTGTGTGTGTGTGTGTGTCTGTCTGTCTGTCTGTGTGTCTGTGTGTCTGTCTGTCTGTGTAAGGTCCTACTATAGACCCATCAGGCTCAGCAGTATGGCACGTAAATGGCAGCGGAGTGGTGTGAGTGTCAGCCGGAACGTGTGCTTGGCAGGCAGCGTCTATGCTATTAGCAAGCGCTAACAGTTTTATTATTAGAAAATAAACGGTGCGCTGCAAAACTCTGAATGTTATTAGCACCTCACCATCTGGGTCTGACAGCTGTGTTCAGCCACCATCATGGCTGAACTGCTAACGGCTATATCTGAAATCTCCACTCTTTATCTACAGTACTCTCACACTCGTTCTCTGTGTCTGTCAGCGTCTCTTTCTCTGTTTCTCCCTCTCGCTATCTTTCTGTCTTCCACTTTCTGGGTTTCTTGCGGACATAAAGATAAGTGAGGGGACAATATGTGAACAGAGATGAACACATATATTTCATGGCCTCACAAAGAGAAATAAAAAAAAGCAGCAGAAGCTCTTGTGATTTGTTTTTCCTCTCGCGTCCTGTGAAATGAGCATTTAGTTGTGTATGACTGCGCTTCATTTCTGATGGTAAACTCATGCTTATTGCCCTAATTTAGCTGTTAGAGTAAAAAAAAAGCCTCAAAAATCCAGAAGCATAACCACAAAAAGAAATCTGCTCTCACAAAAACGCAGCCCTTTATTATTGTTCAACTCTATAAAACATGTTTTACACAAAACAGACAAACAGCATCTCTTAAAGATGGAAACAATAAGTCATAATGCTTTAGAAAAAAAAGAGGCACAGTGGTTGTGTTTGCTTGCATTTTAACTTCTGAAATTCATTGCTTTTTATGCACATGCATGAGAGTGTGTCTGCACAGATACCTTTAGAGAGAAAAAAATCCCGCATGTGTGTTTTTCCTCCCCTATCACACAGCTTTGCAGGGCTTTATTTAAACAGATAACCTGCTACTAGAAGCCCCCAGCATCCCCCAAAACCTCCTAACTCCTCTACTTGCCTCCCAGTTTTTCACAACAAACCCCACAGAAAGGAGACAACTCCAGAAACGAACACTCTTATTGCAGACACTGCAGAAAAGCCTTACCCTGCAGCACTTCTCTTCCTCCAACAGAAAATACTTTTCTCCGCTAAAACAGGCCAACTCCTTCTAGGGGTGCGTCTCCCGTGCTCGACCTAATCTACATGCATACTTACCTTCCTTATATTTAGGGATGTCGCTACCAAGCAGCGTGAAGGACTCTGGATGGCAGAGGAATCTATTTCACATATAGTTGCACAGGGCTAGCGTACAGGAATAGGATATAGAGCAGGGAAATAGTGTGTTTTCAATTTCACTGACCCTCTTTTGTATTGCGCCATGGGTATCTGCTGTTTAATTTTATTTATCTGAGTGTTTCTTCACTGTCTGATGGGTTCACGGACCAGTGTTGAAACACATTGTTTTTAATGCTTTTATTTCTTGTTTGATTACTTTGCCTGCATTGCCTCAGCAGGCAGAATATACAGCAAGTTTAAACACAAGAGGAGATGAACTTTACAGTACAACATTTGTTTGTTTCCGTCTGTCTTTCTTTGTTTTTCATGAAATGGGACGTTATCTAAATTTAGATTTATTAATAGGATAATCTTTTTCTAATTCTAGTACTAATGCCACAGTCATATAATATACTTCAGAACATCATTATGAGCAGCCAAATCTGAAACACTGATGATGTCAGTTACCTCTTTATAATCCCAATTCATAGACAAAACTGTCAACAGACAGCTGGTAAAATGGCAGCAAAGCCCATATTACTGGCAATTACCGGAAATCTAAATCAAATCCTAAAAATACCAGTGAACCAACTAATTCAAAAAGTGTCACTGCTTATGTGTATTTGAACTGATTAGTTAACAAACCACCACAAACAAAAAAGCAGCATGGAAACAACAAAAACGAAGGCAGGCAGTGCAACCACGAGCGAACAAAGACGAAATCAAGCTGCAACCTTCAGCGCTCAACGGTGAAGCTGCAGTTCTGTGAATGGTCACTTGAGGCTGACTCCAGAAGTGAGTTAATTTCCATTGAGCCCCATATTAAAATGTCCAACTTTACAGCCAAAATTAGCATGTTTACAGCCTGGTAAAAACAACAACAACAACATAAAAAACACAGTTTTGGTCTCTGTCGCTAATTTAAGACATCTGAGGTGAATTTTTTTTATAACTCATCCATTTACATTTTATTAAGGCTCAAAATTAGTTATTTAAGGGCAGGTCACTTTGGCTGTCTGTAAAGCTTTACTACAGTCTATTTGTCAGATTAACCCCTCTCTCCTCAATCCTGTCGTTCAGATTTGATCTCTTCTAGCTCCAAAATAACAAGATGGCAACGGTCAAAATGCCAGACTCAAAACTCCAATATAAAAGTCCACAAACCAGTGGGTGACATCAGGGTAGCTATATTGTCCATTATTTTATAGTCTATGGTCCCAGTCCTTTTCTTCTGACAGTGTGTTAATGCAGCATCCTTCTTATGCTGAATAAAAATAAGCATGGTCTGCAAGTATTGTAAATGTATAATGCTGTAAATGCAATTTTTGAGGCGCAAAGATAACTTAACCCTTTCAGACGTAGGCAAATGGATTAATTTCTTTAAAAACACAAGAAGGCAATGAGCAACTTTACAAAATATGGCTTAAAATTAGCAAGAAATTAGTATAAAACTGTAAGAAAATGACAAAATAAAATAAATAATAAATAAATAGAAATAATAAAATAAAATAAGCAATAATATATTAATTAATTAATTAATTAATATGACAAGAAATTGAGCCTAAGAAAGTATGACAAATAAAATTTAAAAAATATGTTGTTTTTTGTAACAAATTTTAATATATAATTACATAATAATCACCTTTTACGAATATTTATTATTTATTTCTTGCAATTTACAGGACATTTCTTGCCAAGTTGCTCCCTTTTTTTTTTTTCAAAAGAAATCAAACCAATCTGAATACATGTGAAAGGTGTCTCAATGCAGCATAACAAAAAACTGATCTCAATCCAGGTTCTGAAGGCTCAAACATGAAAGGATAAACATTTTACAATATGACACAAAAAAACGTCTGTCTTCTTTCACCGTTTCTTTTTCATGTTCAGCATCTGTCCTGTGTTTGTATAAAACTGATCATTATGAACTCTTCAAAAGTAGTCATAACACTTGTAAATCACTTTGTTTTAGTATAGAACTTTGCTCTAATTTTGAATAACTATGGGACTGGACATTTGGATCCAAAAAAGGGAGCAATTGACAGATTTGTCTCAAAGTGAATACTTAGCAAATGAGTCACACTGGCAGCAGAAAAAACTGCTAGGCTTTGGACCTGTTGAAATACGTAGCACAGTGCTGGCAGCATGTAGCTATTTTCTTCAGAAGTACATGAATAGAGTCTAAACAAACAGTTTCTGAAATGGTATCAAACACCCTGCGAGCGAGCACATTCATTTCACTCCGCCTGAGGTTTGCACAGGGACCATTTCTTTTTGATGGTGTGTACATTTGTGTTTGTGTGTTTGCACAGCTAAATGTGCACATCTGTGTGCTACGTGGTTAATGCACTTGACTTGAGCCTGACCACAAATCAAGGTGATGGCTGGTGAGTACCACATAAGAGAACAGAAATGAAGCAGATAAGTGTCGAGATCAAACAGACCTTCCCCAGTCGAAAGCTCCCCTAGAGGGGCTGGAGGGCTGCAAAGCACGGCTCAGTGTACGTCTCATTTAGTGGAGGCAGCGCCACAACCGCTAACGAGGTGATAACACGGACAGACGATAAGTTATTAGGAGAGAAAAAAAAGATCAGTTATGTCACTTTTCTTTGCTTTCTCTGTGTGTTAGTGTATGTGCCGCTGTTTTAATGGCATCTTTCATGATAAATTCTCCGTGTGAAAATAGAAAAAATGATTTCAGTACTTCAATGACTACATTATATGCTAGTCTGAAATGAGATCAGAGCTGAAGTGGTCCAACCACAGCAGACAATGGTGCTCTGAGGATAGATGAGGAACGGCATTGATGAGAGCTTTCTGTCATTGAGCTGGCTGCCAGCCAGAACCTAATGTGGACTGTGGAGTGTTAGAGTTTGACAAGACTGAACGCTGTTTGTCTGACAGCCAGATTACTGCTCCGTATCTGAGACCAGATCATAACCAGAACCCCTCTGCTTCAACGTCTCCTTTTTCTCTCTGTTTTTTTAAAGCAGTTTGCATTTTTCCTCTTCTTATTTCTCCTGTTCTCTTTAGCCATGTTTTAACGTTCATTCAAAGTCTTAAAAGGCAGCACACTTGCACATTTTTCTCTTAGATCTGTCCGACATGACTTTTTTCTGTCTTTCTCTTGATCGCTACTTTTCTTATACATCCAATAGTGCAACCGCACGGGGCATGTCTGCAGTTTACAGGGGATATATGGAAAGATTGTGAAGCAGCTCAACTAATAAGCTATTAATTAAGCTACTAATGTGTGTGTGTGTATATATATATATATATATACATACATACATACATATACACACACATACAGACACACACACACATATACACACACACATATACACACACACACACACATATATATATATTTATTTATTTATATATATATATAAATTAAGAATGCATTAAATAATATATCCAAATGTCTTTCCTTTTGAGGAAAATAAACACATTATAAAATGGTGTGCTGCTGATTTTTAGTAGAATAATTGTCTAGCTAAAACAGGCTGAGTGTGCAGGAAATGCCTTGGTTCTTCATCAACCTGAGCGAGCTTTAACAATTCAAGTAGGGCAGGACAATATATAGATATCAGGATACAAGACTTGATATCTTTTTGATTTTTTAATATTGTACCTGTTGTCTTTCCTTGCTTTTCAAGGCTGCAGTACAGTAAAGCGTAATGTAATTTTCTGAACTTATCAGACTGTTCTGTTATCTGCCTTTACCCACTCAGCCATTGTGACCACATTACTGATGATTATTTAAAAAATCTTACTGTGTAAATATTTCGCAAAAGGACCAATAGTCAATGCTATAATATCGTCACAATGTCGATATCGAGGTATTTGGTCAAAAATATACAATATTTGGTTTTCTCCATATTGCCTGTCTCTAAAAGAAAAGAAGAAAATATAAAAGCATAAACACTGGCAGGACCGCTTTGTCTTGGATTCACATGTGCAGCCACAGCTCTACCATCAACTGCATTTTCTCTGCTGTAAAGCAGTTTTGAACGACTACATGAAGCCATCCCATCTATGAAAGTGCTATGATGAAGGGATGCTCGAGCACATTTGAGAGTTCTGTGAATACGTCAAAGACAAAAAGTTGTGCATAGTTTATAGTTTTCAGTATTTAGTCCAACTGTTGGGATCCCACTTTCTCTAACCATCTACCTCTGTTTGTCATCGCCTCACTCATTTCAGGTCATCGCCGTCTGTCCAGCAGCTGTGTTGTCCATGGCTCTATTAATGACAGTGTGGCAGAATCAAAGACAGCTTTACGACAGTCATTCCTCCCTACCGACAACCAAATTTTTCTGGGGGAGAAATATTGTCTTATCTTGCGGTACAAATTCAACCACAGAGCCTTGAATACAACAGCACATTTTTACACTTGAAATAAGACTTATATTTCTCTCCTTCCTTGTTTTGTTTGTGTAATACTATTTAGAAATTTGGAAAAAAAGATTGATTTGATAAGTTACGTCTCCGCTGGAGGAACTGTGCAGAGTGTGTGGATATGAAGGGGGGTGTACATTGTGAGTACTGCATTGAGAAAATGTTATTACATAAATGGACTATGCAAGACAAAGACTTTGATATTATCATAATTAAAAGTGAGCAGCACCATATGGTGAGGGAGAGGAGCTGCACAAAAACAATCAAATTGAAAGCCTCTCAGTGAACAGAAATACATGAAATGCTCATTTTTCAGCCAGAAGAACTGACAAAGTCTAAACATACACTTTTCTATAACCTTCTCCTCTCCTCTCCCTCTCCGCGTCCTGTATGTGAGTGTATGCCTGGTCAGTGCCCCGGGCCCTGCTAGGGGTCTACAGTATGCTCCAGGAATAGTCCAGTCACGTGGCCACTCTGTGGGATCTGTTCCCTTGGCAGGAAGCTGTTATATGGTTACAGTTATTTTTGTTGTCTGTCTGGGGATAGTTTTTACTGCGCTCCAGAGAATCAATAATTGTCATAAAAAGACTGCGTCACCCGGTGCCCTCTTTGTGCAGGACAGTGAGGTGGTGTGTGTAGGTTAGGGAGGCGTGTGTATATGTGCGAGTCTGTATTTAGACGTGTGAGCATGTGGAGTTGATATTTGTCAGCACGTGTGTTATACCAAAGGACGTTTGTGTGAGTGTGTATGTAATTACGCATTTGCATTGGTTTCTATATGAAGATAAGATGAGGTGACAAGAACAGCTCATGGTTTATTTTTAAGATAATTTTAGAGTGCATGGAAAATGTGAAATATGTTTGTTACGTGAAAGGAAATGAGATGCAGACTGTGTGGTATGTGACGTTATGAGGTGTTTTGAGATGTGTGTTAGGATTTGACACAAAAACAGGGGCAACATGAGTCAATCAAAGCAAAGCAACGCGTTTAATTTAACTACAGCTTGCTTTGTTTTGTCATAACTGCAGCTCTGCTTCTTTCCACACTGCCTGTTACCTCTTTGACCTGCTGCATCTGTCTGCTCTCCTGCGTGTCCCTTCCTGTCTGGAAGGCCACACCACATCCCTGTCTTTAGTATGTCTGCCGAGTATCTGTGTCTCTCCTATAGCTTGTCTATTGTATACAGTATATGTGCCACCGTAGCCCCTGAAGCTGCAGTCAGCCCTGGGGACTCAAAGAGGAGGTCCTATAACAGCGCAGGCAACGGAAGCTGGCTCCTAGCTAATTGGTTCCTGTGTTAGCGGCACACAGAGACGGTGTCAGAGTCAGCACTTTCCCTCCCTCTTCCCACGTTCTTTCTCCTTTTCCCTCTCTCCATCCCTCCCTGCCTGCTTGCCAACCACAGATGCCGCAGGTTTGACATCCCTTCAGGACACATGCCTGAGCTAATATGTACATTGCAGGATGTTTGTGTGTTGACAGAGGATTTGGGCGTGCCGCTGCCACTGCCAGTTTGACAAATAAATCCAAACTGCTCAGAAAAAAAAATAATTTATAAGTGTTGTAAAAATTAAAATTTGTGTATCTAAGAAGCGGGAGAATTAGCAAAAATGAACTGTCTCAAGTATGCGTCTCCTCTGAAGAAATCTGCCCCTGTGTGTTTCACCTATTCCTTGCTGTTCATGCCTGCAATCTTGTCTGTCATTGTCTTCTTCTGTCCTTTGTATCTGTCTCAACCCACAGCCACAGCCAACTCCATAGGCAGAGCAGATGAAGGTCACTATGTAACTGTGTTTACGTCGCCCCTCCCCCCCGAAACACACACCGACCCACCTTTCGGCTGATGGTCCCAATGACAGGGAAGGTAGACTTTAGTCTGGGTAATCACAGCTTGTAGGTGTCTGTGCTCTGAAATGTGTACAAGGATGCTTCCTCTGTGTGTGTGTGTGTGTGTGTGTGTGTGTGTGTGTGTGTGTGTGTGTGTGTGTGTGTGTGTGTGTGTGTGTGTGTTTTCATACTGCGAGAGGAGATGACTATGAAGCGTATCCCACTGAGTCCGAGTGTACCTGAAGAAAGCAGGCCTGGTCTGGCTCTGATCACAGAGTATGTGTCTGGTCGGCCCCAGCCTGCTGCTGTGTGTTTATCATTGCAGGATGTCCTCTCACAAACGGCCACAAACTTGGGGTGAGCCTCGCGTTAACTCACACTCATAAAGTGTTATCCTCTACGTTCTCATGTTCATGCCGAAGGGTAAATACTGTAACTCTGTGCTGTATTTCGTGGCAGTTTCAGCTGATGGGGAACAATTTCATACACACTCCTGCCGTCACATATGATTTTGAGTGAGTTTTGAGTTATCAGCATTTGATTTGCCCCATTATTTAGTGTCTGTGCTATGGATTACATTCACTGAAACCATTTTTTCAATCAAGGAAGTGAAGCCATGAAGGTCAGGCTGGGCGAGCTTTGACGCATGTGCATTGATTGTATGAAATAACGAACGTGGCTACAGCGATGTCAAACATTGGTTTGTGGACTCCCATTTTGAAGCCTCAACTTCAGTATTTTTGCCATCTTGGTATTTTGGAGCCAGATGTGACAAGACAAGGACTTGTGTCCTGCGTCTCAGGTGTAAAGAATGAGTGTTTTTTTCGTGGTATTAAAGCAGTTACTTATTATAAAAACCATTTAATACTGATGCCTTTATATGACCTATATAAGGAAATGAGACTATCAGCAAAAAGATATTTATATATAATAAATCCTAATGCCTTCCCCAAGTCCAATTTCCCTTGAAATCAGATAAAACGATTTATGGCATGCAGATCAGGAGAGCATGCATGTTTACATTTTACCAGGCAAAGTTTGGCACTGATTACCAGTTTAGACAGCTGATGGAAAGCAGGAGGAGATTTTTTCTTTAGATATATTTATTTTTCAAGTTATATGTTTTGGTTATAGCTGATACTGGGGCAGCAGGATCAGGAAAGAGAAATAGAAAACAACTGACCAAAGAACAAATAAAAAAAAAAGCTACAAGGGACAATGCTAGAGCATGGACGATAAAAAGTCAACTTGTTGTATATTCAACAGATAAAAAGAGTTGCAGAACTTCAGAGGATTCAAAACTCATTCTGAACTGGCCCTCCTCATCCTAGACAGGTATGTCATATGTATATTTTATTAATAAATTGTGTGTGTTTACATCAAAATATATGAATACAAAGTTGACTTCGTTTTAAAATCGTCATATTAAAGGGGACAATTTTAGGTAGCTATATATAGATACATAATTTTATCACTTCCTGCAAACATCTGCGTTCCCAAAAAGAAAAATAGCGTCACAAATAAGTTGCATCTCTAACTCACATGCAAAGTAAATGCACTCGCTAACCAGTTCAAGGGCTTGATGACTCATAGTATTTTTGTCCACAGTTGCCGCCAATATCAACACAAAATGAAAGTTTGTTTTAGTTGCTTTAAAAAAAAAAAGTCAGCACATCTCGTGTCATGCTTCAAATCAGTAAAGGCTTTTACAATATCTAACCAAGACCATGATATCTTTCTAGCTTTATAGGGTATTTTCAGACACACCCACATGCCTACATGTACATCAACAGTGGTCACCACTTTGCTGTTACTGCTCCTCTTCAGTGGCATAGCAAGCAAACAGATTGGGTGTGGCACAGAGAAGTCCTTTTGTACAAAAAACCACATAAGATAAGTGATTTGTTTCACTCAGACTGCTGAATCTTCATATTATCTTCAGCTGAATTCAGAATATTTTACTTTGCATAAAACTTTGCAATAAATTTGCATTTTTTAGACTGAAGGAACAACCACAGTGATCAGTAATGCTGTACTGCACATATAAGCATGTGAGTATGATTGACTTGAAAAAATTGAACCCAACTTTTTGAGATTTGATTTGTTTCAACATAACCATAAAAACACAATTTGTGTTAGTTGCCAGGAGTCAATATTGTAGAGAAGATGTGAAGTAAATACACTGAAAGTGAATATTTTGTCGATATGCTCCAGAAAAAAAATATTCCCTGTGGCTTTAAATCACCTACAAACAGATTTTTCTGAATGCAGATCAGTTATGAACATGATTTTTAGAAGACAGGGTTGATCTGCTGTAACAAAGTTTCACAAAAGAGTGTGACCTCTGAGACTGAATGTACCAATAGTTTCCTTGTGTGGCAGACCCTTGTCTCCTGTCACACTCCTCTAACATTGCTTTCGTCTCCCTCCAGCCTGATGACTCCGGCGCTGACCTCCTCTATGAGGGTGGCAGCCCAGGCTCGGCCCCTTCTCTGCCCCACTGCATTAAACATTGATGGAGCTGTAAGGGAAGGCTGGAGCCTGTCTCCTACTCTGGTCTGGCCCTTGCCTATAGCAGGTCTCTTCTCTGGCTGCAACCTGTCTCCTTTCAACGTTTTTCCCTCCCTTTGCGATTTATATCTTCGCTGCTACTGCTGCTGTGGTTATTCGAATGTGGTGGAATGAAGCTGTCTGCAGCAAGTGCTGCTCAGTACAAGAGACACATCAAATCTCAAGAAATGAGAGTGATAAGTGTCTGCTGCCTGTGGCCAGTTGCACAGCAGTGAGACGTGACTTCCTGGAAATGACTGTGTGTATTTGATTCCTGTATTTGCATCTGTGTCTATGTGCGGTGCATTTGTGTTATGCATTATGACTCTTACCACAGAGCACGGCTATATGAAAGGAAGTGGTAGGAGACACAAGACAGCAATACTTTCCTTCCTTTATCAGTGTGTGTGTGTGTGTATGTGTATGTGTATGTTTGTGTGTTTGTATGTGTTCCAGTACTGCTGCACAACATCAGAGCATGATCTTAGCACCTTGCTATCACTTCAGTTTCTTAAAGACCTGTTTGCTTAAATGACACATATTTCAAACCAAATCGGGATAATACTCATTGATGCCACAAAAAATAAAATAAGATCAAATAAAATCCAAAGGCCCAGCAGATCATTTCACAGTGACAAGTCCAAACACTTCCAGATCCAAGAGAGATTTTGTTGTTTCCATCCTCACCCCACTGAGCCATTCCCTGAGAGATCTGCCTTACAACCAACAAGTGGTGGAGTTCAGCAGCATACCAGACCTAATACTGAGTCCTGCTAAGACTGTAAGTGTATTTATAGAGTGCAATGTGAGCTGGGTATGGGTATTAGACTGTGAGAGAGCGAGACGTTGTAATCTAGCATTTGTGAGAATCGATGTCTGGTGTTTGGGCATGTGAATGTGCGAGGAGAAATCACGTACGTGTTTTCCTTTGTGTGTGTGTTCGTGCAGTGTGTTTGCATGTGTGTGGATGTTTATACATGGCTGGAGCAGGCTTGTGTTAATCAGGATCATGTCTGATTATGTGGCCATAGGGCATGGAGGGTTTATAGACTATGCTTGTGTTTTGTGTTGGCAGACTGTTGTGTTGGGTCCTGAGAAAGTCTACTAGCAGATCTGCACCGGCCTCTCTGCCAGTAACCTGCCGTACAGCCCTCAGGCAAACTTCCATGCAACACAACCCAGTACAGTAGGGCTATTCTCTGTTCTGAATCACACAGAGCAGAGATATGATACATCCTGCAAGTGCGCTGTAACACAAGAGCAACATAGTTTAGAAAATTAGATCACAGTGATTCGGTGCAAATACAATTTTTTAAAAAGGTTATGATTGCAATATAATTTCTTTCAATGTTTGTGATTCCTCCACCTGGAACCATCAGATGTGATAAAATCATCTGAGCTGGCAAAATGAAGCTTATGCTTTCTCATTAATTTGAGGAGCTCAGACCAGTTGTCTGCTTCAAGAAGAGAGAATCAAATGAGAATAATCCTAAGTGAAATAATCACAGCTCTGAGCAACAGCAAACGGGGATGAATAAATAAGGCTGACTAAATAAATGATCAGTGATTGTTTGGCTCTAAGTGCTGTTGCTGTAGCTCAGCATCCTGATTTAGTCGAAGCCTTCAGCCATCCCTCAGCGGAGCTATGGTCTTAGCGGAAGAGAAACGGCTAAAAAGCCCCATTCTTCTTCATACCTTCAATATTCAATGAGAGCGCTAATTGCACTGTGCTGAAAGAAAGAAAAAAGGGAGGGAGGCGGAGTGGGGAGGTGGGAGGGATCTACTGGCTAATGGTCCGTAGGGGGAAAATAAAGGAGAGGAAAAAAGGGGGATTTAAAAAGTTAGACATATCCTCAGGAGGTTCCTTCCTCTGTGTTTTTACCTGTGCGTCTCTTAGCTATAATGCTAATGCTCATTAGCCAGTCTGTGTGATATCCGTTGAATCACGGCTACTGTTAGCGACCGTCACCGGGAGCACTCTGGCGAAGTGAGTGCATCCAATGGTTACGCACACGCTCCTCTGTTGTCAGCTGGAATCCAACTCTGGCTTTTTTTTCTTCCCTTTTTTGTTTTACCTCAAAAGTTAGTTGGAAAGATATCTTGGAATATATTCGCTCAAGGTGCACCCATTTGTGAAGAAGAATTGGGGGATGCATATGCATTAAAAAGTCTTTGTGTGTATAAAATGCAAGCACAGCACTTTAGCCTTCCCTCATCCTTCCACCCCCGTTTCTCCCTTTAATCTTTGGCTGAGTTATAATACAATAAGTCCCTATAATCATTGGATCTCCTTCTCTCGACTTACCTGGGATAAATGAATAGGTTTAAACAGAGAGGTAGAGAAAAAAAGGAAAAAAATACTTTACCATTGTTTATAAAATAAACAATGGTGATATATTATTGTTTAATGAGTTTTTACAATTGCTACTTGTGGCCACAAGGGGCAGTATGTGCAGGACATCTGTCTCAGGTACCAGGCTGCAGCGTCTCCTCCTCCTCTCCCCTACAGTCAGCCCTTTCACTGTCCCCTGGTATACGGCAACTGAAATACTGCTGATCGGAAGTTTTTCTCATAAATCATGCCATCCACCAAACAAAGCAATAAAGATGTTTGTTTGCATTATTGAAGGAAAAGTATTGCCTTGGGTCAGCTTTAAGCAGTAGTGTGTGCGTGCGTGCATGCATTCTTAAAAATAACATGTTCACTTGAATGTGTGCTTGCCAAGTATTTTTTTTTTTGCTTGGAAAAAAAAGTAATTTGCTTAAGAAAAGCATATTTTGTTGAGTTGACTGTCTTTTTTTGCCCACATGGTAATCGTATTTTTGATTGCTCAGCCAATCAGAAATCAGATGCCTGTGTGTTTGAGTGTGAAAGCAGTGGGTGGTGGGAGGAGGTACATACTGGATACACGCACTTGAAATGTATGTTTGGCTGCAAGTCTGTGCTGTGTGCATACAGGTTTGGGCTCTTTTATGTTCCAGTTTTGTCTTTGGGGATCATTTACAACTCTCGACAATTTTATAACAGCCCATTTGGTGCTATTTATATTGATCACACAGGCTGCCAAGCACAGGCTCAGAATGCGGGCTTTTCCTGAATTGAACTCTTTCTCTCCCTTCAGCTGCTTTCCTTTCAACAGCTTGACTTCCTTCATGTTTTCTTTTTTTTTAAATTTTTTTTTTTACATTGATACAGAATCGCTCTTAAAACCTTTCTTTGACAGTGGTGCATGGTTGCATGTTACTTAGGAAGATGAAATGGTGCATACCATGCAGTTATGATTGTGCAAGCTTATCAAACAGGCTGTTAAAGTATCCTACACTGCTGTGTTTTTACTGTACACACATTCCTCATGTGGTCAATCTGTGCCTTGTTTAATTATACTCACACTAATATGATTCCCACTATAGATAATACATATATACAAATCACTGACTCTCACGTGACGCTCTAGCTTGTGTGTGTTATGTGGTCTCTTTCTTTCTCTCGGTGAGCGACGCAGATAAACACACAGAGGTTTGTTGGTTAATTTTACTCAACTTAAAAAAAAATGGCATAACTGGTATTAGTCTTAAAATGTTTCTACAAGTGCAGTGGACACAAAATGTTCAACGCATATATTAGATAACCTGAAAAGAGTCGGTACACACAGTACCCGTGTAAGATCATTTCCGCCTGCTTGCTAATTAGAGAGCAACCCAACCCCGGTCTCTATCAATAGGATCATCCACTCAGTTGGTCAGTCAACAGCATTCCAGCTTAAGCTTGAGCCTGGTACACTCATTAAAAACAAACCCAGGTATTTGGTTTGCGGTCGCGAGGCTTGCATGCGATTCATCACTGCATGTATTTGTGTGCGTGTATGTGATGAAAGCCTATAGGTCCGACCCAAGTTGTGCTGTAACTTAACCTGGTCTACAGGAGTCTGTTCTGGGCTCTTGGCTCCACTCTCTTGGCCTTCAAGCATTCAGCAGTTCATCTAAGTAGGAGTTTGTGAGGGCTTTTGAGTGCTTCGCATGACCAACACGCTCCTTTCTAGCCGAGATAGTTCCCCAAGGTAGCCGAAACGTCTTCTGTTTCCCCCTTGAGAAATTTAAAACTTAAATAATCAAGCGTCAGGTCACCAAGACAGGCCTGAAGGCCCTGACACGCCAGGATGACGGTCGGCCGTCAGCCAGTGTTGGGCTGTTGGTAAGTGTCTGTGGACGTACTTTTTGTGGTGTACCCTGAACCATTGGCGATAGTCAGTCCTTGTTGGCGACTGAGCAGGTGGAATTGGTGGCGGAGCCCATTGGTGAGAGATATTACTCTGCTTAGCTGTTCAGTTAAAGTAAATCAGTGCAGGAAAGGAGATACAAAGCAAGCAAATGTATAAAGTCAAGAAGGCTCTTCTCATTTTTCATCATCATCTCATCTGATCATTCCAATATACAAATATTTTAACGATGACATGGCCATCTGGAGTAAAGCAACTGAAGACGCAGTGGTAAGCGAGAGTGGTGTAAAAATGGTAGGCAAACGCTGCTTTGTTTCAAGTATGTATCATATCAACGGTGCAGGGTTTCCCACACATTCATTTATTTGTGGCAGCCTGCCACAATTAAAACATCTGCTGCTGCGTATTGATTTTCTATTTTTGGACCTGGACCATCATTAGGAGGGTTATAAGAATATGTATGGCATTTACATCTACACTCTACAAACTGCTGCTGAGGAAAGAAAAAAGATCTCAAACTGTTCTGCCAGCACTGCGTTCGCAGATCTGTAGTAGGTCTTCCGGTTTTCCCGTCACGATCACCACCACCTGCTGGTAGGAAGAGTTATTTCCTTTTACTCAGGTACACAGATTGCACATGCTAGTTGGCCATCAGCTGCAGTGTTTGCAGTGTTGAAGGGCAACTTTTTGGCCGAGACACAGGTGACATGAGGCGACACAACTTTTAGCCTTCATAGCCACTAGTACTTTGATGTTGGTTTGGTGTGTCTAGGCTTTTAGATTTGTGTCTGACTTAAAAGAAATAGGAGTCATTGCAGGTAGAAGGTTTGTACTGGAGGACTGACGTATACGAAACTGAAAGACATTTAAGAAGGACATTATCCTTTTGTTGTCTGCCTACTTTTAATACTTTTTTTATGATGCTGTTTACTCTGCCTCCACATCCTCTCCACTCCACTCCTCCCTCTCTGTCGCAGAGATGACTAATAGTAAATGGCTTTCTAGAGGGGTGCTGCAGAGTGAGGGGGGTGAGGAACTACCTGCTTTTGTTATCTTAACACCCAGCGGCATGCAAGAGACAACCATCAAACATCCTGCTCCTCACTTGACATGAGCAGACTCCGCTGATGTGGTGGGAGCTGGCAGTGACATGGTTGGTGGAGTGAGAGCTTGCTGCATCCTGGGCCTGGCAGCTTTATGAGCCCAGGGGGAACCATAAAGACATGGGCTTCCAGGCCCTCAGCTGCTCCCCGTGTTAGGGTTAGAAAAGCATGGGGGACAGGGACAGGATGCCTGTTTGGTCAGAGTTCATTCTTATCTGAGAAGTGGCCTCCCATTCACAGTAGCAAGAGTAACATGGTTTACCTCTATAACCAACTAAAGCTGCTGTCATTGCATCCATGAAATTACAGCCGCACTGCCACAAACTTTTCTCTTAAACAGTGACAATTGAACCCGTGCAAAGTCACACAGGCGACAAGAGTTCACATGCAGGCACAAATGCACGCATGGACACCCTGGGAGAAAAGATGATTTCCTTCTTTTCACATACCTATGGCATTTCGCTGACAGATGGACGGGTCAGTGTTTGTTTTAGCAGCCAGGTCTTTGGATGACAGGAGGAAGCTCTGGAAGAGCTGTATCAGTGTTTAGACAGATACTACTGAGCCTAAAAGACACACGCTATCCTCAGGCCCTCAGGACACTGCTCTTAGAGTGAAGCAGAGGCCACAAAAATATCAGATCTTTTGCTTAAACTTACTATAGTCAATTAGTAAGGCCTGATAATTTGGAAATATTTACCCTGTCTGATGTACCAGATGGGTAGTTTTATTGTCAGGACCATTTCAGTTAGTGTAAGTACCAAATGTGTTTTTAAATAAGTCTGTAATTTTCTATGCAGCTTATTAAGACTCATTGCATGGGCCAGTGGTAAACCCTGCCCATTTAATCGCTAACAAATACCATTAGGCCGAGGACTGTTTTAACATGGCCAATGATTTTTTTACTGTGTGTGTTTGCCCTTGTTTTCCGAGCTTTCATTGTGACTGGAGGTGGCCCACTTGGCAGGAAGTTTAACAGTGTTTTATAGAGTAATCCTCATTGTCCCAACCTCCTCATGGTGAGGAGTTAATGGGACCAGGTTGAGGAGGAGACAGAGACAAGGCGAGGAGCACAGACAGGTTTCGACACAATGGGAACACACACGCAGGCCTGCATGGGCATCTGCTTCTACTGAGATCCCACTGATGGAGAACAGAGACTTCACCATCTGCAACTCCTCGGCACTGAGGTACACACATACCCACACTCACAGGTGCACAGAGACCCAGCCACAAACAGACACCTATACATACAGCAGATATACAAAGTAACAATTTAATTGCACAAAACTATTTTTAAAAAGAAAGGTTGGAATCCCAGAGAGGCAAAAATGAGATTTTTTTTCCTTTTATATTGGCTTGAAATGGCTTCCTCCCCTGTATTTATGACATCAAGCAGCAGTTGGTAATTTTTCAAAAAGCAAAACAAAACACCAAAAAAAACAAAGAAAAAAAACAAAAAACATAAAACATGTCTGCAGAAACTGTCACTATATTCACACACAGCAATTAATGAGATAAAAATTTTTTTAAAAATATTACCCTGCCTACTTCATTGCCTTGTAGCATTTCTAATAGCCTTACCGCACTTAACCTTTCTTGTCTCAAATGTTTTCAGAAACATTTTAGTGTGCTGTTTAGCTTTAAATTGAGAATGTTTGTAACCCAGGTGCCATGTTGGAAATTGTTGGCTCCAGCTGGGGTTAATTCTATTATTCATTTATTTTCTAATTTTTGATCGGAAAGTGTTTGTTGTGAAATACTCATTTGAAGTGCATCACTACTCCATATTCTAGATAAAAGTAAAAACACAGCAGCACACTAAAAAGCATTTTTTTCTTTTAACCTGCCAAAACAGTTTTATCTGTTGCAAAAAAAGTAACTTAACAGAATTTCCCTTGCAAACCATTTAACTTGCTGTTAAGTCATAAACACAGCAGAGGAAACAATTTAGATCAGACTTAGAAAATGCTTCAACCGAGCTCTTATTTTTCACTGGCTTGCCAGGGCTTCCGTAGAACGGATGCTGAAAGACATTTCGTTTAACGACCATCCTACAGCATAGCTGATATAAAAACACCAATGCTGTGTATCTCTGTTGTCATGACTAAATGCAACCGACTGAGTGACACAGTGGAGGAGATGTGAGTCAATGCCAGCCACGATGGTGCAATCGCACGCTGTTTTTTAAGGCGTGTGAGCGAGCGTTCCCTTTACAACCTCTGACAGTAAAGTGTGAATCATCAGTTGTTTCATCATCATCACACCCTGCCTCCCTCAGGAACACAGTATGGGGGTTGTGACCACTCCAGCCTAGTTTTCTAGTAATGTGTGAGCCAACCAAGACACGCATTCTCCTCCTTTCTCCTCTCTGACTCTGTCACGCTCTATGCTAAACATGGCTGAAGAAAAACTAAAAAAAAGTAATGCTGCTTAATCTTTAAGTGAATTTAAAAGAAAATCAAGCTATTGCCATTGTTCAGTAGTATTCAGTCTGTATTTATGGCAAATCTTTCCAGGTTTAGTTTAGTTAACAGCAGGATTTTCTGCAGATTAAAATCTATCCTTCTGAAAACACAATAGCATTTTATTGTAGAAGTGTCCCCTTAAACAGCTTTTGTAGTGATAATGTTAACTTATTATATTACAATGGAGCAATGATGTGTGGTTTGAAATGCTCATCTCTAGATTACTCTTAACAAGAGCAACCACAGCTCCACTGCCTGCCTCCAACAGCTCCTGAGGCCGAGGGTCTCCAAAGAAAACCTGTGGTAAAGGTGGTCACACTGAGGTTCGCAGATGTGTGTGAGTGCTGGACTGTGTGCATGTGCACACCTGCAGGCACAAACCTACATCCGTGTGGGGCCAAGAAAAGGGTGAGAGAGAGAGAGAGGTATGAAGTGAAGTTTCTGTTGCCACAGATATCGTATCATTTCTCACCACCTGAAAAGACACCGGAATGCGAGACTGCAGCTACTGCTGCTGCTGTGCAAACGAAAACACTAACAGACGCCGAACATCTAAAATGCCCGCTGACATGTTCCGCTGAGCGAGCTTACATAATGAATGTTGGTTTTCAGCAAACTGTCTTGACAATGAATTAACTGGATTTATTGCAATAGTACATAGTGACCCAGGCTTTCCGCTGTTAGAGACAAAACACTAATGCATCCAGTTATGTAGGTGTGCTGCCTTTGTTGTCGTGTGCATCTCAGAAGGTGTTTTATTTATAGTTACACTGTCTGACATCTCAAAAAATATTATTTGTGAAATGGGCGTATTGAATTGCCTTGGAGGTGCTGTTTTCAGGCCCATAAACAAATGTTGATACATGAGGAATAGAATGGAGTATTTGAGGGCTAAACACTGCAGGCTGTTCTGGAACAATCTACTTCTCCTGCTGCATGTATGAATGAGGGTCCCCCATCCTCCCCCCAAAAAATGTCAAAATGTGAAAACTCATTTCCTATTATATTATATTAATTATCATAAGCAAGTACAGCCAAGGTTGCAATGGTACAGGATTTTCTTCAACCATGGTATGAAAATATTTCACAATTATTAAACAATTATTATTATTATTATTATTATTATTATAGAAGCTTTTTTTTAAAAGGTAAGTATGTGTAAAAAGTCTCTCTTTTGAAACAATAACTGAATTAAAAGAGAGATTCTCTCTCTAGTTGCATTTTTTATACTGTAGATAAGCAAATGTACATGGTATGATAACCGTCAATTTTCATACCACAGTATACGTTGAAACCTGTATATCACGACAACCCCAAATGCAGCTATACGGTATATTATACAAATATGCAATAAATGGAAAAGCCAATATTGTCTGTATAAATTACAGAAGCAGTGAAACATAAATGACTGACACTTTATTCAGACTTCCTGTGGACTATCACACAAATATAACATAATTTAGATATTAACGTAAGTTGAATATACCCGTGAGCCGTGATCTGCTGTGGTATGAAAGCACAGGTTGGACAAACCACATGCAGAACTGCAGTACACCGTAAAGCTACAGCCGGCCGAAATGATAATGGCAATTTGTACATCATACTTTTGATGACTATGTTTGTTTATAATGATTTTGCACAGCAGTGCGTAGTTGTCTTCTGTGGATTTTTTTCAATTGCTATTTATTTTTATCAGTATATTGGTGTGGGGGGGCATTTTTTGTAATATTTGCATATTGGCGGAAATGTGTTCAACCAAATATATATTATAATTACTGCCTTGAGCCCAACAATCGGTACAGTGAAGACTAACCAAGAGGCTGCAAAATAAAACCCAAATGCCAAATAAAAAAAAAAAACACCAGATTTACTACAAAAACAGGATTTGCTCCACTCTATTTATTTCAATCCTCAGGTTACAGCAGACGGACAATATTGACTGCAGTCTCTGCTGGTGGACTTGATCTGTCACAGGTAGCAGAGCAAAGGGAATCTGTGATTACCTTTAACAAAAATATATTTATATCCAGTTTTTATTTAAGGGACTATTAGGATTACCAACTCACCGTGAGTGTAGAGTGTACCCTCAAATGTCTTATTTCTTGTCTTACAGTTGTGTCTGTTTTCTTCGGTAACATAATTGTCCGATATGAGCTGCACCTTCCCAGCATTGCGGAAAGAATGGTATCTATTTCTGTTCCTTCCTGCAATAGCTTAGAGCAGGCATCCATATCTTACCATAACCCCATCGTAGTTCTCTCTAGACTCATATCTCTGTCAGCCTCACAGAGCGCTACGCTGCTTCCTGTTTGGTTTGTCCAGCCAGTGCCTCTTACTGGCTGCTCTAATGTTCTTATGTCAACTTTGACCCTACTTAACTGAAACCACTACTATCAGCCTAGATCGCCCCAGTCACAGGAAGTCATGCTCTGAACTCACGGCCTCAGAGCTGGTTTTGAAAACAGGTAAAAAAGAGTGAAAAGTGAGAAAAGCACTGAGCAGGAACATACTGTCACACAAATACTTTCAGTGGAGGAAGCATATGCACGTTAAAGTAAAAGTAAAACCAGAACAATAAAATGTATCAGAAGACAAATGGATGTTGGTTTCTCAGGGCTATATATAATTGATGTTGTGCAGTATGGGTTTTATGCATTGTATTGTCGTACTCTTCCCATTTAGATTAAACAAACAGCTTCAGGTTTCGATCGCTTTGGTACAACCATCTTCTTTCATTCACCCTTTCAGACATGTTTTCTATTTGATTGTCTCCTCCATCCTCCGCCAGTACTCTAAACCGCTACCCTCCCACACAGAACGCTGCAGCCCGGCAGCTGAAGGGTGAGACGACAAGTTAAAAATTTAAAAAGACAGGCCTCTTTTGGCTTAGTTACAGCAGCAGTCACACATGGCTAGTAGGCGCTAAGTCTCACGCTGAGTCTGAGGACAGAAGACGTGAGCGCCAGATAAAGCCCTGTCTCCTGAGTTATGATGTTACGTGTCTGCTCTGTTATTGCAGATCCAAAGTTGAACGAACTCACAAAATATCTGTTGGGAATCTTTGATGAGTGAGCAGTGTTGGAGAAAAAGAAAGTAAAGAGGAGGAGGAGGAGGAGTGGTGAGAACTTGCATGTGTGCATCTCTGTGGGAGTGCATGAGGGAGAGTAGCTGAGATATGAAAACAAGATGAAGACACTGAAGATATGAAGGAGGGACAGACAGCACAGCAGACCACTGAGTGTCTCAGAAAGTGAGCGTAGCACCGTCTCCATCAGCCTTAATAGAAACACGCAGCGGCCCATTATGGAGAGGTGTTTGAGAATAAATCATCTAACAGGCCCCTTTTCAAAGCATTACCCTGTCAAACCTAATGTAACCTACCTCTGTCTGCTCTCCCCTCCCATCCCACACCGCACCCCCTCTCCTCTCTCCCTTAGTGAGCAAAGCCGTTTGCCGCCTCAGGCAAGGGCTGGGAACATAAGAGCAAAGTCACAGCAGAGCCGTGGATTCGAGTCACCACCACAGTGTCTCCTCGCAGACTGCATGCTTTGCTTCACAGGAAAGTGTCCACATTGTGAACTGAACGCTCGGGGTTAACTCCATCAATATGTGTTTGGTCACCCGTCGCAACATTTCGGCCTCAAAAACGACACTTTTTTCCTTTTCCAAGTGCAATGCGTGATTTGCAAATAAATTTGTTGAGAATTTTAGAATAAGAATGCCGGAGCCTTCCGAGAACAAAAGAAAAACAAGTTAATAGTCTTTGATGTGACCACTGCTGCAGGGAACATGGATGAGAACTGCCTTCCTCATGTCTCCTCTGTGTCTGTCACACAGTGTGGTTTTCACCACAAGACACATCCCCTATCCTTCTGGGAACCATAAGGCCAACCTCTATGACAGCACGGCAAAGCAACAAATAGACTAGCGCAGAGAGTCTGACCGCGAGAAAGGAGTTTCAGAGAAGCATACAGACTGATTGTATCTCTAATGCTGCTTAAGGAGGGACGACTTGTCTCTGCATGCACAGAAGCTTGTCTCTTTAAATCAGATTTATAACATTCATGCTCTCACACCGTTTGAGTCTTAGCAGGCTTTTTAAAATTCAATTAAGTTTGAGAAGTGTAAATTTGTATTTTTTTTTTTTTTGTTCAACCTGCGTATTCAGAATTAACATCGTAATGACTTGGCAGGGTTTCTGATACATGGGAATTGTTTCGCACAGGTTTGCACTTCCGTTCTCACTTAAGGACAAGCCCCATTGATCGGTTGGATATGGGGCAATAAGCTTTGTGTGTTTTTCCATGGTTCCCTCCAGTGCTGAAGCAGGCTGATGCTCCGGGCTGCTGTGTGTGAGACGGCTCGGCTCGCTGACTGACAGCCCTGGATAAGGGATAGTGTGTCTGCCCTCAGTGCCAGCACAGCTAGAAGTGATAAACACCAGCAACCTGATCCAGAGACAAGAGACGCCTCTGCCTCCGACAGAGTTCAAACTTAATGCACTTCTATTCTTCTTAGCCAAGTCCAGATTTGCTTGGCTCAACCCTGCAGAGCCTGACAAGGCCTGGCCAGGTGGAGGTCACCGCAGGCTATTCCAGCAATTTTTTAACCTCCTCTGATTGGCTCTTTCCTTTGTCTGTCTATCTCATCTGCAGTCTGACAGACCATCACAATTTCAATCTGTCTGCTGCCTCTGCTTCATAGCTTGGTCTTTCAGTCTCCATTATTCCAAAAGCTTCTCCTATTCAATATTCCTATTGCACCGACAGGACCTGAGCATTCTCTCTGGTTTGGAATATTTATGGAAAGTTTATTTTATCTGTTTTTTATTGCTACTCTTGTGCAAATAGGCCCCCATAGAGTCCCTAGTCCCTGCCCTTGCAGTAATGGCAATGTAAACATGGGAAAGTAATTTGAATTCTAACAAAGTGGAGATTAGCTGGTGACAGTTTGTGGCATGGGCGATTATTTCTAAAATAATCCTGTTTTGATATGCATCTGCGTCCCGGCAGGAATTTTCAATTTGTTTTCCCATTGCTGCATGTAAACAAGCTCTAGTGTCTCCTTATCATTGCGTCGCACGGACAAGGAAAGAGCGTATGCCCGCCCCCCGTCCCCCTCCTTCCTTCTTCCATCTCACCACACAACCTGTCTCCTCCATCCTGCATCTGGTCAGAGTCGCTGAGCAGCCGCGCTTGTCTGGGTTTCAACAAGTCTCTTTATCGAGAGCAGGTAGGGGGGTTTTATGTGTGTACCTGCAAGTCATTTGCAAACATGAAGTCCTCAAAACGCACCCCCTGAATATGTTCTGCTTGAGGGGTTCTGCCCATTCCCTGTCTGAATAGGCAAATATGCAGCATGGCAAAATGGCCCATCCTACCCACAGGCCTGGGGCATGTGATAAATGTTTACACTTTTGATTGTCAACTAGGAGTTATGGAAAGAATTGACTATTTATTTGAATTACTCGCAAAAATCCACTTAAAAGTTACAGACTTCATCCAAAATATTACTGAAAAATGCAATATTTTAAAGATTTATTGTTATGATTTGGCTCTGTTGGGAGACGTTAATAATGAGGTATTCGTTTATTTCACATGGTGCATGTTGAGTTGGTGACGCCATAAGAAAGTCCTGAGCAGCAAGATATTAGCTGTTTACTTACCCTTCTGTCATGAGGATAGAAAGCCAGGGGGCTATTTATCTCTCGCTGATTGATTGCTCCTGCCTGAAGCTAATCAGCATGTAGCTTGTTGTGTCTTAATGTTTATGGGGATTATGCAAGGATAAACATGGTAATCCCCAATGTTGTGCAGGACTTCCAATTATCACGCTGCTTCACCAAAAATAAGGTCACCATAGATTTAACCTATTAATACAATATAAGCCAGCCGACATCCCTCTGCTGTTAATTTCACCCGAGTTAAACCCGACTTCAGACCAAGATCCGAAAGCCACAAGAAACCTGGCTGGAAGTCACGAGTGACTCATCTCCACTACAGCAGGTTGTGATTGGAGCTGACCAGCTAGGTTAGGCTGTGGTCACCGGCATGACTGAGGCAGGCTTCCTTACAGATAGAGATAACAGGCAGAGGTGAATGTCTAGTCCATGCTGACAGTCTGGATCGATTAGGGATGGATCACTTACACGCAGCGATCGTTACAACCCCACCCCAGCGCTCAGGTGGAGCCATGGAGTGGCTCACAGCAGCACAGAGAGGTGATGGTCCTGACTGAGTTGTGCCCTTGCCCACACGGTGGCTGAAAGATTTTTTATCATACACCATTCTTTGGCTCGGGTGGAATTTTTGAGGCCGTTTATTTAAAGTTACATTTAAGAGTCAAACTTTTGGCAAAAGTATCTTCCAATCTCTGATTGACAAAGAGCGCACGATTGATAAACCTTGTCTTTCCATGCCATTAAGGGTGTGTGAGAAAAGAGGATGCAGAGTGGCCTGGCTCTCACTGCGAGCCACCTCCATATCCTCCCCTCATTAATCTACTCTAATACATTCACTGCAAAGAGCTGCTTTCCCGAGGAAGAGCAAGCAGGCCTTAAATTACAATACAGAGGAGTGGAATCATTACTACCTTTAATGTTCCCAATCTAATTGAGGCATTAATTTAAGTGGAGTCTCCAGTGAGGATTATTCATAACTGCTTTTTAATTTAGAAGGGTGATCAGCAGAAATATTCCCCTGATCAGGAGCAAAGTCCCTCCTCTGGTTTCACAGCTTTTCAAAGACCAGTTGACATTCGCAGGAAGAAGCAAGAGGATACACACAGCAGGAGAGAGCCGTCCCTGATATTTTAACAGTTTACACAAACACTAGCTTGCAGCTGCTTTGGTGTGATTCCTTTTCATGTAATGCTTCTGCATAATATGTAGCACACAGAGCCGAATTACACACTATGGTGACAAAACACAAAAATCTATTATTTTAACCAGGGCCCCAGATTCAACCTGTAGCATGAAACCAACCATATTATAACCTGTGATTGTTTTTCAACATATTTTCCACATATTATAAAAAAAAAAGGTAGGGGCCTCATCACTAGATTTGACACATGGTCCATTTGTGTAACAGGGCCTTAAATATTGGATAATAATTCAGGGCCCTTTAGGGCTCAACATATTTTATTTTTTTTAGTAAAATTGCACATCTTCCCAAAAGCATTAGCCAAAAGTCTTCAAACAGAAAAACATTTCAGATTTCAAAGTATTTAAATGGAAATGAGTATTTTCCACTCAGTTAAGTAATGTACGTGTATTACACATTTTATAATAGAGTCGAAATCATGTAGCCACAAATATTGACCTTAGATTTTAGCCAAAGCAACAGCTGCATAAAAGCTTCAACACATAACAAGGAGCAAGAGAGACACCACAACCAAAAGTAAAGTGGTGTCAGCATGAAGCTGTACGGTACGCTTGTATAAGATACGACTTGATGTTGATAGTTACCTGATAGTCAATCAGCTTATATGGCTTTTAATACCGGTGCCCGAGGGCCCATTGTCTGATTATTCAGCCCCGTGCAGGTAGAGTATAGATATACTACAGCTGAAGCTGGAGACAGAGGGGTTCTTTAAAGCATACTATTGTGATTAGATGTGATAACAAGTTCAGTTATGCTTCTTGAGATGCAGTTTCCTGTAGCCGTGTTTACAGAAGCTGATTCTTTGAAGTTCCAACAGCGGCTCTACAGCCAAAACAGTGAAAAACAAACCTCCTCAGTCATCAATGCTATTTGCAAAAGTCTCCAGCCTGCTTATTTCTTTGCAAGAAAGGATACTGTGAGAGAGTAAAGGAAAATCTTCTGTATATTCTGTACTGTACGATACCCCCAACAGTGATGTTTTCACAGACTGTATTTTCTCCTTTGAGATCACTTACTTAAACAGTGAGGCTCAGTGGGGAGGATTATTAGTGAAGGAACTCCATATTGAACCACAGCAGCCAAATTTGGCCTAAAGGGGAGAAATCAGCAGCCCACAAGACACGGACATTTGATTGTTGGGACTCTCTAAAACACACAACCAAACAAGAGCACTTAAGGGACAAGCACATGCGTTCACATGCACAGACCTGCATACCCAAACACACATACACACGCAGACCATGCCCCAAGGGACTTGAGTCACACTGATACATTCGCAGTCCCCCTGTGGCACTAGAACCAGGCACGGCATGCCATCTGGAGCAGGGAGGAGGGTTTGTTAGAGGGGTGTTGAAACCGAGTGGTACATGCTTCGACCGTGTGGCTGACCATCTGGCTTGGCATACTGTGTATCAGTAACTTTGAGCAGTCCTGCAAGACAGAGAAGGAGGGGAGATGGATGGAGACGGAGGGGTAGATAGCTGTAGGGTTAAAAGCAGCCAGAGCTTAGCGGCACCAATTTGATTGATGTATTCTGTATAGCTCTCTCTCTTTCCCTGTTTCTGTGTGTGTGCGTGTGTGTGTATTTAAAACATAAACTCTGTCTTCTCTCATCCCAATTTACATTTTTTATTTGCAAATAAATAAACCTCCATGGGTTTTGTGTATGTTCTCAGGGCTGCAATTATGGATTATTTGTCTAATCAATGAATCTTCTGATTATCTTATTTAATATTTCTTGAAAATGTCAGAAAACCATGAAAAATGCCAATCGCAGTTTCCTAAGGCCCAAATTTATTTCTTGACTGTCTTATTTTGACAACTGGCTTATTTAATAAATTGTTGCAGATGAATTCTCTGTTGATTGATTTATTTGATTATTTATCATTTCGGCTTTAAGCACTATCACGAACAGTGTGTTCCACGTAACACACTAGTTATCCTACGTTCTGGGATGCAGCTGGCGTGATATCAACACATGCATGTGGTGGGATGAAGCTGCAAACGGTTATGTTTAGGCAACAAAATAACATGGTAACCAACACTGTGTCATCAACAAACACACATGCTGGCCGTCTGGTGACGTGTAATAACACCGCGAACAGTTCTGTCAGGTCACCTTCTAAACTGATGCCACCCTGGGGCCGTGTGCAAAAGGTGGCATTTGGTGTCAGGATTGTACTCTGAAAGCACTGTCAAAGCGGCAGTATTTGATGACTTTGGAATGAAAATGAGTTGTTTTTGTTTGATAACTTCTGATTCTGACGTTCAGGAGGTTTATACCAGAATGCCAAATTATCTGCAGAAGTTTCTTCTCTAAAAAACAAACAGACCCATTTATTTACAGTGGTAAAAACAATGATTAAAGTGACACAAAAACTCAAATGTCCCTATCTAGAGTGAATGTTTGGTTTGTCTGTTCTGGGCCACTGTAGAAACATGGAGGTACAACATGGCAATCTCTGTAGAAAAGGACCCACTCCCTGTGTAGATATTAACAGCTTGTTCTAAGGTAACAAAAACACAATTCTTATTTTTAGGTGATTATACACGAAAGAAAAAAATAGATATATTATATTCAATTTCTGCTAATATATCTCCCGAAGTCATACACACTGGACCTTTAATTTTTCAGCTAATAAGCTATAGCTTTTTAGAAATTTGATCTGTTCTCCTAGCATTTATTGAAGCATAGAAGGTTATCATTAGATTTCTGGCTACTGAAAGGTTAAAAAAAGACATATAAATAAGTTATACTGTACTAAGTATACAGAACTAAGCTTAATTTGGGTGCTCTAAGATGGAGAATAAGATGAAGAGAAATAACTAGAGATGGAGCATGTGTTTGTGAGGTGGTGTGGCTGAGGACCTTGACCCCCTGCCTGTGGGAAGACAGCCAACAGCAGACAGACACACTTGAAGTCCATGTAGCTCAAAGCTCCATGATCCTTTTCCTACTGCACAGACTGCGCGAGAGAGAGAAAGAGAGGAGGAGTGAGGGGGATAAAGAAACATTTTTTTAGTGTAAGTGAAAATGAGGATTTATCTTATGAGCCTGTGTGTGGCCTGACTTGTGTCTGCATTAAGCCAAGTGAGGTATCCGCTTCCGCTTAATATTTTATAGTTTCCTTCAGAGAGGTCCCGCTGCCCGCACTAAAGTCTCTGTATGGGTTCAGTGTGAAAAATCACACTTCCTACCTGCTATCCCGGGCTTGTATAGAGTTACCCCTCTCTCATTTACTGATCTCCTTCCTCACACACTCCACAGAACAGCGACTGCACACTTCACCAAACAGTATTTCCTCTAAACAGAAGTGAACGTATGATTGGATGTGTTTTCAGCTGGGTTAGATGAGGAAAAATGAGATTCATCAGCATTTTGAAAATGTCTCGTCAACAAGCAGGTTTCTCATGACTCACAGTTCATGAAACTGATATAATGCACATAAAGGCCCAACAAGACATAACGACAACACATATATGTGCTGCTCTGTATGTTTTTCTGTTGGTGCCCAGTTTTTGCCCAGTCAAAAAGGCCGAGGGTCTAAGAGAGATGGATGAAATCTGGTACTGCTTTAACTTCAAAGCCCGGAAAGTGTACAGAGTTCCTAAACACATCATGAATATTGCAAAATTGTAAAGTCACTCTTTCTGATGTGAAAGAGAAACTTTTGAAAGAGCTCCACCCCCACCCCCCAGCTTACAGTAGCCAAGCGGACAGGCAGTCCATTAACTATTTAAATGCACACAGAGATGTGAGAAGTAGTGGCCAGCATTTTAATGAAAAACAGAGAGTGGACTGGCTCCTGACGGGACCACTCTGTTTCTGATTATCATTACTACAGCTCCGAGTTACATTTATAGGTCTGGATGTGATTAAAGTTACATTGATATTTTCTTTTCTTCTTCGTTTTTTTTTTTTTTGATTTGGTGTATGCATGCTGTTTCTCCTTAACCAGATGTGTGGGGCAGAGCCTTCATGGCAGCTCCATTTTTATGTCTGCAAGTCAAGACAGTGACAAAGTGCTACTAAATCCAAATAGGTCTGAGTCAAAGCCAAAGTGTCATCTATCCTTCCTATTTCCCCTGAGGGAGTTCTCACCTATCTTCCAGCCTTCACGGTCCTATCTTGGGCACTGTGCTAATAAGGAGCACCCCGTGTTTGAGCTGGGTGAGGCCCTGTCAAGGATTCTAGTTCAAGGCTATAGGTGCCTACACGGGGGCACTCTGCCAGTTTGGGATGAGAGATGGGGGTTAGAATAAATCACTCTTTCAGCCATTCACTGTTGCTACCTAAAATAGGTTGGGGTAGTGCAGCTACATGGGTATGGATTGCTAAAACAGTCAGAGCTTAGTGGCATATTTTCATGCTATATATGACAAATCTCACCATGTTTCCTAGAAAACAGATTTATTAACTTTCAGTTAGGAAATGCACTTGGAGAAAACATAAGTTCTGCTTGGGTTACTGGCATTTTTTTTTTAATCTGGGGGGGTACACCAACTTTTGCAAGTTTAGACTTTACTTTCTGCGTCTCCACAGGATCTTTATATGTGCAATTTGAAGGGAGATGAAAGACAGACCCAAACAAAAGAGTGAACATTTTGATAAATACAAAACGCAGCCAGCATTTAATCTATACAATACAAAGTAAAAAAAAAAAATTTGAATATGAACATAATTTTTATGAGATAGGTCATATAGTGTGTAATTTCTGTGGTTCAGCGTAAATCCTAACTTATTTTTCAAAACTCTAAAGCCTGACTAAAAACGATACGAAGAGCATAAAGTTACTTGGTCCGTGGAAGCTGTGTTTGCATATCTTCAAAGAGATTCTGCTTCTGATCTTTTCATCTGAGAACAGAGTCTCAGCAACCTATGGTATGAATATGTGAAATGATTCTGCACTCTTTCATAAATGTATCACTACTGCAAAAAAAACCACAAAAAACTATTGTCCTTTACAATTTAAAGCTACCGATATATCTAAAACACAGTTCTGTTCTTTATTTTTAAAGCGTCTGGCTCTTTAGTATTTTTACCCCTGAGACGTTGCAACAACAGCCACTTGAGCTCCCTCGGGCAGGGTGCTAAGTGGCTGAGAGGGCTGGGAGAGGCTTGTGTGGAAGACTAAAGACATGCCTCTGTAAACATGCATGCATCTTTGCACTGCTCTCACTTCACACACAAGCTCTCCCTGGCAGAGTCAATAAACTGTTTGTTTTAAGTGTCTCTCTTACTTTCATTCACTCTGTGTATCCCTCGCTTTGCTCTCTGTAGCCATGATATGAAACGCCTTTCTCTCTCTCTCTCTCTCTGCTCCTCTGAAGCAGTGCTCAATCTTGCGCTGCAGCGCAACAGGAAGCCGTTTAGAGTATAGTCCCCACCATTGTTCCAGTCTGTTTCTCTCAAAAAGCTTTTATCGCTTCTACTAAGCGCTCTGCCAAGAGAGAAACAAAGATTTGTTGATAGTTCGCCGCTGCTAAAATTGCACCCTGGGGGTTCGCACACTTAACATGTGGAACATGTAATAAATTAAGAACAACGAGATGCAAACTTGGATGATGGAGGATGTTCCTGTGAGTGATGACAGCAGGGTCGTGTACCGTGGCAGGGACACTGCAGTTTCCTTTTTGTTATCTCAGGGCCCTCACTCGAGCTTTCCTGTTGCTCTCAAACATCTCCCTTCTCTTTTCTCCTTCAATGGAAAAAACTGTGCATGTGCTTTATAGAATCCTGTAAACAGTAACTTACTCTCTGAGCAAAATGTAGAATAAATGTCTTGACTTGCTACAAAACATCAGGAACGGCACAACGCTATCAAACTTTCTGGCATAGTGTCCAACAGCCCAGTAAGACTATTTATTATACACAAATATAAAAAAAACAGTTACAACAGTCTTCAAATTTGAGCCTTTAATAGAAAGCCAGCAAGAGGTTGAAACAGACAAACATATGAGCCCAAGAGTGCAGAAGCCATGATATTTGTGAATACTGAAGGCTCTGTGTTTGTTAGCAGCTTTCATGGAAATGTACAGGCTGAGAGGGCATAAAAGCACCAAAAAAAGAAAATCCTCAAAAAAGTGCAAACCAATAGATCAGTATGGCAACTACAACCAAGCTCCTGGAAACCTAAAATATGTTGCAGTAACAAAACCTGCATCAATTACATCAACAAAATTAAAATTGGATGATAAGACATTTTTGCCCATCAGACCAAAGATATACTTAATGTTTGTGTTTTCTATTACTAGCTGTCTTAAAGTTTTAAACAATACTTTAAATATTTTCTTTAATATACAGAAAGACAATAAGAGAAAAAGGTCCATGTCTCTGGTTCACTTTCATGGGCGTAGTGGACAGAGAGTAAAAAATAAAAATAAAAGAGAGAGAGAGAGAGATTATGTGGGTTTTGGTTATTTTTACTCAAAGTTGTATGATCATTTAGGGAACCATGACTCTTTTTTTAATCTGTCCATCTAAGGTGTATAATCAATGCTTTTTTATTTTTGAAAAGTTTGCATATTATCATATTTGTGCAGTTTTAAACAAATGGTGTTTATCTTAAATCTTAAAATATTGTTTAGAAATCATACAAATACTGAAAATGATACTCATATATTCTATTTCGGGATGAGCGAGGACACAATTATATATATATCTGTATTTGTATGTGTTCAACCAACTAAATGATCTGTATCAGTATGTCCGGGCTGCGTGCATGCTGCATGCAACAGTGCATACTTTGTAAGGGCAGCTGCCATAACAACTAAAAGTAAAACAGAAAAAAAAGTGTATGATTCAGAAACACACCCCATATCCGTACTCAGATCGGGTGCGGATTATATCAGAAGTGTGTGGGAGTTAACCCAGACATGGGTGGGGTCTAACCAGAAGCTGGTATTTTTAGCCTGAAATTGATATAGGTTGATTATTTATATTTACATTTGTTTTTTTATAGAACAATCTCAGGATTAAGCTTTGTATCATTTTTAATCACAAGAGTAAAAGATATGACGCAGCTACTCATATAAGGATTTTCCTTCATCATGAGTAGAGATGTTGACACATAATTGCATGATACTTGTACTTTTACCACCTGTGATGAATACTGATTTCCTGCGTATGTGGCTCAGTCCTAATTCTAATATTTAACTTTGGCAAACTGATCACCTGAAACATTAATTCAGGACAGTAATTCCGAAATGAATGTCAACATTTGAGTGAGAAACAAACACATAGTGTCAATGCAGCTGAGTGTGGAGTCATTTATCTACTGTAAACACAACACAGACTCACACTCATGGTCAGATGGGTGTGAACCCTGACCCGTCTCCTCTTGGCTTGTTCAATGCTTAGAGTTTAAGACTGTTCCTTGACCCTTGCTAGGCTAAGCTGCTTTTGGATAATCAATGGACATAAGTTAAAGTTAATTGCCATGTCACAATGTCACAGACACCACAGACTCACCATTGAGGACTATGTGTGTGTGGGTGGGTAGTTGTAAGAGGATTACGGGGAACAGATGTCTGTGTGTTTAGTTTTGGCTTTAGCCCAGACAGGTTCAGGTCAGACTGACCGGGGTGAGTTCCCAGAAAATTAAAAAAATGAACAAGCAGAATTTATGCTCCTGAAAATTAATTGTGCATCTCGCTCTTTTAGAACCCACAGTGTTCCCAGGTGCTGATAGTTACAGTAATGAAAACCATATCATAACAACAGCTACAGCATGTAGTACAACATATGTTATCATGGAAGGTTAGAAAAAAAATCACACCATAACTTCAAGACGGTGCTGCACTAACAGGGGAGCTAGTTTTTTTGCATAACATTACACTATAACCTTTATGTAAATAATTTAAAGTGCACTTTGAATTATTCATCAAAAGCGGCTATAAAGCAGAAGGAGCTCTGAATATAGCCATATTCTATTTTTTTAATGTTCTTTATTGTAGGGACTAAATGTATTTATTTTAAAAGACATACTGCATTAGTTTGTTGACGCACGCCTAAATATAGTACATAATGTGAATGCATACAGTCTACTGCATGAGTATAAGGGCTCCTGGTGTTGCCACAGTGTCACATGTTGTGGTTTCACAGTATACAAAAGTGTGCAGCTGCTTATGATAGAAGAAATGTTATCAGATCTGCACTCGTTCAGTTTAAGAGTAGTGGAGGATGTGCAGATGAAGAACATCCTCAGCTTTCTGTCTTATAAGAGCAGCTAAGATTGATATGTACCTGCACACAGAGCAGCATGTACGCCTGTGGCTGTCATACTGGAGTCAGGGGAGAAACAGAGAGAGAGCGTTTTAATGTATACTGTAGCAGTTGAGAGGCCACACAGGATATTACAGATGTGCTCCCTATTTAAAACCCCCAACCTCCAGCTGTCACCTCTGTAACATCCATCATAAAGCCCTACTGTCCTCTCCATGTGATGAGGGATGTGGCTGAGGGCAGACCTGAGCTGGTTAGCACAAAGGATTTGGGACTGGAGCTACCTCTTTAGGCCTGTACCTGAGGCTGGAGGCACCCGGCTGTAGCGAGCTTTTGTCACCCTGTCACCATCTCTTTTCTCCGTGACTTATGTCCCCTCAGGCATCTTTGGGACTCCATTACCCCTGCGTGTATTGTGGGAATGTCAGGACCTCACGGTGTGGAGAGCGCGTGTCTCAGATTGATGGTCAGGGGTCTAACTGTGACACCGCTGACTTTCACTCTTACTATTATGGACAAATTTACATGACCCAGGCATGAAGCTTTTGTGCATTATGGGACAGGACTGTGAAGTCTCTGGACACAAGTTGTAAAAAAGGGAAGACTGATGACTGATTTACGAGCCTAGGCTCCAGAAATGTCTTGAAATGAGCACACCATGTTTTAAAATCTGCATGGGTGCTCAAAAGGTGAGAAAAAAAAAGAATATCTCTCACCATGAGATGATGATGATGATCCGTGAGGAAGAAAAAATGCAAAACTGTTTGGTATGATATCAAATAATGCGATGGAAAGTAAGAAGGTTGTAGTTAGGGTGGTGGGTTATTATTGGGTATAGACATGCCTCAACATGAATAAGCCTTGATCTTTTATTGTTTTATTCTTTTAACACAGTATTCACTTTTGCAGTGGCGTTACAGTGTGCAGTACGGTGAAAATTTAAACCGCTAGATCAAAACAAACAAAAAATTCAACAAAATTTGTTTTGTTTTGTTGATTCGACATTTTCTGGATCAACACATTCTCACTCCCACCTCATCAAATACCGACACTTAGTCAGTGGCCTTACACATTAAACTATGACGCTCTTGGTACCCTTCAAGCATCAGTTTTGGACGTCCAGGGACGTGTCAATTTACACTCGTTGCATGCATTGCTTTTTTCTTCTTTTTTTTTTTAAAAAAAACTGATTCTGATTCTGATTTCACAGGATATGTTGAGTTTCACCTTGTTAAATGCATGCAGTCTAATTTCATAATACACTTTGCTAAAAACTTATTTTTTGGTTACCTCCTTTTGTCAGGGCAACAAAAGGCCCTTGGTTAGGTTAGAAAAAAACATAATGGTTTGGCTTAAAATTGGAGCATCTGTTAATAATACAACATAAAGTCACATGGCATACATAACTAGCACGCATTCACGTCATTAAAATAACTAGATTGACTTTTGGTATAATATGTAACACATAAAGCAGTCTCAGGGGTGAAAGTCTGGAGTTTGTTTGATGCATCTACCTCCCCTCCCAGCTACCCTGTGTGGACTTTCTTCCTTTTTTTTTATATCACAGCAGCTGCTCAGAGTACAAAATAATTGCACCGCCTGATGCATCTCATGCCTTCACTAAAGGGTGTCTTTATGAATCAGTATCTGACTCTGTGTGCTAATAACAAAGTGCTGGTCTTTGATGATTTGGGAATGACTAGGTGAATTGTACAAATTTATATCTTAAATTTGCTTTTAGTTGCCTACTACCCAGTTTATTTTCCCTAAATTGGCAGTAGTGGGTTTAATGCTTACATAATTACCATCCACAACACTTAATCAGCATGATCGTTTGTTTTGATTTTGAGTTGGTAATGGATTTCCACAGAGACACCAAAAATGGTAATGTTGGTGGAGAAAATATGCCACACTGGTGGACTGTTATTACTTTTTAGCAGAGATTATTATGAATATTTAAAAGCACACGCATCGCACACACAAGGCCAGCTAAAGGGTCTGTGTATTCTGGTGTACTGCTTGGGTAATGCGTGTAAACCCACCTTTTCTGGTAGAGGAGTTATTTCCACTTCCCCACTACAGCGCCTGTACACATCCAGTTGTCAGTTCATTGGGTTGAGAAGGGTAGTGTGTTTTTTTTCCTCTAGAGAAGCAGAACAGGGCCCAGAGCAGAGAGCTGAGGCTTTGTAATCACTGTCCTGTCTCTGCTTCTGCATTTCTCAGTCTGTGTTTTCTGTTGGTATTGGAGCTGACAGGCTGTCAGTGGAGGAAGGGCTTTGAACCTGAGGGCTCCTCTCTCTACCAAAGGCTAATCGCTACTTCAGAACAGGGGACTGCCCCTAAACAAACATTTACTGCTGTAAAGACAGGGTCGGCCCCTAACGATGTAGGTCAGCAGGGCTTTTTACAGCAAGGCCTTTATGGAGACGGATGCCAGAGATGGACAAATAGCAGGACATTAGCTGTCAGCAGCACCAGCAGGAGCCAGATCTGGCCGCACTTTAATAGCTGTTTGTTGGTGGAGAGGAAGAGACTCATAAAAGAGGAGACTCTTATCTTCTGCGGACCCTGTGTTTGTGTCACAGCCAAGAGTGACCACAATGAAACCAGAACAGTCCAGGCCTGAGATGGACTGCACTGCATCTGATAATTGCAGTTCATCCTCCTTATCTACTACTACTTATATACAGTATCTGCATGGACCACAGGGCTGAATTATAATTCTGCACTGCCACAGGCGTCTCGAGCATACGCCACCGTATAAGATTTGTCAACACAGTAAATACATCTTTCCAGGAGAGTGTAATGTAATGCTAAGATTTTTCTGACAGCATAATCATTTCATCCAACAAGGTTTTATTTGGTGACAGCGCTGAGGGTCTTTCTCTGCCTGAGGAGCTACGCTCTCCCACTCCACACGCTCACACCTTTAACGACTTCTTAAATGTCACAGAATGTCAGGCGCAGGGATAAAAGCAGAGGACCCCCTCCTGCTTGCTAGTGATCCTCGGTAGTTTTTACTACGCTACAGTGCTGCTGGGCAGGACATATGCACTCAGGTGTGGCCCAGATTTCACCGGACCGACTGGTGACATGATTTAATGCACTTGCTTCTAAGGAGCCAAGTGAGGAGAGCTCCTTGTCAGTGCAGGAGCTCCGATTGAGCACAGCACGCCCTTACAAATGTATCCTTTGCGCATGCTACTTAGAAGAAAACCATCCATCACATGTGGTTTCATACACTATAACACTTCAGATTATAAAGCTTTCTCTGTAGTTAGCCAACGAGCTCCCTCAAAAACACCACAATATTTTTTTTTCTTTGTTTCAGAAAGATTTAAAATCAGTGTAAGTTGACTGTGTATTCCCGAGGGAACGGACTACTGCTGTGATGAAATAAGCATCAACTGCTCAATTTTCCATTGAGCTAACCAGGCAGCTCATCTCCATTAGTGTTAGTCTAACCAGCTCCGCTCTGGATCTCTTTAGCTGTGATCTCGCCAGAAGCCAGCTGGGTGTTATGTATGTGTGTGTGTGTGTGTGTGTGTGTGTGTGTGTGTGTGTGTGTGCCTGCACACGCTTGTGTGATTTTGTGAGAGCTCAGTACTCTGAGCCCTACAGCTGTGAGAGATCTGAGTGTAAGGCCATGATGGGGCTCCGTTAAGCTCAACAGCGTGAGCCTGTATCAATTACGCTGCAACAGCGATACGAACACAGCGTGCAGTCTTCAAAGACAAAGACTTATGACCGCCCAGCGACTCCTCAGTTCCTTTGGCCACAGAGTCAGCTGGATAACCTTCAGATGCTACACACTAACTAGAGAGGAGGACGACATAGAACGACAATTCTGTATTTATTCTCTGATTCAGAGAAACTTGCTTTCCTATTTGGAGCACAAAATGACACGATTCATGACACTGGGATCAGCACTATTTGCACTGCGTAAACTGTGTGGATTATTTTTAATTCTGCTCAGTCACATAGTGAAGAAAATCAAATATTGCAATATTTTTTTAAGCAATTACCTTAATATCGATATTGCAGCAATATTGCAGAGTGGACCACTGCTGCTTTCACATAACATTTTACACAATGACATTTTTGATAAATTATCACCAGTAAAGTGGATACAATGAATGAAAAGGTGCAGTCAGATAATGAAAAAGCTAAAACAGTAATCAGTTTGGAAAAATACATCACTTTACTGTAATGCAACCTTTAAACCATGAAACAACACTTTACTGTTACAACATACAAAATCTAAGAATATATTTAGTTTCACGTCACAATATCAATATAATATAAATATATTGCCCAGCTCTGCGTATTTTGTAATTATAACACACATTAGGTGTCTTTGTGTAACTTATTTTGTGCCTATTGCAATGCAATAATTTGATTCAAAAGAGAAAGAGTGCGGGAGAGTTCCCTCAGAGGATGACATTGTGCCCTATGACCTGCTTCACTTCTTGGCAGAAAATCTCTGTGGTCCAGCGCTCCTTTGAACGTCATATGGATCTAGTTCCTGGGCTGGAGACTAGTGGTATAGATGAGCTATAATCCATGTAGGTCTATCTCTACTTCCAACCTCCTTTCTAATACCTTTGTACCTCCATATTCAATACCACTCCAAAGGCAAGCTGATGCCTTTGAGGACTCCACCAAAGTTTGAGAGATACCGAAGGCAAAACTGTCTTGCACTGTGTATGTGTTATTTTCCTCGACTCCCAGTTAAAGAAATGACTGCCATATCAGCCAGTCAGCTGTGGACTGTGGGGAGTGTAGGTGAGTGCGGGTGTGTACGGCGTGGTAATGAATGAAGGTAAATGGCAGGGTATGAAGCACTTCCTATCGTAATTTCACACTTGTCAGCTCTTGTGAGGAAACTTCACCTTTACACAAGGATAGCAGAACAGGCCAGGCCATAGAAAACAGAGAGAATATGTCTTGGTGTTGTGGGATAGATTCTGCATGCAAAGAATTTCCCTTGCAAATATAGCCTGTTCTCAATTCTACGAAGATAGAGAGCAGAATTTACACTCAAATGCCGACATTAAAACAACACGCAGTTTTAGTTTCCGATCCCTAAAAGGTTTTTTGATTCAGTATGAACTGGACTTATCTTAAATAAATGATTTTAAAAAATGATTCTAGTAGTGAAATCACTCGCAATTATTGTATGAGTGAATACCTTTGTGTGCATATATGCAAGAGTGTGAGTGTGCACTAGGGAGCTGTGTTGGGGAAGCTGTAATGAGGGCACTATACAGTATATATTACCTCACTATATAGAGGCAGGTGAAATGAGGTGAAGTTATCATATGCGCATATACACGCACACATCTCACACAATGTCTCAGAGGTGGAATCTAATTAAATTGTAAGGTGGAGACATGAAGTATAAACACATGAAATTCATTTCTTAACAGCACCTTTACCACTTTGATGGGGTTCATTATGCCCTGATGTGAACTATTTTCCGTTAATGATCCTTGTGTTTTTATAAGTCAGATCCACATGTGGGATAAAACGCTGCTATCGCACCAGCCAGGAGCTTACATCTGATTTTCTCCGGCTTAATGTTCTTTAATTTAGCAGCGATCAGGTTTCAATTTGCTGCAAATATAGGAAAACAGACAAAACGAGAACAGAATTTGCCCATAGTTGCTGGTTGATTGTTAATTTATGGAAAAGGAACACCTGTTGGGTATAATTTACTAAGTAAAAAAATATGCATAGTTTTATGTTATATTATTTAATATACCCCAAATAAACATTTATTCGCAGCATAAATTTTAGCTGCAGTCTGTTCAAAATCTTACCTCTTCCTTACATTTTTATATAGTGCTTACTCAGATCTTTGCAACTAATGTATATGCTTTTTGAGGATGCACATTACACATCTGAATCTCTGTCTGTTGTTGCAGCATCATCTGTATAACTCCTTATATGCTTCCTATTAAAGGGAAGTAACCATCACTGTATTTATGTTAAATAAAAGCTTAACATTATATAAATATATATATATATCATTTAGAAAAATAAAGATAACACTAAATATGCGCAAGCTAAAAAAAAAAAAAGATCAATTGAGTCACCTACACATGTCAAGTTCATCTGTTTAATATGCCATGTGGGATAGGGAGTGTGAAGGTGGCACTGCGAGTGTTTGTGTGTGTGTGTGTGTGTGTGTGTGTGTGTGTGTGTGTGTGTGTGTGTGTGTGTGTGTGTGTGTGTGGGTGTGCGTGTGAATGCGAGAGAGACAGAGCAGGGAAAAAGGAAGGGGTGAGTAGAGGGAGGATATGAGAGCCTTCTCGAGGGACCTTAAACAAACTGACTAAAGTGGTCCTGTTTTCTGATCAGGCACAGAGAGGAGAACACTTAGCACTGCTGGAGACACTCTAAACAGCCACTGAGGAATTAGCCTGTTACTGGGAAACTTCACAGCTCCTGCACTGGGCCGTGTCCCCGACTAAGTAATACAGAAAATAGAACAGGCAATAAACAGCAACAAACAAATGCACATATGCACACACCCACCTATCCTCCCCACCCGCGCTCACTCACACATACACAGGTGCATAAGGACATGCTGTGTGTATGCCAATAAGCGCACCGCTCACGATAGCTGTCTCTAACCAGCGCAGATAAACACGAAAACACACAAGATACCATATGCGCTTACGGTCTCTCTGAGGAGAAGCGGCAGATAATGAATGGGCCCCTCACACTCTCCAGAAAAGTGTCGCGAGTGACTTGAGACAAGGAAAAATATGTTTTCACTGAGGAAAAGCAATGACCTTATTCCTTCTCCATGTTCACACGCAGTATTCTTTTAGCTGCATCGCCAGGTTTGGCCAAACAAAGATGCGCTTAAATTTAGGCCCCATGATGTCAACACAAACACAGGATAGAAAGTTCATGTTTAATTAGGTGTCCCCCCGTTTCTAAAGTTCATTTCAATTAGTCCCACCTCGGCCCCACTTTCAGGTCTCAGTGATTTGTCAATGCCTCAACTTCTGTGTAGCGCAGTGTGGTCACAGTACAGCATGAAAATATGGTGTGTATGTGTGTGTATGAATATGTTTTTGCATGCGTGTTGCTGTTTATGTTTTGTGTGTGACCCTCCACAAAAAAGGGACTCCTGTGCCCTTGACATTTCCTTCTCGTTCTTATGATGAATTGCAGGGGTTATTTACTAGTCCATAGGAGGGATTCGCAGATCCCTGCTTTGTTCCCAAACACTCGCAAAGAACGCAGAAACGACCATAAAAATAGCCACTCTGAAACTTTCACTGTCACTCCTACTGTAAAAGTAGAAATGTTTTTTTTTCTTTCTCTGAGGTCATCTATTTTATCAGCTGGATTTGCCTGAAATGTTACATCTGCTCTTATAATTGTGTAATTACCCAATATATACAGGGCTGCACAGTTATGGCTAAAATAATTAATACAATTATTAGTAATTAAACAATTATTTTGATCAATGTTGAGATCATGATTGTTTATCATGATAAAGACAAAATATTTTCAGGGCAATTTAAAAAAAAAGAGTACTGTTTTCACTCCCATGCTGCTAATTCACAAATCTTTGTATCAACATAAGACTACAAATAAGGTTCTTCTTCAGCTGAATTCTGTGCGTTTTTTAAGAAGAAAATATAATAAAAATCCTCCCCAAAACATATGCTAATTACAAACAAATATGCCACCACAGACCGTAACCAAATGATCATAGTGTACAAGAGCAGAGCATATATTTAAATGTTTATATCACTGTCAGTCATATTCACTTAACTGCAGAAGGACAAAATCCTGATTGCAATTAATATTCAATCAGTTTTGCAACCTGTTATCAACATATCAATTTCTCTAAGTGTATGTCACTTTTTTTTAAAGTAGACATGTTAATTACATCCTGAAATAATTAATTCTAAAACTGGTACTTTATGGTTTTGTTAAAATCATGCAGAAGTGTTATCTGTTTGCAATAGACAAAAGAAAAGTAATTAAGCCGGTCAGTGTATGTTGTTTTAATAGTTTTGTATGAATGTTTTTACTCTCCGTGTACAGTGTGTTTTTGCTCGTGAGACATCTCAGAGAAAAACCTCTACTGCCTTGTGACTGACAGTTAAGTTTTCTTGTGTTAAAATTCTATTAATTTTAAATACCCTGATTTTTATCTAGTTTTATTAATTGGAACTATTGTTTTTTATTAGTTTTATTATGTACTGAATGAAATAATTCAGGCACGTCAAGGCAAATTTTTGCATGTATGACTTTTTGTGCGTGTCTGTGTTGTATGATGCAGCTGTGTTAAGTGACCTTACCTTATCTAACTATCTTAACACTTTAGGCAGAAAAAAAACCTGCATTTTAATTTAATTCTAATTATAAAATGTCTGTGTTCAGTATCAAGTATTTCAGAAACCTGCAGACATATCATTTCAGATGTGCCACACATCACCAGCTCACTGTATATAGGTGCCGTATTTAGATGGCCTATATGTCCTATGTAGGATCCTGAAGGTGTACTATGTCTGCTCTGTCCATTTCGTGACACCCTCACATAAGCCGATCAATCAGCTGTAATGAAACCCATCAGGTCACCTTTGAAATTTATCATTTTTTTGTGTGCGTAAAATGAACCGCCCCATGATGGTATGGAAGCTAAATTTAGATTACCTATATGCTAACATATCTCTACCCCTCCTCCTCTCAAAAAGAGAGGGGGGAGAAAAAGGTTTATGAATTATGCTGAGATGCCGACTCAATACGCCAGAGTGCATCTGACATGTAATATCAAAAGCCTGATCTTGGTCCTCGACTTCTTTTGATGTCAGGCGTGTTAGTAGCTGAGAATTTTGTTCTTAAAATGATGCAGATTTCTTCAAGAGTAAACGCAAGAATCAAAAAAGTTTCCAAAGATAGAAGAAGATGTTGTTTTGTTGCTCATCAGCAAAAAAAATGAAAAAAAAAAGAGCAATCACCTGACTGTTTGACTTATCTCTCTCACCCTGTGGTGTGTTTTTTTCTGTGTGTTTCTGTCGCTCTCAGAGGTTTGAGGTGCTTAGCATCTCTTGTTTGCACACAATCCGTCTGTGATTATTGCCCGCTCCAGGCTTCATGCACAGTGATGCGTCTTTTCACAAAGCAGCTTCATTTGCATAGATTTAGCCAAGAACCTCTCAAATCTTAAGGAGTGTGCTTAAAGACGAGTTAAAGATGAGCAATCATGACGGCCGATCGCTGTGTTTGTGTTAAAGGCAGGCGATATCAGTTATCAGCTGAGCGGCACGCCGTAAATTAGCTCTTCAAGTCAAAGACGGAACACACAAAAACTTTTATGAATTTGTTTTGATGCGGATGGGAGGATTTCTAACAATTTCGTGGACCTTCCACAACAGTAAGGACTTTTTTTTTTTTTTTTTTAAATAGTCAGGCCGAACCTGTGTAACTGCAATCAAGGTCCGACTATACGCTTCATTTTCTGCAGATGGCACACAAAAAGTCCTTATCCGAGCATTTGTGAAGAAATAAGCCTCTCCTATGTGTTTGTTGATTTGTTTATTTATTTCTTTATTTTGTTTTTGTCATTTTTTTTCTGCTGAACACAGCTGCTTGGGCCCCACCATGCAGAAAGGCCCAATATGGCTCTGTCTGTAAATCGCAGTCCGGGGGCCACAAGACAGAAAACAGGGGAGAACCACCCGGCGAAATTTAGCGCACGATGGCTCCCAGCGGGCATCATTTGGGGACCAGGGAGATTTTTTTCCCCTCCTTCTCTCTTTCCTTTTTCCTGCATGGTGAGCAGGTTGGAAAGCTCAACCCTAACATTGCTGCTGACACAACCACTCAGGGACGGCTGTAACAGCTCTCTTAGCATGGCACCTGTTATTGAGCCGTCAGAGAGAGAGGGGGAATGAGAAAGAGAGTGTTGGAGAGGGAGGGAGAACAAGGAAAGGGAGAAGGAGGTAGGTGTGAAAGCAGGAAAGAGTGAAACTCAATTGTAATTTCAGGGCTGTCACAGTTCTGAGAGCCGGTAAGTCTGCTGCTGTGTCGGTGAGCGGTCGTACTCGAATGCCTCTCCGTGCTGAGACTGATCTCTCCCCTCTTTGTCCGGACTGCCTTAATTTATACATTCATCACAAAACAAAATAAACAAACTGATCATAATTAGTTTCACATCAGGCTACATTGTAAACAGAGAGCCGAGTGTGTGTCTCTGTGGCAGTCACAGTCCTGCTCTCTCTATTTTGTTGTTGTGTCTAACACATTTTCTTCCCACTGTCTCTGTTTTAATGCAACTGAAATTACTTCAGTGTGCCTTTTATGCAACTCTTTTTCATTTGTCTTCTTCCACTGAATACAATTGGCTTTTGGATTTTTTTTAAATGATTCATAATGCTTTCATCAAACTGATAATGATTATAAAGACTCCCCATGTCTCAAGTCTTACCAAGATAAATGACCTGCAGTATAGTAAAAGAGGAGATAATAATAGAAGATGCATCGTGTTTTTTCATCGTAATTCATTTTCCTTTGAGACGATAGCAGGAAAGAGGCTAGAGATATTTACAAGATACTTGCAGAAACAAATACTAACAAATATCAAGGAACAAAAGAAAGAGGGAAAAACCACAGTGGTTTATTTTCTCTCTAAGCCAGTCATCAGAGGTACACGGCTGTCCATTCAAGCAAAGCAGTGGCATTCCTCTGCAGAGCAATCAAAATGGATTAAACCAACCACGCTCCAGCTGCCTCCACGCAAATCAGATATGCCTGTGATGATGATAATCAATCCATAATAAAATAACACAACATAAATCTGATAGTGTTGTTCCAACAATTTTAATAACATAGATTTAAATATTGCCATGTGCACTGGAGTGATTTATTGATGAAAAAGTGCTATCAAGCTTATATACACCCCGTTTCTGGTGGCCCGCCAATAATACCATTAACTGCATTGTTCAAACTCATTATGTGATGAGAAACACAATAATAATCGCAGGACTACAAACACACAATTTCTCCCATTGAGCTAATCACTTTTGCTAGGATTATTAGTCTCCCTCTCTCTCTCTCTTTGCTCTCTTGCTCACTTCGTCATAAATCCCGGGAGAGGCTGCTGTATAAATCCCTAGTCTTGAATTAGTATTGTAATTTCTGGTATCCCTGCATGCTTTGCCAGCGCAGACCTTGGAGTTATTAATCTGGGGGGACAGGTGCCATAGAAACAATATGCTGAGCGGTTGGCCTGGATACTAGGCCGACCCCAGCCGTGCCAAAGTCCTCAGTGCATTCAATTACAATTACAGGGAATGGACTGAGGCCCAGTGAGCATAAAAAATCTAAAAGACGAAGGGATTTTATGTTTAACCATTACAAGTTAATTTATTTTTTTAGAAAATGTGTATGTTTGAACAATCAGAAAAGGCAGTTATACATAAAATATAATTCACCGAAGATCTGCCACGTTGCCTCTTTTGGCAACTCACAGTCTGGATTGTTTTTGGAGTCCCATAACGTGTGATATCGTTTGGTTTGCCACCTCGCCGATAGAAAAGCTGTTACGCCGCACATATGGCCCACTGACAAACATGACAGATGAAACACTTTGTTTGCTTTTGTTTAAGCACCGGCTCCTCTCCTAATACAAGCCTTTTAAGTGATCAAAAAGGCCCGGCAATATTTGATGTTGTCTACGGAGAGAGGGGGGAGGCAGAGGAAGTGTCATCCAGTGATATACAGCTCCAGTCCTCTGTCACACAGCGCAGTGTCTGCTGGGAAATAATCTGACATCTTGTGCTCGACACATCCAGGCGATGAGTAGAGAAGGAGAAGGAGGGGGAGAGAGAGATGGAAGGGAAGAGAGTGATGGGACAAAGAGGCGAGGGAGAGGAGAGAGGCCGAGGGAAGTGGGAGCACGAGCGGGAGAGTGAAAGGAGAGAGAGGACACAATCAATTCAGCAGCCCCGTCTCCATCATGTCATCACCTGTCAGCATAGATTTAAGAATAAAGCTTTTGAGAGACCTTCCAGAGCTACAGTCTGATCGATGCTCTGGCAACATTGGCCCAGATGTCACTGATACGCATCACACAGCCGCCGCTCAAAACACAACCCCACCGTGACCGCGTGACCAGGAACTACCCCCCTGCCCTAAGTTTACAGCGGGACACCATTTCCAAAGGCCACAGTTCTGTCTTATATGTCACCACCCACAAGCGCCCTCCTCCACACCCTACAGAAACTATGCAAGTTATTAACGTTGCGCCCATAACTTGCCAACGGAGACGGAAAACTGGAAGTGCATATGGGCAAGACCATTAGAGAGAGAGAGGCAGAGATGAAGATATAGTGACGGGGTGAATAAATCGAGTCATTAAGCATGTGTTTGTGGGAGCCTGGCTCCCATATGATGGTGCGGGGTGGCAGGATGCTTCTGCCGCCGTTCCCCCGTAAACAGACTAACAGATTGGCTCGTTTGCCTCTCTCCTCTGGGCAGCTTTTGCCTCCTGCTTTCTGAGGAACGCTTAGGACTTTCCTCCCCTGGGTCTGTGGAGAGACTGCCGCCTGTGCTGTAATTTCAATTTGTAGCATGGCTTCTTTTAATTAATCTACAGCACTGTCAAGAGTCAAACTAATGTTGAAAGCAGATCTAAACCCATTTACTCGATAAGTAGCCGTGATTCAAAATGTAACTGATTCAATTAAAACACTCACGGATCAAAATGGTCTATGTAACCTAAATATGTTTTAGTCAAAGAGCTGTATGTCTGCAGTGGTGGACGAAGTAAGTAGTTCCTTTACTCAAGTAAAAGTACTGATACCGCACTGTAAAAATACTCTGTCACAAGTTTTTTCTGTTTGTTTTGAAATTTTCCTGTATTGCAAGTATAAAATACACATATCTAGAATTCTAACTTTAGTGCAATACTTGAATAAATGTACTTAGTTACATTCCTCCACTGTATGTTTGTTGGCTCTTAAATAGTCTCATTTTCCTCTTTTTCCTCTCACAGACTATCAGATATGCTCGTGCAAAAAAAAAAAAAAAAAAACTACCATGAACTACATATCAGACATCTTCCCGTTTTACTACATACAGAAGCTGGCAAGTTGTCGGATTTTGGCAAGAGAAAAAGGTGTATCTATGAAATAACTATCTATAAAAAAAGTTTTGGCAATTCTGCATTTTCCTAAAACCATCAGGTCATTTATATCCTTAAATTGGCTACAATGTAAGTAAAACTCCAGGCTTGAATGTGCATACTTGTGGCTTCCTGCTGACCCAGCCGTCTAGGACATGTGCCGTCAGGTCCGACGGTTTCCCGTCAGTCTGCTGTCAACTAGCAGGTGGAAAAAATGCCATTGAAATGAACTATTACGATGTGTATATGTGGATGATAACATGTGCCATCTCAGTGGCACGAGCAGCTGAAAGAGCTGCAAGTGTCCAGCTTCTCAGGTCATGTTTTTGCATGCCTTTGCTGTCGTATAAAATTTCTGAGCTTTATTATTGACACCATTTAAGTTTGAGTGATTTTTGAAAACATAGATAATACAGCTTCGGACACATATGAGCTGGTTTAGAGTTTTTAAAAAAAATCATTGACAAAGCCTTAGCCTTGCACAAAATGAAGTGTTAAAATCATATCTGCCAGCAGAGTGGAACAAATTCTTCTCTGGCCAGCGGAAAAAGAAAACCACGGTGATTCCTCTGCAGCACAGAGGGAAAAATCTACGTCTGAGTTCAAAACCATATGAAAATCTTTAAAAAAGAAATATACAGTTTCACAAATGAAACTGAGATAAATTTGGCTCTGTTTTCCTCTCGCTGTAAGTCTCTGTCAGACACACAGCCATTACTTTTACTCAACTGCCTTCACTTCCGTTTCTTCAACCCTCTCACTCTGTCTTGTCTTTTGATTTCAGCGTGTGGAGGGCAATCGTTACGTGAGTGATGGTAGCCATCAGTGTAGTGCATGTGTTGTAAAACTGTCAGCCGCTGACAGATTGACTGACATGGTCAACCCTTCGATCACCACCGCAGAGAGGGCAGGGTTAGGAGGAGGAAGATGCAGAGTGAAAGACATGCAGCGAGTGAAAAAAAAAGAAGGGAAACACAGGTGTAGAAAGTAACATTTTATTTTTGTTTTGTTCTGTGAGCACTGATCAAATCTGGCACTAAACTAAAACCATAAAACAAACATGGTTGGTTTTAAAAGGAGAGCAACAACAACAACAAAAAAAAAAAGATATATAAAGAAGGAGTGTTGCCGTGTAATTTCCAACAGCTGTTGATTCAAAGGGAAAAACTTTATTTGGTCCAGATGGTCTCAGTCAGTGGCAGAATGAGAGAGCTGACTTCATTGGCTCCAGCCATGTGTTTTTCCTCCTGATAGAAATTAAAATGGTCGTTCGTTTGTCACCGCTCACTACACAGCTTAAAATGTAGCAATGAAACGTTCCTTGGTGATAATGCACCATAATTACTCAAACGCCTGTTCTTTATCTGCAGCAGAGGGAGGACAGAAGGAACATTTTCCTCAGATGAGATTTTAAAACCCGGGGAGCTTACAAGAGATGAAGCGCACAGTCAGAAGTATTGTTCTTCTCGAGCTAGAGAGAGAGCCTTAAGTCTGTCATCTTCTTGCTCAACAGCATTGAAAATGACAATCACCGTGTCGTGTGACCTTATTTACAAAGAATCTGATGGAAGCTTCTTTAGCTGGTGGGTGAGCCTGAGTATCTCTGCCTCCGATCAGATGTAACATGATGTAACATGCAAGTATCAGGGTGTGATAAATGTATTTATTTTAGCAGTCTGATGGATATTGATCTGCTCAGCGGCTCCACCATAGGCTAACATTATGGGACCCTGGAAGGGAAGAGAGTGGGCGGTGCTGTACTTGCACACATCTGACACCTCACAAATGAGGTGAAAAGCACGCTGCTGCGGAGGTGTGGAAAGGTTAACAGTGGCCTCTGACTGCCAGTTAAACATAAAATCAGTCATTTATCGGAAATAAAAGTAAGAGCATCTCAGCAGTCACCGTTATGGAGATGAAAGACCAAAGTATGACAGGAGTTGAGTCATGGGTGGCACGAAACTGACACAGAGCAGAAAATATATCCACATGCTGATTTTTTTTCACCGCACATCCAGAGGCACACATGAGTGGGTTGGAGAGGTATGGGCATGTAAAAACTGAGGTGTAGATGTGACCTGTGGTTGTTTGACTCAAACATCCACTACAACGTCTTCTTCCCCGTAGCAGCGCGTTAACAGTGAGTGCTGCTCAGTGAATCATGCAGGAGATATTCTAGATTCATGATTGTGAGTGGCCTAAACTCGGCCGCAGGCTGAGGCCAGTCATAATGCTTCGTGAGAAATATCACAGGCACTCGTTTTCCTGCTCAGTTTCACTTCTGTATTTTTTGTTTGATATCCCCATCTTTGTCAACCTCACTCAACCTCTCTGTCTTCAAACGGTGGCAGATGATTCATTGAGCTTTTTTTAATGCCTGCTGAAATGTCAGCTGCCGAGGTCTATAGACAGCAGTATCCGTCTCTTTTCTTTGAAACTCATAGACTACTTTACAATACAAAATATTCAGCATTTTTAGGAGGGAAACTTCTGTGCCATTACAATGTATACATACAAATCCAAATGTGTTTTTAAAAAAAGCCTATTACATGTAAAATTTTTACTGTATATAAATGATTAATAAACTAATTCAAAACTATTTTTATTTTTAATGAAAGATAGCAAAGAGCTGTATTTTTGTATCTGATACAGAAATGTAACAAGAAAACAATGAAAACTTAATCTTCATTTTGGCAGCATTCAGAATGATCTCTGAACAAAAGATGCAATATAATTTACAAAAGAAATTTAATTTTGTGTCCTTTAGATTCAGCTGAAGTGTTTTAACATCATATTCATCTCCATAATCACGCTGAATACTTGTTTAAAAGAACTAAAATGAAGGGGGAAAAGATTTTTTTTTCTTTTTATAACTTGTTTGAAGTATGTATGTGTGTGAAATTTAATTAAACAAGCTTTTATGGTACTACATTAAAAAAATATATCAGAAGAGAATGAGCTCAGTTTGCACTCATATAAAAAATTAAAACACATCCAAAAAGGACAAAGATAGACAAACATTCGTCTCATTCTAACTCTTAAACAATCGCTGAAAGACATTCACTTCACAGTGTGTTTGGCTGTGCAGAGACTGCTAAACGGCTGCAGATTGTGAAACACTAAATGAGTGCGGTGCCGCTCTCATTGTGGCTTAGTCTATAAAAACAGGATCTGATTGGGTAATCGGCGTCTCCACTATGGTCTCTTTAACAGTAAATTTACCCCGGTGAACTGCTCTCCAGTATACCTCTCAAAATATCCACAGAGATAAGTACTCCTTGACTCACTGCTAATATTAATAGGGAATTTCCACAGCAGTCTTATAAGGTGGAGCGCTTAAGTCCATCATGATAAGTAATAATTATCTCCACTTACTGGTGATCATTTTGGGTCATGCCGTCATAGAGTATGCGTGTGTCTGATTTAAGTTTCTGCAATGATGTGCTTCACTTTGAGGTGAAAAGAGGGACGGAGACGTTAAAGAATGACGACCAACAGAGCGTCTGTCAGACGTACACAACAACTCTCTGCAGAGTCACACTTGAACGCAAAAACAAAAACTGTGGAGAAACGAGGACAACTACTGCATGAGATGTTTGCTAAAAGACTGAAGGTTTTTTAAAAATGGACAAAATGGAAAAAACTACATCCCTGTGGACAAAAATGGCATGTGTTTTTGCCATCAGGGCACATATCTTTACCTTATCACCTCTTTCTTTATGACCTCTTTCTTTCTTTCTGTTTTAAAGAGGTCATTTCTGTATGCAAAAATGCACTAAACACGATTAAACAACCAGGGATCAGTAACTCACAAGTATTTCTAAATTGTGCTTTAAATTCTGCTGAACTGTCAATATTCCAGTAAGTATTTGCATTTTTTTTTCTTGCTCTGCACATGCTGGATGCATGCGTGCACGTGTGCATTATGTGTATGCGCGTCCAAGACAAGTAGGATGGAGAGAGGCTATCGGCAGATGAACCACAAGCATTTGCATGTCAGGAAGTGCGTCAGCTACTTGGGACAGTCCCGAGCCTTAGTGCTTTTATGCTCTATTTCATGCTAACACACACAGTATATGGACATACTGTTGAGAAATATTGGCGTTAATGCAACACCTCTATAAAACAAAGAATAAGGTGGTTAGAAGATGTATTGTCTCAATTCTGTAAATGAAGAATACATAACATTTCAGGATCAGCATGTTGTCTCAGTCCCGTCTCAAAGCTACACATTTTTATTTTTCCATTTTGGAACTCGATGTTGTGTTATCTGTTTTCCTCTTCCAGTAATATTGCATTAGATTTCCAATACTCATGGTGTGTTTTTCCATCTTTCACAGATCAAGACTTCATGGGCTTTTTAGATGAAAAATTATCAATACAAGATGAAGCATCAGCAAAAAAGCAGTGACACATTGCCAACATGCTCTTGTTCCCGGTGCCAGCATCAATAATTCAGCCACTAGCTCATAACTTTATTTTCAATGCATAATTGAGGCCAACCAATGTTTTCTTCAGCCATTTATATGTCGAGCAATTTTTAAACAATAACAGGAGGGGTCCATTAAGCTTTTAACATCTCTTTTCCGTACTCCAGTAGATGGCTGGAAAGTCTGGACAGTGGGGCCTGTCCCACTCTCTTTGTGCTCGGTAATGTGAGAGAGGTACGGGGGGTGTTTGCAGGTGTTTTCTCTTCGCAGTCTTAGCTACTGTATGCATGAACGTCTTAAAACCATAAGTGTGGGAAAGCTGTGGTGAGTAAATGCAAAAGTGTAAACTCCACATTTAAAAAGTGTGGTTTGGAAAGGAAGGGGGTCTTCAGGGTGAGGTGAGGTTTGTATACCTGCGAGTGTGAAATGTGTGTTGTGTGTGTGCCAAGTGATATACAGTATGTCTGATTGAGTTTTTACAAAGTCCTTTTATAGATATCTAACTGTACATATATATCCTTGACTTGCAGGATGCTACTTTAAAGGGCCCTCCTCCATCCAGTCACTCATTATATGACCTGATTAGATTTCTCATTTGCTTTGTAGTACTGCTTAATAAATATTGATTTACTATTTTAATTACACGTTAATCTCAAAACACATAGGTGCCAGGGTTATGACTCTCTCAAGTCATACTGCAAATTTCCTGTTTGCAAATATTTATTGAGGATGGCTTCCTGAGAGGGCCATAAAAGTGAATAGGGATCATTAAACAGAGACTAGCTGTCTACAATATCTGCACAAGTGTCAATATCAGCAACACAGGTCGACCCGGCTTCTAATCAATTACTTGAAATCTTTCCTTTGCATCAACAGTAACAGGCTTTCTTAAAAAAAGGGGGATCCATTCCATCAATCTTTTATAATCTTTTATATCCACTTCATTGTTGCCTAAAAGAGGCAAAATCAAATTTTCAATTTTTTGACAAGTGTTATAAGTTTTTCAGAATGACTGGTTTATCTCCATCCATTTAGCCAATTAGAAACTGAAAAATTATTGCTACACTTGGTTTGGGTGTTAAATTAGAGGTATAGACTTAATCACAGTCGTTGTTTACGATAATGTTTGGTTAGAAAAGCCCCGTGTCACATAGGTCTAATCATGAAATGAAATGGTGCTTTACCTAAAAAAATGACCCACACAAAAATCTATATCAGTTAAAATGCATGCTATTTTTTATTTATCTATCTATTTAATCTAAAGATTATTTTTGGTGCTTTTAGCCTTTAATGGATACGACAGCTCAAGCCTGAAAGGTGGAGAGAGGGAATGACATGCAGCAAAGGGCTGAGGCTCTACCAGCTGAGCTCCTGGGTGCTCCAAAGTCTACGCTATTTTTAAGATTTTTTCCACCACTTTAACTTGCTGTCAGACAGCCCTTTCTGACAGGAAAGTGAAGTGATTATTTCAAAGCCACCAGACTCCAGTGATAAAAACAGCAGTTTTGCTTTGCAGAACACAGGAGTTACTGGTCTACTGCTGCTTCCATCAGTTAGTGTGTGAGGTAAAGCGGTGAAAGTATTGCAAAATATAGTGTACACTTAGGATGATATTGACTTTTTAAGATGGGTCTTTTGGGTGGTCTAAGTATGTTTTTCTGTGCCCCGCTTTACAGCAGTGCATTGTTAAACTTCAATGCTGATTGACTGGATTATTAAAGATGCTAGCAAAACAATGCAGTATGTAATATAAGCCCATTAGAAACATCAGACAGGTACAGTTACAGTTGCAGCTTCATGTGACAACAGAAATAAACAAGTTTACCAATTTCATCTTCTCAGTTCAAATAAATTGCCGGTTGTCTGCCTGGAAGTGATTGCTGATGTTGGTACAACATCACAGTTATTTGTCCAGTTGAAAAAAACTGCAATTAATATTGTTCAAGTACGACTTGTGATGATTAGGTCATTAAATAAAACAGAATGGACAAATCCTGACAGAAGGTTGGAGTGACTGCAGGTTGGTTTTTATTCAAATTATGTTTAATACTTTCAATTATTTTTGACCGGGCAATGATCTGCTACAGTTATTATGGATCTATAACTCTCTCACTCGGTAGTTCCCTGTAGCAAGTGTCCTCCAGAAGGGTGGGGCCAACAAGTTACATGAAAATGTTTTGACTGCCTTTGATAAGCTGTGATCTCCGGTCGAGGTGAAACACTGGCACAATGCTTTTTGGGATGGAACACGTCTACATTTATGATTATCAAACACATTAAGATAACAACCATTATCTATGTTCTGAAGCTCTTGTGAAGTGCTCGCTATCGCCATACTTCATTATTATCCAAACTGATTGCTTTGTGAAGCGGAACTCACCAATACACCGGAGGGACTTTGTCAGACTTTGCAGGATATCAAGCCCAAGAGTGTTAAAATGGGGGCAAATAATGGAGCAGATCACTAGAGCTATTTTCTTCTTTCTGAAAATTGCTTTATCTCCCACTGGCATTAAAATATGTCATCATAAGTAATTTGACAGCAGTGTATTAATGAAGGATCATACACTTACTGTTGAATCCGGTTATTAGCTACAATAGGTGACTGGAGAATGTTCATTTTCTGCTCTGCACACATTGGGGATTTCCATATAATCTGTACGAGTGTTACAAAGTGAACCCTCTAGAGCCCGGATAGGTAACCATGCACTCTAGGGACTCAAGAGATCTTGTGCATATCTTGGTTGCAGGCCGTCATGCCATGGAGGCCAGAAAGTTTTCAGGTTTTAGATCCACTAATAGACTACATGAGGGGCACTGGTTGTGTCCTTCACTTTGCATGAAGTTATCACCATCACCCTTTGCCTCAATCACATACTTCAATAAAGTGCCACAGGGATGACATTTTTCTGAAGGCCAGTGTAGATATTAGCGTTCCCCGTTTTTTTTTCGTCAAAAAGCCAATGGGGTTTCTCCATTGAGATTTGGATTACTGCAGAAAATAAGATCCATGGCCAATAAATGTTTAACATACGTGGATATTTTGTTCAGCAAGGAAATCTTCACAAATAAACACCACTTTTATGATTTTTTTAAGCCTAAATGCAATCTCCAAAAACTAACATTAGGGTATAAACAAACTACACCACAGTCACATGACCGAACATCCCTATAATAACGAGACTATCAAGCTGTGTTTGACATGATGACGCTCGGTAGTCTCATTTAGCCACTTGTTAGCAACCTTCTCAAAAAAGACTCAAAAAAGCTTCAAAGTTAGTGGGTGGGGAATTAGCTGACATATTTTATGGTGTAGATGAAAAAATGAAAGTCTTTTAAGCTGGTATTAACCCCAGACCTTATTTCAGGTATCTAACCAAAAACATATTCAAGAAAACCATTGACTTCAAGTAGAGGGAACCAGGAGTGCTAAAATGCTAGCCCATTTCTGGGTTTTTAGAAATCATTACTGGGGCACTATATTCACATGAATTCAAATCATGTTAAAAAAAAAGCCAGCTTGCACTCTAAAGTTGCTCAGATTTTCAGTTTGCACTGAGGTGAAACAGCTTCTGATAGCTTGGAAATAAAAAATAACTAAGCAAACATTTCTTAAATTTAACCTATCTGCACAAGTATTCAGATTTTTTTATAATATCAACTATACAACATTTGTAAACTCTAATTCTGCAGTCATTGTTTAGAATGAAAACCTACAGACTCTTGGACCGCCATTGCACAGAGTTGTCAGCAATAAGGTTATACCTCGGCAATGAACCCCAAGAGTTTAGTATGCATTCCCCCCCCTCCTCTCTTTCAGCCTCGCTTCCTCTCTTTCTATTGCTCCTGCCTTCTCGGGCTCATTCCAGATTCTTCCATCACAAAGATATATTGAAACTGAGAATGCATTAGGATGATTGGGAGGCTGAAAAAGTAAATGGAAACACTCGTTTTTTGCGGGGAAAAGCTGTAAATGAAGAACAGTAAACAAAATCATTTTAATCTCATCTGGCCTAAAACAAAATGGGCAGTGTGTGAAATATTTACTTTAGATAGGAGTGTGTGTTTGGGAATAATCCATGCAGCGTGCAGTGTTTGTATAGTTTGTTCCTGACATCAAGGTTGCCGGTTTAATTGAGCATGTACTGGACCCAGGGCTGAGAGAGCAGGCAGAGGAGCATCGATAAACTATGAAATGGTTCCAATATGGCCAATCGATGAGGCTTTGTGAGCAGCTCCCTGGGGGCTTTGATTTTCCTCTCAAACAACAATCCAGGATCTCTGCTCTTCAAAGGCAAACTCCATCTTTGCTGTTATTGTTGTTGTTCCTTCCCCCATGTTTGAGTGATGTCACTGAGGTCGATTTTATCCATGTCCATAAAGGCTCTCCCACACTTGAATCACCCGGGAGACGGCTTCTGTTGGTCTGTGCAATGGTAACAACAACCAATAAAGGTCAATCTCCCATGGTAATGGCCAATTGGGTTTGTTCCCATTATTGGCCCTCTGATCCGTGGTCAACAGATGGAGAGCTGGCATCACCGACACAAGTTACACTCCAACCTTAAAGAGGCTCGTCTCCAAGAGCTGTTGTGTGATTCCACTCTTTCTCCCTCTCAGCTTGTGTTGGCCGGTACATCATGCCATCATGTGCAGCTCCTGTATAAGGACACACATCGCAGTAGCGTCACAGGAGCGCTGCCAGTGAGCGCTAACCGTCTAACCATTTCAGCTAATTGCCTCATTAATGATTCACCGGTGTTAGGCGGCTCTAGCACTTCGCTGTGGGGAGCAAATTGTTCTGATTGGTTTGCCTCTGTCAATTATTGATGAGGCAGTGAGCTGAAGTGCTAACACCTGGCTTTGGAGGTCCAAATGGCCCCTGCATTCCCATCACATAGTCAGTTATCACACACCCTGGGACCACATTCAGTCTTGAAGGGCTGGAGTCTTGACTGCTGCTGTTCTCTGAGAGTGGATGTAGCATGCCCCGGGGCAACGGCTGTGATCTCAGTTGTGAGGATATTAGCTCATAGAACATGGCTCACTGCTGTGCAAAAGGTGGACAAAACACAGACATATATAGCTTGCAGTGATTTGTTCTGTTAGTGGAAACAGAGACAATGTCACATGGACAGGCGCCACTGAGAGTGTGTATGCATTTGTGTGTATGTGATGATACCACAAATAATAGTAATGCTGGTAGGAATGAAATTATAGTCTTGATTGTAATTATAATGTTTTATCAACATAAGCCGCACGAGTTGTCTCTAGCTCTTCTGGGAATACTAATATTATGTGAGGGAATATAAAAATCAGATGCCTTAAAGATAATAAATAACACTATCTTTGAGCAAATTGAGCATACACGACTAAGATAATAACTTCAGATTTTACAGGCCTTAGTAGAGCTGTAACGGTATGCAATGGTCTGTCAATATTTGCTTTGTTTACGCTGATCCATAATGGGTGCAGGCTAGGCACCTTTACAGTAGGGTCATGTAACTGGATCTCCAGTAGATAGTAGTTGAATTCCACTAGAGTCTCAGTGTCTAATGGCCCACCCACAAAGCGTTCCTTCTGGCTACATGAATCATACTCACACAGCGCGCAAGCTGCTGAGGGGTCTCACCAAACTTGATGCATTTCAAGACACAAAAATAAAGCCCAGTATTTTTTTTTCTTAAGGCACAAACAGATAGAATAATGTAGAAAGAAGTAGACACGGTGCAGACTAATCCATGATGAATTTTCTCATCTCTCCTTGGCCTTAATTGAAGCTGATTAAAGAGTCACCCCCCCTCCATGCTGACGCCACTGTCACTCTGAATCTCAGCCAAGTGGGCTTGCCATGTACACTCACAGGGTGGTCACTCGGCCTTTGTTTTTATACTGGCACCAGTGACAGACGAGCCAACCCCACCCCCCAAATACAGTGACTGTGACTCACTGTGTGTCACCATAAACCCTGGTCTGGGGGGCCCAATGTTAGAGCCTGTATAGCTCACAATGTGGACTTCTCTCACTGTCTCCTGGTGAACTTTATGTGTATGCGTGGAAGGACTACACTATGTGCGTGAGAGAACTGTGGACTGAGTCACACTTTAATGACTTTTTTTTTCTCATTTTCTTGTCTTGTCCTACCCCTCCTGTCCTCTCTTCCCCCATCTTCTCTTTCTGTTAACAGATAACCCAACATCCGAGCAGCAATGACATCAGAGCGGCTGACCAATCGCACGAAGACACCTACGAAGCACAACATTCAAAAATGACTTCACTGAAGAACAAAAGACGAGACCTGCTGAAATCCCTCAAAATCCCTACAGTGAAATTCTTGAAAGCCTCTTACTCCTCCTGATTCCCTTCCTAATATTTTACCTCCAGCTTTTTTCTATGAAACATGAAAAAGAAAAAAAAACAACAGACAGACTCATACTCATGAGATGGTTGACTATGTCCAACACTGGAAGGACTATTTTCTCTTTGGTGGGAAGATCATTGATGCATGCCTCTGTAAATAGATCATATTAAAATCCTATTCTTATTCCTAATATAGGAAACATACAAAGTTGCTCTCACCAAATTCATAAACCTCCATGACTGTGGATAGAGTACTCATGGGTCAATATTTTCCATATAAAGTCAGTATTCTTCTTACCTCCTCAGAGACCATGTAATTATCATTTCCGATATCATTTCACTACTCTATGGAGATATTTGGACTGTAAAAAATTGTACTTGCTATTCTTCTTAATCTCTTAACTCATAACGGCCTAGTCTTCCTCTCCAATATCCACACTAGTACATGTACATAGAGATGAATGAAGACAACAGCATGGAACAGACTATAGTGTATATTTACCACTCCCCCTAGTAGATCTCAAATCTCAATACGTGGACAACCTTTTTAAAAGTTTAAAATACTTGTTTTATGATAGTTAAAGACATAGTCTCGGGTATCTGGACACTTTTCCTATGTATTTAAATAGATGCATAAAGGCATTAGGTATAGTAATGTTATTATTTGACAACCTTACAAGGATAATAAGGCAGCAATTTCTTTGGTATCATGAATCAGTTCCAGCAGGAAACAAACGGTCAAACTGAAGCAGAAAGCAGGCAATTCACCAAAGCCAGGAGTCGTCCTGGCACTACTAAATCTAATTTTTAGCATTTCATATTTTATTTTGTAAACCTACCTACTTATTTTTTCCCATTGCAATAACTGCCCTCTCTCTGTGTGTGGGTTGTAACTGCTGCAGCAAAGCTGCTGTCAGCCTGAGAGGGCCACTTTTCTTTGCATTGTTTGAAATGGTGCTCCCTTCCTGAGCCGACACATGAGGGAAAAGAACACCTCATTCATTGCCATGTAGACGTGAGGACTCTGACCTCCGTCTTCTACGGACTATGAAGAAAACCAAATGGACTGACAGATAATAAGCCGAGCCGATGAAGAGACAACCTCAAAGGTTACCCCGTCACTGGTGAAAACAGAAAACCTTTGCATGGACAGCAAGGAAAACACAAGGTTGCTGAACACCTCATCTCCACCATTGTGCATCCTCTACCTCTCAGTGTGTGCTGTGCATCTAGGAAACTTATCAGCGACCCCTCTATTGTCCCCCACAGTCCACTTCTCCACTGCATGTTCCCAGAGGGAAGTGTCCACTCCACAGATGGACGCACATGGCAATGGGAAAACAAAACAAACACTGGTTCACTTTGACACAAACACACCCACACATTCGCATGCATACAGATGCACAATCATACACAACCTCACTCAAATATGTTGCTGTATATATGTACAGTATATCAACTATGTATAGTCTCAGATGCTGTACTTTGCATGTTGACTTGTAGATGGAACGTGACCATTATTCATAGAAGAGGTTGTGCAGGTAGTCACTGGGTTGACTCTCCTTGGCCAACGCAAGCTCTTTGTCAGCTTTCCGTTTCCTTCCTTTGATTTGATAAAAATGTATTGTATCATGATCGAAATTGTTTTACCGCCCCCCGTTGCTATTGTGAAAGGACCTCTTGAGCCAAACAGCAGCGCTGATAGGTTTTAAAACTCTTTGAGGGGACGCATAACCTCGCCTTTGATGTCAGACAGAACCTGGCCACAGCGAGCGTGGGTAGGAGAAGAGAGGAGGGAAGGCAAACTGGGGCGCTCCAATTAAGTGGCAGCACACAAAGTGGCATGAGGCATCCTGCCAGCAACTGTCTATTCATCCTATGTCAAAGGGATTTGCACATCTCAATGAGTCTACGTACTGCCAGAGAAGTCTGAGAGCAGAGCAGAGAAAGGATGTGAGGCTCAGGAGAAAGGACAGGGGAGGAGAGAGACTATTTTGACCAAAATTTCAGGTTGTACTGAGCTTATGTTCAAGTATCCTCCTGATCTGTCCAAATAAAGAATATTCTTTTCTGACCGACAGCCACCTTGGAGAGTACACTGATCCCTTGACCTTAAACTGTTACGCCATCATGCGGCTCTCTGGGCTGCCGTGACCTCACGTCCTGTCTGAGGTTAACTTTGTGTTAATGAGCACGGCGCTCGGCTCAACCAGATGTTCAAGCCTTGTGGTTACATACTTGTTACCCTTCTATCCCAATGGTTCCTAAATGCCGGCCCACAACAGCTGCACTCTTTCACAGACACTAACAACTTCATGCGTGAAACATCATGTTAAGTAAAGACAAATTAGATTAAAACTATGTTTAACAGGTGTTTCTAGTCTGGCAAATCTAGTGAATACATCCCATATCAAGGAAAATAATAATTATAGCAGAATACAGGTGCTGTGGGTTACTTAATTTATATGTCTCCTTGAACAGACAATTTATATGAAGAGATCTTCTCAATTCAAATACTGTCAGAGCAAACTAAATCACATGAGGGTATTTATAGTCAACATATAAACAAACTTGAAATTAGGACTTATGACTTAGCAGTGATTAGTTAAAGAAGATTTAAAATACAGGATGAAGGTGTCACTCAAACGTGAGATGTTGTATGTGGTAGGAAACAAGACATTGAGGAAGTGCTGATCTTCTCTGAGCCTCAAGGCTTTTCACTTTCTTAGAAGTCAAACAAAGCTCCATTTCTGCGCAGCTGCAGGCAATGTGTGACAGGTTGATTTGTTTTTCTCTGCTTTTCAATGCAAGTACTGTGTTGTTCTGCCCAGATAGTCAGACAGCATGTGTGCATTTATCTGGCAATGACCCAGACCGGGGTCGGCGCATGTGCGTAAACATGCAGAGATGTTCATAGACAGAATGTGTGAAAGTGCACACAAAGGCATAGAGGCACATCCTTGCTCTTTTTTTCTCTCACCCCCACGCACACACAGCATGCTAATCTAAACAGCAAGGCTGTATGTAAACAGATCGCCAACATAATGGGATTGTTCAGTGTGCAAACAATAAGCTGTTAGCGTAATCACAGGTCAAAGATATATTACCCAGAGGGCCACGCTGTAGGTATATTAACATGATGGATATGTGGGAGAGGAGGGGGGCAGGGATACGAAAGATATAGAGCGCTACTGACTCAGATTTACCCCCTATTGGGCCCTGTCCGCTGCCTTTCTCTCTCTACCTCCCTCGTATGGGCCTCACTTAATCAGCCCTCCTCATTCTCTTTTTGCTCCTTCCCCCATTCACCCTCCTCCTTCTAGGTTCCTACCTTTCTTTACCATTTCTCTTCTCTACTACCTCATCCCTGTCCTTTTCTATCGTCATTCCCTCCATCCTTCTCCCATTTCCCTCTTGTTCTGGATAGACATCATCTGTTTCAGTGAAGCAGTCAGTGATCGTGGCGCTGCCACAATCTTGCTTTTGGATTAAGCAAAAGAGGGTCTGAGTGAGCGAAAGAGCAAAGATGAGACAAAAGACAGCATTTTTTGCATCAAGTCCGAGATACTCATAAACATGTTTATATTTCTATGATAACATTATAAATAAAAGAGCTACGTAGTTGATAGAGATGAATCTACACGCCCATGCCCTATTATCTCCACTTAGCCATGTTGAAAGTACTCATGTGTCTCAATGAGTAGCAGCGTACAAGTGCCATGTCCGTCAAGACAAATCCTGCGTAGCTTACTCCACTGCACATACAGCTTATTAACTTATCTCCACTTTATTTGATTACCATCTAGCCCATTCTCTCAAATGGTTAATAAGTCTATGTCCTCCTGACTAAACACTCCATTAGTGTCATCACCGGCTAGCTTGTGTGTGTACTGCATACGTCTGTGGGCCACTGAGGCAGATACACATGGGAGACAAGCGACAGCGTAAACACAGAGACAGAACATCAGGGCGAAAAACAACCTAGAAGACAGACGATTTAGGTGGCCCATCTCATGGTGACACTGACATTTGGCTGAGGATGTGGTTTAAGCCTTTTGTATGCCAACACACAAGATGAGTCAAGACGACTGCAGAGATGCATTGCCTAAATACGACTTCAATTTCATTTTGACTAGTGAGAATGTAACTTTTAAAAGTTCAAATGCTACTAAAGTGACATATGTGACATTTTAGGATGGTTACTAGTAGTTTCACACCACATTACATAATGGAGTTGTGAAGTGGAAGGAGCTGTTCCCCGCTGAAAATGTTACATGACCTACAAAAGACAAACAACTGCTCTAAAACATATCTGCTCCTTTTATGAAAAAGGTAGAAGCATGTGTACATACAAAGTTTAAGGGAGACGTTATTAACGACAATGCCAAATGTGCCTTTCAGCAAGAGACAGCCAATCGCCGAGCTTAAAAATCTGTTACATGCACTACTAAGAGGGCTTAAGTTTACAGTGGTGCTAATACAGAAATTAGAATCAGCAAATTCAATTAATTCACCTTTGGATTGTGGTTCAATTCTAGATGAATTCAGCAAATGTGGTGCCATTAAGTGTGGTCTGTGCTTTCTGTAATTTCTGACTTTTTTTTTTGTCTGTAATTTCTGCTATTTTTCGATCAAAAAAATAAGGACAGACTTTGATGACATCGCGAAGTAACATGGGATCACTCAAAACCACTGTTGCCAATATAAATATGTATATATATATATATATATATATATATATATATATATATTTATATATATAGTTATATTTCTATTGAGGAAAAGTATATTGACATAGGCTAATTAATTATTGTTATTGTTTTATTGCCCAGTCCTAGGATATTGTTCAAAGAAAATTTTGAAATAGGAATACATGATGAGGGAAACACTAGCGGCTCCTCCCACTTACCAACTCTGTAGTGTAGAAACATGCAGAAGCGCACAAATCCATGCTCTTTTCCTCTCTCTCTCCCTCCCACACACACACACACACACACACATGCACACGCATGTATACCCACACATGATTAACAGTGACCTCAACCCAGACATGGTCGGGGTAGTGGGAGTGGGGTCAAAGGATTACATTGAGGCAGCCCGTGTCAACTGCCCTGCTTTAATCCTGCCCTCGCAGTCGACCCAAGACTCTTCAAAAATGACTCACATGTATGAGCTCAACTATTGTGTAAAAACCCCGACATTACTCACAGATTTACTGACTTGTTTGGGTATTTTTGACTTGAGAAGAACTTGTGAAATGCTTGAAATTTAGCGTGTAAAGCAGCATGGATCTGGATGCAGATAGAGTGGATGAGGGTTGTTCTAATAGCCAGACAGCAGCAAAGACAGAGCAGACCTCCTTATGTCACATAGCTAATGACAGGGATGAATAATACAGCCTTTAAAGCCCTTACTCCCACCTCATTCTGGCCCGTGCATAAGCTCGTGCTCTGGGCAGGCAGTTAGCCATCAAGCCCCTCACTGAGATGAGATGGGCTCCCAAGAAGATTTGTAGGGGGTCGGAGAGAATCGGATTAACCAAAATGCCTCAGCTGAAGAGTATGCTCTGGGCTGGCCTCAGTGTAATACCATTGATAAATGCTGTAAACCAAATCTTTAGCTTCTGATTAGGTAATGGAGGAAAACAAATCCTTTTAACAACCATTAGCTGTGCTGAAATTGCCCAAACCTTCGCGTAAAGGTTGTACGTGAATGTGTCAAACAGAATGACTTTGTCATAAGCAGTAGGGACTTTTACAAATATCCAAGTTGCCACTATAGAAATAAATAAATAGGGAAATAATAAATCGCCAGAAGCTGTGGACAGGTGGCATTTCAGCCTGCACCGTTTAGCTGTGCAGTCTGGTTTCTGACAGCTTGATTTAGTCTCCTGCACCTGAGCCAGAAAAGAGAGAAAATTAACGGCAGGAAAAACAGCTTAACTAGATTCCAATTTGCCTGCTTTGAAACACAATTGATGAAGCTAATGTATATGGAAAAACAAAGAATGGACTCTCTGGTAGCCGTACCACGTTCACTGTGATCATGCAAAGGCTGCGTGCACTCGTTGAGGGTCAGGCACACAGGGAAGTGAGAGAGGCAATAGCATCGATTTGATTTACCCTCACTCTGCCATCTGAGCCTGGTTATGCTTTGGGGGGACATTAGGGTTTGTCTTTAGGGTGTAAAATGGAGATTAAAGTGGCTCAAGGGGAGATGCTAGGATGCATGCTGTTCCCCCTGCTGTGAACAGGGTGTAATCCTTCAGTTTCAGAGAAGTGAAAAGTTTGCAGAGTCCAGAAAGTTAGGCATACATCCCTTCTGGGCCCCCTACGGAGCAGAGAGTGTGAGCCAGCAGGGGATAACCATATGCTATCAAAGTGTTCTTCAAAGCTCCTGTCTTTTGTCCACTAAATTATACAGTATCATCACATATACCTGACAAAAACAGAAGAGAAATAATCATGCAGCTCAACACACTGCACAAAAAAAAAAACAAAAAAAAAAACGGTGGTAGAGGAGCATTTTTAATTTATTTTCTACAATGACTTTGTTTAAACTTTGTTTAAAACAGTGTCCCAACAGTGTGGGTCAGCTCATGATTTCATATTTACATGCTTTTAAAATACTGCTGCTGGTGGACAATTAAAAATTTATGATTCCTATCACAATGAACCTCCTTCTCTGTTACCAGAGGTTAATTTGTGCTAGCCCCTCATTTCAATTGTACTGTAGTAAATGTCCACATTATTTCCCACATGGGCCTGGATGAGGGGTTTGATTATCCAAAGGTAGGCCTTGGGTTGGCTCCGTTATTGTCAGAGGGGTCGTAAGCTGCAGTAACGGCTTCTAGGGTCTTATTGCTATGGCGATCAGCCTCTTGCCACTTGGCCTCCGTGACCCCAGTCAGAGATAAGCTTTATGGGAAAGCACATTAACATGCTCCTGCAGTCACCTCCCTCCTTTATCAAAGGTAGTTCTGTGAAATCAAGTGTTTATGGACCCCCAGTGAGGGTATAGTGCTGCTGATTGCCTGTATTAGAGGTTGAGTGTAAGTGAGCTAGAGGTGGACAAAGGACCTGGTAGTGGGGAGAATTAAGGATGTGATGTTATTCTCGCTAAATGAGCAATATCTTTAATGACTGCAACTCCCCAGGAGCTGGATTACAAATACAGTCTGCAGTCTAAATATATCCACGTCTTCCATTCTTTCTACAAAAACTGACATAAGAGATGTAAATGTGCATATAGGTATGATGTAGCATTGTGTTTTGGAGTTATTTATTCTGTTAGCTCAACTGTATCCTGTAGATTTTTTCCTCACTGTCTTCCTTTTTTTAACACTGAGCCTGTAAACCAAGTTGTCAGAAGGTTTTTATTTTCTTGTGTTACACTGGCATTTTCCTGTAGCAATGACACGAGGTTAAAAAATTAAAAAATACAGAGGTGTCAGGAGTGTGCGCCCGCTTACAGCCTGATCACTGGTGAAAGATCCTTTCAGTATGTCTGCAATGATGGATGGTCATAGCCGTGTGTCTTTGTACACATCAGGGGGCCCTACTGTTGTCACCGGACAGATAGAGGGAGCGAGAAAGAGAAAGATGTAGCCGCAGCTTAATGTCCTTCTCTGGTGCTGTGCATGCTCTTTCCTATTTGCTTTTCCCTTCACGGCACGGTTAACATCGTAAATTAACCTTTCCAAGCCCCCTGTGCTCAGAGACTGGTGCGCAATACAGACAAAGGGAAGAAAAAATAGATCTGTGTTATGCAATGCAGTGCTGGTCAGAGACGTAGCCCGTTACCGAATTGAGCTATTCCTTTTTTTCAGTGATAGGGAATAAAACAACACACTTTGTTCAGTCAAGCAGACATTCTATTTCACGTGCATGTCCTGTGTACTCTGGAAATCGGTATGAGGCTGCTTTTTGTTCTCCATCCTAGAAATGTAAATGAAATACATGAAAGAAAAAAAAATGTATTGTAGATCCTTCTCTTCTTAGTTCGAGTCTGTAAATAGGATGTAAATACCAAACAGCTATGCATGCTAATATACAAGCAATTTGTTCAGGTACTTTTGTAATCCAGACTTCTCATATGGCATGTAATGACGAAAAAAATCAAACATGGAAAAAAACATATTAAATTGTGAACACGGATATGGTTTGTAAACAACTTCAAAACTGGAAAATATATGTCTTTGCTGTTAATGTTTTCTTACTGATAACTAATGGATTGGCCTGCCATTTACTACAGTGCTCTGCTCATGTTACTTGTTATCTTTTTTATGTTTCCTAAGGTAGGGCCGAGGCAAAAAGGACCATAAATCACTGGTTTGTGGAATCGTCGGGTTGGGGAATAAGAGGGGAAGGATGGCGGTCTGACCATACTCTTTGTAGTTTTTCATCGCCACTGCACGTTCACATGCATACACTTAATAATTAATTACATATCCTTAGTGTCTAACACGGACAATAAAATGCCATGGCAAAACCGTTGCTTAAAAGCAAGTAGAAAATGGGCTGCCATTTGAGTTATCTCACCAAAAAGACGAATCACCAGCTTTTAAGTGTGCTGTTATTTTAAAATGGCACACATTTGTTTCTGATAAATAATGCAAAAACCATTAAACAAACTACGAAGCTGGTACAAGCAATTTTGACTCATTCCAAATTCTCCAAATCACGATTTGCTAGGGAAAGACATTTGGAAATTTTAATTTTTTTTTCATTTCTAATATTAAGTCAAGTGAAAATTATTATCTATATGCCAAATTTGCCTCTGCCCTAGCAACTCTAATGTGGCATTTTATGAACATAGTGACGGAGGAAGTAGTGAGAAATCTTTTTGGTTTCTAAGAGTGTTTATTTTCAACCATAGAACCATGTTCAATCCCAAGGCGCTCATGGTAGATGGAAGTGTCTAATTTTTAACCTGTGCTAAAGATATTTTAAATTTAATAAATAATTATTGTAACAAGAAAAAAATGTTGTGTCGTGTGCTGAACTGTCCTCTCACACAGTTCATATTTCCCATGATGGTTTTGTGCAGATGTGAAGGATCAAATTAATGAAGACTAGAGAGACAAAGAGAAACTGCAGAGAATGAAAGAGTTGAGTTCTAAAGGGCCTTCAGGGGGATTTGTGTCCTGGTAAAGCTTTCTTCTATAAGGGAATTTAAGTGCTGGGTCTTTTCACTCATTATATCCATGATGAAACACAAAGAAAGCAGTCTCACACACCATGACCTTTGACCCTGGCTCCCAGCTGTGAAAGATGGAGCAGGGAGGTTAAGTTACACTCCACCTTGGCCTTCGCCAAACAGACTCAATGACCAAACGTAATACCACGCTGAAGATTATCTGCCAGACACCAACAGTGATTTTTGTGATATTTTTTTGAAGCGTTCTCTGGTTTATCAGAGATTCCTCCTTGCCTGCAACAAAAGTCATGGCGAATAGTTTTGTGAAGGTTATCAGACTAAGTCTTCAATTAATTAAAAGCCACTCACACTCGCACAGAACAAGGCAGGATGTGGCTGTTTGTGTTTTGTGCGTTTCAACAAATTGTTTACAAGAGGACACATTCAATTAGTTATTTCATTATCGCCCTAGGTGTAATCAATTGACAATGCCGATAACAAAGCCACATCAATTTGTGAGCCGACTCCAGCACATTTCTCTAAATGACTGAAGAGCACTTTCTATTTTAGACCCTCGTGAGCTCTTGTCTGCTCTGGCATTTCAGCAGAAACCCATAAAATGAATGTATCATCGTGTATACCATGAGAAGCCTCTCCGTCTTTACTGGTCAAAAGATGTTTTTGCCGCTGGTCGTGCCCTAAAATTCCACATGTAGACTCTGGCTTCTTTGGGGAGTGAGGTTCTGTCTGTCCCCCCCTTTCCCCTTGAGTGATACATGGCAAAGAAAGGAAGAAGCACTTGCTTTCTCTCTGTCATTCGCATCTCTCTCCTCCTGTAGCGTAGATAAACAATGCGACTGACAGTCTCTCATCACTCAAGAGGCTGAATCTCTGGCCCTGACCCGATAACATCAAGTGTGTGTGTCACCTGTCAAGTGGCTTCTGTCACACTTCAGTGGGAACTCAAAAACAAGACTCTGTGTGTTTGTGTGTGTGCGTGTGTGTGTGTGTGTGTGTGTGTGTTCATGTGTTGTGTGTGTGTGTGTGTGTGTGTGTGTGTGTGTGTGTGTGTGTGTGTGTTTGTGTGTTTGTGTGTGTCTGTGTGTGTGCGCACGCACGTGTGTGAAGTCGATTGGGGGATGGTGTTGTGGGTTTAAGAGTGCCTGTTGGCATGCAAGTGCAGGCCTCTCTAGGCATGAGTGGAGTTGAGAGTGGCAAAGGGGGGGGGCTGTGAAGGTATACCAGGAAACTGAGAAAGAAGGAGGGGGAGGCGTAACGACCCAAATGAGAAGGACTTGTGCAGACACTGTGAAACTATCTCATTTTGTAGGCTCCGCTAGTCTCATTCTCATGTTCAGAATGGGCAGGGTGATCTGGGAACGCAATTATTTTCACCTATAAAAGGCAACATATGCCAAGATCATAAAAGTTCTTATTGGACAGTAATTTATTAAAGCAAGTCATAGAAATGGAGAGAGGTAGGGCACAAGCTATAATATGAAGGTGTCGTTCTGCTTCTCATTAAGGGCCTGAGTGTCAGTGAAATTCAATACCCCAGGTGCCTGACAGAGGAGGGATAGATGAGCTAAACAGAAGATGTTCTCTCTTTATAAGATCCTGGGGAAATGGGAACATTTACTGCGGCCACATCATGTTGAAGTTCCATTCTCGATTCATTTTCTGCATTTCACTGTAAACCTATATGTGTTCAAGTGTATAATTAAGCTCACTTGTATCTCATTTCACAGGCACTCTGACTGTATATCAGACATTCCTGGTGTATTTTTCTCTGTACAAAACATCCTCTTGGTCCAAAGGTATATAGTGTAGAGCTTTGAGACTAACAATGATCTACACCCTCCAAGCAACACACAGCTGCTACTAAGCAGAACTGGCATCCTCTTAAATGGATGAGTGATCTGAGGCGGTGTGTTTGTTCCTACATTGCAAATGTTTAAATCATTGTTGAGCTCTGAATGAGCAATAATAAACCATCATTGTGATCCTCACAATACTGAATGATGTGGATTAGCCAATGGGGAGCCGATTGTATTGAGAAACTTATCAGCATCTTCTCATTATCTAATATGCGAAGTGCAGGGGGAGATGATTACGTCTGTGGCACATTTTACCCAGAACAATGGGAGCGTGTGTACCTCTGTTCATTTGTTGCTCAAAATGAACGAGGCGGATATATGCTATTGTCTGAGGTTATTGTAATGGTAAAATACAGTTTTTGTTAATGTAAATGATTGTAAATGACTCTTCTTTCAGACGAGAGCGAGGGGTTTTTGTATCCTTTACTGAGATAAATACCATCACAAATGAGGCTGGACAAAACAAAAGCACAACACAGAGAAACAGGCAATTGTGGTGGAGGGAGGGAGGGTTTTGTGCACGCCTATTGTGTAATGTCTGGCAATGTGCTCGCATGTTTGTTGTCGTCTTTCACACTGACAACCGCGTTCTGACAACAGTCACAACACAAACTGAAACGCACACACACAATGATGTTACAAGCCTGGAAATGAGACCAAAACATTCTACACAATATATAAAAATAAATATGTATAAAGTTTGATGGTGCAAAATTGCATGCGGCTAAAAGTTACATCTTTACACGACTCGTATTATATTTTAAACTAGATAGATGTTTTGAAATATCATTACAAATCTTTTACCAGTTTATCAACATCCATCTTTTCTCTCTCCCTTTCTTCCTTCCTTCCCTTCTTCCTTTTGCAATGTTTAACAGCAGCCCGTTCTTATTCCCAACTTGTCAAATGTCGAACCTCGGTCACCTTTTCCTTTGGTGTCAGTTAATAAAATGGCAGGCAGCACCTTTCACAGTGGTATGATACGCCACCGGATGGCACCAGTTTGAAACCCTGCCGGTAACCAAGTAATATGAGGAGCCGGAAAGTACTTATGGGACAGGCGGGAGGGGAAGTGGATTGATCCAACAAACCCCGGATTTTCCCCCTGGAGGCTGCTGTTCACTTCCTGTCTGAATGTTGAGCCAAACCAGTTTTGTTTTTGTTTTTTCAAAGTCTAACCACCGCATGCTTTGGTTGCCTAAACCTCTCGTGTTGGAGAAGGAAATGAAAATAAATATGAGGTGTTTTACCCACTTTGTAAGTATATTTTAAAAAGACTGTATGAATTTAACAAGCAGAAACTGTACATTTCTTGTGAAAACAAAAGTGTATTTTGAAATGACATAATGCATATAACAGTTATAAATTGTCACTCCATCCTGGAACATCAACAACAAATGCAGCGGGATACCGAGCGCATCATGTGTAGACATGAACAGCCACTGACCTATCAGCGATATTTGACAAATTGGAATGACAATGTGTTGTCGACAGCATTGAAAAAGATAATTATTTAAAAAATGATCAGTAAAAATGCAAAAACAGACTTTATCGTGGTGGTATCAGATAAATCTGATTTGTTGATAGACAAAAATGCAGTCATCTTCCATTATTGTTAAGAATTATGAAGGAGCCCATGTCATCTGAAATCATTTGCCAATGTAGGCACTGACCTGCCGGGCAACTTTACCTTCTTCAACTCTTTGAGCACACTTTGTGCAATCATGAAACATGCATTCAGTAAAAAAACACAATTATGCCAGACTCTGAAAATGTATCGACATGATGTTAAAAGACATTTCCTTTTGGTAACTTCTGACTATATTTTCCCATAACCTCTGTGTTCTGTTCAATCACGTATTGATGTAAACTTGGTCAAGGTTGCACAGGCCAGCTGGTCAGCCTGTCGAACATGTCCACATCATGTCTGCTGAACTGTCAAGAGAACACAGAAAGCGCTAATCCCTTGTTTGCATTGGGATCAATGTCATATCGATCACAGACTAATTATATAATCATACTAGTATTAATATCAGATGGGATTGATTTCTCGATACTCATTTGTTATATAAAAGGAGTGCAGCTTTCCTTGGGGGGCAGGTTTAAAGTAAACATACAGGAAGTCTCTTTGTCACTGATTCTGCTTTCAACTTGTTTCTTTCTGTACAGGTAATAAATGCAAATGTGGAAAAAAGACAAAATGAAGAAGGCAATTTGAAGTCCAGCAATGAACTTCATTAGTCACAGGCATGCACTCTTGAACATGGATGCACATGAAGCACACACACACACCTTCACTCATATATGGACACACACATGCACATACTCACACATGCATACAGCCCCTTGGACATGTCTCATTAAATTCAGGTGAGCAGATTAATTAAAATGATATTTAAATCCCTCAGGACTGTAATCTGCACTACTGATGTCTATGTCACACACACACACACACACACACACACACACACACACACACACACACACACACACACACACACACACACACACACGGGTATGGCAGCAAACATTGCATAGGAATGTAGAAATGGGTGGTGGGTGAAAGACGTGTAATTTGCAGGTAAGCAGAAACACTTGTGTGACCTGCATGCACGAGCAAGGACATCTATGGAGCTACCTGAGTTCTGACCACAGGAGAGACAAAGTGAGAAAATCATGAATTGAAGCCGAATTAAAATGCTTAATTGAGGAGCCTTTCAGTGCAAAGCCTTTTATGTTTGGCTGATTTGACCTTGTGCGTCCCTCCTCAACAATCCCACCCACCCACTCAGTCTGCTCATCCACAGCACTGACCTTAACTGCAGCTGTGATTGGTGGACCAGAGGTACGCTTTGTTAGCCTTCTGTAAATTCCGTAATAACTTCACTGATTGCCTGGCACTGTCGTATTTTGAATGGCTCTGCTGATGTTACACTGAAGATAAATCAGAAGGGGAAGAGGAGAAAAAGCTGATAATATCGACTGTGAAAATGACTAAATGAAATGTTACCCAATGAGTGCTGAATCTATATATGTTATCAAACTAAAAGTTAAATAAATATTGGCTGCAACATTCTGCATGATTCTATCAAAACCACTTAAAGCCACTGAGAACCAGAATCACCAGAACCTTTAATATGTAATTTAGGGTCTTACATGCATAATAAAAGCGTCAAATTTGAAATATTGTTTATTTAGTTTTATCACAGTTTCCTGAGGGTGGGTTGATTTGGGCGTTTATCCCCAATCCATATTACATAATATGAATAAAACCAATCAAAAATTCAAAGTCAGGTGTCAGTTGATACTAATTTAAAATGCCAAATTAAAATCCCTCAACACTTCTGTCAATACTGTAGATGTAATGTTACCAGATGTGGCTCGCAGATGTGCAGCACGCAGTGTTTGTGGCTTTCACCAACATCACAAAGACCAACACCAGTGAGTATGTGGCAAATGGGAAAGTAATAAAACCGTATGAATAAATGAATAATATGGCACTAGCGTTAGCTAACCCTATAGTGCCATAATTTATCATTGCATTCATAGTTTTGATAACAAATGGGAACATCTCAGCTTGTGTTGCATGCGCTATGTTATGCTAACTGTATGCTAAAGTGACGGAGTGAAATGTTTTATTTTAAGAATCTTCTGATTCTGAAAGTTCAGAGGGTGGTTTTGGAAACACTCACTCTGAATGCCGGAGCCAGTCTAGCACAAACTGGACCGTTGGTAAATTCGGCGTGCTTTTGGAATGTGCTGTTTGGTTATCCAGAGCAGTGCACTCTGGGAGTGTCAGAGAGCAATTGGGGCACTTTGTTTGAGGAGAAGCAAGGTGCTAAATGGAGTGAACGTGTGATGAACTTCAGCATTCGTTAATTCATGGAGAAATAGTACGCTTTGTGGCCTCCCACGAACAACAGCCCTCTCACAGAGGGCTGCGCCACGTCAATTCTGTGGCGGCGGCACTCTGCATTCCTGAAAGGTGAATCAGCCATCGGGAGGGAGGCTGACATCAACTCAGTAGTATCTATATTCTAGTTCTCATGGGCTGTTTATATATATGATATCAAGAGAAAACAGCGAACATAGGTGTTGTGTAGGAGGTGCGTTTCACATTTTGCTCACCTATTTTCCCACCAATCAAATCAAGATAAGAAGGAAACCGAAACCTTGAGAGCTGCTCTGGTGCGTGTCTATTATCAAAAGGGAAATGATGGCAGGAAGTGTCAGGTATACATCACATTCATTTCTTTTCCATCAAGTTCTATTTGCTGATTGGTCGCTGCATGTCTTTTATTTTCAAATGCGTTGTGTAAATATTCTTCCTTCAGAGCTCAAAGAAAGCTCTGGAGTGGACATGAAGAAAGAAAAAGATGAGATGGGAATTTTAAAAAAAAAGAAAGAAAAGAAAAAGAAGCCATCAACTGCCATGCTGCGGGCCCTCTCCTGACCTTCACCTGCCGGAGAGGCAAATTGCATTAGAGAATGACATGTCATTCATCTGGGCTGTACTTGGAGGATCATTTAGCTAATTTAATGATTAATAAGTTTAACACCTCTTAATAATTTCATTTGGCCCTGTGATTGAAATCCTGGCGAGCTGGGCTGAGCGCAGTGGGAGGCAGATGAGGATGTCTGGGACTGAGACTGTCTGTCTGGGATTGAGCAGAAGGAGAGAGAGCGAGGAAAGAGAAAGAGAGAGAGAGAGAGAGAGAGAATCTCCCTGAGGACTACACATCAGTCTATTACTACCGTGACCTTTTCCCTCCACCGGCTATGCCATTAGAGAGGAAATCTGAAAGTAAAGCCTTGATTAACACAGTTATCCAACATGTTGAAAGAAAAATGGAAAAGAAAAAATATGTTCCTTCATTAGGAAAATGTTCTGCATTATTAATGTTAGTGAAGCCAGGCTAAGTGGACCTTAGAGCATTACGGATTCTTGGTTTAACCAGAGGTGATCACTGTAGAGACCCACAAAGTCTATACTGTACAACATGATTCTACAACAGTGTGACAGGAAGACTTACAGGAAACCTTCAGACTAATGAATCTGCAATGATTCAACCCCCCTAAAGGAAACCTTGACATTTAGTCCAATTCGATGGTGTCTTATTTTCTTTCCGCTGAGTTATTTCCTTTTTCACCGTTTCCTGATCATGTCAAACAACACTGACATACATAACAAAAAGCTGAAATTCCTTGTGTTTAACAATTTTTAAAGCAGAAAGCGATACGTTTTTATCTTTTCAGTTCTACCCCCACCCAGCGTCTCCAAGTGGTATTATTGTTGAAGCCCCTGTTGCAAAGACTAGCAAGATTACTTTCCGTTTTTCTTCAGAGCTGTCAACACTAAACAAGATCATCAACACACACAACATTGAAGAGAAGAAAAAATATTTTCACTGAAGAGGTAAAGTCATTTTGTAATTATTTTAGACAGTTATATTTTATTCAGTTTGATAGTTAGCTCCTTAGGTTTAGTTTCTGTAACTTAGCATTACTTGACTTTGACCATTGCTATGGACTCCGCCTGTCGCGGATCACCTAATATTCAACTGCTTCAAGAAAGAACGTATAGGTTTGAATTGCGAGGCAAGGGTTTTATGCAAGATGGTTGCAAGATTTTATGTTGCAGCTTTTCACCTAACTTCGCCAACAGTCGTGGAATAATGTAATATTTGCTAATAAAATGTAGTGTTCATCCCATTTTCCCTACAGTAACTGTTACGGTACCGTCACCAACAGATCGACCTATAAATCAAGGGTCATAACATACAATTATGCAACTAATGACAACTGTAAAACCACTTGTTCACTGCAAAATGAATCCTTTGTTGTGGGCAGCTAGCACTGGACCTTTGAAACAAAAAGTACTGTTCTCTCAATTCTCTAAATCGATCCTTCATTTTTCCCAGGAGATTGTACCTGGAGGCAGGATTAGTTGCACAGTAAAAGTTAAGCTAATTGCAAAGCAATTTTAAAGCATTTTTTCATTGTTCTATAGCCATTATGTAGTGCAATCAACATTAAATTCAGAACTAAATGTTTAATCAAAAAAGTTATCTCTGGAGGCTTTAATGAATGTGCCCAGAACTATAGATGAAATATGTGTGTGCTCATTTCTATAGCACAATTGCTGTTTAACACCATTAGCATGTCAGCTCTCATGATCTTGCAGCTCTCAAGAAGAGCATCAGTATTTTCTCTCAGTTAGGCGATAGTGCTCTCCACTGAAACTTATGACAGCGTTCCGGGGGTGAATGTGAGCAGAGTGAGCGAAGAGTTGCGGCAAGATTACAGTCAGACCTGATCACAGTGCATTGACAGATACCTCGTAGGTGGGATGACTTCAGCTCTGAGCCACAAGCACGCATACACATGCCTTCATTTTACACACACAAGCAATCCAGCTCAAGCCTCTCACTCCTGTTGCAGGTTCACCTCAAAAGTCTCCACATTTCTCAGTTCTCACAGATTCGGCCGACAGCAGAACAATGGTCACAAGCTGAAACCGAACAATATCATCGGAGCCCGCATGCCTGAGGGTAGCAGCCACTCAATATATTTGTTAGATCTTGGAAATCCTGCGTCCGGACGGGGTAGCTATTAAAAGGCACCTTGCTCTCTTGTTTTTCAGATCGGATCACAAGAAAACACTCACAGAAGGCTTTGATGTGCAACATGGGAAAGAATCGTGTTCACCATAGCATTAAATTCAGATTGGATTTAAATGGGACTTTGCCCCTTCTCACCTTGGTGTCTACATCTCCTGATAAGCCCATTTGCTGTGGTCCATGTCAACTAACTAAACAGCCTCCTCCTGCCCTTTGGAAAACACAGTGACCTTGTGCCGCTCTGCTTAGGACCCCGCTCTCTACCTCGTCCCCATCTTACACCTCATGACCCATGCCACACAAGGTCATGACAGATCCTCCCACGTTCCCTTCCATCTCCTCAGAGAACCTGTGTTGTTTGTGTGAATGCAGAGCTAAACACAGAAAGACCTCCAGACAACCTTGGAGGGCTTGTTCCAATCTATAGAGCCAGCAGGTGATGCTTATCTCTAGTGTGGCAGGAAGGAGTCCTCTCTAATTGTGTGAAGCCACATATTGTCATGGTGGACAAAGAGAGTCTATTAAAGTTCATGATATAAGGTCCAGCTGAAGCAAACCAAAGACTGTGACGTGTCAAAACTGGCTGTGCGTGTGATAGGGGTGGAACAAAATATTGATATTGCGATATATCACGTGACTTCCTCTTGCGTTACTATTACAGTGGCGCCAAATATTGATATTTTCAGTCAGACATACAGGTGCTCTAAACATCCCCCAAATTAAGCCATTTTGACTTACCAGACTCACTACTTCTTGTTTCAGCTTGGTGGCGCTTATCAAATTAATGAGGTTAATAAATGAATGGAAGAGGAAGGCGGGGAAGAAGAAGGAAAAACAAAATCTCCCAGACCGGAAAGAGTTTTTTATTTGGTGCCCGTGTTAACAGATTAGAGCACCCACACTGCCTGCGTCTCAGCTTGCCAATTTTTACCGCATGACATGCGCGGTTTTTAGCAAAAACAGACAGTGAGCATGCAGTTTTAAAGGGCATACTGACTTTATACCTCCTTTAAACACAGTCAATATCTGCACTCGTCAAAGAAAAAATACATAGCCTCTATATCTGTTTTACTTAACCTTTCCTGTCTCCCTTTCAAAATAAAAGCCCTCTGACAACGTTTCTTTCAACAGAATCCCTTCGTTTGATAACACAAGGCTTTTTATTATGAAATATTTGCAGGACCGTTTTGTTGAGTATGTGCTTCTAATTGTGAAAATACAGTAGTTACAGCAGCAGGCTGCTCTGCAGCAGCAACACAGCAACTCCAGAGTTTTTCTGTTCTCTGGCATTTTGGCCTTTTGCCAGTTTATGGCTGTTTTACTTTGGAATGATGCCACACCTCGTGGACAAGTTGCAGTTTGTGTAAGAGGCATTATGCTATGACTATGCACTTTGTTGTACTGTTTCATTTCATTTGTCAAATTCTGTGAAACTGACACCTGGATGCAGTGAATGAATACATAATTGCAGCTTTTTGCCTTTTGAGGTGTATTTTTTCTTCTTTAGCCACAGATATTGTGATGTACCGTGAAAGAATTGTCTTTAAATATATCGCTTATCGCAGAATTGCAATACTGTGATAATATCTTTATCATGGGTCAAGTATCATTTTGCGAGTTACCCCGTTATTCCCACCCCTAGTGCGTGAACCTTAGACACATGTGCCACATAAATTAATGCAAAAAAACACACTGTCTTTAAATGTCTCCACTGATCCCACAATTGTTTTCTTATATGGTTACAGCGGAATCATGAAGGAAACCATCTCTCTCTTAAAAGACTCACAAATTGAGCTACGCCCAACAAAGCACCAACAGTGTGAAACTTAGACCATCTTTTTTCCCCTTTTTCTTTCTTGTAAAAACCCTTTTCAACATCCCACAAAATTCCTGGCCTGCAAAGTTAAGTCTTGTCTTCAAAACAAACTGGTGTGTCTAAAACATGCAGAGGTCTGCGGAGGGACACGCAGAGAGGAAATGGCTATGATCTCTGTGATGATTTTGGTTGGACGCCGGCGCACATCGTGTGTGTGCTTAAAAGCATCGGTGAAACTCAAACCTGTTCAAAAACTACTTAGGAAAATAAACGCAGCCCCCATTCCAAATAAATGTCTGTTTGAAATGAAATGTTGGACCAATATTTTGGCTTTGGTTATAAACTAGAGAAAGAATGGAAAACATTTTGCAAATGGACTTTTTCGCAGAAGTGGGAGCTCGGGGGATTCTCACTTTGAGGGTGGTGCAGATCAAAGGTTATGCACTGCGTGTTTGTTAGGGCAGACTACCAACAGCCACATAACTCTGGCAGCAGCACCCTCTCTCAACAGGGTGCACCTGGAGAACACTGAGGCCTGTGTTTTGGCTAGAGACGTCTGCAGCTTCGCTTTCAACACCTTCGCTCCCCCTTTGGAGACTGGCGCAAAGGCAGAAAAACATTAGCGCAAAGTCACTAAACTGCATGCCCAAACTTATGGACATAATAAAATACAGAATGCAGCGAGGGAAAATGTATATTATATATCAAAATATACTATACGTGTGTGCACTCGCAGGCAGAAAGAGGAAAACACACACAGTCTTGCTGATTTGTGTTAATTGCCATTTAGTAGAGGTAATCATTGCTCCTTTTTCAACTGAGTCCTGTTGAAGTGAGGCCAAGGGGGTTAATAAGTATTTCATTTAGCAATTATTATTCTATCAGCCACTTTTCCTCTTCTGATTGGTGTTTATTGGCGATGCACTCAAGTTGGTGTGGCTGCCCTGGGTGTTTTTAGCGACTCATTTCTGTTTTTAATTGCCTTCTTCCACCTGTAGCGAGAGGAGTGGAGAGGTTTTCCCCTCTCACTGACGAACACAGTAGGCTTTGAGATGTCAGCCGCTCTCTTTAACAGGCCAATGACAGTTTCCTCCTGTCACAACTCTGACTTCCTGTACAAACATAACCTCATTAAAACTGCCACCCTGGTCTGTGGGCGGGCCTCGCGGTCCTCCCCTCCAATTAAGAGCAGTAAGGGCTGTCGCACTGACAACTCCCACTTTGAGTTAAAATCCAAGCGCTCTGGAGACTAACGCCATGTGTCAAAACATAATTATGATCTCACCCATACCTCTGTCCAAAAGAGAAGAGGGAGTGTGAGAGAGTAAGAGAGAGTGAATGAGAGAGAGGAAAGGAGGTGGAGAGGGAGAGAGAGAGAGCGTGCTTGGGGTCGGTGAATGGAGGCAGTGGAGGGAATAATGAACTGAGAGGGATAATGAGAATATTTGACCATAGTATCACCCCTCCCCCATGCACCTGTGTCTTAAAAATAAAGCGCAATATTTATTCTTTGTACATCTGGACGGGGCAAGGGCATTGGCATCGCATGTCTTTTGACGCTGGTTCCTCCCAGCAGCGAGGGTTAAGTTCAGAGGTTGAGCAGTCACAGCCTGCCCATGTAAAGGATTTCTGGAGATGACAGAGTGCGATACCACTTCTTCACCCCGTTATCCTTTTACACTCACACACACACAACAATAGACGTGCATCTGTGTGCGTGCTCTGCCATCAATCCACTCCCTCTAAACTCTTATCCCAGCATGAAAAGCGAGACATGTTTTGCATGCCAGGTCCTCCAGCTGATACGAGCTACCCCCGTTTTATCCCGCAGGACAGGAGGCAGAGATGAGGAGGGTGAGGAGAGGGGAGGATGCAAGAGGGAGGTCACAGAAGAATGTGACACTAAAGGCCACCCCCTGTCTGCAGAGCACAGCATCGCAGCGAGGCCTCAGTGACCCAGTAACAGGACACTGCAGGGGCCAACACACTGCAAGCTGTGCCTACTGTCACAGCTGCCAGTCAGCCAGGTTTGATAACTGACAAATTATGTTACTTACGTACCCCACCATGCGAACCACACACTGATAAAGACTCTGTAATTAAACCTCCATTTCAGCAAATTAACAATGCAATTATTGGGAGTTGTAATCTACGTGTCTACCGTGTGCCGAGGCTCTGCTGAGCGCACGAGGATTTCCTCTCTTTCATTGCATTTTTGAGCGACCCCTCCCCCGGCTTTGTCCTTTCTCTTGCTCGTCCTGTATGATGGGTGCGAGGTGGGGTTGAAGACGGAAACAGACAGGTGTTCAGGTGTGTGATGTTTGACATGCTCACACAGCATGCGTTCATCACAGGGAGGAGACGTGTTTGACAGCAGCGATTCCCTGACCATGATTACATTATCTCTCGGTGCGCTGCTGAAGGTCAGGGGAGAGCCCCAGCTAGCAAGCAAACCCAAACACTTGTCAGATGCTGGTACCAAATGACTGAATTAAAATCATCCAAAAGTGCTCTGAATTTTGATTTACCTTACATTACATGGCTTAAGGCCCACTTTATAAAGAAAATGCATATAATGTGGAGTCAATGCTTTGAAACAACCTGAATCCTTTAGGAACGCCACATTTACCAAAGTGAGTCAGCTTCTATCTTTTGAATGAATTTTACATGAATTTTACTATTATGAAATGTAGCAGTGATGTAAGTGCATTTACTAAAGTGCTGCGCTTAAGTACAAATTTGAGGTACTTTTACTTTACTAGCATATTTTATTCGCATGCCACTTTTTTTGCACATATGAAAACATAAGTGTTGCTGGGGGGATGGCATGCAGCAAAGGGCTGCACGTGTGACATCGCCTTTGTAATAAGGGTGCCTGCTCTACCAGGTGAGCTACTGGGCACCCCTACTGGTAACTTTTTTCGTAATTGTAAAGTTATATGTCATTGTTCAAGCTTCCCAGTTCCTTTAAATGGTTTTAATTATTTATTTATTTAATTTTCTGCATGAATGCTTTTACTTTTAATACTTGAATAACTTTCCCTGATTGTACTTACCTACTTTTACTTAAGTAACAGTTTAGATGCATAGGTTAGTAAACCAGAGGTCAGTTTTTTTCAGTGTGGTATTAGTACTTTTACTTTAATAAGGGATGTAAATACTTCCTCCACCACTGACATGGAGTCACAGCAAACATAACATATGAAGTGAGTGTATACGCCATGTGTGCCCTGATGCATTCCAGCACTGCGTGCCAACGTGCTCTTTGGCGCAGTTGATGACAGGATACGTCATTGAGTGTATCTGTACTTTAGGAAACTAGAAAGGCATAGGACGTCAGAATCTGAAGACTCAATTAGAACAAAGAAATGAGTGAGGTAAAAAAAAAAACTCATTTGCAAAAGAAAAACCCAAAAAACAACACTAAAAGTGACGTTGGGAGGAGCCTCGTGGAGACTTGTTCCCAGCACGTTCTAAGCAAGCAAAGGCTGCTGAAATGAGGCAAACAATGCAGAAATCTTATCAAACTGGCACATGAATGTAATCTAAAGAGGAAGACCTGTGAAAGAGCAGTTTGGATTTAGCACAGGGCAAAAAAATGAAAAGGGGAGGATACAGATCATTTAAGGTCAGCTGCAGAGAAAATTTTAAAAAGTCTTCATCCTCATAGTGAAATGCCAGTCAGAGGTAAATTGCATAATAAAGTAGCTTCTTCATCTCCTTGGTATTAACACAGACTAACTTGGCTGGAAATGGGAGACTACTCAGATTAAATATGAAATATTTGTCTGGGACCCATAAATTATACAAAGCTTGGCGCAATGAAACAATTATCTACTCATTTTGGTTTTTCTTGTGTGCCGTTCATTTTTTGTTGAATATCAACAAACGGAGCACAGCAAAACAATAAACATTAGCTGAATAGAGATGTCAGTTACAGTGGCTACAGAGCCATTATGTGGCATTCCCCCTGGGGTGGCAGTGTGACTGAAGAGGGGAGGCGAGGGGTTGGGGGGGGCACTGGGATAAATGGGCCCAGTGTTTGTAATGGAGAGGAGTGTGGCTGCTAGCCAGGGATTTGAGTTAGCAGGCCTTGTCCTGGAGAGGAACACTTCACACTCTGCCAAGTGGGGCTGCCCGTGCAGGGAATGGCATGGGGAGACCTCTCTTTTCTCCCATCTCCTTATCCTTGTGTGTTTGTGTGTGTGCGTGTTAATCATGCTGCAGGAGTGTGTGCATGTGCACTCGCGTGTTTAAGGGAGAGTGATTAAGGAGAGTCTTCAGGAGCACGCTACTCGGTCCTCCTCCCCTATGTAGGCTGACAAAGAAAGCGCTGCTCTGGCCTGTTCACAGCATTTCCAGCTTGAGCTGCGGGGTAGCCATGGTGAACTTGTGTTGAAATGCCACATAGAGGGAGCTGCTATATCTCTGTAGAGAAGGTCTTCATTGGGCTTTAAACAATCAATTTTAACCATTTGTTTTCCGAAACAGACAGGCCGGTTGGATTTTACCTTTACGCGCACATGCACGTATGCAAGCAACACAGAAGCACAAACACACACCCTAATTGCTGTAAGTGAGTGAGCGTTTGGAGCGGGTGGACAGGTCTGGCTGAGTGGACGGTTTCACGCGTTCATGCACTGCTGCTCCAGCAGCATAATGAGGTGTGACGCATCAGACTAAGTGGCTAATGGGGTGTGAAGTCATTAGAACACTGCCTGTATCCCTCTAGCCCTCCCTGTCTCTAACTCGATCTCTCTATGCAACTCTATCTCATTTGTTTTCAGTATCACCCACCTCCCCTTCTATCTATTCCTTTTTGCAGTCTCTTTTCTTGTCGTGCCGTGCCATAAGAGTCAGTTTTGTCCATTATTTCATTATTGGCTATGGCATCATATGCTATGTCAGAATCTTGTCTGTGTTTGACAACTCACATGCATGTTACCTCACCTTTCTCTTTAAGTCTACCACATTTCACCTGCTAAGAGTGTACACTGCAAACAACTTTAAATGAAGCCAAATGTATGTATTTTTTAGCTCTGCAGCACGTTTCCGCTAGGTACCAAGAAGCATCTCACAACTCTGCTCCACTATAAATACGGGACTAGTCATTCTTTGATGGAGTCTCGACAAGGCTGCATGAAGTAAATCAAGCCGGGCAGGCAGTGGAAAAGCAGCATCCAGTCATTTTTCAAAATAAACTCCCTGTAAGTACAATTAATGTTAATCTAAATAGGTAGTAATTATGAGGATAAACATATTTTTAACAACTAAAACACAGCCACAAGTCTGTGATCCATGTCGTTTTTTACTGGACCTTTAATGGTATTTACTTTGTCGAAAGGCTAAAGTACAACAAAATAAGAAAAATAGTAAACACAATAAAACACAAAACAAAACCATTTTTCTATGTAGCCTACTTACTTACTTGTGAAAGAAGCACAAGTAAAGGAAAAATCAACAAAATGTGCAAGTCTGCAATGCGGAGCAGGCAAACGCTCCGCTTCTAAGCTCCCAGCATATAACGCACAGTGGATGGAACAAACAACCCAAAACCCAATTCAGCTGCACTCTGTGAAATCCAGGCTAAAAAAATAAAAAAATAAGAATAAGAAAATAAGAAAAGCATTACAAGGCTCAAAAGTTTTTCTTAAGAAATGTAGAGTTAAATAAATGTACAGTGAATAAGACACAAATGACAAATACAACCTCTTACAAAAACAACAGACACATGATCATTTGAGCATGCATGTGCAAATGGTGATACACATGAAAAAATAAAAACCAGTGAGGGGGAGACTGCCATCTGTTCCCTGGGATCAGACATAGCTGTAAACAGATTTAAGAATAGAGAACAGACTGAAAACAGTGAAACTTAATATCTTTGTCCTGCTGTCATTTTCAAATTTTGGCTCCTTCTAATCCACGGTTCACTCTTGCCCACCAGGGCACAGATGCAGTCATCACTATGTGCCCTGTGACCTGCTGCAGGAAACCAAGACATTAACAGAAACTTCACGAGGCATATGGCCTTCAATTGAAAAATAACTTTGCTGTGTTCTCTATACTATGTTTGCTTTGCAGTTTAAATATATTCCTGATAAAGTTAATTAATTGCATAATGTAAGCGGAACTTTATGGTGCGAAGTGGTCCAATACACAGTTTCCAGTAGTGTACTCTGGTGTTTCAGTCAGGGCCAACAGTGATGACACCCCCCCGACACACACACACACCCCTTCACGGCAGTGACTGCATACATCATCACGATATTTGCACCACTGCATCAACAACTTAAACAACAGCAGCACCACCAGCAGCGACTGCAGCACCACCATCAGATCATCCTACATGTCTCCAAGCAACCACATCGCACACCAACACAACATGGCAGAAAAAAACTGTTCCATTCAATAAATATTAGCATAATATTATCACTGCGTGACCTTCAGTTCAATAAGAAACATTAAATGTGCAAGCAACACCCAACAATACTTATCACATACAACCTTAACAATGCACAATGCTGTATAAACCACAACAATACAATAACTTTATCTAAGTAAAAAAGTGGCACTCACCCATCACTTATAAATAAAATCCATCCTTTGATCCTTTCTGATGAAACATTCAATGACCTCCTCGTGCAGTTGTGCTTCCTGCTTTAGATGAATGAGCAGCTCCTTCTCTATGGAGAGAGAAGCCCACAGTTTGTCCAGTTGTAATCCTTTCATATGTTTGGATGCGTTTGAGAGCCGACAAAGATCGCTCAACTGCTCCATCATAACATTGAGCTACGAAGTTTGTTTTGTAACAGTAGCTATCCAACACATCAAGCACTAAAGCAGCTGGATCATGTGATCGTTTTTTATCCGTAACATCCTCGAGCTTTAAGTCTCTCTTTTACACCTGTTTCAGTGACGTAGCTGAGGACACGTGACAGCTGGGCAGCACTGCTGAAGTCGGTGGTCTCATCGACCATAACTGCCGCACACTTGGTGTGTCTGATTTCTTTCTTGATAGCATCATTCAGCAGCTCAGCAACAGCATTTATGAAGTCATTTTGAATTTCCTGATGTCCCAATAAAAACTCTGTCGGTAGCAGCTGTAAATGCAGCGGCCATTGTGTTTCTCCATCAATAAGTCGGTAGCTCGTTAGCTAACGTCAAAACCCGCCAAGTCAAGCTCAAAGCTGATGACGTTATTACATACAGACATATTTCAGGTACATTTCTTTTTAATTATAAAACACAAATTATGATTATGATAGACCCACCACTGACTGTTTCTGTTATTATTGTACAGACACCAGGCCTGTGATAAAACCCAGCAGGTTAAAAAAAAACAACAAAAAAAAAAAACAGTTTAATGCCAGAAATATCTCCAAATACAGTGTTCCCGCTATATTCATTCTGCATAGCTGCATGTTGTGAACTTTAATGGCGCTCCACTGTGAGTTATGAGCGAGGCCAGCGTCTGTGGTTAGTTCACGTGTATGCAATAGGACCAGTCAAGCTTCTGTTATCTAAACTGCTAAAGTCAGTTGAAGAGGTGATGTGAAGATAACGCTGCTGTTAGGCTACCCGTTACAAACAGGCTGGAGACTGAATGACATTTGTGATTGTAATCCAACATGAAGACAGATTCTTCGTTTTTAAGCTGAGCTAGACCAGAGAATGATCAGTTCACACTGATCAGTGATGCTGTTTTGAGGTCACTGTTCTCTGTCTAAATGAAAACTCAACTCAAGGCATTGCTCCTGGTGTTAATAATAACAGGAGAAACAGGCAAACCAGCTTTAAAAGTGACATATTTTCTTTTTTTTTTAAGTAAGTGCTGTTTCTGGAACTATGCCGATGTGAAGAGAGGGTCATGCAGATTTCAAAATCTAACTAATAAATATTTGGAAAACTAGGCCATCTGTTAAATATTTAAAGAAACCTCATCGTGTTCAATTTGGGAATGGAATTTGGTGTGGCAGTACGTGGTAAAATGAGGGTTTAATTGTGCTGCAAATACAAACTTTTAGATGTGCAAATTTTGCAACCTGCTAATGCAATGGTTAGGAGTTCATTTTGCAACCAACGAACTCAGCTTGTTCTGTTTTCACTGTCTCTGTTAAGAGTGCCTGTGTGTGAGAGCGCACACCTGCAGCTGTGGTACCAGCCCTCTGCGTAATTTAATTAACCTTTATACAGAACAGTGAATGTACAGATACTCCCCAGCGGATTATAAACAGCGAGTCCTCCCACACTCCTGAAAGTTACAGCTGTACCGTGTAAAAGTTTAAGGGGATAATCTGGAACATTTTTGTTTTCTTAGATTTTGGGTGCAGCTTTGGTGATAACCTTCCCTGCTTTATTGGTTTGCACTCAGTGTTGGCACTTGCCCAACATAAACAGCGTTAGTCAGTGAAGACTGTAACTGCTGAACAATAGCTGAACCCAACAGTGCATAAGAAAAATGAGCTGCATCACTCTTTAGTGTCAAAGAGAGGATTTGTTCCTCATTAAGAAGTGCCGCTCTTGCTGTAGCTTTTCAGAGCACCAATTATGAACATTTTTAAGTCCAATCATATTGTAAGGAAATGACAGTCAATGGAGACATTTGGTTTTAGACACTGTACTCTACTATTCCTTACTTTTTTATCCCTTTCTTCCTCTTGATACTTCATATAAGGCTACTATTTTTTCAAAGCGGTACGTCCTTTGGAGAATAAACAGGGGAGTGATGAAAGAAAAAATATGACAAACATAAGTGCAGAAAAAGGAGTATGTGGCTTGCAACAAAAACCTACTCTCCAGGCTAGAAAGCTTTTGTACGTGTGTGTGTGTGTGTGTGTGTGTGTGTGTGTGTGTGTGTGTGTGTGTGTGTGGACGTCCACACACATGCAAGCCCGAGCAGAGAGAAGTCTAAGAACGCAGTGAAACATCATATTCCCTCGACAAAGGCAGACACTGTCCCCAGGCACTGATCCAGGTTAACTTTCACTTTCTATCATATAACAGTGAGGTCAGGGGCTTTGATAGGAGAATCTGATTCCACACCAGCCCATGCTGATAGCCCTTCCCATGGAGCATGTCTCCTCCCACCAGGGAGAAGGAGATAACACCGACAGGCCGGGAGCTCTCAGAGTCTGGAGGAATCAACAGTTTAATGCTCCAGACTTCTCAGAACTCCCATCAGACCTCATCAGCAACCCGCAGTCGGTCTATCTGAAGGACTATCCTGGTGGTTTTGCATGTCTTACTTTATTTCACATATACTCCACGTCAGAGAAAATCACATTCTTCTGTGTTTTAGAAAGTTGAATGGATTTTTTTCCTACAATTCCAGTCACTTATGAGTGGTCATTAATATTTTGTAATGTGTGAAAATTAATTGGCAGGCTTTATTAAGTTGTGTATTTTGCTACAGGAAACATCAGGTCTGTTTTTGTTTTAGTAAAAGTTGTCATTTTGCTGTGAGGTTACACAGTGTAGAATTTTTTTAAAAAACAAAATGCACTTAAAGTTGCGGCTGGCAGAAATCTGGAAAAAATAAAAAGTAAACAAATCTTTCAGTGGGGTGGAGTGACATTCAGGAACAGTTCAGTATGGCTTAATCAAAGTGGTACAAATCTTATTTATTGCTGTCACATAAAACTTAAACTTCATTCATGCTTTTGTGTTTTGTTTTGACTTTTTTAAAAAAAATATTTCTCTTACACCTTGTACACAGTATCTTATCAGCCTAAACCAGCCTAAACTCAGGTGAAATCACATCACTTTTAGCTGTTCTTTCAGTTTTTCTTTTTTCTGGTTTACTTATAGCTTATATTAATGTACTTTTTAGTCTTTCTCATTTTGTGTTTTATATTGCTTGTGTTGGAGTTGCATTTTTGATTTTGTATTTTTGTTCTATGTTGTCTGTCTGTAACTTATGTTGCTACTTGTCTTGACCAGGACACTCTTGAAGAAGAAATGTTTAATCTCAAGAGGTTTTTATGGCTAAATACAGTTTAAATAAAAATCATGATCTACACTTATCACATTATCTGAAACTGGAAAATTATTTTTAAAAAACAAATGTTTTTCAAAATACTGCTATCGTTTACTAGATCTATAGATGTGTTTGAGCCCTCTTGCCAAGAACAACACTGCTGTTTAAAAAGATTTTGAGTTTTGCCTCTATGCATTATTCTTGCTCAGCGGATACCACAGCTGTGGTATTCCTGTGAGCCCGCCAAGTTGGGGTACATATTTATCTAAAAATGATTCACTTACATAAGCACAAAACTGCATTTCCTAACAAAATAAACAAAACCAATTACATTTCCAGTCCAGTGCACCACCTACTCTACGGGCACAAAACATGTGTCCTTCAGTTGTGCACAAATTGTTAACAGGAAAAAAATGCCCCATGTTATTTGTATGTCTTTGGACATTTTAATCCAGGTTTGCATACCAGTATATGAAATACATTCAGGAAAAAAAATATATAAGCATTTGGAAGTAATTTTGCCACTGTTCCTGCTAACACAAAATTGACTATATAAACTCTATTAAATGACCTGATTCATTTACACTACATGACGAGAAACATAATTTTTTTTTTAAAAATCTGATGTGAAATCCAACAAATCTGTCTTATAATAAATACTACTTTGGTTTTTACATTTTTGAATTTAGTTTGTGGTTTTCACATGATTCTAATAATGTGCTATTTTACACATGTAAAAAAAATGTGTAAACTTTGTGAAAATGCATAATATAGGTATTTCTTGACCAAAAGGGAGCCAGCAGCACTTGGTCCTAAATAAACTAACCATTGGGCAAGCTAAGTACTACATAATTGTACACATTACTGCATGGCAGCCTGACGCATCAACATGAGCTGGGCGCTACATGCCGAACACATTTAATTTTCACTGCTCTCCAGAGAAATCCATGTGTAATTAGATCGATACTCACATTTGACTATTTAGCTTTTAATATGAAAAGATTAGAGGTGTCCCCAAAAGGATTAAATGTTCATTTGAGGACCATCGGTGTGTAGCCATTACTCTTGAAAGGATTAAGTAAACTAATTAAGCAGAATTTGCATCTGGAGCTAATTAGGTGTATACATTTAGAGAATTGAATGGATCCAGGAGGTCAGGGTTTTGTTTCATCCTTCTTTCTTACAATTCGCATGGAGTAAAATTATCTTCTTTTATAATTGTGGTCCTTCATAGCCACAAAGATGGATTTATGACATCAGGTGAAAAATCTGATTAAAACTAAAGGATCATGGCTGCAACACAAAAATGTCATATAGAGCATAATGGAAACTCATGTTGATGAAGTGGTAGTGGGAACTCCAGAGAAAAGAGAAAACTCAGATTAGATGTTCAATTCTAATACTCGGGCACGAGTACCCGATTTGGATGTCAGTATTACCAAGTATCTGCCCAACCTATCACATCTTAATATGATGTTTTCCTTTTTTTTCCTCTTTAAAGTGAGGTCAGTTTGGTGTTGAGCTGTGTAAAATGCATTGCTTCACACCTCCTTGCCCCACTGTCACTCTCTGTTTATCATGAAACACAAGGAGACTATTGCTGCAGGAGTGTGAGCTCAGTGCCGGGGACAGAGGTTCCACCTGTGCACACATGCAAACACACACACAGAGTGAGAAGGCTCATTGTTAACATGACACAGCTAACATTACTGGTTATTAACGAGTTTGACAACTGAGTCATGTTTCGGTATCAGTGTGAGTTTGCTGAGACTGTTTAATGGCTCAATATAGCCTTGGCTGCTGTGTTAGCTCGTGCTAACCAGGCAGGAGTTGCGTAGATCAAGAGGAAAGCAGCTTTGGAGATGGCTCTCTAGTGGTAACCTATGTAATGACAGCAACAGAAAATTTGCCTATTTTTCTTACGTTAACTTTTAATAGATGGCATAATAGGTTCATTTAAGCCTAGTTATTTGATAAATTAATTTTAAATTGCCCTTGTTTTCCATTGTTGTCATTCCAATTTATACTCCTTTTTTAAAACTATTTTTAGTACTCTGATGACTTATTGAAATTTGGAAATTACTTAAAATGCCCATCTCGAGCTAATACATGCTCTATTGGCCTTAGCCTCTCTGTTCAAAGTGTCTGGTCATGTGTGAACAGCCACTGCTGTGGAGCAGGTGTGTAGCCATATGCACACGGCTGTGGAAATGTGGCCTGGGAAGGAGAAAGACAGGAAACTGGGACCTCATTAAACTGGTGCTAAACCAGGTAAGCAGCAGTGCTCAAAAGGCAGAACCACCAGGGGTCAACTTCAAGCCAAAATATTGCACAATACCTGAGCAATGCCACGCAAATAATATCAACATGTCCACAATTTTGACAAAGTACTGAACATTTATCAAACTACACACGCAGCCATCCTTCTCCCTCTCACTTTGGCCGCACATTCTTTCAGCTCTAACTACCAACAGAGCAGTAATGGTGAATGACTCGCTCCGGCAGTCCCATTATACCAATGGCTCCCCCTTCTATTACGTGTCATTCTGTGATGTTCATGGTCATAACAGGCGGTGTGAAATTCACTTGCCATAACAGTCTTACTGTTGTCCATATGTCAGAGGGAGGCACTATGGCCTAGCCATTGCAGAGGGGTCAATCTCTCAACCCTAATGGCTCTCTTTGGGTCATGTGACTGCCAAGTGCTCTGGTACACTCGTTACAGCAGATAGGAGCAGGAAATGATTACCAGCAGGTCAATTTATGCAAGAGAGAGGCAGAATGACAAAGTGAGAGGTCAGAGCTCGCTCATATCTCTAGGCATTAAAGATTGACATGCAGAATCTGAGAAGGCCCCCACGCTGCCTCACTCCTCACTACACACACACACACACACACACACACACACACACACACCCACACACACACACACACACACACACACACACACACACTTCTCCATTTAAATATCTGACAGACGATGAAAGTGCAGCCATTAAAATGTCCGCCAAGCGCTTCAGGAATGAAATGGGGGAGATAAAAGAATTCCCCTGGGTAATCAACGGGGCTATGAATTAGCCGTGAGTTTTAGATTGGGGGGGGGGGTTAAATGATTGGGTGCATGTTTAAATGTTTAACTCATTTGTTGTTCATTCCTTCTGAAAACATCAGTGCAGAGAGGATGCTTTAAGAAACTTTCGGTCCCCATCAGACAGTTTTAGCAGCCTTTTGTATTGTTTTCAATGGAAGTGAAGCAGTTTGCTTGCTGCTTTTGCATTGCTGAGCATCAAAAGTTTTACCGCTCTATGCATCTTGCATTTTTGCAGAGGTGCCCTGAACTTTGCTAGTTGTAAAAACTTATACCCAGAGCAGGAAAAAGCATCACTGGCATTTTTTTCCCCATTGTCCAATCAGATATTGAGAGGTGGGCGTTGTGTAGTGGTGATGACAACAAGTGATGTGTACATGTTTTGTGTTTAGATCATGTTAGCTCACTTTCATCATTGCCCTGGACAAGCTGCAAGACAAACTGTACCCCCAGCTACTTTTATGCTTGTAGTGGTATGCCTTTTACTTACCACCACAACCATGCCTGTAAACAACCTGTACACCAATGCCATATTAAGTAATCCCTCTTTGTACAACCATAACCACTGCCATGTCTGACTCATAAAAACAAAGCGTGGGGAGATCATTCGTGCCTCTACACTACAGATGTAAATAATGATATTATCATGTGCATTTGCATCTCTACTCTTTGTATTTTCAAAATCAAAAGGTGAAACTTTTAGTGGTTTTTGTCACATTGTCAAATAAACAAGGCCAAAGCAGTCACTGAAGGTAATGAAGTCACTGACAGACAGTGAAGAGTGTGAGGAACAGAGCGACATCAAACAGTGACAGAGACAATTTTTTTCAGTTGTAAAGGTTTTTTTTGTTTGTTTTTTTTAAGTCATATTTTGAGTTTCTAAAGCTGTGGTGAAACCTGAAGTTCAGAGAAGTCTATAAAGACAAAGCATATTATTTGTGCAATTTATTACTTTAATTGTCTCAAATTAGTGCAAATTTTTGTTTATTCATATTACTTCCAAGGTTCAGTCGAGGTGCTTTGGAGACACTCTGTCACAGACAAGGTTTTTAAACAGTTTTCTCTGTGTGTGTGTGTGTGTGTGTGTGTGTGTGTGTGTGTGTGTGTGTGTGTGTGTGTGTGTGCGTGCGTGCGTGCGTGCGTGCGTGCGTGCGTGCGTGCGTGCGTGTGTGTGTTCAGCTTCTTGGTGTCTTTATCCTGTTCAGGAGCTTCAAGAGACGACACAGCTTTGGGGAATTCCTTGCCTCCTCTCTTCTAGTCAATATTACTGACTTTATTTCCGAATACATCTTTTCTTTTGTGAAATCACCACCCTAGAAGTTGTGCTGTTGGGAGCACTGCTCTTGTTTCCGATCTCCGATAGTAAATGTATTCTAGGCAGAGGTTAAGACAACAAACAATTTGAAGCCCCTTATGAAAATGCCAAATAAGAACAGAGCTGCGTTTTCCTGCACAGGGGACACAGGGCTTCCTCTTTAAACCAGTCTTGAGAGCTTAATGTGAGTAAAAGCCCGATGTCTTGACTAGACAGTTCATTGCAATGTCAGGCAGCAGTGGCAGCTCCTATTTAAAAAAAGAGAATGGAGAGGTGCATTGTAATGAAACACTGCTCATCCTCTTTGGAAAGCTTAAGCCAAGGTGCTTGAAAGGAGGTGCTGGCTGATTGTGAAATCTCAGACTCAAGAAAAGCAGAGGCATTCTTGTTAGACCAGCTCTCAACCCTTCACTTCCACAGGGGTTATGTCATTTTGCCTATCCAGTCAACCTGCATTTGTGGATTTCATGGACAACTTACTCTGTCCTGTGAGCTTTGCTGCTGAGACATGAATCCACGTCCTCAAAAATAATTCAAACTTATCTTCAGTGGGTCTTGCATATCGTAAAGGCTGTGCTTTTTTCAGATTCTGTTCGTTGTTTATATGGATTAGGTTGTGCATCTCTGATCTGTGATGTAGTTTTTCTGTCTTTATTGGGCGTTTAAGTCTTCTTTAGAAGAGGGCAGATTGTAGCCATGTGTGAAGCTGTTAGGACACACATCAGCACTTCTTATCTGTACTTTGCTGGAAAACAGTGGATTTCCCTGGAACTCAAAGGAGTTCCTGGTTTCCTGTATCCAGGAAATTTAGGCTGTGTGGCGATGTATATATCGGACACTCAGCTTGTGGTATAATAACACATGATTTCTAGGGGTTGTACAAGGCTAATGACAGAGTAAATTACATCGTTGAGGAATGCTACCGCTGTTTTCAGTTGGTAAAGGAGCATACTGGTTAGAATATGAATTTCTCTATTGTGAAGGTTGGATGGAGGAGACATAGATGAGCATATAGCAGAAATCGTTACACTGAAGTTTTTTTGTTAGGCTTTATCATGTTTTAACACCATCTTTCTGTTGTAATGCATAGAGAAAGCCTTACTACCATCAGATAAAACTGGCTGCAAGGCAATTTAAACCAGACGTGATACCATTCAGCTGCCTGAGAATGTACACATTGTGCACGCTGAGCAACAGTTCCTTCATGAACAGTTTACTTGTGTGGCGTAGTTGAATCAGAGGTATGAGAGAAAACAAAATTTCTTCCTGCTGTTTACCTCTGCAAAGATGTGATTAAAATGTGACTGGAATAAACAGGAAACCTGTGATTTAATTGTATTGGCTGATGCAACTTGCACAAATGTGAAGGTATCAGCCGCATGGTCATTGTGAGGACATTTCCTGTAGCCTCAGTTGGTTGTGTTGTCTACTCAGTTTTTATTCAACACAGTCCCATGAGTCTAGGAGCTATGAGAAGTTGCAGAGCTCTCAACAACTATAAATATAGATATTACACAATTTACCAAAGTGAGGTAAAGTGAATGCCATTTCATGTTGTAATTGCCAAAGATAACCACCCAGTGGAAAAAAGGTCACGTATAAGCAACAGTCATTGGTCCTGTAGATTACACATTATGTATTTTCAAGGCAACTAAGCTTTTAAGACCAATAAAAATGTTCGCCATGCTTCATTAAAGGTGCTTATGCCATAGAGGGTGGTCTTGATTTTTATCAGAAGAACTATCTGCAGTTTTCTGGAAATCTCTCAGACACAAACACATGCCTTTACACAATTTGAAATGCTTTTTTTAAACACAGCTTAACTCCTAGTGCCAAACTGACAAATTGAGAAACAAGAAGTTTCACTGCTGACGATGGCCATGATCTTCCTTTTTTATTTTTTGCTTTTTTGACCTATCGGGACCTATCTGCAGGGTTTCCCACACATTCAGTAATATGTGAGGGCCCACCCTGACAACATCTGCCATCCTATGTTGACTTTCAATTTTTGGAGCTGCAAAGTTCATTATGAGCAGTATTGGAATATATACACAGTTTGGTTATTCATTGCACCACACTCCCAGAGCTCAGAGCATGCACTGGGCAGAGATGGAGAAGCAGAACGCCAGGCACAATGAAAGTTAAACTTAAGCATTCATTGCGCTGGTTCTAAAAGCTTGCTGTCACTTGTCTCTGCAGCAGCTGCTCCTCTCATCCAATGATTTGATCTGATCAGTTCTGATCAGATTATCAGATTGACTAATCAATTATCCATCCCGCGACAAACTGCACAAACTGATGTTCAGGGGGGGAACAAAAACTCATGAGGAATTCTATACTGTGCTCACAGACCTGCAGAAACTTCTGAATTTAGAGAAGGGACACAGAATCATACAAAGACACACACACAAAAACAGATTTGCTGATCTCCCCCATTCTCATCAGCTACCACCACACATAGATTATAATTCTGTGGGAAACACTGAACTTCATGGGTTTATATTATGTCAAGGGCACAAAAATAATACTTATGGTATCTCGTCATATAAGCCTTCTAATACTAAAATTCCTTTAAAAAAATAAATCATTGACAAAGAGTGAATGTGCACTTTCAGAACCAGCAGCCAAGGTGTTAAAGCTGGAGCTTGTCTCTGAGGTGGGCTGGTCTGATGCTGGCTGCGGAGGATGACTGAGGTGAAGGGGTTAGGAGAGGAGCGAGCACAGCTACAAGGGCCTCTGTCCCAGGCCAGGCTGTGAGCTGCAGCCCTGTGCTGATAAGACTGTAATAGTCCTCCTTAGAGGACCCAGGGCTCCGCTCCCCTTATTAGTCATTTATCACACCTGGCAGCCTCACTGAACCATAATTACTCTTCCCTTATCCCCCCGCACTGTCATGTCCATGAGAGCGAGTGGGGCAGAGGGGGAGGGAGAGAAATAGCTGTGAGAAACAGTGTTCAGAGAGAGTGGACTGAGAGAAGGACAGAGGAGTTGGAAGGAGAAAGAGAAAGTGCGAGTGAAGAACAGTCATGAAAGGACAAAGAGTACACTCTAGACATATGAACAGTATGTAGTGCATACAGCAGTGTGTCGAATAAGGCTTTTTACACACGATAGAGGAAGGAAAAGGCAGCGTTGGGCTACAAACCTTTTGAAATCTCTCTTTTAATACACCGCATGCATGTAACGATGGAAAGGAATGTAATCTCACAAATTCACCCCTTGCAAACAGACCACTCTTTGTGCTACAAATGAGAACCAGTTGTTCTGCCACAGTTGTCCTACTAACTGTTTGACAAGACAGGAATTAGAAAAGCCTAGTGGCCCGTTAAGTCAAAAACAACTTATCATTCAAGTGACACCAATTTACGCTTGTATTAACATGGAAAGCAGACCTATAGTTTTAAGTCAACAAGATTTGTAGTTACAGTGCTTACAAATTCAGCAGCATGGCAACTAGTTGCCAATAGTTATTAATAGACCTACAAAGTGAGTAACAGAGTAGCACTTTCGCAATTAATTCCAAAAGATATATCCAAAAGTTTATATGAAGTTGAAGAGTGAGAGTATTTTAATTAGTGTGCAGGATGGCAGAGTGATAGAAATAGAATCCATTATGGATGTCAAAAGTGCCACCTCATATCTCTGTACTGGCAGTGGAGAGCTCACCTCCTAATGCCAAAAGTCGTTAAACTTTGCACAACCCCTCCACCTCTGTCTGTTATAAACACAATGCAAAGCTTGTCAAAATTGCTTGCCACACTAACATTTCTTTCACGAATGAGTTACAGGGACATTTTCTCTGCAAAGGGTTTACTTTGTTGCCACGTGCCTGGCTGTCACGAAAGCGCCCTCCTTGACACTGTAAGCAGATCCAGATGTGAGCCACATGCTTCCAATCCCAAATTGAGGCTTACCTACTGAACCCCAAACCACGGAATCCTTAACAACTGGAGTCAGGTCTCACACTCAGTCTGTGGTGTTTCATTAGCTAAAGGGTTTCACCTTTAACAAGAAAACAAACATGCAAATATGTAGTTGTTTTGCTGTTGTACTTAGTGTTGTTTTGGTACTGGACTCATTTTCCTCCTGAAATTGCCTTCAGTTTTTTTTTCTAATTATTTCACACCAAGATCCAGTCCTTGCACTTAAACATTGTGTGTGATTGTGTGATTGAGGTCTAAATTGACATGTAAAAGTGTTTCAACGAGGTGCTTTATTGACTTGGGGAGCTTCAGCAGCACACTTCACTATCCATTTAGAATTGGTGAAATTTGAATGTTTTGTGATGTAAATGTCTTGCTTTTTTTCTGTCAGATTTGCTAGCTGCATTAACAAGTAAAAATATGATGCGCACTGCTCAACCTCTGGTCTCAACTGGTTAGCTAGCGGATTTGCACTGCACCTCGGCTGGGTCAGATGGGAGCTAGTTAGCAGCGCTGCTCACTCAGTAAGTACCACTGATAACACTGCCCTGACCACACAGTCTATGGTCCTGACCCATGGTGGCGGACCGACATCGCTGCGGAAACATGGTGGCCACCCTTAGGTCTCGCCCAGGTCGCCCCAGTGAGTAAGCAGCTTCATTTCGGGCCGCAACACACTTTTATCATTAATAATGTTTGCACCACTAGCTATGCTAACAAGGCTAATGGTGCTAACTGTGCTAACAGAGCCCACACTGATCTAATGATGCCAAAAGGGGTTTTGTGGCTCAAAACTGAGCTGCTTACCCACTTGGGTGACCTGAGGGGAAGACCTCGATAGCCTTTATAGGCTGCCTTTATTTGATAGGACAGCTTAAGTGTGAAAGGAGAAGACAGAGAAGCGGTGACATGCAGCAAAGGGCTGAGGCCGGAATTGAACCCACTGCCACCGTGGCCAGGACACAGCCTCTGTATGTGGGGCACCCGCTCTACGCACTGAGTCGCCAGGCGCCAAAAGAAGACTAGCAAAATTAACCTATACATGCATTACTGGTCAAAACAATTATTGGTGCTTATTTATGATAAACCATGAACATCCCTAATCTCGATATACATCGCAGAAAAATGATATTGTACATGTTTATCTGTAATTTTGTGTAAAAACACTTTTAAAAAGCGAAACATGAACACAAAAGAAGAACAAAATGTATGTAAAAAATGTATTTTTTAGTTCTGGTAACAGTTCCAATAACAGCAGTTAAAGGAATACTCAAACAATACTCCAAGGACAGACAATCAGATTAATGTAGACACAGAGGAGGACCAGTTTTAATGCACAGACTCCCTGGATGCCCTGTCTAATCTTGGGCCCAGCTCGTAAAAATCCTGCCAACAGTTGCGTCGTCCTTCACAGATGGGGACCACACCGGGACTCACACAGCTAAGTCCAGATGTGTGAAAAGAGGAAGAACAGAGGGACTGCAGCAGGAGGGAGGGTAGAGAAAGTGGGAAGAGAAATGGGATTGCATGAATTTTGCTGTCATCAAAAAAACCCAACAGATGTGCAAGTCCCAAAGGAAAGACATCTGGGTTCTCTCTCTCTTTCCCTCTCTCTCTCTCTCCTTCTCTGTTCCTCTCTCTGTCTTTCACACACACACTTTTCATCAACTACGTAAGGTGAGAAAATGGAGAATGCTCTTGGCTTTTTAAGATCCGTATTGCTGCCTTCCTCCATTTTAACAGGCGTTTTATGGAGCAGCCTCCTTAATAGCCACTCACTTATAAAACAAAGCTGTAATGACATGCAAATGACTCACAGGGAAACACTGTAAAGAGGATGTGATGTATGGGCCGTCTGTGCACCACAAACACACGCACACACACCAAAACAGTAACACACAAACAACAAAGTACCTCAGAGAGCAAACTACGGGAAGAGTCTCATTTTTTCTTCTTTCCCCTATAATTACTAATATAAATGAAATACATTACCCAATGTGTGATACTGTAAAAGACATTAGTTTGGTGCTGTCCATGAATTTTGCTTAATCTAACAATAATCACTGTGACAATATCATTGCTCATCTAACTCATATTTCCCTTTGAAAAAGTTCTCCGTGGGGAATACAGTTGATTGTTGAGTAAAACAATAAATCAAGTCGCTAGAGAGACATTCACACAATGCACACACAAATCCATACATGCTTTCAGCTCACGATTCATTGTATAATACAGGAGAGAATCTCTACATGAGAGAAACGGGGAGCAGAGCCCTGCACCAGTTTGAACCAAGCTACAGGCTTAACAGCTGCAAATGAACAAGACTAGAAAGGAAAGAGCAGTTTCCTTTCCTGAAGAATAGAGCTGTTTATTATAAAAAGGTCATTAAAAGGTCAATGTGACCTGTCGGCTTCCACTTTCATGAGCAAGGTGTTGTTGAGTCATAGGTAGGTCATAGGTATCTCTCGGTCTGGATTTGCATTAGGTGGGTTTACTCTAAATGCACAAATACAGCAAGTCAGCATAAAGAAGCTGATACTTAAAAGGAAGATATTTAAAGACATACTTCGCCAATTATCAGATTTGTGGGTAGTATGTGTGAATGAACTATGGTAAATTTGACTCCTTACCAGCACCTGGATCTCCCTGCTCATATCCCAGCATCAGTTGTGCTCGGAGCTTGTTGATCATACTACAGATTGTACTTCTGCATTTCTGCATGGCTGCCACAATGGACACAAAGAGAGGCGGATCAAGAGAGAGATCAGATCAAACTCTGATCAAACCTTAAAACTAGACAGTCCTGTTCAAATTTAAACCAAGATTCTGCTACCATACTGCCCATTTCTCACCTGGAATGTCTATAGAAACACATTTTAGTGCGCTGTTTAGCTGTAATAAGAGTATTTGTGAAAAGGAGGTGGACGCAATACTGCTGTTTTGTTAAAAACAGGCAGGAAAAAAAACAAGCTCAAATATTATACCAAAGAAAAACAAGCCAAAATATGAACTAAACTGTTACTGAGTTGCCTGTTTTTCATTTCAAATGTTTTCAGAAACATATTTTAGTTTATTGTTTACCTGCAATTCAAGATCATTTCTTGCCAGCTGGCTGCCATATTGTTTCCTGTGGAAAAATGGCCAAGCTCACATTAGGTCATCCAACCGCAGGCACATTTATTGGTCAGGTGCGGTGCAGTGCATTCAGGTAGCTGTAGGTTTTTCTACCTCTTACGGAAAAGCTGATACCACAGCCCTTTTCCTGTTTTCTCTGGTCATATAGCACAAGTTTAAAAAAATTCCGTTTTCTTTTTACTGTATAGACCATCAAGTTTTATGATGAGACTGTCTCTCCAGCAGCTAAATTCTTTCTTTAATACAAACTACACAAATAACACACAAGGGGGAAGAACCTAGCAACAGCTGAAATACTATGTTTAAAGAAACTGTAATAATAGATAGTTGTATGGGATATGCAGTTCATTATTGCTTCCAAAGCGAACCTGGAAGCATATGTTAAATAGACAAAACATTACTTCCAAAAATCTGCAAAACCATGCAGGGACAAAGAAATTGAGTTTGTGTGTGTTATCACCAGCGATTTTGTTAAACACCATCCTGGATTAGGGCCTGAGTGGAACAGATGATAGGTTGGCTAGTTATGGCTTTATTGGACACATAGGGGCAGTAGCCTCCTCATCATTATGATAAAGAGGGTGTCTTATGGTGAAACCCTTTTTCAGTGTGGTGTTACGGAGCCAACTGTCTCAATGAGATGTAAGCCCGGAGACAGGGGATCATTACTGGGCTTAGCCCATTTTGAAAGGTTGTTCAAGGTGAATCGGTTTTCCTCATGAACCCACATGGAAAATCTGAAATCACATTGACTTACCTGATTTGCAAGATATTTTTGTGCCACTGGCTATTATATCTTTTTATGATAATAGATCCTTAGCACCATTTCTTGGAAAGCCAGCTGCTGTAAAAACTACACTAAAAGTTGGGTTTACCTGCATTGTATGCAGGGGAAATAAACAACGACAGACTCCAGAAACTTTCCATCTTCTTTTACCTTCTCTCCTACACCCCTTTCCTCAGTTTATCCTCCCTCCTTTGGTTCAATCTCAAAAAGAAAGTGTGTAGATATAGTGCTCTCAAGCTGCCAGAGCATCTGCATCCTGACTCCAATTAGGAGAACAAACCACAGGGAGGCATACCCACCATCAAGAGTTCAAAGGTCAGCTGACAGGAAGGAAACAAAAGAAAAGGCAGCAAGACAGACAGCAAGTACAGTAAATACAGCAGCAGAGAAAGCCTTCTCTCTACAGTATAACTGACTGAAATAATAAGTCGAGTTATCTCTCTCTGTCTGTCTCTCACGCACTTGCTTTCACTCTGCATGTCCCTGTCACCTCTTCAGTCTGTTTCCTCTTCCCTCCTCTCTTCCTTGGTTTTGTTCTATTTATGACTTCCTCTGAAATCTCTGCGTCTCTTGCACACTTATGTGGGCCATAAATCAGCCATTGAAAAGGACAGTGGACAGGAGGGGAGAGAGATGGAAAATCGGAGGGAGGCCTTCACCGTCGTCTGAGCAACCGTTTAAAAGCCCACCTGAGAGCTTTAAAACTGAAACCTGCTGGAAATATTAGCCAACACAGGCAGACAGGAGGTCCAGCGGCATGCAGCATTAGCAAACGTTGTGTGACAAGCCATCAGCTTCAACTCTGCTTTGCGACGTTGCAAAAGACCAAAAGACACACGCGAGTGAGTTATTAATTCTTATCCAGGGTGGTTTAATTGCAATCTTCATATAAAAAAGGCACATGTATATATGTATATATAAATATATTTTTTATCTAAAGAAATGCTCTGCAATGTTGCAGTAGCGTGTTCGCAGCAGTGTGAGACAAGCTTGGCCAGAGCAGTTCAGCAGATGCATGCTAGAGACTTGTATGGGACTCTGGGGTGATTAATTTTTGAAGTGTGTTGTAAAGAGCTATGAGATCCATAAACAGGAGAGTATACAACAGGCAGTCCCTGGATAGTGATGGTCACAACACAGCTCACAAAGCACTACGGTCACATATAACCACAGCCGAGCATCATTTCTGATGCTTACTGTTAAAATCAATAGCATCTTTAACATATCTGCACACTTTTGACACTTATGAGAAGGCACTCTAGCTAATGTATTTTCTTTAAAGGGATCTGCTCTTTTTTTTTTAAAGTCTGGGCCTTTAATAGTGACATCTTTACCGGCTAGGATTGTATGATCATCTTGATTTTTCTGATTGAAGTTACAGGTGCTACCTTTTTTCTCCAATACATCTCCCTCAAACTCTATACTGACATGTCTCACCAGGGTCTCCTTTAAAACAACACAGTGCTCCTTCAAATAATACCCTGCTAATCTCGGGAAGAAAGGGAAGCCCTTGAAAGAAAGAAAAAGAGAGGGGCACTGTTGTTTCATTAATATGCCCCTGAGAGTACGGTGGCAGAAGCAGAAGAATGAGAGGGGGGTTATCAGCCCTCATCTGTGAGGAAAGCCCCCCCCCCTCCCTCCTCTCTCACTAGACTGTGCGTCCATCAGGCCTCATTACTCTAATGGTAGTGGCAGTGATTAAGGTTTCCTGGCTGCAGACCCCTTTGTTTATTTCGCTTGTGTTTCCCCTCCATAAAGACAGTCTTCAGGATGCCTGTGGCCCAGCTCCCCTCCTCTTACGGGGATGCAGTGCTGGCAGACCCCCTTGGACCTTGCAGTTATCATGAGAGGGGGGTTGGGACAGGTTATCGCCATTTGAAGAGGAGAAAGCCAGGAACCGCTGGGTTCCTGCACACACACTGATAATATGGTTAGTCAGGGTATTTAGCTGCAACAATGCATTTCTCTCTCTCTCTTTCCTCCAGCCACTCATGGCTGCATACTGTATGTACTTGGGCACTGTGCAACGTGTGCTACAATATATGCATAAACAGCTGGTAAACAGTGCAATATACAACAATGCTTGCAAAAATGTGTATGCAGACACACACAAGCACAAATCAAATTGGACAAAAATAGCTATTTATTAAATAGAAGTATGGTAATGCTAATTAAAATGAAATAAACCAAATAAAACTTGAGTCCGATTGTATTCTTGATTTGCCCTTTTCTGTTCTGGTCAAGCAAAAACTCAAAGGCTGAAAAATTAGGCCAATGCAGTGCCAAAAACTGCAGTTCCTCAAATGGCCACTTGAGGCTGGCTCCTGGCTCATGACAAATGTATAGGGTTTTTTTGTTGTTTTTTTTTAAATAATACACATTTTATTGATGCCCAAAGTTACGCACATTTACTGGTGAGCTGCTTGACGGACAGGCTGTATGCAAAGTGTGGCAACAGTTTGTGATTCAGATCCACCCCTCGCTCCTCCACACCTCCACACGCTTGTCTAAATATGGTCACTTCTGGCTCCAAAAATAAAAAACAAATTGAGCCGAAATGCTGGACTCAAGACAAACAGCAGTCCACAAACCAATGGGTGATGTGACAATAGTCACGTCCATTAATTCTGCAGTCTATGGTTTGATTTATAAACTGAATAACTTTGACATCCATTCAAGCTCAGACTGGGTCATCTGTTGCAGGTCGTCCCGTCTCTACTTCTCATTTCCGCATCCCATTTCCTTCTCCCACTCATTTTTTTCTGTAAACTATTCAATGAAACAAAAATGACATATACAGCAATCTGTTCAACAGCACTTTTACCAATTAAACATGAAAAGAAGTCCCAGAAGTCAGTGGTGCAACAGGAACCAGTACCGTCTGACCCCATCGCCATCCACTACATAAGGGGAAAGTGTAGACATTCATTGTTCTTTGTACGACATTATTGAAGCAATCCTGTCTCTGGTCTCAGTCAAGTGTGCAGTGATGTGAGGCACTCTGCCTGGCCTTCTTCAGTTTCACTCAATTCAGTCTTCTTTCTCGCGGCTTCATTCATAATGGATAGCTCTTTGGGTTGCTGTCACCAAGAGTCTATCAGTGACTGAAAATCCAGCCATGGATCTCAGAGACAGCAGCAGTCACTTACAGACATCAAATCTAATTGTTGTGTTCATTATGAGCACAGATTGAGTTTAAAACTCTAACTTTTTCTTCATTTGTAAACAAAAAACGATAGTAATTCCTGGTGCTGAAAATGTTAGCACTCACAGAAGTATTTCACTGATATAAAGAGGATCCTCACATAAAACTAGACACTCTAAGCAATAGAAAGACGGCAATACCTCTGAAATTGGTGCTGCATGACCAGGGAAATAGAGATAAAGGACTGTGGCATTTGCTTTTGCTAAAGAGGTAGAAAACCTGCAACTACCAGAATGCACTGCACTGTAAAAGCCCCCACAATGGCAGCCGGCTGGTAACAAACAATCTTGTATTACAGTTAAATGTTTCCGAAAACATTTGAGGTGAGAAATATGCAACTCAGCAACATAATCTTGGCTATTATTTGAGCAGTGCTGCTTAGTTTTACTGTTTTATCTCATTTTTTTTCAGCCTCCATTTCCACTGTGCAGGAAGCAGTATAGTGCCCACTTCCTGTTCACAAACTCTTGTATTACAGTTAAATGGGGCCTTAAAATATATGTCTGGACACATTTTAGGCAAGAAATACGGAACGCAGTAACATAATCTTGATTTATATTCAATAAGCACTGCCTAGTTTTACTGTACCAAGCGCGGGTCTGTCTCTTGATGTGCTTCTATACTCTTTGTGTCCACGGTGGCTGAAGGGGGGGGCGGGCAATATAAAAAATGCAGAAGTACTGCCTGTAGTTTGAGCAACAGCCCAGGAGAGCCAGCAAAAATGCCAAATGACTTGTTTTGCGTCATTTGCTTCATCCTGTAGAGTGTTGCCGTACAGAGGGATATTTGGCACTGCTTAGATGGCAGAAGTCAGCCACAGTTCATTTTTATAAACTACCCACATCGTTTTGATACAAAGCTGGATGAAAATTGGCAAAGTATCCCTTTAATTCCTGCTTTCTGTTGAATGTTCATGCACCTATTTTTTTTTTTTGCATTTTCTACATCAGTTTGTGTTGTAAACGTCTCCTGTCTTTTGCTTGTAATCTGCATCAATGCATGTGGCCGTAACACTGAATGCAACGGAAAGTAGGACATACAGCAAAATACAAAAGAGGACACATGGCTAACTGTATAAATGACAGTAGTTCTCAGATACAAGAATTACAGGCCCCAGACATCAGGTGCAGTCTTGCCCAATAAGAGGCCTAAAATGTAACAGTCTCTTAAAAATGCTCACTGTGGCGTGCACCCACAGTACCTCGGGAGGGCCATCAGCTGCCAGACGCTAAAACTTCAAAAAATGATGACCATGCAGAACAATGGCCGTCAAGGGAGACCATCAAAAAACAACACGTACACAAAAAGCAAGTAAACAGGCACAATACGTACACAACGACCATGTGTAAACAAAGAGCGGTATCTGTTTGTCCCACATCTGAGCTGCGAGCGGCAGAGCTGAGGACCTGTACACAGCTGTTCTCCCCGTGCTGTCAGTGGGCTTCACCAGGCTGGGCCTGTCCCAAAGGCCTGCACTGGGAGGCCTGCACACAGTCTGACATCTGGACTACACAGGAGGGACGGATCATTCCCATGCTCGCATTTTTTTAAAATCCAACTGCCTCTCTGTCTATCTCACTCCATCTATCTCTGTCTGTGTTTCTAACTCCCACTCTCTCTCCTCTTGTCTCTCCATCCTACCACGGCAGGGGCCACAGGTCGCAGTCACCAGGGAAAGGATGATGAACAGCTCTACAACTGAGCCAGCTGACTCTTTAGCAGAAGGACTGTCCCCTTGTTCCCTTCATCCCCTCCTCTTCCACACTTTCTCCCTTTTTAACTTCTCGTTCCCTCACATCTCCTCACTTCACCTCTCCCTCATTTCAGCCTGGCAGGGCTAGTGGGCGAGGGAGCTGAGGGACTCCCTACATGTGCAGCCTCAGAGGAGAGTCGCAATGAACGGTGACACATCACAACAACCTTCAGGTCATTAATCAGAGCTGGGTGTCACACTGTGTTAATTTCATGAATGAAAAACACCATCCACTCAACTCAGATATATAGCGCCTTGTGTTTGTCTTTACTGGGGTGTAATACAGTAAATATAAGTAGCAATTTCTCTTATTATATCAAAATGAGAGAAACCTCCAAGATCTACATCATAGCATGGATGCTCTTTGTGGAGGCAAAGAAGTGATTAATGATATTCGTATCTTTGTCCTTTATTGACCTCTTTGTAAAGGTGCACAGTCCTCAGCCTACATCTTGGCTTCACCTAATGAGCTCAGCTTCACCGGCTACACTGACTTTGTTTTCACTCTTATAAGAGGCAGAACTTATGCTCAAGCCTCTGAAATGCTTTAAAGAGCTGCCATAACCTTCTGTTATTCTTCTAGTTCTTTGTTCTTGTCTCTTGCTTGATAAGGCATGCCAGCCGCCAAGGTCATGGAGACAGGAGAGAGGAGAAGAAGAAGAGGGGGTGGGGGGGTGGGGGTATTTCTCTGGTGTAAATGAATAGTTATATCTCTCTCTAGATGAAGAGGAAGAACCTCATCAAAATGTTGTCTCTTCCCTTCACAAAACGAGACCACATTCAAGTCAGATGAATGAGAATCGTCACGCGCAAAATCATAATTACAAGCCCACATATTCCCTCCAGCACTGGGGAACGACTTTATCAGGCACCCATTGGTCTGTTCTTGTGTGTTAGCTAGGGGAGGATCCTCTAAGCCCTTCTCTTGTCTGCAATCTGCGATTGTTGTATTCCAAGGGGGGTATCAGGGCTGAAAGGACCGAATTTAACAAACCTAATTATCATGCCTTAATTAGTATCAGGGGTAAACCTCGGTGGGACACCTGCAGACTTAATTTATATCCTGACAAGCCAGGAACAAGTGTTAATGTGCCGTATTTATGATAATGCCCCAAAGTGTGCAGGAGGAGCAGGAGGAAGCTCACCTCAACTCTTCCAGAACAATGTGAGAGGCAGGTAATTACAGGGAAAGGGTCTGAAGTGCTCAGGGATCATCCCAGTCCCAATGTTGATACACAGCAATAAAATACCTGCACATGCTGTCTATGGCACAGAGATGACTTAATAACTGGGCCTGAAGTTGTTTGTATCTTGGAAGATTAATAAAGAAAAAAGATAAAACATTTTTATTGTACAGATTTCAACACATGCCCATTGAGGAGAAATAAAAAGGTAAAAGATAAAAGATTAAAAATGACAACGAGGCATCATTTCAAAGAGTCTGTGTTCCTTGTTATGCAATTATACGGGCCCCACATTGTCTAAGACCTCAGCTGAGAAATGCTAGCCTTCACAGAAAATTCTGCCACCACAAATAAATGGGACAATTGTTGTCCTATTAGTCAAAAATAGATGTGCCGTTTGTCTGTTGTGCTACCACAAGCATACCTTTGCGATCGAAAAAATAGGTTAGCAGGGCGGTAAAGAAACCTGGAAAATTGTACACGTTGTGTACGGTGGCTCTAGACACTGTTGCAAACCGCTACAGACTTCCGTCTGGCCTCGTCAACACCCAAAAGGCGGAGGACTTATTTCCACTGATCGACTATGGAGGTCATAGAGAGCTGTGTTGATACTGTGCTGTACATCACATGAAAAAAACCTTAGAATCATTTAAAATGGATCATGAGGCTAATGTTGACTACATGTTAACTGATGTTTTTAAAATTAAATGGCGACAGCAATTACATGTCTTTTATGACTCTATCTGGCACAAAATTCAACAGTGTCCTCTTTTTTTGTCTGACCTGTAAAATATTGATAAAGTGATTCTTTTAAAACAGGGGTATAATAAATAGTAAGTGTCAGCAACATGTCAATTTGGAAATCAAACTTAACTTTAAAAACTTACTTAAAATCAGTACATAAACTGTAAATCTCTCTTTAATAGTACATCAGATTTGACACGGCTCTTCAGAAACATCGCTTTTCACGGTACAACTAACCTGCCTGCACACTTTTAAGATGATCATGTGTGGGATATGATAGTGCATGAGTAGTACTGTGGTACAGTTATTATTCATCTTAACATTTATGATTTCTAGTTTTCTTAATGGGAGGAGGATGTTGCCCTTCAGTAAGTTCAGAATAGCCTGGTGGTTTCCCTTCAACACGTTCTATGTCACCATTATGGTGAAAGGAAGATTTCTCATCTTTTCATCTTAAAGTGTTTATCACTTTGTTCTCATCACGTTTTAAGCACCGTGGGCTGGCTGACGCCTCATCCTTCCACCGGACCACATAAAAGGAGTGTTGTATGACAGTTTTTACAGGCCGTGGGCTGACCTACTTATCACGTTTAAACTATAAATCAGTCTATTTGGGAAAAGATACACATAAAATGATTCAGTGCAGTGTTAATACTAAAATCACTTTCATTATGATTCATAATGTTCAGTGTGTAATGATGTATAATGACTGTTTTGACATTTTTTGAAGTGACATCTCTCTCCTTTGATGTAACCCTTAAATGGGTTCAATTTAACCTCACTCATTATCGTCTATGTTTTATCCCAACTTGTTTAATCTTATTGTTTTGTTTGTTGTCGTTTTTTACCGAATGCTTTGAATTGAATTGAACATGTCTATACACAAAACACACCCTGTTGGTCATTTTTTGGTCTTTGGTGAGAAATTCAAGAAAATTGCTAACAAAGTCGTACTTTTGGCCCAAACTGTCCTCGCTCAAAGTTGGTGCCTCTTTTCCTGCGCAGGAAAATAGATGCCCTGGAACTGTGGATGATCCATCATACACTGAAAGCAGAGGTCATCAGAGAGATGATCACAAGTAACTGTGTGTGTGGTGTGGTTTGGTTTGGTATGTGTGTGGGATTTGTGTGTGTGTGTGAGAGAGAGAGGAGGGGGGTGGCAGAGAGGGGATGTTTGTGAAGGTATTTTGCTTTTCCACACTGTGGAAAGGAAAATATATAAGGTTTTTCTAAGCATCTAAACCACCAAAACCCAAAACCAAGCTTTGACCTCAGTCTCAAACTGTTTTGTGGAAAGTTATGTAATTTACATGTCGAGTGTATTTGTTTGTTAAACCCAGTCTGCATTTCCAAGAGCCAAAATCAATTTACTTAAATTACCGCGCTGAGCACTGTAATTGTGCAGGTAATGAAACAAACTGTGAATCATGATGGATGTTTTCTCAAAAGATTCACATGTTTTATGTTTGACTGACTGCTGCTATCTAACAGACTGTCACTGACTGAGGTGCTCAGCTTTTTACTGCAGGTTGGTCTGTTGGAACAGAGCGCGCCTTCTGTCAGCGACTTCTGAGAATTAATTATAATGCAGATGTTTGACATATTCTAAAAGAGCGACGTTATTCTGCTCAAGTTATTCTGTAGTTTTTCTATAATCCTCACCTTCTTATTTGTAGACCTTACATTTCAAAGTTAGCAAGGTTCAACAATAAGGATTCCAATGGGGCAAGTAAAACGCCACGTAGGGCTATTAATTCTAGCAACTAACTTGCTCAAAATGACAACTGGTTTTAAAAAGAATTATACTTTTTTTTCTCCCTGAGCTGATGAGCACACGAGGGAGCCACCTCACACCCATCTTATCTAAGTTGCGCATGCTCGGTACTGATTGGACTCTCACCAGAAAATAGTGGCATGTGAAGACAAAGTTCACGAGCTGATCGGCAAGCATGAATTTTCATTGTTCTGGAAACAGGAGTTGAGTTTGGTGGCATTAGAGCATGAGGGTGAAACTTAAACAATATATTGCACAGTTTGCAAATTTGAGAGCAAGGTGAATATAGCTCTTGTTTTTCACAGCAATTAACTTTAGTCTTTGTTGTTCAGATCTCTGACTGGGTGAGTAAATAACACTGAACCCTGCAATCAATTTTATAAAATCCTGCCCAGTGTAAAGAGTTGAACTCGCAAATGAGCTTAAAAAGTCGAAAATAACTGATGAATTTTTTCAAACTAAAAAAAAACACCAAGTTCCTTTAAACGCGCCTATCACATACTTTATTTGTTTAATTAATAAAGGATATAGTAAAAATATGCCTTAACTTGATCACTGAGGCTTTTTTTTCTCCCTGTAATTTGGCACATTTTTCCGTGGAGCGAATGGGAGTTGCACAGAGGTTGCACTTACTGTAATCACTGAAGCCACACTTCTGTTCACAGCCACAGAGGTCCGGAGAAAATTACGTCAGTAAGAGGTAGCAAAGCGAAACTTTCCTAAGCAGAAGTTTGGTTACAAGCTTGATTATGCACACATTCGTCGGACTGATGGTTTGCTTTTTCCATGGGTCATATTCTGTGTGTGGCCCGTTAAGGTATTTTTTCCCCCTTTCTGTCAAAAGTCTTTTTTCCCCTCACTTTTTTTTATCATAATAACTTATTAGTTTTAGAGCAGTAAGCTGTGAACGTCAACACTGAAGACAACAGCCGACCTCATGGCCCTTTCTGCTCAGCTGCTGGTATGAGGTTGCATCGAGCTGAAGGTGTTGCTACATGAGATTACACTTCCTGTAACCCTCTGTGCACCGTCTTTGTGGAGCAGCTGTATTTATGCCAGTACCAGGTATTGACAGGTAGCTGGGAGGCCCAGCCCCGGGAGCTCTTTGGGCAGATTGTGAGCAACAGAAAAGCTGGATTGAGTAGTCAGGCTGTTGGCAGGCGGACAGAAGCCCTCCAGTCCAGCTGAACTGCTTTAAAAGCCCTATCTGCTGTTGTTCCCCCCTCTGTGCTGGCAGCTTATCACCCAGACAGATTTCAGGGGCCTTGAACCGTGCAGAGAGTCCATCCACGTGTGAGAAAGCCCAGGCTCCCCGCTCAGACAATATGACCCCCTGCTTCGGAGAGATGGAGATAACTCTTCAGCCCACGTCACCGTGAGAAAAACAAAACCTCAACATCTCCCCGGCTTCTGTTAGTGTCATCCACATGTCTGGGAGACGCGGGGAAGATTGTCTCAACAAACACAAGTGAGGGAGTTTACAGTCTCTGCCTGGGGCTGTTAGAGATGATCCCTCAGGGAACACAGCCAAGATCATGATCACTCCTCCACATGACTGGTTCCATGTCAATAGTATACACACACGGGTACACTCATAACATTCTCTCTCTGTGTCTTTCTCCTGCTTTCTCTCTCTCTCTCTCACACACACACACACACACACACACACACACACACACACACACACACACAACATACATGTGCTCTCAACACCTGCCCTCTGAAGGTGCTCTCAGTTAATCTCAACATTAATTATTGACTCTGAGTTTAATTTGAAAGTCAGACGCACTGTAAGCCAAGGGACACTGCTTTAAATAATGTATACGGCCCATTCAGAGGTAATCATATTGTCATTGATTAATATACATTGGTGCCGTGGAGCATACCTGATGTGTGTGGGAGCCAGGCACTGGGTATGATAAAACTTGGCGCTGAGAGCTGGTGTCAGGCCGGGAGCATCTCTGGGGCCCCGTCCTCCTTGTCTGATGTTTCAATCACAGCTTAGGAGCTGTGATGCATAGAGGCATACACTATCAACTGACTGGATAACATGAGGAGCCCCAGAGAATCACCATCGCCACAGAAAAGGTTAGAGAGGAAAAAAGAAATGCAATTGGGCAGACAGAGGGAGATGGAAATCAAAGGTAGAAATGTGGAGAAAGTGTCAGAATAAATAAAATTAAAGGGCTGTACCCGACTCAGGTTTATGCCGGTTTAATTGGATCTGGCTGTTCAATACGAATATTCGAGGATTCATTTTGTTTTCCATACAAAGTTTTAATGTTCAGCAGGCTCAACGGGATGTTCAGTGTGACAGCGGCATTTATGTCAACTGACGGCACTAACAACAGGTCATAAATGCGCAACATTTTCGGCTAATAATAGATATAAAAAAAAAAGCCAGAGACTGTATCATGTTAAGTTTAGAACGTCCCTCCTCTCTTCTCCTCTGTGCCAACACATTCTCACTCTGAACTCGTCACATTGTGACGTTCAGTCATGTGACCTTCCACGTCCACCTCTGACATGCTGGGATGCCGCTACAGAAATGCACGTGGTGTGATGACGTCAACAAATTCACTAGTGGTTGGGATTTGGCACCAAAGTCACGGATGGTTAGGTTTAAGCAAAACGTCTAAACCTAACCAAAATGTCTCCAGAAGTACAATTCACAGCACGCACAGACTAGCAGAAAAAAAATAAATAAATAGAATGCTCAACTTGAGGCAATCTTAGTCAGCTGAGGCTCTCTCTGAGCCCTGAATAAAATACTTTTTTAAAAATTGGAAATAAAATCTTTTGTGACTAGAGTGGCTAGTAAAAACTATCTTCCCCATTTGGGAAAGAATGAGTGATTCGGAGCAGCAATACAGTGCGCTAGCTACCGCACATACATAGCTGAGCTGCATCAAGTATCCCAAAGCTGACACACTGAGGCTGAAGGATCGGGACGGTAATGAATTCCCACACTCTCACACTCCTGTTGACACCCAGATGCAGATGCCATGTCACCCTAAGTTTAGTTTAGACAAACACAGATCTGCCCAGAGAGGAGCGAGGAGCCGCGGCTGCTCCCTGCAATGAAAAATTCATACACCATTGTTACCTAGACGCCACTCAGAGAGCACAGAGTTCAAAAACATGAACCAATTACAGTCTAAAACTCAACTGTCCGGACACAACACATGCATGTTGATAGACATACACTTAGACACGCTCAAACCGATTCAAAGTAATGCAACACTCTCTCTCTCTCTCTATCACACACACACACACACACACACACACTTTCTCTCTCTCTCTCTATCGGATAGGTAAACAAATCCTGTCCAAGACTCTCCTCCTTCAGGAGATTGTGAAAGCTTTGGCAAGCTTGAGTGAATATGTTGTTTTTGTTAATACATAAAGATTAGGGAAACAGTCTCTAGGCTCCTCTCTCTCTTCCTCTCTCTCCATCTCTCTCTCGCCCCTCTGCTTTCATCCTCCCCCACCTTCTCCCTGAGTCTGGCAGGAGAGGTGGTCTTGTCAGACAGCTCCTCTCCCACGTACCACGGAGCTCTGAGAGGTGTGGAGCAAACAGGCTGAATGCTGGGAGGCTTCTGTCTCTCTTTCTTAAAACCTTTTGGCTGCTGGAAAATACTCTCTGACAGCAGGCCTATGTGTTCTGCTGTATGTTTGACAGCAGAGGAAGAACAGCCTGCACCAGATACAAAATAGCACCACAGGCAGATGCTTAGCCAATCTAAGAAAGCCTCATGGGTTGAGTAAGAAACAATATTCTACAACCGAATAGGGACAGTCAGTTATATGTGGTTTATTCGAGACTGTTCGTGGGGCTTTTTCTGCTTCCCAACCACAGTGATATGATACTGAGTAAGTAATGGGAAACGGTGACCTAACCGAAGGGGGTGGTTAAAAGAACGCCCTCTTATCTCTGTCTTGTGGTAATGCTGAAGTGGAGGTATGTGTAAGAAAGTGCATGTAGATGTAGAGCATTGGTGAGGAGGCCTTATTTCTCTATATCAGATAGGCTTTTCTTACTAGAGACGCAGAGACAGGGAAAACTGTAGATAAGGACTGACTCACTGAAGACACAAAACAAAAAACGTACTAAACACTAGTGTCTCTGGTCTGCTAACTTTTTAAACTTAATCTTTTTTTGAAAAGGAGACAGAGCACCAGGCACATTTCTAAGATTTGAGGACATTTTGGACTTAGCCCAGACCTCTGTAGAAAAAAATGCCTTCCAAACCTACGAGCCTGAGGATTTGGAGGGGAAAAAAAGCTTTTGTTAATTTTATTTTTTTTTTTATTTTTGAGTGATTGTTTTCTTTAAACAGTTTTCTTGCATTCTTTTTCTTTAACACTTTTTGATGATTTCTTTTTTCTTTTAAAATTTTAAGCAATTTCCTTCCCTTTAAAATGTTGGTTTTTAAAAACTTTTGGACATAATTTGTTTTTTTCTTTTAACACTTTTGCAATTTTTTTTTCTTGATGATTTTTAAAGTAAACATGATTTCCACACCTGTATACTACCAAAACTAAAATTGCCAAAATTACAAAAATAAGAATATATGCACGTTTAGATCTGGGGTTATTTATCAAGTATTCTGGACTGAAGCTTCAGATGCCCAGGCCTAAGCAAAGCACCAAGTGTTCAAAAACTTCTGACAACTTTATTTATTCAGAGTCTCGTGGACAGGACATTACCAATTCAATCAGTAGGGGAAATTGCTCATGCTTAGTAAAACAATGATGTTATCTCCACCTGCAACTAAAGTCTGCCTTCACAAAGAGCATCAGCAGGAAAACCAGCATTCCTCTAAGTCTACCAACCGCACTCTTTCCTCTAATTTTCATCTCTCAACAGGCCTATGAGCCACTCCAGGCAGCCCCTAAAGGAAAGCTTTTTATCATCCAAATTGAGGGGGAGAAAAAGGCCAAATCACATCAGAGGCAACACCAGCTGCACATAAAGAAGTTCTCCACCGAACAATGGAGCTGCCATGAGCACCACCTCTGTCTCCCAGCTGAGCCACGCAAGCCAGAGCTTAACCAATCATTGGGGTCAGAGCAGCCGCATGGATGACCAAAGTGCAGCCACCGTAATCTAATTGTCATTGTATTGCCTTCCAATGTAAAAGGCATCTCTTTTCAGTATCATGGAGGGATTGGAGTGTAGATGAATAGGTCCGAGGCCTGTGTAGGCGACTTTAAACTGATTTAAAGGAGTCTAGTATAGTATTAAGATGCACTTTGGAGTAGTGGTGATATTCAGGCTTCACAATGGAGCTCTGTTGGAATGATGCAGCGGAGTAATCAAGGCCCAACATCTCCATCTAATCCCAATTCAACAGTATTGTGAATTGACACAACGCCAAGAATATGCTTAAAAGTGGAAGGGGTTTGAATTAAAAAATGTACCTATACGAAAAACAGGTGAAACAAAAGTAATCACTGTTATAGCAAAGCAACTTCTATTTACATCTTTTTAAATATGCTGAAAATATTAGAAAATTTCATTTTAAAAAGGAGAAAACACAACACATGCAAAAGCAAAACTGAGAAAGATAAAGTGAAATTAAGAAAGACAAAGAAGGTGACAGACAGAGAGAACAACCAAAGTATCTAAATGAATCTCAGGTCATGATTCAAGGTCGTTCACGGAAAAAGATGTCTCTGTTCTTTCTATCTATCCCTGGGCTGTTTTACAGCTGAGGTTCTCTTTGTCTGTTTCTAAATGCAGGGGGTGATTGGCCACTCTCATTCTGAGCAGTTTAATCTTATTCATCTCAGTACATATTAAACCCTCGCCATAATTAAATATGAAAAGAACATTCCTTAAGCTAATTTCAACACGATGACTTGTTAGACCATCTAGATTAATTAAATATTTCATGATGCTCTAATTTTCTTGATGATATTGATAGGTCAAACTGTGTAGCTCTTAACAAAACTACAGCACTTTCTAACAGTGAGGACTGTACACAGTGAATACTAGGGTTGGGACAGTGGTAAAATTTTTTTTTAAAAAGTTTGATATTAAGCCAAACACAGGACCGGACCGGTATACTGAATTTTACCACTAGGTGTCCCACTTGACTCCTGAGCCACTCCTGAGTGGAACATAATAATACTCAAAAAGCCCTTTTGTCCCAAAAGCAATCAAATTACCAAAAACCACTTTGCATCACATAAGATTGTATGTCTCTGTCCACACTGAATCCATTATCTTAGTACTTCTATTAAGTAGTCAGCTGTCCTAACACTCTAAAGATGGATGAGTAGCCTACTTGCTATCTTCCTACGTTTGCAATTTTTAAACAGAAACACCAAAACAACAAGAAGCTTTTCATGTTGTTGGTGATGGTCATTTACCTAACCAGAGACCCTGGTGATCTCCCTCCAGCCAGCTGCAACCTTATTTTAGTTTTTGTATTGAAATGAGGAGGTATTATATAGACAATTCCTCCTTTCAACTTCATGACTTTGCTGTCCCTCATCCACTGTAACACTTTCAAACCAGCAACAGGAATGAATAGAAACAGGGCGTCCAACAAAAGTTCAGGTCAAAGCAGCAGTGCTGCGTAGCTTACAGTGAGTTAGGACACCTCTCCCATCAGCTTAAAATCCCAAATGTTGCCATATTGGTGCAGTTTTAGTTTCCCTGAGAGACGAAGTCCTCCGTGTCTTGTCTCCTCAACAAAAAGGAAAACATATGAACTTCCTAGTAAGCACACACAAAGGTGCCATTATTCCCCACTCTCCCGAAATTGTATCTCTTTCACGTTGCCGGCCTCGTCTCAGCAGTAAGTGTGCACAGTCCGTCAGACACTAGTGGCTCCGTTAGTCCCTTTATAAACATACACACAATTATATGTTCATCACCTTGTCATATTACTTATTATTGCAATACAAGTTGGATTTCATGTTGTGACATCTTTTTAATTTGCCATAACCTGTTATAATGACAAATATGCCGGTTTGCATGAAATCAACCCGATTTAGGAAACTGACCCAACTGAAAATATCATAATCTTTACCATAATCTAATATCATAATCAAGATGACTCCACTGGTGTTTTGTTTTTTTTTTTCCTTTTCTTGGTCTGCTGGACACTCAGTCTATTCAATTATTCCTTCTTTCACTCATTGCCCCCCCCCCCCTTTTTATTTATGCAGATGGATATTGTTTTATTTACAAGTCAGTAAAGTGCAGTCACATCTCGGACAAAGGAACAGTGTCAGTCTACTCTAATATCTCTCAGAAATATGCACACGTATTTATAACACCCCGTGACGGTGATGCCAGCATACATCTACACTTAGCCGCAGCCTCCTCCTTCATTAGCCAATGGCACCTTTAGCTTATGGTCGGAGCTGCAGCAGTGTCTATAGTGTAATGAAATTTACGAAGAAGAGCCACTTGGTATGCCAGCGATGCGGCAGCAGGTCCCCATGCTCAGTGAAAACCACACGCTCGCTTTTATAGATTGCATAATGGCTTGCATGAAAATGGTTTCACACTAACATAAATCAAATGTCAAAATACAACCGGAGCAAGACAATTCCCGTGGTGCACACATGGACACACACATACACACACACACACACACACACACACACACACACACACAATAGAGCACACACATACACAAACGGCAGATCCACATGCTCAGAGGAGTCAGCCATCCAAAGAGCTCACACTCCTGCTTATGCAGATAGATGTAGTGCTTAATAGCATACATAATAATTTATTAAGAAATGTTAAATATTCATCAATATTAAATTAATCATTTATAGCAGATCTTTAAATTAAAGGGTGTCCTTGAAGTTTTAGATGTGAGGAGTGTCTTTAACAAAGAGGCAATCCCCTGTGGACATTTTAAATCTCTGATGTGCAACACTTGGACAGCTATTGTATAATGACTATCCCACTTTGATATTGTCTTTCACACAGAAAAAACACACAAATGTTCCTGTTCATGTCATTAATTGCTTGTTAGCCTCGCGTCTAGGAAATGGAAAACACTAACAATGCTGTAAAGCTGAGGGGTAGAAAATGTTTGGGCGAGGAGCAAGACTACACTGTTACGAAATTTTGTGGTAATGTCCATGAAACAGAAACTGATTGTCACTCTGAAGTAAACTGTGAACTCGAGCTAAAACAATTCGTCAATCGACAGAAAAGCAATTGCTAAATAGTTTAATGAGCAATCATTTCAATTCAATTTTTTAAGCAAATATTTGTGAACATATGGTACACCGTACTCTGACTTCTCCAAGCGGATGTTTCGCTTTTGGGTTTTTTTGTATATCATAAAAACTTCATACTTTTGTTTCTGGACTTTGTGGAACACATCACATGCCTCTTTTAACACTCTGCTTTACTTTGAGAGAAAATTACAAGTAAGGTTGGGTACCAAATTGGGTGGCGGTTCCTATATGACCAGTACCTGCCAGACCGAATCACAACACAGATTTTGTTGCCAGATTGTGTGAGTGGCGAGACGGAGAGCGAGCGTGAGCAAGAAAGACAGCAATTGAGCGTGTGTTGGCCGGTGATGGTGAGGTTGCAGCGAGCGGAGCAGAGTATGAAGTTAACTGCAGTGTTTGAACAGTTTAGGCTGTTTGTCAGTTTATAAATGCCATAACTCCTCAAGACCCAAGCCAAGCTCCCATGTCACGCTTGTCAAAGCTTGATTAAAGTGAAGGGGGTTAGCACTGAAGTTAGCAAGCCAAATTAGCCTCCTGGGCTCCCTTAAAGTGGACTATTAAGGTAGATCAGCTTTTCTCATTGTAGTGACAGTCTCAGCCACTCTTAAACAGATAATGGAGAAATGTCTGTCTGCTCAGTTTCTCCTGGGTTAGTGAGGCTACTACAGATCCCGAATCAAAATGTATCTTGCTGTTAGTAGTCCTGTAAATGTTATTTAGTGTTAAATTATTGTAGTTGGGTTTGGTTTTATTTAGGTAAATTTGTTAATCATGCTCTGTATTTATCCATATTCATATATGTTAGTGTACTTTAAACTGTTAAGTATAATGTAACAATTTGAAGTTTAAATTTGCCTTTGCAATTAAAAAAGCCATTCTTTAGTGTCACCCTAATAACAAAATGAATTTCAACTATCTTGATCAATTCATACTAACAATACTACTATCAGAACATGTTTAATTACACACAGCTTGCAAGAATTAAGTCATCACACCATATACGTCTGTAGCTGCGAGGGCAGAAGAGAGGAAGGACGCGGCTTCTTGCCAGGGCACACCGGCTGGTGAGACTGCATGGGACACGCAGTTACACAGCAGCTAAGTGCCAACCACACCTGTGCCCACATAGGCACCACACTCTCCAGGGCACGCCGAGGTCACCTGGGTACTCTGCCAGCCCACACCTGTCCTTCTCCTCACCCTTGTATAGGCCCTTGTGGAACCCCCTCCCCCCAGATGGAGCAGCATACTGTGCAGGATACATGCATGATCGGCCGGTCAATGTAAAGACCGCTCTTCACACAAAGTCAGTGTGAGAGGAAAAGGATTTTCTACTTTTTCTAATTCCTCTGCATATACAGTATTCCTCACAACCTTTCCATACCATTCCCCTTATCAGTGCAGCTAATGCCCTCAGGCAGGAGAGCAGCGAGTCAGGTCGCCCCATCAGTATGGGTAAAAGCAAGGTTCAGCATGGGGTTAGGCAAAAAGGCAGCTTATAAAAGATTATACTGCCATGATAGCAAATAATCACGAGCTAATTCATTGTGTGGCCCTCTCTCATCGCTCTCTAAGCCTCCTTATTAGAGGGCTTACATCTACATTTGCAGCAGATGAGGGTGCTTCTCCTCTTTTAAATTTTTACAGTGCGTACCAGATGGAGACAGCACACTAATATTAGATTTGGCCCCCACTTCTCCACTATTTGTAATAGTTTTGGATGGTATAGAGTCAGATATATGTGCTAAATCCAGCGCCTAAAGGATTGAAAGGGGTTTTTTTTGTGTGTGAAAGGTGCAGATATCTGAGTGTTTCATCTAGATCTGATTATTTTATTGATAACAGCAAGCGGGTGGCAGGTCCTCAGATAAAAGGCTTAGCCGTGATTCATTTCCCTTGTACAAATCCTTTCTCTCAGCACAGGTCATATTTATTTAGGTTTTTTTTTTTTAATATATCTACAGTAACAACTAAAAAAATGCTTTATGTATGATGAAGACTAATGGATGAGGTGCATTTTTACAAATCACACAACTCCATATGTGTCTAACTCTAATTAGTTCTTTTATCATTTCAGTGACAAATTTTGAATTGTGTGCCGGAGAATTTCATTATAGCCATGCATGGATATATGGTAGCAGCAGGAAAACCCTCATCTATGTAGCCCAGGCTTCACCATAAATCAGGCTAAATTCCCTAGAAAGACGAATGCAGGAGGACACTGCACCCAGCACTAAAATAGTATCACCCACGGCTACTTCTGATTGAATGTTTTATCACAGACAATCCTGAGTGGCGGAAAAAAAGAAACTAATTCATTCATCCTGCTCAAGTAAAGAACTGTAACAACCATGTAATTCCTCTGAGATTTTGCCGTTTCAGAGCACTTTGATTTGTCATGTTATTCATGTCTTTTCATCCTTCTTTCTTCCTGCACTCGGCTCCACAGTGCGGTGGGTATCGTGTGCTGTAATTCAGCTTTTTATAACCCCCTCGCTCATTCACCTATTGAGTATCTGCCACTGTAGTACCAGGGCCACATGAGTTCATCACTCCGCCTCAGTAAAAGGATACAATAAGTATGTGTCCAGGGCAGCTTAGGAAGGGCATGGATATCCATCAGCAGCACATATGATGGATCATGGTAGTGTCTGGGATGAATAGACATGCAACACAAAATACAGGGAGGCCAAAACGGGCAGGAATATACATTACATCCATTTAATCATCCGTGCGTGTTAGGAAGGCAGGCGGGCCTTGCTTGCTCTATTCCTGCCGCCTTCAAAAGCTTTGCGTAGATTGATTATCTACGGAGGAGCAGCGAGCATAGCTGCAAAACACCTGCCAAGAAGAGGAGGCAGTGAGCTTTTTCACTGATACACAACAAGCATGCGAGAAGACAGTGAGAAAGGAAAGAATGGATGACTGCTTAGCTACCCAGATAAATAGCTCTGAGTATGAAGAGTACTGATGGAAATCTAGCTCCCTTGCACGGCGACACGAAATGCACCACTCCAAGTCCAAATTTGTTTTCTCGTGTCTGTTTGCCACTTGTGGAGTGTCGAGGGGAAACCTTGGGAAACGTTGACAGTTTTTTTTATCCTTCGAAGGCGAGAGTTCATCAGAGAATTGAGGTGAAATGGCAGAGGATATCATAGTTTTCACAGCTGTGAGCGAGAGGATCCTGAATTACTATCCTGTAAGAGGAAGCAAGTCATTAGGAGGGAATACCAAAACATGGAAAACTGATAAGGTGCTCACTGGTTTTAAAATCTCATCATCATTTCTGAGCACGTCTCCGTCTCGATGCCCTAGGCCTTATTTAACCTCGGAGTTAAAATACTCGCAGCCTTTTACACCCACATGAAACTGGGCCATTAAGGTCATCCTGGATAAATGTATTCATGAAGTGTGATCTGCATGAATGGAAAAAAAAGAGCTGTGAGACAGCGCTGCCGCAGACGTCTGCGCAGTGATGATGTGATTGATGATGATTAGAGATCTTGTCTTAAATCGATTTTACAGGACATGTCATCTGCATTTCATTTACGGAACGAGTAGCTGCTCTCAGTGCTAAAATGTAAACATGTCTCTTGTCCTTAATTCAAAGAGAGCTGTGCGACATGTCAAGCCTTTCGCGCCCACATGATGAGTTTTTACCCAACAGAGAGCCTTCTGGTTTCAACTTAACTGCATCTCATTTGAAGTTGGGATTTTGAAGGACTCACTAACTAAACATGAAGAAAGAGACGGCGGAAAAACAAGGCAACAGGAAGAGGAGCAAGCGGGGGGGCAATTTTGTAGCACTTGAAAAGACACCTTCGATAAAGGGGAGCACAGCTCCTTTTATGTTTCTTTTATGAGAGGATGAAGACATAGTGAGCAGTCAGTTTTTCCAATATACATGGAGAGGTTGAACCGCTCTTTCATCCAGATTCAATGACACTCACTGCTCATGAATATAGATAAGAGTCATGCAAATCAAAAACCTATGCAGCCATTTTTTGTTGTTTTACTTGTATGTCTTGCTCGAAAATCTCGCCAAACACGGAGCTCGTACTTGACCTGTTTAAAGATAGGGCAGATCACTGCAGCTCAGAGTCTGCAGCACAAAATCTATAATAAATATGTGAAGTCTACATTTTTTATCTTCTTTTAAAAACAAAGTATACCTGAACTGTCTCTCACAGCCGGACAAGAGAGCCCCTCTCACCTCTGTCTCATCTGGGGAGCCCTGGGGTTGGACCAAGGGAAGAACGAAGGCTGAAGGCAGGGCCAAATGAAAAACGAGGGTGTCACAGCATTGTTGCAAGGTTAGCACACCCGCTAATGGAGCTGTGCTGGGGCAGGGCGCCCTGAGGATCGACCCCGCCAAGGGGGGCATGTACAAGCCCAAGATAAACTACTGTAGGGGGCATGGCACTGCCCCAAGCCCCTCTACTGCCCGCTAAGCACTCACACACACACACAGTCGCACACAAACCACCATGGTTGGCTCGAGACACCCTCTCAACATTTATAGCTGACCATCAGATGCAATACTGAGAGATCCCCACTGCTCCTCATAAAGCATTGTGTTTGACGCAGCACTATTCAATGTTTGAAAAAAGCTGAGTAACACTGTAACTTTACTCTGATAGGTCAGGCTGAGAAAAGAGCGCTGTCACATTGTTTCGAACGACTTAACTTCATGCTCTCCATTCACAAATGATGACATCTATTGGCAGACTTCTTTGACAGTGGAGACATTGATATTGTTTTGATTCCATGCAGCGATAACTGCTATCCAACCCAAACCAATCTCTTCCCACAAAAAGTAAACGTCTCACGTAAAAGGGGAAAAGAAAATTGAATGAGCAGATCCTGCGCCGGAGTGTGAAGGGACCACTCTGCGGTTCATGTTTCAGGATAATCTGCCAAGCCGTGCTGCTCTCCAGCCTATTCATGTAGCCTACATGGAAACATGCTCGTCTTCTGGCTTTTCAGCTGCACAGATGATTTTAACACAAGCAGGTAAATCCTGATTATCCCAAGAGCTCAGAGGGCACTGCAGACAGCCAAGAGAAAAATGAGAGAAAGTTAAAAATGAGACATATGGCTGACATGCTCCTGCTGTGCGGGGTTGCACTGCTGAGCGGTCAAGGGTGGGGAGTTTCAGACAGAGGGGACATGAAGAATGACATGCCCTGGAAGATCTCTCGCTCACATGGGACTCAGAGTTGACAAAGAAGGCTCTGTTTGGCAGAGTGGCAGCCATATTAATGACCAGTTTATCACTGTTTGTCAGGGGAGGGAAAAAGGAAAAGATGGGAAGGAGGAAAACGTTTCCCAGCACGCCTTTAAGGAGACTGACTTCCTGCCAGGAGAGGAGAGGAATGCTGACATCTTCCTGTTGGCTGCTCACAGCCACTTTTGATTGGTCAAGAGGGGGTACAGACAGGTCAGTGAGCCATGCTTTGATTGGACAGCAGGAATGTGGCGAGGTCAGTGTGGGGTCCAGTCAATGTCAGGTCTAGGGTGAAGGTTTAAATGAGAGAAAGACCCTTCGATGGAGTAAAGGAAGGAAGACGGGGGGCTAAGATGAGAAAAACTAAAGTGTTTTTAGGGGGGGCTGCATCTCTGCGTGGTAAAAAAAAATACCAAATGGCGCCTTCTTTTTTTTGGTTTGCACAATCAAAAAATACACCCATTTCGATTTTGTCCAGGTGTATTTTACCATATATCACCATTAACACTTTGAAAGCTGACAAAATTGGCTTGATTTCTTTCAAAAATATGGGAAGAGGCAGAGAGCAATAAAAGAAGAAACTACACAAAATTAGCCAAGAAATAATAAAAAGTAAAAGAAAATTATGACATATTTTTGAAACAATAGTAAAAAAGGGAAAAGTGCTTAAATAATTACAATAATTCCATAACATAATTTTAAATATGGAATTATAATAATTAGCTATAAATAAAGTTTTTCCCTGCTTTTTTCTTTTTTTCCCTAGCTTTTCTAAAAATACTTCCTATGTTCTTGCAGTTTGTGGGACATTTCTTACCAAGTGGCTTATTTTCCATGTATTTGAAAGAAATTGCATGAATTTGCTCAGGGTCCAAAGGTAAAATACTTGTAAAAAGGCATGCGAAAGCAGCACAAGAAAAGTGATGTCCCTCGAGTTTTCAAAGGGTTAAAGAAACTCCACGTTTTTGTCATGGCACAGATTGAAGAGAGGAGAGTTAGTGGGGTTCCCTCTTGAGCTGTGACATCACTGCTGCTAATCAAAGCAATGTTGAGCGTTTCTAAAACTGTATCCGATAATATCTCAAAAAGAGCGTGGGCGTCTGCCTGTGCCTGTGTGCGATCTCTCTGTCTCTGCGTCTGACAGTGTGAGGTGGGAGGTGAAATGGGCTAGTTATAGGCAGGATCGAGCGCACCCAGAATCCAGCAGAGAAAGGCCTGTCCAACAAGCTTCACCAAAGCCTCTGTCGCTGATCTAACAAAGCCCCTCTTATTCGGGGCAGCAGACAGAGGCCCACAGGGAGAAAACCTCAAAGACTTTAACAACACCTCAAACCCCAGCCTCCATGACGGCTTGTTTCTTTCATTATTGAGCTCAAACGGGGGCTCTGTGGGTGCCAGTGCGGGCATGCCCATATTAAAGAGAAATAAGCCTCTGCCCACACATTATCGCTCACATGGCACCGACACCCACAGGCATTATTGCATGGAATTTTCCAGTACCAGCATCTCATCACCCAGCGTAATGTGTTTCCATGTGTGGTGGCAATTAAAGTGCCCAAACACAGAAGTGGTAACAGAAGCCACACTGGCTCCTGTGTGTGCAGAGGCCACCGTGTCTCTCAGCTCCGGTGAAAACAACAGCGCAGGGCGGATAGAAAACTTCGATGAAGAGCTACACTAACGAATAAAATACTGCGCAACATGCTGACGGATGTGGTATTTAAATAGGTACCATGACTGATAACATGAGTTTAATATAGGAAATCACGCTGCCTTCTGTGATTCAAAAAAAAAAAGAATAGGAAGTGCATAAGGCGGTCATTTAGTCATTAGTCATTTATCTCTTGAAAGAAAAAAAAGTCCCAGTACTACATTTGCTATGAATTAGGGTTGGATTACAAATTCAGTATTCAATACACGGTGCCAAATTAGTGGTACAACCGTACTACAGAAAACCGATTCACATTAAATCAATTGGTGCCAAATTTATGTATCTAATAGCACACCTGGGTGAAAACGCCAGATTCAGACACGAGGCAGAAGCAACATGAAGTGCCCCAAAGCTGGTAAACTACCTGCTGAATTCTGTGGCCAGCTCCCTGGATTTGGGTGTTTCGTGATGGAAAGAACAGAGCTGCTGTGTACAGAGGCGAAAGCACCACAAAGTGCTCCGAAGCTGGGTCTCCGACTTCTGGGCTCCGTCAGCTTCCAATGGAGGCACAACAATCGCTATTTTCTTTTCTATTTTCTTTTTGAAACAGCCTCACTGCTTTTTTTTAGATTATGTACTTGTCTTACATATTTGTCAATTGTGTCTGAACAGAGAGGGAAAGAGACAAGGAGACACACACACACACACACACACACACACACACACAAACAGATCAAATGTGACTTCACTTCATTAGAAAAGAGCAGAGAAGCAAAATCACTAGCTGACTGCAGCTTTGTTATTACAGAAAGAGTAGCCGAATAGAGTTAATTTTGCTACTGAAGCTGTGGCAGTGGCACTAGTACTGGTATTGGTTCAAATGTGAACGTACCAAACCTTACTGAGAATCTGATTTTTTTTTAAGCCGGAAAGTATTTCAAGAAACATTCAGACTAGAACAGCCAGTTCAGTCACAGTGTTTACCTCTGAATCCAAACGTGCCCGTCTGCTTCAACTGGCCTTTCTACCTATTAAAATTTAGCTGTAGTTCTGGACCATCAGAAAAAGCTCCTGTCAGGAAACTAGTGATTTTCCACTCAGCCTCTTCGTCTGGTGTACTTCTCTCAGCTTCTCCCTAAGTGTCTTCATGATTATCAGGACAGTGTTTTTATTATCCCTCCAAGAGAGTTCATGGAACATACTCAATGTATATCCAAAAAAACAGACCTGTATCTATTTATGCCTGATGTCACTGTCACCGTGCTGACCTTGATTGACAGACACACACACACACACACACACACACACAAACAGACAGACACATACACCAAACGGCACAAGCAGAAAGGTTTTCCAGCAACTTCTATCAAGACTGCATAAGAAAAACACCCACGGAACCGCAACAGGACACATTCAACTTCCGTTTTGCTCAAAGCGTCGCTATTCCGATAATCTTTCCACCCACCCGATACCTCATGAGCAATGAGCCTTACCGATACTGAAAATGGACAGCAATCTCATCTGCAAACAGATCAAGCTGACAGCTCTGCACTCCTACTGCTCTCTGAAAGTGCACAGGTTCAGTCACTCTGCACTCAGCCATCAAACTCTGACCCCTTCATATACTGATGGCACTGTGGCGTTTAATCATAATGAGACATTATATAAACTGAGGTTACATGGACGCATATAATAAAATTGTGCAGAGGCTGACGAGAGTCTTATTGTGACGTTTACAACGGGCCAGAGCGGGGATAAGAGAGGTGAAGTACAATGAGCTGAAGCAGGCAAAAGGCTAGCTGGTGTTATGGTTTTGAGGGACAGTAGGAAAGTGTTTTGGGGACAGTGGGGTTAATAGTCCAGGGAAGACAGGCCTGGCACCAGCATGTTATAATAATACACTTGGCAGCAAGAATGGTGTCAACCCCTTAATTCCCCCTGGGAGAGAAGGACACAGCCTAATCTGTATTCAGTCCTGACATTGTCCACATCTGATATGGAACATTAGCCCCTAACTCTCTCTATAGACTAGTGTCCTTCGGTTTATATTACTTTATGTTAATAGAGAGAGAAAACTCCATGTGCTGTCGTTTGTCATTGTTAGCAGGGGTGCTCCCTGAGCCTGTTTGAAATGCATTTGTTTAGAAGAGAAAAGGGGGGCGGGGGGTAAACCTGACCGCTCAGGGGAACCTCGTCGTTTCTCCATCTCTATTGATCTTTGATCCAACTGAGGGCCTTCGGTGCCCCCTTCCTCTCCTTGTCCTGTGTTCTGCACTCACCATCTACTCTCCATTTATTTGCTGTACAAAGTCAGTTGTGACCTATGCCTAAATGGGGTGGTTGAGCCACGGAGGGAGAATGAGCACTGGCGTCCATGACCCACGCCTTTAATGGTTAATATGTTGGGGTATTTTAATTTCATTCCCTCTCTCTCTCTCTGTCTGTATAAAGCTGAATGTTTCACAGCTCTCCAGCTTCTTGGACGGGGATACTCAACTTGTTTTGCCTTGGGGGCCACATCTGCAAAATGAAAGAAGGCCAGGGGCCAGTTGTTTGGATGTTTCTAGGATTTTAAGATGTTTTTAGGATTTCAGGATGTTTCTAGTATTTCAGGATGTTTGGAAGATTTTAGGATGTTTTTAGGGTTTAGAGGCATTTCTAGGATTTCAAGGCTTTTTTTTTTTTTTTAGAATTTTAGGATATTTCTATAATTTTAGGACATCTCTAGCATTTTAGGACATTTTTAGGATTTAGAAAATTTAAGGATTTTAGGATGTTTCTATAATTTTAGGGATGTTTCTAGGATTTCAGGACTTTTCAGGACATTTCAAGGATTTCAGGACATTTCAAAAATTTTGGGAAGTGTCTAGGACTTGAGGATGTTTCTGGGATTAGAGGATTGGCAGGGACCTGTCAGGGTGTGCTGGTGATCCTCCATTGACACTTTTATATAAAACAAGCTCTATTTTGATCATCTCTATGCTCTTCGGCACCTATGTATACTAAAAGCACAAAAACTGAATTACAAATTTATTGTGAATTAGAAAATGGTCGGGGGCCAGATTTGGCCTGTGAGCCGTGAGCTCAATGTCACTGGCACCTGCTGAGAATCAAATAGGAACAAAAAAAATGTGGCTGTGATATTAAAAAAAAGAGATCAAAAAGTGAAATGTATCACTCCTGATAGGCTTAAAGAATCTGTCTCAAGAGTCCTGACTGCATAGATAATTATTTACAGTAGAAAAAGCACACCAACATGAATAAATATGTTCTAAGCAGCTGCTCAACAAGATATGAGACACAGTTACATCGCTGCTTAACATAGCTTGCATTGTCTTATTTGAATAAAATAAAACGAGGGAGCGTCTGGCGAAGCTGGCGGAGGGAATATTGTTTAAATCTGACAATATTCTCTGACTTCTGTTGGAATTAATTCAGCTAATTGTCTTCAGCCCAATTAGAGTCTATTCCCCTCTGCAGTCTGGTGAAACAGTGCCGAGCTAATTGGATTAAATCTTTATCATTTCCTGGGAAACACAGAGAGAAGGGGGAATATGAAGCAACACTTCAGCCTTTTTTAATTAAATCTAACCTAATGACTGTGCTTTTATTAACATCCGACTTTTTCATGCTTCCACGCTGTAAATACAGCCGAAAATTCAGAGGCAGAGACTATCACACCACTAATGTATCGACTATGAAACCTACTCTTCAAAGATATGTGTGTGGGATCACCAAGAATGCCTACAGGACATTCCTCTTCTAATGTTTTTTTTTCTTCTTTTTTTCCAACACTCGTCATTGTGAGCCAGTGGCGGGGCAAGAGAGAGGTTCACTGTAAACCTGTGAGTGCACAGTACAATAAAAAGCATGTCCCTGTGTACCTTACCAGCCCTGCTCATCCTCTTAAATGCCAATAATAATTAATGGTATTACAGCAGGATACTTCTGAGCCTCTTAAACTCTGCTTTATTAGTGGCCTTTAGATAGGCCAGGTGGGGCTGACTGTGTGGAGAAAGCAGGCTTTGCCAATCCGTACTGAGGCATAAAAAGGAGTTAGTGTTGAAACGAAAAATATATATCATTGAAAATTATTAATAGAAAGACTTCATAAGCGTGTTTTAACATATATCCACACAGATAATCCACACGAGCTCTCAGAAAGATCATACTGTGTCCATCGTCTGCAGTCTCATCAAAACGGCCGCAGTGATCTTTGTGTTTTTACGGTCTCCTATCTCTGTGAATGACCACTGCCAGCCACTTGCTACCGGCTCAGACTATAAAATGGACTGTAAAAGGGCCGTTCACATTCAAGATAATTATATGTTTTCTCAAAGTGTCCAGGGAATCACTGCCAGTGACAAATCCCTCCTTGGGGATAAACGACTTATTCAGAATTAAGACCTCATCAGGACAAAAAAAAAGAATCTGAGTGATTGTTGGTGGCTGTGAAGACGACAGACAGCAAAGATGGACTTTACAAAGACTGCCTTTGAGCATAAAAAGGCATTTTGAGACAATGGCATTTGGAGCCTAATCAGAAAAAGCTGATAGCTACTGTAGTTAGGGAGCAACAGCTAGAAAAGAGTCTTGGTGTGATTAGCAGGAATTGAGTGAGGCGGGGATGAGCTACTTAACAAAGAGAGTATTACTCTGATGATCCTAATTACAAAAGCAGGATCTCCTTATCCACTGTTGCTGAACAAACTGAACCCTATCTGTTATTTTCATCTCTACATGACATACTCTGTTGCCATTTTTCAGCCCTCCACAAAGGCTCGGTGTAGGACTGTAGGTGAATATACTGGAGTTATATACACTCTGCACTGTCAATATGTACAGTGCATGCATCCACTTAACCTCAGTACATAACAACCATATGTGCAACAATCCCCTGACCACTCAGCTTCTTTGCTTCAGATTGAAGAGCCACTGTATTGATTCAGAGCCCCCCCTTCCCTCTTTTAAAGAAGCCAAGTCGTGTGTCCAGCGCTGCTCTGCTCTAAGAATCGTTTCCTTATAGTCTCAGTGGGAGAGATGGGGGAGAGCATCTGGAAAAACAAACAGGAAACCCAGTGAGAGGAAGATTGGAATGATATACAGCCAGTAGGGAGTAGTGCAGCTCACTGCGATGAGAGTGGATTGGACTAGAGGGCAATAGGGAGCACTGGGGGGGACGGTCCGATTTATACTGCATGACTCATGAAAATATAATAAACAGGAGCCACCGACCCCACCATCAACATACAGACATCTATACACATGCAAACGCACAGCACACAAATGGCCGCACAAATACGACAGCACACACACTGCCCATAATATTTCAGATAAAGCATCTGTAGTATCTGTCAGTCTGGAAAATCAGCACGTGTGTGAAAGATGAGCTTAAATTGTTTTTCTCTCCAAAGGCTTTAAAGGACTTTTTTCATTATTATTATTATTATTATTATTATTATTATTATTATTATTATTTTTACAGTTATATATCCAGTGTTGAGCCGAATACTCGGATGGAAAGAGCAGTACAGACAATGCACTTTTTTGTTGGAGTATCATCCAAGTAAAATGCATCAATTTCCAAACTGGTGATTGAAGAAAATCCTCATTTAGATAACTGTGTTCAATTTCTTACTGTAAAATACCTTCTGGGGCAGCCAGTAACTTATCTGGTAAAGCAGGTACCGCCTGTACAAAGGCTGTGTGCTTGCTGCAGCGGCCGCAGGTTTGATTACAACCTCTGCCCTTTGATGCATATCATCCCCTCTCTCTCTGCCTGTCACACTACAACTGTCCTGTCAAATGAAGACAAAAAGCCCTAAAAAATAATCATTGAAAAAAAACCAAAAAAAACTTCTGGTTAGGTCCCACTCCTTTTCTGTATAAGTCCCACCCACTTCCAGTCCAAATCCTGTTCATTCAGTGTACAAACACGGATACAGATAATTTGTTGTTTAAACAGACATAGAGATAGATATAGATAATGGCGCACTCACAGATCCCTCATATCTATCTATGCATATTTGACAGAACAATACAAATTTTATTCTTTATCTTGTGTCCTTTAGTATCTTTTCTATGATATTATACTTGTGTTTATAAAAATAAATGCATACATTGTCATAAATATCATGCTGTTGTTATTTTCAATTCATCATGTTTTCTAAAGGACAACTGTAGCAGGGCCAAGCATAAAAAAATGTTATTTATAGATGCAAAATATGCATATTTTATTTCTCAACTGACTTTAACCCTTAAAAACGCTTGAAATAAAAAACTAAATTTGTGTAATTTTTAAAACAAAATTTTATGACACATCAAACTGGCAGCAGAATCTGTTAAAAGCTTGGGAATCTCTTTAATCAGACAAACAACAAGAGGATGCCCACTCATGCTGGGTTTACCACAACTTGAGTTACCTGGACTGATTACAAGAGTGGAGTAGTGCCTTTCTAGATACTTAGTGAGAACAGATGGTGAAGCCTGTGAGGCAGACATGAAGAGAAAAGCAATGCTTTAGCCACTTAGCTCAGGAGCAAAGGACAGTCATGTCTGATGATGTAATTTTGGTGGGACATGAAATATCTAAACCATGTTATTTCATGCCTGTCTACACATGCGCTTCACTGCAGAAACGTCCCTTGTCGACACTCCCAATAAGATTTCAAGGATCTGTTTTGCAGCTGCAAAAATGCTTCATCTATATTGAAAGGAACTGCTGAAGAATATGGATGTCTGAATCTGAGTGGGCAAATGACATTGCGCAGCACACAGAGCAGAGGGAATGCGATCAATGCAGATCATAAACAGAATACAATAAAGTAATCCATTGCCATTACCAGCAAATGGGCATGGTATTGGAGGCCTTTGCAGACTGAGGCATGCATTGCTCCAGTTTGCAGAGTGACTTGGATGAATGCATGAAGAAAAAGCATCCATAAAATGTCTCATCAATGTGTTGAAGAAATACAATGTGGATCCTAAAATATGTGTACAGATATGCTTATAAATGCTTTCATTGAGAAGAGACAGGGGAAATTATTTTGACAAAAGAAAAATCAAACAATCATGAGGATACACACTGCAACTACGTACCATGCACCCATGCACACACACATGCACACACGCATGCACACACGCACGCACGCACGCACGCACGCACGCACGCACGCACACACACACACACACACACACACACACACACACACACACACACACACACACACACACACACAAAACTCTCATCTCATCTCAGGCAGCCCTGACACGCAATCCCTCGCAAGCATCTGTGAAACCTGAGTCCTTCTTTGTCACACTACCAACATCTGGATCTGTTAAGGAAATTAACAGCCTGGCTATTCCACTGTCATTTAACCTGCAAGCAATTGAGCCATGTGTTGAAAAGTTTTCTTGGATACTCAAAGGCCTGCTTGGAAAAGTGCCTCCCTGACATAAATCAACCAACTCCCTCGATCGAGTAGAAGCGTTTCGTTTTCTTTACAAAAGTTCATGTTAACTGCATCTAAAATCTGAGAGATGAGCAACTGCATTAGGAGGACGCTTGTCAGCTGACAGACTCAAAATAATAAGTTATCTTTTAAGTGTGAAAATCTACAGATTTATTCTTAATGTTGTGGAAAATGGGGTGTAGTTTCTCCTCACCTTTTTTTTATATAAAGAAGAGTTGTAGTGATTTAAGCTCTTAGATCGCTGTCCTTGGGATGCTGTGGACACCTATTAAATAATTCAACAAAACAAGAGAGGAGTAGGTAATAGAGCTGAGGCCTACAGTAACTCAATCAGAGCTGGCTGTCAGACGCTCAAACCCTTGCCCCCAGAACTCACACAATGGATATTCCTGCCACTCTCCGAGGTCAAAGGCTGTTTGTTGACCACAAACCACATAAAATTGGTTGCTCTGTCGCCATGGCCGGGGAAAGACCACATGGTGGTCAACGGGAGAATCTGAGTTGCTATGTAATCATGTTACACTCACACATGAGTCGACCACCCACATATATCAACAGAGTGAATATACTCTGACACAAATCTACTTCTATGTTAGAATGAGGTCATGTGAGGAAAAAAGATAATTTGTCTTTCAGTGGTAACAAATCATAAAGCACCGTGACATTAAAAGTAACTTTCCTTTGACATAATTAAAAGTTCAAAGACAAAAAGTAACCACACTTTTCCTGTCAGTTTCTTCTGACGGCTTTCATAAGTAGCCTAGAATGCGAATCAGACAAAAAAACCAAGGTTACAGGTGTTTTCTTCATTCTTGCATAACATGCTCTTTACACCTTCATGCAGGGTAAATGTCAGCATTTATTAATCACTGCTAATGAGGTCACCTGCTTAACGGACTGAGAGTGAGCAATAAGTAAAACATGCACCCTGAAATGATACGACATACTGGTAGCTCTTAGACTGAGACGCAGTCTCAACGCCTCCATCAAAAAAGTTCTCCTGTCAGTGGATTTCAACATTACCTGCATGACCACTTTGTGCAGGCGACACAAAAACTAGTGTTCACTGTTGGGCTGAGGTGCTCGGCTTCCACTGCTGTGGTAAGACACTCGGATTTCCACTTGTAATTTTTATAAATATTTCGAGCTTCATTTTCCATAACATAAACCAGTAGAAAGAACATGATTAACTTACCCACACCCACCAAAACAGACATACAAAAATCCTAGAATGAATAACTTAAGTACTAAGTTAATTAAATAACTAAGTAAAAGTAAAATATATTAAATTTAAGTATATGTGGTTGGAGGTTAGGCACCTTGTTCTAAGAACTTTTTGCAGAAATACAGGGACATCTCTCTACTTTTTTTTTTTGGTTAGGCAAGGAAAGACATTTTCTACTGCAAATAAAAGTTGTATAATGTCTAGGGCTGTACCAGTCAAATCAGAATTGGCAGCTCAGTAAGAATATTTGATTTTCACCACTTTTTTACTTTTAGGTACAATCTCTCTCTCGCCAGTGCTGCTGCCAGTGTGTCCACAACTACTTGTACCCAAGAGTAGCATGAAAACTCGACTTGAAGCAATCTCAGTTGACTCCAACCGATTAATTCGAATCTCCGATTTTCAAGGGGCAGCCCGAGGCATTTCTCCTTTATAAAGAAAATATGTTTTGTTTTTTTGGTTTTTTTTACCGTCTTTTTCCTAAAAAAGAACAAGTGTCCTATTCTCACTCCTTATTACAGCACAATTCTCAGTCCAAAAGCAAGAGCAGAAGAATGAGGTGCAGCAGTTCATGCTTTTATACATCTTTGGAACTGATAAAGGAGATGGGCTGCAACTGTAGGGCTATACCTAATAACAGTTTTTCCCAAGCTGGTTTCTTTAAACATAATATGCCTAAAAGAAATTAAAAAAAATGTAGTGGATTTAAAGCTATCCTAACATGTCTTTAGTAAATCTACTGCGAAAGGAAAAAGACCATTGAAGGGTAAAGTGAGAAAGCGAGAGACAGTGAGAGTGAGACAGACGAGAGCTGCTCCCAGAAACCGACCACGATCAATTAGTCTGGCTGTACAATAGCCGGAAATCTCATATTGGGGTCATGCATTCCTTATCAGCAAAGTGAATTTTCACATGCCAGATAATGCTCTAATGATTAATGGAGTTGAATGAATAATGGTAGAAGAAGAGTGTTATTTTTACCCCGTGGCAGCTGGTAGCACACACAGTTAACCTAAAAAGTGAAGATCACACTTGAGGGCACTTTCTCAAGTCCTCCCACACATGTTGGATGATAAAACGGACCCTTTGGTACAATTAATCTGCTTTGACATAGATTTAAATACAAATATCTGTGCAATGAATTTCAACCAAATTCACTGAATTTAAAAGGACCTCAGCAACAGACAACGTGCTTAATAGTTATCGCTCGTGTGTGTTTAAGGAGTGCATGCATATTTGTTTCTTTGATGCAACAGTCGCTCCTTGGGAACATTTATAACTGTCATGACAGCCATTGTCGATCCTTCAGCTGCACATTTATTGGCGGGCAGTGCAGCACTGCATTGTGGGATGGAGGTGATAGTAATGGCAAATATTCTTCCCCATCCTCTTCTCCAAGCAGGTGTTGTGTGGGTAAACTGGCACTGGTGGACATGCCACTCTAATTTCATTGACAGGTTTATGACCTTTTATGTGTCCCAGCTGCCATGTTTATGACAGGCTGACTGTGCGTTCATGTTCAACAACATTAAACATGCATAAGCCAGACACCGTGGCCCACCACACGGAACACAACGCCCTCTCCTGAACATCTAACACGTGGAACATGGATTCGATGGGAGCTATAAAAACAAGCAGAAATTGAAATACAGAATGACACATGGATAGATGGGAGCTCCTGGGATTGAAGTAATGGATGTAAAAACTACAAATCTAAGTCATCATGGAGTCTAATTTTATAGGGCTGTTTGGCTCACCAATGCTACTGTATATATTCGATTAATCTTCCCTATCTGCCGAGCCAGACAAGGTCAGAGGAGGCAAGGTGGTTGGACCTACGCCACCTGGAGCGTCAATCCCAAAGACCCAACAGCATTTTGGGTAATTAATAATACCTCTGGGACATTATCCCAAAAAATAGGAGATGTACTTGTTCCTGGAGCACAGTAAAATAGCCCTCAGAAAGAGGAGCAAAAGGGGAAGGGGGGTGGAGAGGACACAGCAAATGATTTATAGACCATTGTTGTTTGGAGGGTATTTGGCAAGAGTTGCTGTTCTTATCGAGCATGTAGGCCTTGGTCTTCACCAGGGCTTTCTGACCCTGTGAGTGCTAAATCTTTTAACTTTCACCACTAAGAACCTAAATAAGACTAACACGTTCCTATTTACAATGGGAGAGAACCCCTACTAAAAAGTCAAATCTATTGTTTTATGATATTGTAATTGCACAGAACTCATTGGTTTCATTTAGCATGATGGGATGGGATTTATAAAACAGTGCAGGATTTATCATCCATTCATTTGTTCATGGCAGCCTGCCACATTATTCACATTACCTGCCATGTATTAGTACTCTCTGTTTTCTCTCTCTCAAAAAACAAAACAACAACAAAAAAAAAACCCTTACAACAGACCCATCTGTGTCTGTCATTTTTACAACCTACTTTAGATGAAACTGGCTGCATTCCTATTGAAACTACGCCCATGAGGCTCCTGCCAAACATGACAGCTACAGTAGCTTGGAAAATAACAATATGGGGCCCTGAATTTGATGAATTTACTATCACAAATGAGAAAAGAATTAGGTAGCTTACGCATCCAGCAGTGATACTATGTCCCTTGTGTAACAGCAGCAACAGAAAGTTTGCTGATTATCCTCCGTACAAATTCTTGAATTTTTAGTTCTTACAGAAAATTTGTTAATATCACCTTAATAGGTGAGTAGCAAGCAGTTCTCGATCATCTCTGATATATATGTATATATATATATATATATATATATATATATATATATTTCTTTTGTTTTCATATTAATTGTATTTCTGATAAATGCGCTGGTGATAAATAGACAACTTACAGAAATATCAATATACTGTTGTGTTTTAAAGGAAAAAGTTGCAAACTCCTTGCTACTTAGCTCCAAAGTTCACTGGTCTAAGCTGGAAATGGAGCTGAACTTTCTGAATGTTTACACCTCCAGTATTCAGAAATGTAAAGGTTCAGAAATGTGGGACTTTGTTTTTAGTAATCAGCCACTCCAATTATAGTAACAGTTTAGACAGACATAGATCCAGCTTGGCTGGCCGAGTGAAAGTCTGCAGTCAAGATTGCCATTACTCGCCTCTTTGTGGTTAAACCAGCCGCCAACAGAGCTGGAGACAGACAGATGCAGAGCAGAGCTAAGTTTCAGTGAGTAGAGCTCACATAGTAATGTTACTAACGGGACAACAAACACACAAATTCTTGCTCCTTCCTGTTGTTTCACATGATATATGGTGGTTTAAAAAAAAAATTAAATGGGAGGCACATTTGCAAGTCGCACTGGGGCTTCTAGTTACAGACTCTAGTAGCACTGTCTCCAAAAATGGTCACAAAATGTGACTAAATGGTTGCTGTATGAAGCCCTGCTTTAGCCTGGTTTTGAATTGCTTGAGCACAAAGCATTGTATTGGTTATTCGTTTATTTATATTATTATTTATTTATAGTGGACAGGAGGCTATTCGTATAGTATTGGCCATATTTTCATCAAAGCAAGCTGTCAATTGATAGGTGCAGGAGAAAGAGCAAGAGAGGGATTTCAAGAGAATGTAAGGGAGAGATATTAAAAGACAAACAGAGAAAAACACGAGAGAAAAACCCCGCACATGATAAACAGAGAAAGAAAAAGGTTAAACCTCCCGTGCGATGTGTCAGTGATATGCCCTGAAGCCATGGAGGAGGCATCAGTATCGCAGGCCATAACAAAACATGTCAGGATCATTATCAGGCTAAAGATATGATTACAGCCACATCATGGCGTGCCCTGCACTCTTCTCTCATGAGGAATATATTCCTCTCTCCTCGCCTTGTTTTCTCTTTCTTTTAAATGGCGATTATAATTTGGCCGTCTGGAGAGGTGCCAGGAAATAAACTGTTTAGTGTCATAGCCATGCCTGAGCAAGCACGCTGTGGCCCAGGCCCTGCCTGGGGACAGGTGCCAGTACAATGCTCCATTTAACACTACAGCCATGCAAGCTCTGTGTACTTTACCTAAACCGCCTTAGTGGAGATGTCACTCTGAGACATTTTTGAAGGATGGGCATTTTGTAAACTAGCGTGGTCACAACATGGGTAATTAAATTGATTGTTCCCTCTTAAATCCACTTATGCATTAATTGCCCTATTGGAAAAATAAGCCGCGTTTGATGTGCATTGTGAAAGTGAGGGATTGAGGGGTGAGGTAAGATAAGGTTACATTTACTCTTTAGGTTTATATCTCCACAAGACCTCTGTAGAGTTTAAGACTTTGCACTTTATCACAAGCAAACACACAGCTAAGAGAGTTGATGGAAGACTGTTGAGACATGGATCCCCAAAGCAGGGTTACAGTAAATGAAAGTATACAGCAGCTCTACCAGATGAATATATTTTGTTTCAGTGTGCGGTGAGCGTCTTTAAAGAAAAAATCCTGTCTATCCATCCTAAAATATAAATTTCCCTGGTTCTATTGTTTGTTATACTCATACTGGTTTCTTGAGGAAAAAAATCTACAGAAAATAATGAAAAGGACTCTCGGATCAATCATTTAATGTGTTCAGCAGTTACCCTGAATCATGATCTGTTCAAAAAAGAGAAATGGAGCCAAATTTCAAATTTATTGAAGGCTGTGTTCCACAAATCACCCAGGGGTGCAGAAAATCAATGTTTTCATACAGAACCGTGCTTTTTCATCCAATTGTGAGAATTGTAATGTGTTTCATGCCACTGCTGACACATAATCCACAGTAATTTTTATTTTAAACTTTTGTTTTATATTATATAGCATCTCAAGTGTTTAACCGGAGTAGAAAACCAGATAGCGGCGGCATGGCGTTACGACGAGGAAAATGAATCCAAATGTAGTGGAACATGCTGCATTTTAATAAGCACACAGTCATAAACAGTGGCAGTCTCAAGGAATTTTATGATTAAATTTCATCTGCTTAATCGCTGTAGCCACGGTATTCATAACTCAACTACATCAGGACAGCTGGGATGCTGTTCTACTCTATTTAAGCAAGCGGACGGAGGGCTATACACCATTTAGTAAAGAGGGCGTCACTGTCCCGTTTCTTATAAAAATGTTGTGTGATTGTGCATCTTAGTAAAAGAAAGAGCAGCTGAGGGAATATCACGGTTGATGCAAATAGAGATAGAGAGGGATAAGGACATGCAGAGGAGTCCGTCCGTAGAGCAGAAGAAAAGAGGTGGAGCAGGAGGTGGAGAGATGCTTTAAGCTGATTTATATCAAACGGTAATAAACTAGGCACCCCCTCCACTCCCCACCCCCACCCCACACCCCGCCTGTTTAATATGCGAATATGCAGAGCATCCCACTCCTGACAGCTCCCCATTAATAAAAGCATGGCTGGGAGCGCAGGTAGCCATAGCTCATCTATATGAAAATACATGATGATGGTTTTACACAGAGTCATCTTTTAGAATGGAGCCCATGTGCCAGAGCAGGGCTGATACTGAGAAGTACTCACAGTCATAACTCTACAGACGTCTGGAGTTCATTTCTGGGATTCTGTCTAACCTGCAGTGCAGGTGAATGGTATCAAATCACAATGCGGCTCATGCATGACAGAGGAGTGGAGGAGATGAAATTCTCTCAGAAGACTGTACATCAGCTTCACACTCAACAAATTGCCTGCCAAGATGGCGCCAGACCATATGGTACAATGCCATTTAACCCTACTAATTAATGAAACCATTCTCTTTATGCACTAATGATGGATGTCTTTGTTAGACACTTCTCACTCTCAATGGACCCAAAGTTTGTACATTTTGACCAATCTATTTAAATGATATGGTGCCCTGAAGAATATGAGACATTCCATTCATCTAGAACAGTCACAGCAATGCAAGAACGACAGATGCATGTTTTCATATTATTGTTTATTTTGCTTTTGTTGTTATTTACACACCCCCTTTTGTGACAGGGAAACAAACATACAACATAACAACACTATGAAGAAACTGAACTGCAATTAAGCCCTTCATTATACTGCCTTTGAATGAGTACAAATTCTATCATAAAAAAAATATGAACAACCTATAATGTAACCTTTCAAAAACATCTGCTTCAAAAGTATTTTCCTAAACATAATATACCATAATTCCTTATCTAATATCTATTTTATATCACTGTGATAACATTAAAACATTTATAATTCATACAACTGTATTTATTCAAGTTTTTCGCCAAAAATTACATTTTAGCCCATCATGAAGACGTTATGATTAACCTTTGCTGAATACTCATTTTTACTGAACAGAACTTGAGTGCACCATAATGTAACTCAGTGCAACCTCTGTGAGCTGGTGGTTGCAATCACTGGATACTTACAGCTAACGTTAACTAGTTGTCCCCCTGCCAATTTTAACAAGCATTCCTTGTTCACTTTGTAGCATTTTCAGAGAGACAATGAGCTGCGTCCTCTGACGCCACAATAGTGAGTTTACTGCATCCTTTTGTCCCTAAGGTGTCCCAGGGAAGATCTCTGTTCACCCAAAACAAGATGTCTATTGTCCCCGGGATGCTGACTGCAACACACACAGCAGTGAGATCACAGAGACTGTTTGCCAAAAAGTCGTAGTATTCTTCTTTTGTAGCCGTTAGTTTCAAGCCCTGCTTTTTAGCCTATGCAAAATTGATGTGACATGACAGCAAAGCAATGACAAAAGCAAAGCAACAGCCACTGCCGTCGGTGAATGTCTTTTTATTTGCCGATAGGCTGATGACAGTCAACAAGGTGAGTATCCGTCGATACTAATGTTCATCTGATATATCGGTGCATCCCCAGAAAGAACAGTTGCTTCTACGGGGTCACCTTGTCAGTTTAAATGTTATAGTGTTCGAGATGAAGAATGATTCATAAAAATGTAAAGATGGCTCTGGTGAGCATTTTTTCTCCTCCCTTGGTAACATGACTATACATATCAGACAAAGATGCATTTCCACAAGCCCAATATTCTAACAATTCGCATGTATATTACCTTCGTCCGTTTTCTCCCAGCAGACGCCCCCATAAGGGGAAGAGAACAAGGGAAAAAGAGGGAAACACAAGGAGGCTGTGGACCTGGTATGTCCAGCCCCTGGAGGCCCTGGTAATACCCTCTCTTAGTCCATGTATTTTACATGAACAATCCTCAGAGGGCACAAAGAATAGGAATCTTACACTATTTAAATACAGGATTTGGGACATCAAAGCCAGGCTGATATTGGAATAACAGAAATAATTAGGGATATGGAAGTTGCAGAAATAGCCACATTTCCATAAGATGATAATTAGTCCCAGGGCTAGCTAGGTCAGAAGAAAGTATGTTTGTTGAGGCTTTGTATTAGCAGGGGGCCTACAGCTGGCATTCCAGGTAATTACAGGAGAGTGGAATATTACAGCTGAAATACTGATTGAAAATCAGGTTTAATTTCATTTCATTATAGTGCTATTCCTTCCATAAAGAATTGAAAACATAAAAGTAGTTTCAATTTAAATAATGTGTTAAAGCTGAATGAGCAGCTGGCAAACACAAGGAACCAAGACCTCAGTTAAGTAGGGTGACACACTTTCATTATAGGTGGTTTTCAGTTAGCCAAGTGGAAAATATGATCAGCGTATTTAAAACAGCACTTCACAACAGAGATGATCACAGACTGTTCTTTTGATGATGCTCTGTGACTACAAAGGCTTGTAGAACACGCATGCTAAATGATTATGTGGCCGTGTGAATCACTGGCAAGATGAAAAAAAAAAACAACCCTCAATTAGCCTAAATCTTGAATCGGATGAGACCGGGCCACAGGTCTGTTGCCGCACTGCTCTCTGTGTGTAGTCATTTGCTTTGTCTTGTTCTATTTCCACTTATGGGTAAACAGGGAGGGAGTAAAATCATTTTATTTTCTCCTGCTGAGAGGGATGTTAAGAGGGGCCAGAGAGTCTGTCTCCTTATCTAATAACCCTGCCACAAGCTTGCCAACACAGGAGAATCCTGGCAATGAGCAGGGAGGGAGTCACAGAGCCATTTAGAATCCAAGCTTGGCTCAGTCAGTGAAATCCACACTGCTACTGGAAGTGGAGTGATGCTGCTAGCTACAAGTCTCCCTCCACTTCCTCAGAGGAAGCAGATCTGATGCATCTGGCAGCATCTGGCAAGCGTTTGAGTGTCTTTTGATATTCAATTGCTAAGCATAGTTTAAATCACAGTGCTGTGCTCCGATACACAGACAGTACACGCCATGAAATTTGATTCATTTACGCACATTAAAATCTCTCCCCAGGGACTTATTCCAGCCCCAAATAAAATCTAAAGGGATGTTTAGCTGAAGGAGGAATGGAAAATGGAGAGTAGTGAACATTTTTCTTGTTCGGCTGTTGCTGTAGAGAAAGTATTTGCACAGATCTACTCTACCAAAATCTTTTGTTGTATATCTTTCACAATTCACAATACTCATTAATTTGCTCATTTGTAGGATTAATCTCTACCATTAAGGCCATCTTAGATTAGTTAATTATCATATTAACATAAGTTAATCGCTGTAGCACAGAGGCTGCACAATATATTGATATCATATCAATATCTTGATAAGAGAATAGATATCATCTTAAGATAGTGTAATATCCTAAAGGATGTCTTTTCTTTGTTTTAAAGGCTGCATAACAGTAAAGTGACACCATTTAATGAACTAATCAGACTGTTGTAGCTGTTCACTTATTTGCCTTTACCCACTAAGTGGAGTCGATATTGAGACATTTGGTCAAACATATTGGGATATTTGATTTTATTTTCCATATCACTGATCCCTATGTAGTAATAAAACACAAAGTAGAGCTGAAGCTGATTGAAACATCTTTAGTTTTGCATGTGTTTGATCATTCACCAAAGCTTTGGAGAAATACATTTTTTCACCTTATGATGGTGGTAGTGAAAAACATCAGGGTACCACCAAAGTTATCATAATTTGTCTATAGGGAAACATGAGTCTGCATAAAATGTTTAGTGATGCAATCAACAGTTGTAGAGAAATTTCACTTAAAAGTCAAGTTTACAAAGGAGCAAAAGGCAAAGTCAGGATATCAAAGTCTTTCGGATTTATCATCTGGGGACCGTGAACGTATGTACAAAATCCATAGAGTAAATTTTGGGAGGAAAGTGAAAATTTTAATCTGTAGATGGTGCTACAGGAAAAGTCAGTAGATCACCAAAATAACTGCAAACCCATCCAATGTTTGTCAAGACTTGTCATTAAACCCAAAACATGTCAGCCTCATGGAACAAAAGTCAGGGGACCACCATAGGCAGTAAGATTCATCCTCTGGAGACCACATTTTGTCTGAACAAAACTGGATGTCCATCCATCAAATGGTTGTTAAGATAATTCAGTCAGGAAGAAAGTGGTAGCCCAATCGACCGACTAAGAGACAAACCAAAAGACCCACGCTGTCATCCTTTGGACTGTGCTGAACCCATCACCGACAATGGATTGGAAAAAGTAAGTGGTACTTCCTGGTGCTCACACAACCACACCACTCTGAGCTCCACCCCTCCATCAGCGCTCATAACCACAGTGAACTTGTGCTGTTACTACGTTTGGAAAAAACCTGATGGACAGATGATGTATGATTACGTTGGATGGAAAATGAAAGGAAAGAACTGAATGATGCTGTACTTTGCTCAGTGATTAATCATTATGACAAATATGATATTATGGAAATTAGTCTTTATTTTTAACCAGAGAATTTTCTTTTCAGGCTATCATTCTATTTTTCCGATCTGTCCTTTTCTTATCTTCAAATGAACTAGTTCAAACTGAAAACACTTACAAAAAGAAGATTTTTTTCACCTTATTTTGTAGAGAAGTCGTCACAGCAGTTGACAGAACGACTGGTGAATGAGACCTACTTAATGTATTGGCAGCTCTCAGGACAGCCCCGGCAGCCTGTGAGACAGTGTCCCCTGGTGTCTATAATGTCTCATCTATACTGGATCCCCAACCATAACACCAATAATTTGCTTCCCCAAACCAACCTTATAAACATATTATTTAAGAGTAAATTATATCCCAGTGGCTGCCAGTCAACCTTTAACAGTTTTATAAGAGCCCTTGTCATAATGTTCTACACTAGTGTTGAATGGTGCCTGTGTCTTCAATCCAAACATCATGGAGCAATTAGATTTTTTGGTCAGTGTTAAGTTGGACAAGAAAAATTGGACCTTCTTGTTGGCAAGAGAGAACACTTTTAGCACCAGAAACCATTATGGTAGCATGAAGAGGTAATAAACATCCATCATAAGTGTGAGCAAAGAGGGTGTTCACTTATCTCAAAACTGAAGTCATTACACCAGTTCTATTTTAAATGATGAGGCATGAGTGACACGCAAGTGGCGCAGTTTTTGGCAAATGCCTCAAGACAAGCAGAATCACAGCTTGCAAAAAACAAAAATATATCTGTATGGATCAAATATACTGTTTGATCAAAGTGAGGCAAGAAATTTATCTGTCAATGTATTTTCTTTTTTTTTTCCCCAAACATTTTTTCCCATCGCGTCACAGCACACCTGTTGCTTAACAGGGTTCTGGGCCACAGATCCCCAGCAGCCCTCTGGGCATTCGGGCCCTTTGTGGACGGAGGAGCAGGCCAAGCCCTGGGCATTACAACCTGCTGACTAAACACAATCTTTGTTGCATGGTGGGTGCATGTGACATCACGTCATCCCCTGTGGCTGTGTGGGATCTAGGGCAGGCTCAAGCGCTTTGTGTGTCCAGAGCCAGAGTACCCTGTACACGCGTCCTGGATCATCCTGCCATGTCACCTCTATTGTCCACAGGTCTGGACGCACTACCCTGGCATTCTCACACTATGAGGTAGTGTGGGAGAAACATTCTCGGCTCGTCATGGGGCAGAGGTTTACTCAAAAGAGAAGAGCATTTGGCATGAGACCCATGAGATCTGAGAGAAAACTGCAGTAGAACAAATTCAGAATCGTTAATCCAAACTTCTCAACATATGTATATACCGCCTGGTGTCGAGATGACTTCCACGATTTATTCAAAAGCCACAGAACTATTTTGGTGACTTGGAAATGATCTTTGCCTTACATAAATCCTTTCAACAAATACTCACTACCCTGCATAAATACACCAAACCTCCTCTTTTGAGGTTTCTACGGCTTGGTTAATCTAAAAACTGAGGGAATGAGGCCTTATAGTCTGATTTTGTGGTTACCTGGGAATGAACCATTGCGTATTATGTGTCCTAATCTTTAAAGACCAATTTACTGCCCAAAGGCTCACTACTGCCATCTTCTTCCACTCTGTCAGTCCTCCTCCTGTCATATTCTTTTTGTCTGATCTCAGTATTACTGCACTTTCCATTCCAAAAAATGAAAAGACATTAACCCTCATATTAGATCTTTGCGAATAACATTGAGTTCCTTCAATGACGCAGAACACGGAGACCACAGTCAGTGTGCCCTATTAGTGGTGGGCAGGAATGTAATAAGTGGGCCCATAACGTCTGGCACAGGTTCCCCCTGATGCAACCCTAGCTCTCCAGGCTCAACAGCACCTAGATAGATCTTCAGAGAAAAGAAAAACGGCCACATCCCTTGCAGTCAGACGTATTTGCGACACTCTCCTGACACCAATCTTTTCCACATGGATGGCCTATCGGTGTCCTATTTTCCTGAATCTGTTATTTCCATAATCCGGCGGGTGCCATTGCCTAGGGTTAATGGATGAGCCTGAGTGTGTGAGGTGGCAGGGCTTTGTAGCCCCTAACGAACAGTGTGCGGTCTGATGAATGACATTTGGGCTGCAACCACGTCACTTCTTCCATTAGCGAAGCCTGTCCCAACTCCGCCGTATTGAACCATGGCTTTCAGCTATTAGCCTGATGCATGACACAGTCAATTCCAGTTACGCTTTAATAAGTGAATATTTATCTTAGCCCACTCTCAAAGAAAAAAAGAAACATGCAAGAAAAAAATGAGGACAGAAGTATGAGAATTGTTCTTATCTCTGTGTGTGTGCATGCATGTGTGTGTGCCTTTGTTTTAGTGTAGTTTACTTGTTACTGTTCATCTTTGCCAGCAAGTGCCTTTAGGCTGGAGTTGGGCTTATTCATCACCTGCAGCTTGTGTGCTCATGCAAGGTTCTGAGTTCAAATAGGAGTATCAGTGTTTAGTCCTACACAGTCCTATAAAAGACACTATAGCCTGCCAGGACATTTAAAGGGTCTGTCCAACAATTATACACAGAAAGTTTAGCGTACTCATCACAAATTTGAATACTTGAATGTTGTGTTGATATGTATGCTGCTCCTGTACTTTTATTTCTTCTTACGTTTTTTAGATCCAGTCTTAGTAGTGCTGTTTTTAACATGAAGTTTTTAGACATACATCGTTATTTTACCAAATGTATTTTGTTATTTTCTGTTGCACTGCTGTGAGCTGGGATAACAGCATTTAGCATTTTTTTATGTACCCAAATACATAAGTAAAATGAAAAACTGTAATACTGGCCCAGAAACAGCTACACAAAGGACTCTGTGGCTGTGAAGCCTTCTGAAGTCTGAGAGTATAAAACAAGTAATCTTGGCATAGCTTTGGAAAGTTTGATTTTTTCACAAAATGCTTGTGTTACAAACTGGAACCTATGGTGTTTAGAACAAGAGGGCATTTTGCATTTAATGGGTCAAACAAAATTATGTTATTGACTGCGTTATGGTAAGATCATCAGGGACCAAAAATCAGGTTCTCTTTATCTCTCTTGCTTCAATTTTGGTCATTCTTTCTTTTATATTTTGATGGATGCGTACTGATGCTGGGTGTTGAGCTAAATGTACACCAGTTAAATGACCAGGCCTTTTCCATCAGCCATTATGTAACAAGAAATTGTTACACTACAAGTCCGCTCTCAAAAACAAATAAAATAAAGGAAATATTTCTAAAAATAAACAATATTATCTGCCAACAGAAGAGGAAAATTCCATGATTGCCATGTTTTTTTTAAACAAATAAAATTATCTGGTCTCAAAGAACCCACAAAAATCTTAAAATCTAGTGCAGTCAGACTAAAACTAATTACATTTTCTGGATAAAAAGAAAAGACTTACGAATTATTTTCTCAATATTTGGGAAAATGTGCTTAGTAAAATAGTGAAAAAGAAAAAAGTACATATGCTATTATTATTATAATTTTAAAAAATGTATGTCACAAAAATTAATTTTCAGCACTTCTTTGGGTCATTTGCTTTTTAATTTTTTTATTTCTTTTGTTATTTAAGCTAATTTTCTTGTAACTTTACTTTCTTGCTAATTTGGGGGCATGTGTTGCTGAGTTGCTCATCGCCTTCTCATGTTTTTGAAAGAAACTGAAACAATTTGCTCAGATTTCAAAGGTTTCAAAAGTTAAAAACATTTCATTTTTGTGATGTTTTATTGAGAGAATGTCAATTTAGAGTACTTTTATATGTGGATTTATAAAAAAAACAAAACAAAACTAATAATTAGATACTAACTCTTTTCACTGGAATAAGTGTACATGCCTTCTACATATATTTAAAAGTGTGTGAGTATGTGTGTGTGTGTGTGTGTGAGAGAGGCTTTGATCTGTGTGACCAAGTAGAGTTGAGTGCCACTCTGACAGGCTATTAGTCATAAGGCTTTAGCCACTCAACCCCTATCACTATAGTAATCCATACCCTCAGATTGCTGCGCCACACATTTCAATACAGACACTTTACACAGACACATTAACACATATGCACATTATCATAGTCAGTGGGGGGAAAAAAAATCACTCCACATGACACGACATTTGACTTACAACAAGGTTGATCAAAGATGACATGTAAAAATGTAAGTGAATGTTAAAATTGATGAGTGACGATATAAATCATTGTTAGTCTGAGTGTCAGGCCACAATCCTGTCACCTCTTCAGCTCAGGACACTCCAGTTCACCTCAATTTCAGAGAGCCCAGGAGACACCATTTACCAGATTTGTGATATCACGGGTGTAGAGTAATAGACAACATAAACATAATCAAGCAGCATTTTCCTTTGTCAAACATCCAAATATTCACAAGAAACAGTGCGTGCTATTTGAAGAGAGATTATAACAGGATGTTGTGGAAGTCTCAGAGTTGCTTGGAAACTGAGAGCCAATCATTTTCTTCTTCATTGAGCCACGGGGGACTAGTTTGGAGTTAATTGCAGTGAATCCAATTTTTTAATTAAAATGAACATCATGACGATCTGACTGGATTGGGATTTGTTATTGCCATTTCTTTCTCTCTCCCCGTCTCATTTTCTCTCCCCTGCAGGACAGCTTGAAAGAGTCCTGTTGTTTTATTTTAATTGGGGCAGTGATGTAATTGGCCTACTCCATGCTGGTCTGTTCAATTTAGATCCTGGCGTGTGTGTGTGTGTGTGTGTATGTGTGTGTGTGTGTGTGTGTGTGTGTGTGTGTCTGTGTGCGTGTGTGTGTGTGTGCATGTGCATAGATTTAAGATATAAAGTGTTGGATGGCTTGGAAAATAAGAGACGGATCGGAGATAGACTGAGTGAAGTGTGCACTACAGTACACACACACACACACACACACACACACACACACACACACGCACACACACAACAATCAAACAAACAGGACACAAAGGCCATTTTGAACATCAGTGTTAAACAGATGCATTGCAGCACAAATTCTAGTTTCAGAGGAAGACCCATCTTTCGAGATATATGAAATGTTGACACCTTGCTTGGGCATCCTGATTGTTCATTTGGTTTAACCATTTAGTACAATAATAAACATTTTTGGGTTTAGTTTATTTCAAGGGCTTTATACTGTGGCTCCAGCAGATGGTCTTCAGTAGTGAAATCTTTCTCTGCTCTGCCTTGTAAAGGTAAACATGAGAAAAACAAGGAACATACGGTAACTAAGGCCCTCTGCACACATGTATAAATATCTTGGAAAACTCATATTTTTCCCCTCAATTTAAAAAAAAATATGACCTTTAAAAATGATCTCCATTCACACAACAACACAAAAATGCCCCCCAACTGCTTGCTGGTGATAACCGTCTTTTATCTCCCTTGTCCTTTCCCATTCAATACAAGGATAAAGAAGCACACTGAAACATACCAGTGAGGGTCTCGACATGCAAGTTTTCTTCCATTTCACATAAACAACAATCCTTCTCTGGAAAGTGTTCCGCCATCTGCTGGTCCTGTTCCAAAACCAGCATTTCTGGCGGACTTTTATATAGCAGATACTGAGGTGAATCAAAAACAGTGGATGCAGAGGAGGCCTCAGTTTGTCCGCGGAGTGGTGCAACAATAACGAGTTTACGTGAGAAGTAGTCACGTGCATATTGGTAGTCCGCCACCGTTGTTTGTTTCTTTTGTTTTGGTCCAGACAGATAAACAGTAACTGGAGTTCAGAAAATCTGCACTTTAAAGGGTGGTTTTTTTTTTGGTTTTTTTTTAAATCTCAGCATAAATGGAAATGCCACCTAAATTGAGAAGTTTAAGTTTCAAAAGTTAAATCAATTTTTGTGAACATGAAACCAGAGAAGTAAGTCTTGTGATGTCATAGGGTATAAAGGCTGGAGCTGCTCCGTAGACAATGAATGGGGGCCTGGTTTGTGGACCCACAAAATGTTTTTCTTTTTGTATATCCAAAAGAGCTTTATTCTAGTTTGGTGTACTCTGTTCTAAAACAGAAAATGCTCAGATATATACACAACATTCCTCCGGCTGCTCTCAGTGTCATCTTTTTCCATTTTCATTGTCTGTGGAGCAGCTCCAGACTTTAAATGACATCACACATTTGAATTTTAACACTCTAGCTTTTGGATTTGGGAGAGAATTTCTTATTTTTACTACTATTTTTGGACTGTTTTGGACCATAGGAATACAATGTATGAATTCTGAAATTAGGTGAAGTCCCTCTTTAAATCACTCCAAACTCTGCTGTGGACTAGAGGCCGACGTAAAAACAAAGATGACATGAAAGAAACTGAAATAATCTAAAATGTCGATTAAAGGGAAACATAAAACATCAAAGTTGAGATGTTGGTATTGCTTTCCCTGTGTTGTGTCACGACAATCATGTAGTCCCACTCAGGTAACTTCTGAACGCCCTGTGAACATGCCTCACTCAGGGATTATTTCTATGCAAATTACCTGATGGGGAACACAAAGCAAAGGGATGGAGCTGGGGAAAAAAATGCAACCTGCGAAAGAAATCTAAAACACAGTTTGAAAAATCGATTCTTCATGCGTTGGCTTGGGGTGCGTACCTTGCAGAGGTGGCACAGTGATAAATATTCATGTATTTTTGCCCCTCAAAATGACTTGGCTTTTAAAAATCACAGGTCAGGAAAGGAAAGGGCGGGGAGTTCTAAAAACAGAGACAACAGCCTAATCATTTTAGAGCTGCTTTTTCTCTCTTTAATGATACAAAGTGTGGAGGAGACATAATAGTGACAATGTGACATTTATCGGTCAACCTTCTCAGTGACAACCCCCTGATTTGTGAATTCTGTGCAGGCAGAGATAGCATAGCTTTGAGCACAGACTCCCACTCGTCTAATAATATCTCTGTAATTAGCATATGCTTTGATTATAAAGGTCACTAACTCGGCCTAACGGAACATCATATAAAGTGTACCAAGGGAGGCTTGTTTAACAGTCTATTTCCATCCCTTTTAATCTGCATTCAACTATTTAACATGCCATATTTCCTTATGTCGAGCCAGTGAATGTACTGTAAGAGACACTGCTAACCCAGGAGAGAAGCTGCTCTACAAGATTCTTTGCACCTTTCGTTGCATGAAAAGGAGGTGTATGGTGACTGCTTAACTTGCACTTAAGCAGGGATCTGCTTAATTCTTCTGCGGTAATTCTCGGTTCATGGTTTGCCTAGTGTTGCAGCTTTTAATATATTAATGATAATTTGTGTGTTTTTTATGTTGTTCTGTTGATTTTTTGGGAGAAAGTCATGTGTGCAGTGCTTTCTTTAGACACTCATAACATACTTAAAATGTGTTTTTTAATGTAATTTTAAAGGTTGTAACTTTTGTAATTAGTATTTTTTATGGGTTATTTGTTTGTACAGATTTTCACCTTTGTTGGATGTTTTGACCAGACTTTTTTTTTTTGCCACATTTTTTGCACATCTATGGTAAAAGTACAGTTAAATTAAAGGTCCCGTGTCTAGGATTTAAGGGGATATATTGGCAGATATGGAATATTATAAAATAAGTATGTTTTCTTCAGTTGTTTTTTTTTTTTTTTTGCTACCTTATAATGAGCCGTTCATATCTACAGAGGGCTCGGATCCTTGTCCATGGAGTCGGCTGCACCGCCCTGTTTTTACACTAGCCTAAAAATAAAGAACCAACCAGCTGTGAACAGAGCCAGCCGCATTTTCTCGATGGCCACGGCAGTTTGCCGGGAAGAGTTTTCACTAAATTCATTTCACCTAAATCTTACACACTGTTCCTTTAAAGTACAAACTCCTTTTTTGTAATCTTATAGTTTGTTACTTTTGTAATATTTAAATCTCTAAACTTCTTTTTCAGGATATTTGTCTGTACAGTTTTTCAACTGAAATGGTGATATGTTGACCAGACATTTCTTTTTACAAATATTGGTAAAAAATTTGGTTAAATTTATGCTTTTAAAATGATTTGGTTACCTCTTGTGCTCAAAATCACTTTATTTATATATTTATTTATATATTTATTTTTTACAATATAGCACACTTCATTTACTGTCTGCCATGTTATTTAAGTGTGTAAATGGATCCACTATTTACTCGCAATTGAGTGTTTATATGAAAAGCAGTGGATGAGTGAACAGCACAGTGATTTTAGACACAGCCTTGGTAATTGCAAAGCAATAGTCATGCATTTACTCAATCATTGACAACATTTTTATCCACTGGTATAAATTACAATTACAACTAGCAATCCCTTTCATAAATAAATAATGTTCAGGTCAGGATGTCACATAAAGGTTTGTGAATACATGCGGTGTAGTATTCACCTAAATAGTATCACAAGAAGAATATATCATATTGGCTTGAGCAGCAGCTGAAATGAGAATTACTCCATTGCTTTCAGTGGCTATTCATGTTCCAACAATTGCACATGTGCATGCCTATATATGGAGAATGTTAAATATTTTTTTCTTTTCTTTCTGAGCCGATGCAGCAAAGATCAAACAGAGAAGGATGAGACGGCCTGAATAAAGCTTATGCTGTTTACAGATCAGTAAAGTAAAGCTGGCTGCTGTGAACACATTCACAGCGCAGTCTGCCTATAGATGGTGCTCTGCTTGAGCTGCTGGGCTATTTTAAGTCTCCCCTTGCAAATACACTAACAAACAGAGAGGGGAGCCCCCTTGGGAGACCACTGTAAACAAGTGGGTATGATGCACTGAGTACAATCCCACTTTTTGTTTTATAGAAAATATGCTCCTTTCATCTGAGACAAACAAGTAGATAAACCAGCGCCTACACTCACACACCCAGCGTTAATTACCACATTCATTTACAATGTTTAATCTGTGTGCAAACTGAAAATACAACAAACAAACAAAAGGAAGACCAGGGTTTTCCTGTTGTTTTGTTTGTTTGTATGGTGCAACATTTAGTAGTGAATTCTTATCTGTGGAAAATTGGTCTGCACAACAATGTCCTGGTTTTGCCTCCCTCCATCAGTTCTACTGAAGATATTTCTGGCTTAATGATCTAGGTTACATACGATAAAAGAATGTATTAAAAATATCTAGGTTATGAACATATCAGGATGAAAAAAGTTTTATTTTGTCACATTCTGATTTTAGGTCGACTAAACTGATGCCCAACAACTGATCAAACATTTAAATGTCTGTCCTGGTCAGCAGTCCTTCAGAGACTTCAAGGAAAATGTGAGTTATGCCTCTCATTAAAAAAAGGGTATCACTGAGTCAATAGTACTTGCGGCAGCAACGACAAAAAATAGCAGCCCAATTCAAATATAGGAACTGCTTTTTTCTTATCAGAGTCCTGCTAAGGTCCTGCTATTACCTACAAGCCTATCAAGCCTGGTCACCTGAGCTCTCTCCATTTATTATCAAAGCACACAGCACATTTGAACCTGGGGGGAAATATGATGCCTGACAGCTTCTGTGTCCAGCCAGAAAAAAAACTAGCTGAAGTTTCACAATTATTGGTGACCAGGCAAAAACGAAATAAATAAATAAATCAAAATCTCTCCTACGTACCAACACGCAATTCTACACCTGCTAGACGTTATAGATCGCTCTGCGGTTGCGGTCAACAAGGTAGCTCAAGGTACGGGAGGGTCTGACCATCACAATGAAAATATTCAGCGAGTTTTGATATTCTAACACGTGAATTCAATGTAAAATGTCGACGATGCCTTCATGTATATTTATTGTTAATTTCACTTATTTCTTTACATTAAACTCTGGATTACATATGCAAAAGATTTTTTTTTTATTTCACATTTATCTGATTTTTTTTTTTTTAACTGCATGTAACATAACTCGTTAGTCTGTGATATCTGAGTGTTATTGAATGTTTCTACGATAAAAAGTATCCTGTGAACAAAAGTCTGAGAGAAGAGAGGGGTTCACACATGAAGATGCTGTGTGGGGAAACTGAAACTGCATGCTTTAAGAGAAATGTCTGTACTTTCTCAAAGTTTTTCCTCCTTTTGTTTTGATGTAAATGCTGTTATTTTTAAAGTCAATGGTTATATCTGAATCCTACATGTGGGTACAAAACACGGGCATGTGATAACGGGTATTTTTACTACTGCTATGACAGGGCCACGGACACACGTTTGTTGTCTCCATTCTGGAGCTTTGATCAAACTGCTGTTAGAGAAGATGAAAAGGTTCAGAAAGAGCAGCCTCCAACATCTGGAGGGAAGTCCCCGTTAGCCAGCACAAAGGGACAGGAAGAAGGAAAGAAAGCAGAGAGCTCAGAAACAAATGACACAACATTTCAGTCAAACTGACACAAAAAAGCCACTTCCTCACTTAAAACACAACAGGGCAGTGGGACAGATATAGCCCCAAAAGTGCCTCCAATGTTCGACTGATTGTTGATAATTTTACAACAAAACGGATGTATTAAGATACTGTCCTATAATAGTGGGAGTAATTCATTTAAAGCTATAATGTTGTCAAGTTCTCCTCACAAATCTTCCTTTGGCAACAAAAAAACTGAATGGGCTGCAATTCTCCTACAATCTTGGAGGTATTTTTTTTTCATATTGTCTTTATTCTTACTGTTAACAAAAGTGTCGATTTGGTACTCTGACCATGATAAGCAAGGCGGTTTGACCATCGCACTGAAAATATTAAGCTCTATTCACAACATCGCATGTGCGCAGAGTCAAAACTCGATCACTGAAACCCATCTGTGCAAGTTATCTGCATTAAAGCTTCAATCTCTATACAGCGCTGTTTTTTGCAAAGATGACTGTTACTACGACACAATGCGCTTATATTGTGGATGATGAGTTGAAGACACCTCAAAATCATAATAGGGCTGTACCCAACTCAGAATTATGCCAGTCAAATCGGATTTGGCCCTTCAATACGAATATCCAATGATTTGTTTTCTTTTCTATACAAAGTTTTAAAGTTTGAATGAGGCTGACAGTGGCATTCATGTAATAAAGTAAACAAGCTAACAGCGCTAACGAGGGGTTGTAAATGTGCAACAACATTTTTTTCTATACTAGATAACAGACAAAAGCCAGAGACTTTATCTAATTAAGTTGAGCTGTGAGCTGCAATTTCACCACTTTGGCAGCATCGTCTCTCCTCTCTCCTCCTTTGTGCCGCTGCCTGCAAGTCTGCAGGTCCAAAGAGTAGCGTGAAAGTCAAGAGCGCTCACTCTGCAGCAAAATTTGGGGACCAAAATGTTCCCAGAAACGCTGCACACAAGCTGACTAGCAAAACAAAACAAAACAGAACAAAATAAACACACAAAAAAAACAAAGATGGCTCGACTTGAAGCAGTCTCAGTTGAGTGAGGGTCTCTGACTGATGATTCATATCTACAGCTTATAAATCATAAATCTAAATCATACATCCATAATCAGGAAAGAAGACGTGATTTGACTGTACCATGATGAATTTCACATAAAAGAACAAACAGACTAAGAATACAACCACAAAAAGTTAAAACTGCATAAAAAAAAAAGACTTTAAACAATCAGCCAAACAACTAAAATTGCTTACAGTAGCCAGACAAGTGCATTCAGAGGTCAAAAGGTCCTTAATCCTGTTCTGAAAGTCTCTCGGGCATACAATAGAGTCTAGTTTTTTGTACAGCACTTTTGTCAAACTCTATTGTTTTTAAATGTGATGTATAAATAAATTTGACCTTGATCTTGACCTAGCTCAAGGGGACACCTTTTAAGCAATGCAAATGTTGCTTTTGCTATAAAGGAGTTAGTTCATTTAAGAGACCTGTCTTATTTTCTCTTCTGTATATCTAATCTTGCTCTTATAGACAACAAAATGTCTTACTGATTAATTGATGGATTAATTCGTAGAATAACTGATTACCAAAATAATCAACAGGTGCAACATAAATGTGAGAAAATTACCAAAAGTATAATATAACCCCGAAATGCTTATAGCACTCTGACAAATTTAACAAGTACAACTCGAGAAACTATCTACTAGTCCAATAAAATGTCAAGTGACATTTGTGCATGAGAACTTGATAGCGGAGCCCTCATAGAGGAGGATACGCAGCAGATCCCCGGTTTCTTTTATAACCTCTTCATTAGAGTAGAATTTTGAGAAAGAGTGCTCACACCTGCATGCACACAGGCATACACTCACACAGAGTTTCATTATCATAACTAACCCCCTTCTGTGTTAGCTTAGACAGGAAGAGGAGAATCTCTGACACATCTGACAACTACACTCTGAATTTAACAGATATTAGAGATGACCTCCGGCCCGTCTTCCTCAATACGGTGCACATTTCCTGATTTTAAAGGAAGAAACTTTCTTTTGTAGTTACCAAGAAAAAACGGAAACAGTCTCCACCCCAAATGTGCAGCTCTCCCCCCTTGTTCAACCACACTTGAATAGCAATTAAATTAATTCTCTTTCTTTTCCACACTGGGTCTTGTGAGGACTTTTGTGTTAGAGGGGACAGGGAGAGGAGTGACACATCTAATCTCGCGCAGCTTCGTATCTGGAGGAAGACTTATGAAATGAGAGGAAGTCGGATCTTTATCAGTGTGGAATTAGTGCCTCTCTGTGCTTCGACCAGGAAGTGTATGTAGTGATTCCATTATAGAGAGGGAGCCTTCAAAGAGGCCAGCGCAGCCAGAGGACACCTTGGGAGGAAAGAGAGGACCACGTTGAGGAACAGGATGGAACCTTGCTGAACCAGCACTCTGCAGAGGGAGATCACAATCAGGCATTTACACAGGGCCTGCACAATTACCTCCCAAATAAAGGTCATTTTTACATCACTCCAACACTTGCATGAGAGAGAAAATGGATTGTAGTTATTCTAAAAGAATATTGAAAGTGGAATGTATTAAGTTCTGCCTATGAATTTATGAGCAGAAGCAGCATGGTAGGACAGGGAGCAGAAAAACGTGTAGGCAGTACTGCTCAGACTTTCATCGCATTGCTACTGAAGATAACGTTTATCCTCATCAGTAATTACACGAAATTACAGTATGATATATATTTACACCTTATATGTCTTAGGAGGATCAGACAGCTATCCAATATTCAAAAAGCACAGGGTAATGATTGTAAAGACAAGAAAAGAAGGACTAGAGGGAGATCACATGTAGACATTATTGGATGCTTCCATCTCTCCAACATGCATAAGAAATAACTACATCATTGATTAGGTTTACATGCACAAAACAGTCGGACAATATTCCTACTTAGCTGTTTACATGGCTGATGAAAATGAATATTCCACTAAGACTCCTGTTTACATGCAGCCATGCATTCTCCGAATAACGTGCCCTAACATGTCGTTGATCACGTCAAAAATGGAAAAGTCGATCAGATGGAGTCACTTGTCATTTTGCTTCTTTGCATCAAATTAGTATATTTTCACAGTTTCCTACCAGTGATGGACTTGTTGGATCACGCAAGCTCAGTTTTTGTTTTTCATTCCTTCAAACACCTTCTTGAAAAGGTTGGCGTTGCTATATTTGCACACATCCAAAAACATGTTGATATCCAAGTCTTTCACAAGCAGCTTTGTTTTTTCTACTGACCAGAAATTTCAGATTTTTTTTTTTGCATGCATCTTTACCACAGCATTGCAAACTGTTGCTGATTTGGTTTGTGTACAACGTGTCCATGACAACACACAGAGCCAACTGTAAACGGACAAGATGCCATGTGTCGCAAACTGTGGTGAAAACCCCAGTTTAGATGATTATTCCAAATTTGGCTGTATACATGACAAAATAATGCTCCTTAACCCAAATAATAGCGACATATCCCACATGTCTTAATGTGTTTATGTGACCATATCAAATTCCAAATATTGTGGTATTCGGACAAACAATGTTACCAGGTATAGAGTGCACTTAATGCACTGTGGCCGTTTAATTAATCTTGAGATAATGTGCAGATTTTTGCTCCCAATCAATTGATTGAAGAGAAGGTTGAATTTCAGCCAGCCAAGATTGTCTTTGATTACAGCCCTGGGTAAAACATATGTCTCATAGTTCTTAAATACATTTCACCCAGGTATTTGAGCTAGTTTGCAAATATATGTGAGCTACTAACTGTTATTGTTGGAAGTAAACTGCTTTAGTGCAGAAGTTAATCTTCCACTGGCACTACCAAACAGCTTCAGGTGCATTAACACCCCCAGCAGGACTGGAGCGGGGCCGACTCTGATATGCTTACCCACAAAAACCAAGACCGATCAGAAATTTGATTTAAGATCTGGCTAACAGATGTGCAAATATGTAGCTAAATGTAAACAAAAGTGTACTGAATCTCAGGCAGATTTTATCAGGCAACAGCAGGTATTAAATGACAAGTGTAAATTAGGCCGCAAAGAGACCACATTGAGATCTCTGCTGAGCACATGCTTGTGAGGACCCTGCTACTTCATTAACAAGTGGACTTGATGAGGATGTGGAGTTGAGTGCAGTGCCTTCCGGGTGAAAGAGAGATCAAATCTGGAGGGGCACCGGCATGTTTACATGTTTTACAAAGCTCTTAAGTCTCTGTTCATGTTTGATTTCATGACAGAGTGTTTCAGAATGAAAACATTTAATTTGATGTAATTTCAGGCTAACCTCCCATTGTTTTGACCTCCAGAACTTAACCCTTTTAGTTGACGCTTTGGTGTCTGCTCTAATTTCAAGGCTGAAAAGAAAACCAATGGGTTTTACGTATAAAGTTCCTTTGACAGGGACATCATTGGTCTAACACATCTGCACCATTAGTGGTGCATTATCCTGATGCTTTCACAGCCAACACACTCTGTGTGTATTGCTGAACAAGTTACCAGGTTCACACCTGGGGCCGGGGGTCTATTGAAGTGGGCCCACAGGGGCTCTGAAGTTACTGAGGACTGGCATTGTGGTTTAAATGATCTGGCCCTGCGGAAATGTAGAATTTTACTCATGGCAGTAATTGTACCTCACAGCTGGAATGAGAGCAGAGAGAGAAGAGTGCATAAAAGGGAAGAGGGGAGAACATTTTATAGCTTGTCAGGGTTATAAAGAAGCTAATGATAAAGGTAAAAGATCCATGTGTTAGTTAATACATATATTATATACAGTATATCTGATGCTGTTTTGTTATGTAATTGTTATTGTCAGATTTAGAAAACATCCATTAAGACAGTAAGTATATGTGCTATATAGGTCAATTCATATTTTTTCTTTTTCATACATACTCATTATTGATGTCTTTTTTTCTTTAATATAGTTTACCTAAAATTATGAGGAATATATCATTTATTCCTCCACCTTGTCAGATGCATAAGCAGAGCAGCTGTGCCACACTCAGCTCCTCCAACAGTCTACATCGGTCCTTTTACCTTAAGACCCATGTTTCGGTACCTTTGTTCATTATCTCCAATGTGACAATATCAAATGTGCACACAGTCAGAGAGAATGAACACTACATTCAGCATCTGAGCATCACAGTACCAAAAAACAAATAAATAAATAAAGGAAAAGGCACTGCTCTGCCAATTTTGAGATTGGGTTTGTAAAAGTTGACAGTCGACTACGATGTTATCCTGCCACGATGACACTTTAAAAAAAAAAGGGGAAAAAATATGATATGACTGACAAAATGTAAGTCATCCAAACTAAATATATACAGTATGCTCAACCTGAGTCAATAATATAAATTAGTTAATAATAAAATTTATAAGATAATAATAAATGTATTCATTTTAAGAAAAGCTTGAAAACACATTAGATACATCAATATTACATAATACTGTAATTTACTGTATAATAATAAATTATGAGCTAACTACATGGTTATGAAACTACATGGTTATGAAAACTATTCCTAACAATGGATAGCTTAACACGCTTATTTTATTGTTACCCCTTCTGTTAAGTGTACCATTATTTGCAACCAAGTGACATAAAAACAATTTATCAGGAAACGTAATGTGTATATGTTACAATTTATTTCGGTGTGTATTGTTGTCCATCATATTTGTCATATTAAAATAATGTTTTAGATTGAATTTCAGACTTTTCACTGCACTCTTTTTAACTTCCTGAACCCACTGCAACCTGCAGTGCGGGGGGGGTGATGGGAAATTGTAAACATCTTGTCTGATTGGGCGGCCATTCTGTAGGAGATCTAAAAACTTCCAAATTAGATATTTGTTTCTCTGTACGCCAACTAAAGCCCTAGAGTGGTTGTAGATAGGGGAGTTTTAGAGATGGTGCGGGGTGGACTGCAGCCCTCATGCCTAATTCATGCTGGGGCGTCTATGAGAAGCGAACGCAGCAACCGATCAGGCTGAGATTCCCTTTCATATTCTAATCAACCACCCTGCAAAGGATGTGTTTGCTCAAAAACCGACCCATGTTAATAGGGCACAATGCAGAACAAACAATTTTCAAACACAGCTCAGACAAGTGTGTGTCTATGTTTAAGAGGGTGGTTAAGGAATTCTCAGATGGTGATGAATCTCTTATATAATGTTTTATTTCTACTCACTATTTTTTAAACAAAAATCAATAGAAAACATACATAAAGAGGACTTCTCATTTGCAACAGGCATGTAGTTCAACAGGGACCGACATGGTAGAAACTAAAACAGTGCGCCAAATTTAGAATCACAAAGTTAAACTTTGATTCATTATCGTAATTTTATCACTGTAATTTTAATGTCCTAATAATGTTCTGAATCAGCACTGTCAGTATTTGGAGTAGGTAGCTTATGAAGTACAGCAGGCTTAAACTGTTAATTGAATGAGCCAGATCCACTTAATTCGCATTTCATATAATATGCTGATCTCTTTTTTTTCGGGTTGTAGGAACAGATCGCAAATAGGGATGCAAACATCAAACGTTAATCTCTAAACCACCAGAAATATTTTGACCGGTTACGGATGTCCATTTACATTAATCTTGCTGATCTTCAGTTAACTGCACATCAAACCAACCAGGTCTGGTGGAAGCTAGCTAGTGATGCCAGTCATTCTGCGATTACCGCTGATAAAATGTCCCAACCCAACAGTGTGGAAACATAGTGCCCATACATTGGCCTCAATCCCAGGTCGTTCCAATGAGTAAACTGTCGGCAAAGCCAACAGAAAATAAAGCACGTTCTAATTCTGAGCTCATCAAATACCTCCACTTTGTCAGTCCTTTCGGTCCGAGTGTGTTGGACAGCGTCATGGCCAGACGGCACCAGGCATGTCCACATGATACGCAAATGGGCGGCATCACTTGAGAATGCAGCCGGACGCAGCTGATCACTTGCGCATGAAACATGGAAGGACAGCGTCGGGTTGAAATGCAGCTGGTAACTACGTAATATAAGGAGCTTGTGTGCACATACAGGGCAGACGGGAGGGGCGGTGGATGTGTCACACAAACAACTGACTTACATGCTGGAGTCCGGTGTTTGCTTCCTGTCTCAGTGTGATGTTTTAGGGGTTTTTTTACACCTTACCGTGTGCCTTTTATGCCTAAACCTGACTATCTGCGACTTTGTTGCCTAATCCTAACCATCTGTGGCAGCGTGGGTGTTAATGATCCGTGTTGGTTGCCATGTGCTCATGCTGTTAAAACATAACTACATGCTGCGTCACCCCACCATGTGCATTTGTTGACATCACAATAGCGCCATCCTGGAGCATACACAGCTGATGCAAAAGGATATCTAATATGTCATAAGTAGACGTGGATGACAAAGTGGCACCATGTGACAAGTTGGGATGAGACAAACAAAATAATAAAATTTCACAATCACTAAATGGAAAATTTGAAATGTGCAGCTAAAGCTCACTAAAAGGAAAAGGTATCGGTTAATGAGTGTTGGGCTGTTTTGAACATTACTTAGGTTGACACTAAAAACAACAGTGTTTAGCTTGCTTAGTCAAAACAAAAGGGATAAGACATCTTTAATTTGTAGTTGTATGAGCCTTTTACTGAAACCTATTTAGATGCAACAAGAGATTGAAAAGGATTTGTATTCGGTAAGTGGATTTAATACTGCAGCCTACTTGAAAGTGATTAAATGCTATCAAAGCCCATCCCTAATTGAAAATCTCCAAAATATCCTAGGTGAGATAAAACAAAATTCTAAGAGTTGTTTTTCTTCATTCAACAAAGTTGTCTGTCTTGTAATATAACTGTCTTTTCTATCTGTAAGCAGGTCATGTGATAAAACATATACTGTATATAATCTACAACAGGGAGACAGTTTAACAGAGCACTCATGCATGTATTTAGATTTTAGTTTGAGTTTAGTCAGGAACTACCAATCCATTAGCTCTAATGTGGGTTATGAAGATGAAAACATTAAAAAAAAAAAAAAAAAACTTGGAGGAAATTAAAAGAACCATCAAATAAATTATATTTCAGAGATAGATCCAAAACTAAGCATTTTAAAAATCGATACAAAACTCTTCAGTAAAACTCATGTATCATTGCCAGAAAGCAATGATTTTATTGCAGTTTTACTGTAAGAAAGAACTCTGATACCGCTTCAGTTTTGATTTGTGATGAGCTATCATTATTATGCTCTGATAAGATTTCTTAGAATCCATTCGATAGATGAGCATATATAAGAGAGGAATATCAGACGCTGCTTCAGCACTATTATCCATTTAGAGTGGAAATGGAGACATATCAGAATTGAAGTGATTATGACCACTGGAAACCAATAATTATGAAAGAAGTATTTCTATGTGTGTAATTTGAACACTTGAGAATGAAATATTTTCTCATCGTGCTCTCTTTAACCTTAAAGTGCTGTGATTGTGGGAGCAACCCCGACGACGTCGGCCCCCCTTCCATTCAAAAGGATAATGGCAGCTCACTGTAATAGTAGCAATAAAAGTCTGGCTGCGTCCTCACAAGGATGAGAGAGAGCCACTGAGGGAGAGAACAAGTGTGTGAAGACAGATGATTGACTGTCGATACTGCAACAGGATGAGGGAGTGTGTTTATTGATGGAGGATGGAGAAGTTTTCTCTGCAGGAGCCGCATGACCCTCCTACGCCCATTGCATCCACGCAGGAGCACAGCACAAGTTTGCATTCAATGCGGTATAAAAGACAGACATTAAAAGATCTCTACACAAAGGCACATGTATAGATATGCATGCATGCGTGTGTGTGTATACACACAAACTGACAAACACAATTTCCATATTTACTGTTGGGTGAGAAAAGGAAAAGGAGGGGAGGGCAAAAAAACTCATAAATAAATGACAATGCACAGCTTGCCCTGGAAATAGAAGCATCATTTTGTGTTTGTATTATATTCAGGCGGGTAAAATTTAATCTCCCTTTTAATACCCTCTATTGTATAAACAGGAGAGAGGTTGCTGAAATATAAACATTAGGAATGTAACCTTATGAAAATCGATTTGGCATTGAAAAATATTATCTCTGCCTGGTTGTTTATTAATGTAACTTCAGGCATGTAGCCACTATCAATGAGAAAATCCCCCTATTTTATTTTTATGTCATATTGGAGGGGATTTATAAGAAGAGGCTAGGGCAAAACGTACTATGAAGTTACTTCAGATAAAACATTCGCAGTATTGTTTTGAATAAGATTGCGATCAAAACGCATGAATAAAAAGTTCTTATCTCGGCAAAACAGAAATAATGCAAACAGTTGCAGACAGAAAACAAAATATTAGAAACATTTGATTAAAAAAATTAATTCATTCGTTCATCTACTATATCAGTCATGTTTGTGCGTTTGTGATGTAATAATGTTTGATACCAAGACAAAAAAAAATAGAAAAGCAGTACTGATATTTGACCCAAAGGCACCAAACAGCATGGATTATGATTTAAAGCATCACACATTATGCCACTAATGTGAAGTGACAGTTGAGTAACAGTGGGCTGAGTTGTTTTTTTGTGTGTTTTTTTTTTCCTTTTTGGCTAAATATCAGCAGCTCTTCAGAGGGCTGTGTTAAGAACTGGATCTGATCTACTGTTATATCATACTGTAAATGGTTGAGCCACAGAAACCAAACAATTCTGCCAGCAGACTAATCACTTGGGCTGGTAAACCAATCCTCCACGGACATGCACCGCAAGTATGAAAGTGTGTCTGCAGCCCCGATTATTTATTCATTTTGTTTGATTCAGGATGATGTTCCTCCCTTGGATTACCGTTTTTCCTATCTGGCAAGAGCGCTGGCACTATGCCCTCTGTTTAAGATATCAAAGATTTGCGGCATCTCGTTGCCTTGTGTTGGCTCGCCTGGGGAGTTTCACTAAACATGAAATGGATAAAGCCACACTCATGTACTGTAGGGAACAAAAAAAGAAAGGGAGGGAGAGAGAGAGCAAGGAAGGCAAGGGGGCGGGGTGGGTTTGAAAAATGAAAAGATGTAATGGGGTTCCTCTGTCTCAGGGAGAGAAGTGCTATTGCTGCCTCTTGATGCCGCTGCCTTTCCTGGGATGCAGGAGCATGGTGGTCTCATGAGAGCAAGTCTGTCCGATGGCTTTAAAATATCACTGGAGAGGACTGATTGGGACTGTGTGTTTCTGTAATCTGTGTACATTAGATGTGGTAGATTAATTAATTTTCCAGCTTTGGTTTCATCTCACCATTATGAGGTGGAACACAAACAGAGCAGCTCAATTTAAGAAAATACATGTCATTAATTATGGACGGTGTTTTCAGACTTAATTCTCCTCTTAATTTTAGCCCAACAAAGAGCTGTAAACATACAATAGAGATGTCCTTGCAAGTAGAGTACATCGTTTATATACAGAGGTGGTTTCTGTGGCTCCAAGCAGCAGGTATATTTCGTTTGAGACATGGAATCAATCCACTTAATCTTATGACGCACTGGTCATCTCCATCCAGTGATATGATTCTTTTGGGTGGGCACGTTCCTTGAGGAAGATCAATATCCCACCAGTAAGTCTAGAGTGCTCACTTCTCGACCAAAACTAGAATACAGCCTCACAGTTGTATGTCTCCACCAACCAGTCAAGTTGCAGTTTACACGCATCGCTGTCCAGATCCATATGTGCATGTCAGCATAGACAATGCTTCGAAGATGATCAGACTTTAATAACACCAGGACAGCAGATCAAAGATGGCACCTATTCATTCCTATAGAGCTGCTTGCCTGGCGTATCCGAAAAAGTTTTCTAGCCTCCAGGTCTAAATGCACGGTATGCAGGCACTGACTATGCACAGTTAGTGTTTCTCCCACTGGCCTCATAGGCTTTACATTGTGATGAATTTACAGATTTTTAAATCAGTTTTGTTGGCTCCAGGAAAGTTTTACACATATAAAACCACCATGGCTCACAAATTCATAATAGAAAGAGTCAAAATTGACCTAATTTGCAGTTGGAGATGTCCTGTCAACAATTTCACAGATATCTCTTTAACAGTGGTAGTCTATGGGGAAAATGCTCTCTGGGCCACAGGGGATTTTTTCGCTGCAATACCGCAAGTGGCCACTGGGAAGAAAATGCTACAAGGTTGAGCAGCTTTCTTGGGGATCTGGTTATGACGCTGAGCAATGGCCAGACAAATATTTTTGCAAAACATCATGATGTCACAGTGAAGTTGACCTTTGACCTTTTTGAATATAAAATTGAATCACTTCATTATTATATCCTAGTAAGATATTTGTCTGATTTTTTGCCATAATTGCGTACGCTGCTTAAGTTCTTGGGCTAGGGCTAAAAATATCTTTGCAAGATCACAGTGACCTCTGACCACCAAAATGTTATCAGTTCACTGTTGAGTTGGAGTGGACGTTTGTGCCAAATTTGAATAAATTCCTTCAAATGTCACACATGAGAGTGGGACAGATATGAGGTCACAGTGACCTTGACTTTTGACCTTAAACCACCAAAATCAGCTCATCCTTGAGTCCAGGTGGACATCTGTGCTAAATTTGAGGAAGGTTTCCTCGAACAGACGGACAGACGTGAGGACATAGAGACAACCAAAAGAAACAATGCTTCTGGCAAGGGCTGTTGCTGGCACAGAGATATAAAAATGACATAATATCATGAGCTATGAGTAAAGAAACAAGCAACTGATGAAGACACGGAATAAATGTAAATGGGACAAGTGTTTAAGACAATGCCAGAATAAGCTTTCAACATAGGATAGAAAACTAATGGTCAACAAATGTTTAAAAAGTGAGCTAAATACTAAGCAAGGAGTAAGATTTATTGATTTGCTAGCATGCAAGTACTTAAATATATAATCCTTTTTCTTCTCTATACACCACATTGCAAATAAAACCAGGTATCTGGTACTCTTCTTTGGAGGAACATGAACATTAGTGGCCTTCCAGGTCAAGGTAATCTTTTCTAAGAAATGCACCGATCACAACAACAAGAAGATACGTATCCTGGAAACGGAACCAATATAAAATCCCCTCTGCATAATGGGCTGGGATAAGAGGAGGAGACACAGAGGCTAATGCCACAGTAGGTTTCTGATTTCCTGTCTAAATCGGCATAAAGCATCTTGCCTTCAGATGGATTACCTGTCAGTGCATTAAGTACAACTTAGACCGCATCTGAAGCCACAAGAGACGCCAGTTTGCTCTTCCAGAGGCGCTTTAACCATGGCCTCTTCAAAACCACAGGGCTATTACATCTGCCTGTTAAAAGCTTTGAGGGAGGCGTCCAGTCAAAGTCAGAGCTTGGTGGGAGCTTGTACCAAGGTGACTAAACTCATTCTTCTCTGTCCAGGTCGCACTTATTTCTGATGGAAACGAAGGCCACTTCCTACATTACTGGCTGAAATAAGAGTCACTTTCCTTTACCACCAGCTTCTTTGACTTAAAGACAGACAGATGACTGAACCAGACAACGTGACGTTTGGGAGAATGAATGAGGGAGCAAGACACTGTTTCAGACTATACAAGCCGGGCAGAGAATCAAACATACAGGAGGCGCATTTGATCAATGGCCTCGATTGAGAGGCAATGGATTTTGCATTATAACCACCCTGTTCATTATTGGCTGAGTTAGCGTCTGCTCGCTAACGCCCCCTCTGTCCTTTCCTGTTGGAGTAGTGATCAATTTGGAGGGATGTGTTCCCCTTTACATACACACTCAAGTAGACACACATAACATCACAGCCCATCACTCCACAAGCAGAGGAGGCAGTGTGGGCTGGAGAGATCTGGGCCAATAGAAAATCACACTGCTTACATGAACAATAGCTCAATTAGAGAGGTCTGTTCATGTTATGAGATTGCTTTTCTTATGCTAATCTGTACACTTAACTAAATGCTCTTCAGTAAGGGGTTTGTGCTCTCCCAAGTTAGCTCACTATTTCATTATGTGGTCACGTGTAAGCAGCGCTACGCATTGACTACCTTCGTAAATCATGTTCAGGGATAAAAGTGCCTTGCTGATATGTAAGTGGATTTCGGGGATCGTTTTCCTATCCTTGTATTGATAAAAGCTTCATTAATCAATCATACATCTCTTCCCATTGATGGTCATGATGAAGTGCAGCTCTGGTGAATTTGTGTGCACGCATCTGTGTGTGCATGTGAAAAATTTCAACGTAAAATTCTCATATCAGTTAATTAAAAAATACCATGCTGGACTTAGATGTTGCATATCTAAGCAAAACACCTAAATAGTGTAACCTGGTATGCACATGGATATCATGATGCCGGCAGAAGGCAAAGACCAGATTTATCAAATGCCTAAATTTGAATAATGTGAGTGTCAGGCAATATGACTTTTGGTATACTCACATTAGCAGGTACTCACATATTCCTGAAATACATTTCAACCCACTAGCATCTTACAGAACTAAAAGACGGTGTCATCATTCCACTCCAGTCGAAAGGGACATGACATGTAACACGACAGCGTCAGCCTCTAATGTTACATATATGTGTCGGCAGTGCTTTCTAAACAATAACATTGGCATAACATGTTAATCATAATCATTTACCTTCTCCGTTATATGGCAGCTGATCTTGTTCTCTGCTCAAAGGGCAAAAAGCTCCCGAATGTCACTGTTTTTACACTTTGGGGTCATTTACAGCCGTCATTCTGCTTTGTAATAGTCGCTAACTGCTGAAGCTGCTTCTTAAATCTCCTGCAGTGGGTTGCACATGTAAACTTATCATCAAAATGTCACACTTGTGGCACCCATGGTCACGTCTTCCTGTTTAACACAGACCTTGTTACACCACTATTACTTTTCCAGTCCCCGATAAGAGGTGAGATGACTCCATCCCCCTTTCCTTGTGAATTATGATTCATTATGATAGTTTATATTTCACAATTTTCAAGAAAAATAAAATAAAATAAAAAATTCCAGGCCAAGAAAACGGATTTTTTAATTTCTCCATTTACTACTGTCAAATTTTCCCCATTACTCTTCTTTTTGCTTCATATTCCATTCAGTTACCTCCCATTTCTCTTTTGTCTTGCTCTTTCTCATCTGCTCTGCATTCACATGCCAAGCTTCCATTCTCCTTTAAGGTTTTCTTCTCTGCTCTCTGTTTCTTAGCTCAGCTTTTCCTGTGTTTCAGCCTTTCTCTCTCTCTCTCTCTACTCATCTCACAGCACAGCCTATCTATCATTGTTGTAATCAACACAATGGAGTTGTCATGGTTGGCCACAGTGACCCTCCCTGGACATCGCCTGGGTAAGTGACTGAAAGAGAAAAGAGCTGGATTTGCCAAACACTGAATCATCACATTTATCAAATATGATAAAGAGGGATGAGAGAAAGAAAGGCAAGAACAAGATGAGTTTATTTCTCAACACAGCAATTGAATAATTGCCCGAGGCTGCAGAGGTTATTCCCTCTGACTTGCTCGCCTTCATAAATACAGACTGTACATGAGCACCAGAGCACAAACCCCCCTGTAGTTCGACTGCTTCCAGCCTCCTGGATTACTTTTGAAGATTCCTTTAAACTTTCTGAACATCTTAAGCTTCCTGCTTGGCTCTCCTGTGATGGCGAGATAGGAAAAAGCATTGACTTGAGCCCTGAAAATTTTGTGAGCATGAGATCAGAACTTGAAAGTCTAAATCGATTTTCTTCAAACACAAGTTAAGAAAAAAAAAAAACAGAACAACCTAAGGTATTTTATTGGACACTGATAAATCTGTTGGGCAAACTGTTAAGCAAATTATCAATATACATGTAAAAATTATGGTGTAAGCCATCTTGAATTTTAAACTTGAAAGATTCTGCTACCTTTGGAAATTCCTGGAGAGCTTTAATTTCATTAAAATCTTTGACTGCTTCGCAGATAAGTACTGATGTCATAAATCGAAGCTTGGACATGTATCTAATACTGCTATGGCAAGGAGAGGATCTGCGTTGAGAGTTGAATTTTTTTTTCTCTTTGGGACAATCTGATGGCTGATGCATTCAGTTTGCAAAACGTGCCTCAATTTTGACATGCGGAAAACAGCCTTAAAGATGGCAGTTCTATGAATAATGAAGCAAAATGAAATGCTAATCCACTATGAATGTCAGGGAAACTTATAATTGCCTAAATTGCTTACTTCTTGGAGCACATGACCCACATGGCATGGAAGGTGACTGTTTCTTGTTCTCAAGTTTAGACTGTGGCACCGAGTTTGAGCTGTCATGGAGCATCCTGGAAAAATTTAAAGTACAAACAATTCACCCCACTTTCCAAACTAAAGCTAATGTAAGGTTTCATTTGTTTGTTTTTTTTTTAATTTTTAGATTAATTGGATACCACTCCATCCTACATGCCCCCTTTTACTGGAATACCTCACCACTACATCCTGAGATTGAGTGTCATGTCCATATAACTTTTGACATTTTGTGTATGATGAATTAAGCATACTAAGTCAACTTTACTTTTGCAAATGTTAATCTATAATAAGACATTTTAATGGAGAAGGAGAAATTAGTCAAAAGCCGTTTTACAGCTTTTTTTTTAAGGTTCCTAGAAAAAGTTTCTCCTCGTCTTCCAAATAGAGTCCTGTTGTATCTTGCAGCAAAACCTCCCCATTACCTTCTGCAAATGGCCAGTGCAGAAAAGGGATTAACTAAGCATACATTTAGGACTATGGAAAAATGGACATGTCCACAGATTTATTGGCATTTATTATGGTTGTTCTTGTTTTAAGCGTAAAACCCCCTCTAAACTGCATCATTGAATAGGCTGTTGCTCTGCCTCACACAAACCATTAGTGAGAGAATTTATGCATTTAATACATTAGAATAGAAAATGAATTTAAAAAGAAAACGCCATGAGGGAACACATTATCTTTGCTGTCGGCAGTTTTCTGGTTCAACATTTGGCAGCCTCGTCAGTAAATGAAAGAATTATTTCAATTATTGTACAGCATTAAATTATAGTTTGTGGAGAAAGTGGTGACAGGTCTGCAGAGCAATAACACTTCCCCTGCCTCTGGCTTCTCTGTCAGTTTTAATGAAGAAACCCCTCCACACTACACAGAGTGAGGGAGACAGAGAGAGGAGAGGTTTTGTTCACTGATACTCAAATTTGTTGCAATGACTGTGAATTGGTACTTCGTTTAAAAAAAAATATACATACATATACTATCCAAGGTCAACAGGAACTGCAGGGGCTTCAATTGTACTAACATCCAGGAATTGGAATTGAAAGGCAGTGAAATATTCTCTCAACAGCTTCAAAAATTAATTGAACTGGTTTCCTACTGTTGAACTTACTTACAGCATGTCATCCCATTAATAGCCCCAGTGTCTTACTGTGCAGCGGTTTGCCACAGGGTTCGAAGCTCAAATCTGACTTGTTATAGCAGATATTCCCTCAACAAACATTAGGGAATGTCATGTGTGGAAATATATTACTATTATACCTGCTAAGAAAAACACCTAGGGGCAGGTGTATCCTCCTTATGCTCGCATTAGCTCCCTGCTAGCTGCCCTGTCCTTCTGCGCATAATGCCCTCTATAAATAGGGAATAAAAGACTTGGTCTCTCCAAGCCAACGGTTACCATCCACCATTGTAATGCCATCCCATCCATACAGATATCAAATGCCTTATCCCTGCAGCATTTAACCAAATTAAATACCACCTTCATTAGCAAGCCAACACCTATCGGAGGCATACAAAATACCCCCAGCCCCAAGGACACGCGGCTAAAAGGGCTGGCAGAGCTTAAAATAAGTCCGCACACCACAAAGACCAGCCTTCATTTGTATGTTCCTAATGTGCCAGCTTCACTCACTGTACATGGCCCGCTGCTCCCAACACACGGTGAGTAATTGCCAACACTCGACCTCCATACTGCACTTAATCAACATGGTAACACCATGGGGATAAATTCACGAACAATACAGCCAGAATAATTCATATATTGGTCAACAGAACTAATGTGCAAAGTGGTGCGTAGCATCAGGGTGTGACATGATTCAAAGCCAAGGTTACTGTATGTTATCTGAGAAAAATACCAATGGAGGCAAGGAAGAACAAAAAGACAACGCCTATGACCCAAAGTCTGAGGCTAATAATTTGCTTCACTTATATTCTGTCTGATGATGGAGCCAGAGATTTCAGTAAGTCTTGATTTTTTAAATATATATTAACATTGTCCTTACAGAAAATGGGGACTTTTAATCAGAATATACATTTTTTTAAAAAAAAGTCAAATGTAGTTGACATTTTAAGTATAAGCCCTACCGAAAAAATCCTTTCAGGATCGTCTCCAGTGACAATAAAATGGACTGTCGGGATCCATGAACTGCATGTTTGTTTCCAGGTTCAGAACACCCGGTTCATCATTGTACAGTTGGCCCATTTGTCTCCATTCTCACCTTTGACCTGCAGGCAAATGGTGATAAAAGCACCCTTCATTGCATTCGACAATAAAAGCAATAGGCAGTTCTCTAGTCAAGCAGCACAGTAAACAAACATAAATAAAAGAGAGTGGGAATCAATGAAAGAGGAAGCATAGAAAAGCAGCACACAGACCTCAAAGCCGATACACTAACACTCAGCTATTACCACCAGCGCAACAAAGAAATATATACAGCTTGGAGGAAAATTGAGAAAAACTATGTCCATGCATATTTATTTGCAACACTGTGCTGTATTATGTAATGCAACTATCAGTTTAAGATGTACAGCCCCCTAAATCTGTGATTTTAGAGTATGAGACAACTTTTTTTTTGTCTTTTAGGACCATGCAAAGGCTTTATTTTTTCCTTCCCCAGTGCGGCAAACTGAGCAATAAAAAAATAATAATGAACTTTTTGGCCCTTTGTCGTTGTTATTTGTTTATACAGCATATCACATTCACTCTTTGATAATTAATTCTCCAAATTCAAAAAGGAAATTAAAGAACTAAAGCGAAATTATCCATTGGTCTCAGCATTAATCTAAGATTCAGATAAAAAACAGTCAGTGTTTTAGTGAAAATAACTGTAGCATTACTTTGTTGGAAAGTTGGCACCTAGGTACATGTTTGACAATTGTAGTATGTGATATAAGGGGGTGTGATGTAGGGTTTATTATTTTTCATGAAAATGAGACATTTTCTCTACCAGGAACAGAAACACACTGTCACTGTCCCAATTGGAGATGATAACAATTAATCGACTATCGCTTAATTGGTCATTAAGAATTTGATCAATCATGTGAAATTTGATTGACCATTTGATAGAATATACAATGCTATCAAATTATATGCAATATGTTTATGTTAGCTTTTATCAAGGAAAAAACACATTTGGTATTGATTAGAATAAGCAAAGTTTTTGGGTTTTTTTCAAACAGCGGTTTATCAATTGATGAATCGTTAATTTAACCAACAATCGATTAAGGAAAGTGCTTACAATTTTCTGTAGCAATACCTATATTTTCTATGTTTGGGCCCATTTGTTTTACATATAGAGCGTAACTAGTTTTTAATGTTTTTCTCGTTGTTATATTTCCTGAGAAATAGCTTGGATGTGTATTCTCAGGAACCCCACTTAACAGGCCTAAGCCCTGGTGGGAACAGATTGATGGGAGCTTGACATGGTAGAAATCACAAATTGAGATTTATATGGCTGGTCTGAAGAAAAATACACTGGTGGCTCCTAATTTCTGTGAATTTGGTGTCAAACTTTAAGACACCTTAATGATTCTGAACCAGACTGTATGTAGATATGGATAACATGACAGCTCCCCATGGATGTATTACAGGAAGTCTGGATACAGCCCTGTGGGTGGGGCCCTGTTCATTCCTATGAGAGCTGCTCGTTGGCGCATGAAGCAAAAAAAGCTCTTTTTCCGGGTGTAGAATCAGTGTAAACTACCCAGATCTACTGGTCCATAGGGCACAAGCACTAGAGATATACAGCAGCAGAGTGTGGCCAAGTATGCCCGAGCAGATAACTTCCGCCAGCGGAGCGACTGACTTCCGGTTTAGAGCGTTGCTAGCTTGAATGGCAGTAAATTCTCCAGCTCTTTTAGACTATCCAAATGTTATCAAACTGGATGGCTTAAATCTAGATAGTGAAATGAGTAATTTTACTGGGGTTTCGACACTCATAAAAAATTATTTACTGATTTACACATGTCAATTTCCTAAGGTAAGTCACTGGTGAAAGATCTCTCTGGGCCAGTGGGCATCATGTGACCAACCCAGAGTGTGTAATTCCACTTTTGGCAACTATGTAAAATTTGCATCAGAGCGTGGCACACTTCCTGGGGGCTTGAAGCTCCCCCAAAGCGAAGCTTAAATATCTTGATAACCCCCAGTGGCCGGCTGCAGTACAGGCCATAAAGCCAGCGCCGTCCATGTTGGTGATTGGGACATAAGCCAAACTAAAAACTCATAGTGCAGGCATGTCAAACTGGTCCACAGGGGGGCCGGTGTGGCTGCAGGTTTTTGTGCCAACCAACCAAGAGCACACAGTTTGACCAATCAACTGTCTGAAGACGGAGATCAGTTGATTAAATGAGTCAAGTCTGGTGTGCTGCTACTTGGTCGGAAACAAAACCTGCAGCCACACCGGCCCCCCTGTGGACCAGTTTGACATGCCTGTCATAGTGCATGTCAAATAATGTTTTTTCAAAAGATGGTTTCTGTGGTTTAAGGTATAGCTCTCATCACCCTGATGTCCGTTCAAGTGGTTGTTTTTCTAAACAGTTTGGTTTTAATTAGTTATTTAATTCTATGAAAAATGGATTTTCCACCATGACTAACAGCTGTGTGTGCCAATACATACGTTCGTGTTCAATGAAGCTACTCATGATTGGCTGGACAGGTGCTTTGGCGAGAACCCCCCCACTGCAGGGATCGCTACTGCACAGTATCTGGCTCCAAATGACATCACCAGCGCAAAATGGCAGCGGCCATATCCGGGATATTTTGGCTTCACTTAAGCATAGCAGGGCTTAGAGGGGACACATCCTCCATCTTTATATATAGTCTGTGTCCTGAACTTTATCTACCTAAACCTCGGTTAGCTTTAACATTTCACCTGAACTCTGCACTGGTGCATTATTCACAGGTTCCAGGCATTTGGTTTGTACTGGAAGTCTTAGAAGCTTCTGACATAGAAAATAAAAACAGTCGAGCTTGACCTTCCTCTTCTATCATCTTCTTTTTGCTCTGCTCCAAGCATCCACCCCATAACAGATTAGCTCAGAGGAAGACCCATTTCCTCCCTGAGGCTGCTAAAATATTAATCAAAACACAGAGGAGTGTACAGCGGCTCCCAAGATGCATGTCTTCTAATGGTAATACATGAGGAAGGCAGAGAGGGAGGAGTGCTGCCTGTAATAGCCTCACAGAGGGGGAGGGGAAGAGGAGGGCCAGAGGTGACAGGGGCTTTCACAAGGGACAAAGAGAATGAGAGAGAGGGATAGATGGGCAGGAAGAGAGGTGGAGCGAAGATATGAGGTGTGCGGAGAATCAGCGAAGAGACCGCACTGATATAGAGGGCTTCAGAGAGATCCAGTACAGGGAAGATCAAAGAAGCATCATTGCCTCTCACCACCCATTTTTTGCGCTTACAAGGGGTGAAGATAGCCTTACGTGAAACTTTCAAGTATGAATAATAGATAACAAACCATACAAATAGCCAATTTAGCTTAATATTTTTCCATGCTTATCTGCAGTGCCAAGTAGTTGTCTGGGTATATATGTGTGTGCAAGACTGTGTGTGAGAGAAAGATAGACAAGACGGAGATGTTACGGTTTTAACAAGCTGGTTTTTACCCTCCTAAAGACAGAATGTATGGTGCCAGGTGGTCTGTATGAGCAGTGAAAGACGTTTCTCTCATGGGCCAAATCTAAGCTCGTCTCTGGCACTGAGCCACTGCCAGTGGGGAAAAATGATTGGAGTATCCATGTTGGTGACATGGTAATCATGTAACTAAGCTTTGTTGCGGTGAGGGAAGACTAAAAGGGTTATTTCAGCTAATTTTCCATGGTTGCCTACTAGTCTTTCTGTTAGTAGGTGATTCATGTACATTGACAGTTTTGGTGAGAATATGGGATGTGTTAGCTTGTGGAAAACTGTGAAATTAAGGCACGGACGTACAGTATTAAGGCAGGCAGCCTCCTGTTACCGCTAAAGAAACACTGACAGTTTAAAGCTGACAACAGTTTTGAATGCCTAGTCTATAAAGAACAACAAGCTGATTTTATGGGGAATGCAAAACTGTATATCCTCATGGGTCATTTTCAACTAACCTGCAGACAGCTGTGACTATGTTCCACTACCTGGTAATTAGGGAGATGTGGAGCCCCCATGGGTTACACACTCACAGCGTGCTGCCACACTCCTCCCTCTTCATCCAACAGGCTCCCAAGAGAGATGGCCGTTTTGTAAAAGGTGACACAAATCAGTGACCTCTGTCCTGACCATGTCGATAATGAGATGCAACCGGAGCTTCATTGTATTCAAATGAGGCTGTGCGTGACAACAATGTTGAAGAGAAAGACCAACATTAACTTCTCTGACAATAATAAGAACAGAAGTGTAAAAAGACAATGGGAAGCTACCTGACTGAGAAAGAGCAACAGAAGAAGAGAAAATACACACTCTTTTCCCCACCCTGTTCTTTGTGTCTCCAAAAGACGGATGGGTAGGGGTTAAACTGGTCCGTCCCAGTCATGGGCCTTTGTCTATTGTGTTGCTTTGCTTAATGTAAACCGATAAAGCTGGCTAACCTTGTGGACCCAATCAATGCTTATTTAGAATACCATTGATTAACAGTTCTGATTATTGATTATGTCATCCTGCTCAAGATATGCCAATGGCTCAGATAAGAGGTTAGCCTGAGGCAGATAGGCCTGTCCACCGGGCTACCACATACACACACACACATTATGTACACTTGTATGTATTCACTCATTAACACACAGACTGAAGACAACACTACTCTCTGTTGACACAGGGTAATGTCTGCTCATCTGAGACCTAAACATTGAAATTAACACACCATCTGTTCCTGCAGTGAGCCCAGTGGCCATTTTGAGATTTCCTCACTGTGAACATATAGCATATACTGTAGCAACATGCAGCTCTTCCTAAACTTGATTTGAACTTTGTTTTCTTGGCGACAGAGGAACAGGGATATCCCTTATCTCAGAACCCAACGTCTAACCCAGTCTGATGATGATAAGTCTCCGGGGTGAAATGGACAGTACGGTGTAGCCGGCAAATATGTGTGTCAGGAGTTTCTCTTTAGTGCTCCAGTCATTTTGCCTTATCTCTATTAACTGTTATCTGTATATACAGTAGATACATAAAATACTAATATAAAGCTTAACTGTTTTCAGATGACAGCCGATGGGTTCTGAATGCCTCAAATACCAAAATCTTCTCTCATTGTCCATAGATATGTGCATACATATGCAGATATCCATATATAGAGATTAGGATACCTCTTACTTTGCCCATCTGGTAACAGTATCAACCAAACACGCTACTAACAGAACAAGACCAAAAAAAGCAACTATGGTGTTGAAAAAAACTGTTTTTCAAAAAAAATGAAAAAAGGTTATTTTCTATTTTCTTTGTTTTTTTTTCTCCGCTGTACCAAATACGCACCAAAAAGACCCTCTGCCACCAGGCCCCTGGGCCCGTCCAAACATACTTGCCACCTGGTGTCTGTCGGTCCTAAGACTAGATGGACAAGTATCAGCAATCCAAAAGTGAAGCCAAAACATCTCAATCACCCCCTGGTGGCTGTCTGCAGTGTAAGTCATTAATCATACACATCATGTATGTTCATTTTTCTGGTAAGTTTGGTTTTAATTTCTTATTTGATGCTGTTAAAGGGGGATTTGATGACATGAGTGACACCTGTGTGTGCCAGTCGGCGTGATCGAGCTCAACGGTGCTGCTCGCAATTGGTTGGGCGGGTGTACGAGCTGGAATTTGCTACCGCAGAGATCACTATTATGCAGACTCCAGCTCCAAATGATGTAACCAGCACAAGACGGTAGCAGCCGTATCCAGGATATATTTCCTTTATGTTTAGTTTGAGTAAGAAAGAAAGAAATCCTGAATAAGGCATTGAAGGCAGGGCCCCGTTCATTCCTTTGAGAGTTGCTCAGTAGCACATAAAGCAAAAAACACATTATTTCCGCAGTAAAGTATACACATCTTCCACATTATAGGGCCAACAGAGCATGCGCACTGCGCCCAAGCAGGTAACTTTTGGCGGCGGAGTGCTCTGGTTTAGCATTTCTTTATCTAAAAAGAAACAGATTTGGGAGATTTTCCATCCCCAGCTAATACTCTCAAACTTGTGCGGTCATTGTCCAGTGCTGTAGAGCCTGATGATAAAAATGTTTACAGAAGAGCTGGTATTAAAGAGAGAGTGAGTCAGTCATAACTGTCAATAACACAGTATCGATGACATACAAATACCAGAGCTACCACTTACACATTGGAGTGTGCCAGTAGCTTTTTATAGTCGGGGTGAAAGATTTAAACACTTTGAGAATGAAATAATAGGTAGGTGTGGGTAGATACAGTGTATATCAGTGTGTTAAAAGAACACTTTAACATTTTGGGAAATGCGCTCAATTGCTTTGTTGCTTTCTGGAGCTCAATGAGGACAGTGAAAGCTGGTGAGTGATATCAATCTTCTCACCTAACTGATGGAGAAAAGGCAAATGAGCATATTTCCCAAAATATTTAACTTTTCCTTTAAACTTGGTAAGAGATTAGTAGGATTAAATATGAATCTCTATGAATAGAGTACGGCTCAGACTGCAAATTTCTGTCTACTTCATTACATCTCAGAGAAAAACACTGCAGTCTTTACCCCACTATTTTTTTTATAACTTTAGTTACTTTACAGATTCAAGTAAACAGAAGTACAAAGTGTATTAAACAAATAAATTAGGATTTAGTATTATACAGGGTTTTTGTCAGTATATCACAAGCCCAGCGACCCAGTGGGCCATCTAGAATTTTTTTTTAATGTATTTTTAAAATTAGTTTTTTAATCTACAGTAACCTAGAGAGTAAAGACGAACAGGGAATTCAACCCAAGACAATAAGGTAAGCTTTTTTTAGTATGATGTCAACATTACAATCTAGCTACCTTTAGACTGTTTGATGTTAGCCTTACAGTTAATGATTCAGCAGCCGATATTTACATCTGCAGTGAGTGAAAATATTTAAACATAATATTAACTGTGGAGCAACAAACTTTGCAACAGCACAAATCATGCTGTTAACATTAACCACTTACTTGTTTACTCCTTTTCATTCCCTATCAGACATACTGTCAGGGTGCATTCAGATCTCTCCATTGCACTTTGACCTCGGCAACATGCTGCATCATTCCCCATGACAGCTGCATCCTGTGCAGTAGAAGCACCAGCTAGCAAGGCCGTATCTAGCTTTTTGGGGATCCTGTGCAAAATCATGTGTTTTAAAGGTTTCAATCACCCAGGAATTAACTTCCCCACCAAATCTGCATCATAGTCCATATACACGAGAACAAATGCTACTCTTCACACATAAAACTTTAACTTAGCCATATTATTAATCTCAAAACAAAAGCACATTCCATCCTGTCAAAAAGACACTTGGCCAAGCCATAAATTCAGTATATGCAATATTGACAGAGAAAACTGAGTAATTTAGCAACTGCAAAATTTGTTGTTCGTCTTCCTTCCCGCCCCGTCATTTAACACAGTGATATAGGAGGAAGGAGGAAGAACTACAGGCTATTTAAGCTTGCATGGGGGGCATGCTCTGGATACCACTTAATGTAGCTTAATATTTAATAATCTCCTGTCCAGATGTCAGTGGTCATTTGAAGTGCATTCACTTCACTAAATATATCATTTAGCTGCTCAATCAACTGCTCTTGTGTCGCTGTGTCCAGCTCGTGGCACTGTCTAGACATAGACGTGGGGTCAGGCAGTACATCTTTTTGTGACACAGGTCCATATGCAGTACAAAGGATAGCGAGCTCTTGAGCTAACTCCATGAAACCCTGTACTGCAATGAAGCAAAATGGTCTTTACATTTACATTTAACGTAACCAACTGCTTCGTTATTATCTGCACTAACGTCTAAATCAAAGGCCTCCACATCGTTGCCTTCTGTGCATGTTTTTCTTTTTTTTTTTCAAACTTTCTTAATTTTGTTAAAAGTCCTCTACTGTAAGATAACTACCACACTATTCACCACCTTGAATGGCCTAAGTGTTGCGATCATGTGTCAGGTATACAACATATCCTAATGCTATACAAGAAAAAGCCCAACACAGGCAGTAGGTATGTCATTTTTATTTACTGTTAGACTGTACTTTCTAGGGCTGCCCTTTGAAAGTCAGAAATTCAAATCATCAGCCACAGACCCCTAAGTTGACGGAGACTGCTTCAATTCGAGTGGTCGGTTTTTGGGGGGTTTTTTGTTTACGGTCTTGTTGTGGGGTTTTTTGCTGGTCGGTGTGCTGTGCTGTGTACTTTTGGTCATTTCGGTCCCCAGATTTTGCTGCTAAGTGAGTGCTCTTGTCTTTCAAGCTACTCTGCAGACATGCTGCAGCGGCAAGGTGCACTGTAAGCTGAGGAAGTGGTGAATTTACAGCTCACATCAACTTAATACGATACAGTCTCTGGCTTTTGTTCTATATTTAGTGTTGGCAAAATATGTTGCTGCACATTAGGAAAGCGTTGTCAGTGCCATTAGCTTGTTTTCTATATTACGTTAATGCTGCTATCACACTGAACGGCGTGCAGAGCCTGTTCAAACTTTAAAACTTCATATGCACCAAAATGACCCATTAAATATTCATATGGAACTGCCAAATCTGATTCGACTGACATAATTCTGAGTCCCTAATACTTTCATTGTCAAGGAGGCTCAACCTGACCTTAACTTGAGCAACATCTGTAAACATTTGTTCAAAAACAGCTCAACCCGTCAGGCTTGAGTCAGGTATCCACACTTTATTTATGCTTCTTTGTGTGTTTTAGGCACCAAAAAAAAGTGGTCTGGGTCTCATTTAGTATGAAGTCCGTGTCATCTTAAATTGTAAAGCAGCTGCTGTTGGCCAATGCTGATGAAGGAATCAGGACACTGCTGGGCCAGTGTTTTTGGGAGGTGGGGACGGCCCTGTTGTCTTATTGTTAGGTCAGCAGTGCTAGGCTAGCCCCTGTCAGCCAGCCAGTGTTGAGCTCTGCACTTTGCATAAGGGGGCTCTTCCGTAATGAGCCGCTATGTATGGGTATCATGTGAGATATCTGAGCTAGCGCTTACTGTTCCATGGCCAAGGTCAAAGCCTGCCCACCCCACCACCGACTCCCCTTCGCTATCCATCACCTGAGAACACAGACCGCAGCTAAGCTCACATTCCAACCCCTCTGGACATCCTCACACCAATTTGGAAGGACTGTCTTTTTTATGGTGATCTCCATTTATCCTATACGTCAATATACTTTTGAGATATTATACAAAGAAACGCACTGAAATTATAGTACAAAAATTTTAGGATGATTTGGAGGGGAAGGCTGGTGAAATAAAAAGAATGAATCTGATTGCTTTGTCCATCCATTAAAAAAAACAACCCATGAAGACCTATGGTGTCAATGGTGTCCAGTCTAAATATATGCCTTTAAAAGACCCTTCAGGCTAATTGTTTGCGGTGTAACGTAAAACTCTGTTTATCTTGTCTTGCCTATGTGTATGTTTGATGCTTGCTCTTTTTCAATGAGCACTTGCTATCAGCATGTCAAAAGAGGATACCTTATGTGGCTCTGTATGAGTAAGACAGGGGCTTAAGTGTACAGGACCCTGGAACAATCTGTCCACACACCACCATACTACCGCTTAAGTCCCCACAATAATCAATAAACTGCCCTCTCCCAGATCATATATCAATTGCTTGCTGAACTCGGGGTAGAATAAAAGATGTGTGCCTAAAGAATGAATGCCCTCTGTGCTGCTGCTGTGTACATTTAAGTCACATCAACATGCAGTCCAAGTTACAAGTGGTCACTTTATCCTCTTTGATAACAAAATAAAAGTAAATTAGATAATAAGAACGTATAATGATCAGCGTCTATTTGTTTGTTAGTTAACAGCGATCAATGTGAAAGTAAAGTCAGGGCATTTTGAAAGATGGCTCGTATTTGTAAATCTGATTCCACCTTCGATCCCACATTTTGTCAAAATTATTAACACTTTTGGGCGGAGTGTTTGAAAGCAGATAGGTTTCATGATAAATCTGAAATCAATTTAGACTCAAATATTCATGTCTGTCATGACAGCAGCATATTAATGACCCCTATTCCCAAATCTTCACACATCCTCCACCCAAAGACAAGCCTGTGTATTGCCACATAGTCCTGCAGAATAAACTTTATTGATAGCTCTTTTGCCTATCACTATAGCAAGCTATATGATCAAGTGCATGTGGAGTGATTTCCTCATGTAGTTTAGAGGAAAAACATGGGTTAAGGGGATGTGAGTCTGAGAATGACTGGACTGTATGATAGTCTGTGGAAGCATGGGAAAAATAAAAAGAGGAAATGAACAGGGAGAGATGGATTTCCTGCCGTTTGTGATATATGACCAATCGCCTGTCTATCTTCAGATTCGCTGTTAATGGCTATCGGCCGAGATTTAGATCCTTTCTTTTGTGCATTCCGCTTAATCAATAAATTGGCATCCATTTGATTGAATGCTCATCCATTGTGTTAAAATGAGGCAGAATGAGTTTTGTCCTTTTGACCAATGAGTTCAGTTTCAATAGAATGAAAAAAACAGCTTTTTAGATGCCTTCACAAAGTAGAGTGAAGGCATTTATTTATGAAAAGCTTTTCGTCTATCAAAAACTTATTTTTCAGCAAATATTGAATATGGACAGGAACATTAAGAACAAACTCGAAATCAAGTTTTATTTCTAAGCATTCCAATTTGATCGTAATCGGTGCCCTTTTCCCAACAATGAATGATTATATATCCAAGCTGCAATGATATAGTGGAGACAGACTGTCCTCTTAAAAGGGCAAACAGGAGAGTCATATGGAATAATTATGAAAAAATAGTAAGAGAAAAAAATCAAATAAAAGATGACATTTTAGAGAACAAACAGCAGCACCATAAATTCCATAGCAAAAGCGAGATGAACTGATATATTCTGCATTTGACTAAGTTCATTATTTTGATGCTTAAATATCTCTTCTGATAGTCAACCAACTGTCCTGTTGGTTGACTATTTTTTATATGCATGTGTGTGCATTTATATGTTAAAATATGTGTGTGACTGCAAACTGAAAATAGTTTTTATGTAAGCTTTAAGCACACAGCTCAAGTGTGTGTACATAAAGAGACAGACACCATTTATTCTTTAATACTACACTGTAACAATACCTTAAAAATGATTTGTCCAACTACAATGCCTTCAAAAGTCTAAGCATTATTTAATGCAAGAGATTGCTTAATCTGACCTGAGATCAAATCACGACCTCTGTTTTGGGCTTCCTCACCTGACACAAGCAGGCAAAAGCCTGCATAAGTTGTGACGAGTTATTCTCTTTAAATTGGCCTGACGTCTGCACATCTGTATATTTCCCATATCAGTTTTTAGTCAAATTGCAATAAAAAAAATTAATCTAAAAACTGTACATCTACAATAAAATCTGTGCCAAAAGGAAGAAAGTTAATTTTATTTACATATTTTAGCAAAATATCTCTCTGGGAATATGTGAAAGAAAAGACGTGTTTCAGTTATTCCCTTTAGAGGAGAATTGGCTGCAGCTTGATGAAATGAATCCTTTTAATTTGCATCTCATATAAAACATAATATGAAGTAATTTCAATTGGTGGAAAAAAACAAAAGATTGAGTGTGTTTAGGCAATGCATTTGCTGACAGAATGCGAAAAAAATACGACATTGATACATTGATGCTCAAATTAGTATTCAAACAAAACCATCAAATTCAGTCTAAATGGAGAAGCGAGGAAGGAGTGAAAGAAAAACAACAGCACTCATGGATACCTTCATAAACAAAGGAGCTGCTCTCCACGCCTGCAGTTAAACAACAATGCCCTCTATTGGTGTGACACTGCATCTGTTTCCCCAACAAAGGCTGTCCCACTAAAAGCAGACTGATGTGTTTTCCAGCACACTCAGCAGAAATATCACATTGAAGTGCAATCACCTCGAACCTCAAAGACTGTCCTTATTAACCTACTAACTACCACAGAATGCTGTATTATTAATTTACAAACGTTATTCAACTATAACACTCATTGCTGCCATAATCAGGGGGGCTTATTAGGACTTAAAACATATTAATTAGGACAATAATGAATGAAACCACAGTAGGTAAGTGCAAGTGTAGCCAGCATGCCTCCAGCATTAGAAGTCTGCAGACTCACAGACGGCTTCTCAGAGGTAGGAGCCCTTTGTGCGTGTGTGTGTGTGTGTGTGTGTGTGTGTGTGTGTGTGTGTGTGTGTGTGTGTGTGTGTGTGCGTGCGTGCGTGCATGAATGAGGATGGTTTACAGGATCAGTGAAGAAGTTCTTGACAGGAATGCACATTGAGCTCCTCGTCTCTCTGTTGCTCTCTCTACTGAACCGGAACAGTGGTGTAGACAAACAGGGGCGCCCCAGAGAGTGTGGCGAGCTAAGTGAGTGAGCACAGAGGTTTAATATGACAGCTACACTCCTCGACTGCTGGTTCAGGGTGAAGAAAATGTCCTACACTGTACGTCTGTGCTAGCATCATGGCAGATCAAACACGTGCTACTTAGGAATACCGAACTGGACTCTGGACAGGTGAAGGAGCTTTGAAATGTGAGTTATTAGCTTGACTCTGCTTTGAGTAGTTAGTAGCCAATAACATTTGTTGTAGTTTTGAACATTGTGAGTGCATGACATCATAGGTCAGTCTAAAAAATGTTGAATGGGGGGCAGTCTGAGGCACAGAATCAGACATGGGGCAACTCTTGCAAAAGAGATGTGTTATGCATAAACATGAAGCCCCTCTTCTAGGTATTCACAAAGTGTAGGGGAGTGGGGTCTCTTTTTAGCAGGTCAGACAGCAACTACGCCTATGCAATTCACCCGACTCATATTCAGTCACACCCTCCTAACTTTCAACCTGATAAGGGAGACCTTCTGACTATATCTCACATTGTAATCATAGTTTTGAAATCTCAAGCATGTAAGTGCATTTTTGGCACTTTTATTTTGGGAAAATGCACTCCTTGTACCTTTTACAAAATTGCACCTTTTTACATTTTGGAATGGACCCTGAAAAACTTGATAAATTGTTAACAAACACCTGTATCTAAAGGAAAGTAATCCAGACACTCCATGCATTCTGCTGTTTCCCATTTTTCATGAGCACCTGACAAAAGTTTTAGATCTACTTTTAATTATACAGAGCAACCAGTCCCGTCTCTCTTTTTCTGGATACCTATATCTGTTGGGGATCCAAATTATTTCCATTACTGTTAAAATAGTCTGTGAGTAATAGGTTAGTTCATGTCGATACAAAAATGCTCCAGCCAGCCCCGTTCTCCCCTACCTTATGAACTTGTTTACTGAGGGTAAAACAATAATTGCCATCTGTATGTATAGTGATGCTTAAGAATGTGAAATAATTCAATTTATGGACATCTTCTGTTAATTCATACATATTTTTGTTCATTATATATTTTAGGAAATATCTATTCTTGTCAGAAATGTATGAGAAATGAGACACAACAGTGGGCCACCCCTCTTTGTAATAGCTTCTAGTTTTGGTTGAAATGCTGTCTTTCACCCTTTACCAACTAAAAGTACAATTAAACAATCAAACAGACTCATACAGTATTTCTCTCACTCTGTTCCTTCTGTTTTTGCTTTTGCACATTGTTTGCAACTTGTGTGGATAAAAAATTGATATCTCTTGGTATGCTTACACCATCCTGGCAAACAATCTCCCTCCCACCTCCCAGAAGACCATAAAACACTTGAAGACATGAGGGAGGGGTGGGGGCAACAAGGCTAAGCAAGAATAGATGGAGAGAAATGGTAATAGCTGCACGTTGTTAAATGGGATTATAGCAAAGATTTGCAGCTGCCGCTTTTGCAAATGGTTTTGGCAAAGTTTAACAAATCTCCTGGAGAATTATTTGCCAATAAGCGAAAGGAAACCTACTCTGTTGACAATGTTCATGAATAATTTTGTTACACTTCATTTTCAAATACCGTGAGGTAAATTACAGGAGGTATCTTTCATTGCGAATTTAAAAAGCCTTGAGAGCGAAGCCACGCAATGCAGCCAAAAGACGTTACGATACATACCTGAGCCGAGCTATTAGCCCGAGTCCCATCCTCCTTTTTATTTCAATTAAAGCTCTCTCTTTGATTCAAAGGCCTCCAAATCTAAAGTGTCTTTGATCTCCTAACCATGGGACAGACAAAATAAGACTCTTTAAACTGGTGGAAAAGAAAGTTGTAATTCCAGAACAGGGGACAACTTCTTTCCCTGCTGCGGTTTTAACTGGAACAGGGGTACTTAAAAGACCTCACGCCCGGTTTGGCAGTAGTGAACAAAACAATCCACTATGAGAGAGAAAAAAAACACACACACAGGCTGTAAGCGGCTGACAGGCTTTCTTTCATTCTGATTCTACTTCCCCAAAATGTGATTAATCAAGTCTCTAAGTATGCACACAGAGAGAAGGAAAACGTAACCTCAAAAGACAGACGCTAAGTGCAGTGAACACTGACACACCACTTCCAGGTGAAAGAAGAAACTTTTACAATTCTGCTGCACATTTTCTGATTAAACAAAGCATTAACATCAAACCGTTGTCAGATCCTGAAGAGAATTAAAAGTTAACCTGAAATAATTGTCTTAAAAATAAAAATAATTGTGCGCCTGGTGGCTCAGTGGATAGAGCAGCACCCCATGTACAGAGGCTGTGTCCTCGCCGCAGTGGCCGCAGGTTCGAGTCCGGTCTTGGCCCTTTGCTGCATGTCTCCCCCTCTCACTCTCCCCCTTTCATGCTAAAAAACTGTCCTGTTAATCAAAGGCTATAAAAGCCCCCAAAATAATATTAAATAAATAAATAAAAATAATAATGAAATCATAATATTAAAAAATACTTAAATATAAGAAGAAAAAAAAAACTTTTGCTGGAAAGCTGATATTACCTATATAATATATATTGTAATATTACATAAACAACTGTGCAGATATTATGGCACATTAATCATGTCCTGTGAAATAAAACGTGAACCACGAAAAAAAAGTTGTATGTACTGAAGACAAAGTTTCTCTCAACTCCTCTAATCATCTTACATAAGATACGCTGACAGTTGTTGACGTCACCCTCCTCTGATTCTCGGAGCTTAAATCTCATCGCTCAATCTGAGACCTGCCACCGCACACACTTTGATCCTCTCTACTGCCCACCAGGGCATGCAGGAACAGCTACACGACAGTCCCAATGTGAGGGATTGTGGGTATTTTCTCCACTCAGAGTGTAGGATTATGGGCTGCTAACTGCTTTTGTATGAAAGAAAAACATCAGTGTGCACCGCGTTGGAGCCCCAGCGAACAACAGCGGCTCCCCGGAAGCCTGGCAGTTCTTTGATGTGCTGCTGAGCGGTGCGGGGCCACACAAAGTAGAGGAGCACAATCATTCATCTGTTAGAAAGGGACCAGTAGGCCTCAGTACCACAGAGGGGTCACTCAACACTGGCCACAGACACAGACACAGGCAGGAGGAGAGACGGCACCAAGACCACACATTCACGCTCACACTCATCCGGTTATTTCTTTTCCTTTTCTTTCTCTCTTTTAACTGCTGTTTGAGCGTCTTCTACCAAGAGCTGCAGCGATTACTCGATTTAGCTCACAACTTTCCAATTAATTGTATCTACTGTGATAACCAATAATCAGTCAGAGTCATTTTTGAAGAAAAAAAATTATTGTGATATTTGTGTTCTATTTTGTATTGATATGCAGACAACAAGTATCAATATTAAATTATCCAAATTATCAATGCCGCAAATACAAGTTAAACTTATGACAAAGGAAAATGAATGAGAAATAAAATTTCAACCCACTAGATACATTTTGCTGCAATAATAATGATTAAAGGGAAATAAATAGAAATTTTTGTCTGTTCTTATCGAATAAGATAAAGTTTTACTTGCAGTTGAAGAAGGTAATGACATGCCAAATGTTGTAATTTGTGTCATCAAAATACTTAGCATAATGCAAAATCTTTGAAAAAAAAAAAAAAAAAAATATGGTATCTAGACCCAAGTATAGTAATACAGCCATATATTGTATCGGGATCTAGGGGTGATTCCAACCCCTAAAATTCTCGGATTCCAGCCTCTTAAATGTGAATATTTACTAGTTTCTTTTTACAGTAAAGTGAATATATTTAGATTCTGGAAAGAAAAACACATTTGAAGCCGTCATCTTAGGTTTAAGAAAACACTCTGCAACATGTTTCACCATTTTCTGACATTTTAAAGACCAAACAACTAATCAATTAACGCAGAAAACAATCGACAGATTGATTGACAGTGAAAATAATCCTTAGTTTTGCAGCCCTGCTTTTACCTCTCCCTTTGTTCCCTGCATGGAGAAATAATTAACATATCATTTTGATAATTCTGTTGTTTGTCTGTTGTGAGTAATATTAATCCATTTAATCACTGTTCTGTGACTCAACTGGATCTCTAAGCATTTTGGTGCCCTCTCTCTCAATGCTTTATATGATGCAAGCATGCATATTAAAGCGAGGCAGCCAGCTGTGAAAACGGCTTAATTAGTAGTAATCACTTCTGATGGAACATGTTTCCACTATTTGCCTCCATTAGGGATGCTTTATTTTTCTTATTCTATCAGCCGGCCTCGTGTTCAACTGCTGCCACTCTGAGCCAGGTGGGGCTGCTGGGATGATGAATGTGTCCCAGAGGATTTATGTCACTAAAACCCATCTTCAAAATGTAACTTTGCACTGCCCCCAGATAATAAGATGTAAAAAAAAAACCAAAAAAACCCCAAAAAACCAGAGGCACTCGTTTGAAATCATGTAAGACCGTTCATCACTTTCATGGACATATTGAAGAACATGTTGGCATTTTCTTATAAAAAAGTTATAGAAAGGCACTAGAACACTATCTAATATGACAACATGGACGAACCAACAGCACTTCCAGCTACACACATCAAACGTTTGCTCACAACTGTAGGTAACAAGGATTTTTCAACTCAAATCAAACCACCTGTACATGGATGGAGAGCTGGTGATTTAAAAACAAAGGAGGAATCAATGGTATTAACCAATAATTGATGCCCAAGACAATTGAAAACCGAAGCTCATTTAAGGCCTCTAACTTTGATTTACAGCACCCATTTCCCATTCATCTCACCATCTAACCTGACACAGTTGAATCAATGGTAGTAAAGCTATTCCTTACATACTGTTCAATGTACGATTTATCGAGAGGGTGGAGTTGGCATTGAGAGAGACGAGGAGAATGATGGGCGGAAGAGAAAGGCAGAGAAAAAGTCTTCTACATACTGGAGCAAATTTCAAGGTGACATGCACCACACCCTGAACTGAAAGTGCTGTGTGTCACCTCTTCCCTCAGTAAAACACATTTCTAAGGACAACTTTTCAAAAACCTAACATTACTGATACATAATGAATTCATATTTGCCTTCGCAAACTAAACCAAAAGCAGCATTTGTTTCATATAGTGCACTCATTTACACACGACACATTGGCAAATTTACATATCATATACTGCTTTAACACATACTGCTATTTATTTTGGCATGGGTGTCCATTTCCCTGGCTGGTTCAGTCATCAGTAGACCAAAGTGCTGTTGATGTGTGTCTGTTTTAGTTGTGATGGATTTCTTTTTCAATGAATCTTGTGGCTTCCTGCTTCCCAGTCATGCAACCATACGATGTGTCTTTGATATCTTGTGGTTGGCGAGGATCCTTAACCATGCTATATTCTTGGCATTTGGCCATTCGATATTATGTCACACACGCAACATGGAGGACTCAGGAACAGACAAAAGCACAAAGTAAGAAAACCTGCAGAGAGAAAATCAGAATGTTGACATCCAGGAAGCACGAAGATTCAAATACGAGCACGGTCTCTGTCAAGATCCTGAGGTTGTAGTTTTTGGTCTTGTACTGCAATTATTATTATATGGAAAGTTGTGTTAAATATTTTGGCACCTGCATATTAGTAAAAGAGATGGACAAAAAAATTAAAAAAAACGCAGTTCATTAAGCATTTTTCAGGACCAACAGTCACTAATAATGGCTGCAGTGGAAACCTTAGTTAATGTACTATATATCAGTCACACCGTGCATTTTCTTCTTTATGTATTTTTAGTTTTTATTACAGTGCCTGTATTGGACTGCATGGCATTAATGATGCAATAATGTTTTATTTCCATATCCAAATCTTTATTATTGGCTATTTGCATTGGTCACATGCATGGGCTGTAAAAATAATGGACGTAACTACCGTCGCCCATTTTGAAGCTTTGAATTGGCATTTTGGCTCTCGCCATCTTGTTTTTTTGGAGCCTAAAGTGACCATAGAGGCTGGTCCCGTGGAGGAGCAGAGAGTGGATCTGACTGAGGAGCCAAGGACACTATCAGCAGCCTGTCACTTGAAGCGTCCTTAATTATGCGTACTTCAAGCCTCACTAAAATGTAAATGGGTGATTTAAAGAAAAATCCACCTCCAGAAGAGTTTTCATAAACAGGGAGTTTAGCTATAGAAACCAAAACCTTTTTTTTGGCACCAGTCTGTTAACATGTCATAAACATGTTGTTGTAGCTGTAAATTTGGGCAATTTTACATGGAGGTCTATGGGGATCGACTAGCTTCTGGAGCCAGCCTCAATTGGCCTTTAAAAGAAGCAGTTTTTGGGACGTCTGTGTTGTCGCTTGGATGTATCTCATCCAAAAATACTGACTAACTTTTTTTTCTACAATTTCTTTTTTTATTGCCTTTCTATGTAATTCAAATATGTAGGTGAAAAGAAGTTTCCACTCCAAGTGTTGTAATCGAAGAATAACGTGACGTCATATCCGTCTCAAGAAAAACAAAAGCAAGTCAAACGTGCGGAAAATGCCAAAAGTCTGAGAGCCTCACCTTCAGTGGGTCAGTGAGGAGGTTAGAGGAGACAGTTACAGGCAGGGAGGTAAACACTAATCACACTCACAAAGACAGTAGAGCAATTATTTGACAATAAGCAACAACAACCACCTGGAAGAGACACAAGAACCACAAGACAAAAGAATGATCCTTCACCACCCAACCTGTCCGAGTTGCATTGATGAGGTGTGATGCAAGCCGCCTGCCTGCTGTTGTATCCTCCTCCACAGGAAATCCAATAGAAACACTCAGTGTCACTAATGCCCTCCACCAAACCAAGAGAAAACACTGATCAATGCTCAGCAATCAGCCGATTGATCACACATGATATCGCTGGCCGAATCAAGACAGATAATGTACTTCTCTTCGTATCTCAATGTGCTGCTGAGCAAACAGGTGCTTTTACACACCGCTAATAATAACACAAAGATACTGATGAGAATTTAACCAAAAAACTCATTAGGAAGCCAAGAGACCAAATATAATTTCTAATTCAATCATGACGCATAGATCCTGTAGTTTCTGCGAGGAACTATTGTTTTTATGATATCTGATCAGCTGCCAAACCTGAACAGGCGGTCAGGTGCTATTTATAAGCTGCCAGAGACAGCTCTGAAGAACGCCTGATCTGAAATGGCTTTATAAAAATGGCCGAAGCCAAGACAATTTAGCAAATTAATTTCATGATAATTCTATTTTCTTTCCCCCCTATCTCTTTCATTCTCCTACTCACTGTGCCGGTTCTCACAGTCCTGCCTTGCGGCCAGTAAGTATATGCACCATGAACACATTTAATTTTCCCTGTTAGTCCACAGCGCGGCCAGAGGTGAGCTTTAATAAGGATCAATGGCACTTTATCTGGGACAGGACCCACTCCCGTGCATGCAAATCACAACACCAGCAATGGATTCAATTAAAAAGAGAACCTCCAACCACCGGCACTGGAAATTCAATTAAAGGATTTATGCAAAGGTTCACTGGCTTTTTTGTGTTGCTGTTTCTGTTTATGTAATGAGCTTTTCATATCAAGAATCAATACGTAATCTGGAGTAGGGCCATGTGGAGGGTGCTGGGTTGCTTTCTCATATGCATTTTGGATATAATTCAAGAACAGGCATTTCTATAGAGCAGTTAGCAGGATATCTGACCACTTTACTCCACCCACTGGGCCGAACTGGATTCTCCTCACCCGGTGGTGCTCTCTTAGAAGGTATAACATATCGTATGCTATAGGCAGGCATAATATTTGCGTTATGTATTGAGTGGGACACACTTGGAAGTACAGTGATGTTCAGTAAAACCACTTACAGGACTCCCCCTCCCAGCCAGCAAAGAGGCTAAAAGGCTGGGTCGCCTGCAGCAGTTCCAGTGTGCACCCTGAGGTGTGTGTTTTAGCCTAATGAAATGGGATCTCAATAGACAATAATCCTTGTAACAAGATTGAACGGGGACACCCATGTCAATATTAGCAAATGGGATTGCTGGCTTTTTGTGTTTGTGCGCGCACACACACACACACATGCTGTCTGTATGCTCTCATACCTGTGTGCCAATCTGTGTAAAAGTGCTCTCTCGTTGCTTCTCCACCTAGGTTTTAAGTGGAACACAAAAATAAGAGTGTTCTGGCTGGACCTCAAGGCTGTGGGTGGGGACCCATAACATTTTCCCACACCGACACGATTAGAGGATTTAAGCCCCCCGAAGTTCCTCAGAAGTTTTTGATTAATCTGCCACAGATGTGCCAAGAGGGGTTGTTCCAAGATAGAAGTGTAAAAAAAATAGGGAGGGGGTGCTGTGTCGACAGAAAAGTGCATAAAATAAAAGCTGTACAATAAATATCTGGCCAGTTAATAAAGAGGGGCACAGACATTAGCTTCCTAACTACTTGGCATCACCAGAATTACTGCCACTGTGGCAGTCTCACACATCACGGTTCACAGTTCAGTTTGAAGGCACTTTAGTGTTCAGTCGCATTATTTAAAAGGATTTTTGTCACTCCTATACTTTTTAGGGTGTGGCTAAAATGTGTGTTTATGAGTGTGCAAGAAATAGAGAATGTGGAGAGTTGGATTACATGGAATAGAAACACCAGTCTAAAGTAATGGCACTGCAGTGCAATTCACCAAACTCAATATTTAAAACATCTAGTTTTTGTTGAGATGACTCCACTGCACGTTTTGTAGGACTGCATCATACTTAAAGGTGTTTATAACTGATATCAAATACATTCTAAAGATTTATACAATAAAACAAAAATTAAAGCTGGGGTAAGCAGTTTAACTTATGTGTCACTGGGCAAAAATCCCCAAATAAACATTGAGAATGTTGTAATTCAAGTGGTCTGAGAGAAAACTAGAATTATGCTCCTGCTTTTGGCTTTTTTTTTATGGTTTCAGCAAATCTATCCCTTGAATGAATACATTGGCCAAGTCCAAGTCATTTGAGATAAAGGGTGTTCATGCTGGATATTCTACAAATGCGGATGACACAAATTGCCCTCTAGGACAAATAATAAAATTGAACTGAATTGAATTGAACTGAATTGAATTGAATTGACTTGAATTGAATTGAATTGAATTGAAGAGTGTGCATGTCCTTTTGGTGAAAGCCTGATTCAATTGTCCAAAATCCTGCAGAGAGAGTTGCTATTCCAGCACTGTAAAAAACGTCCTACTCTGCAAAGCATCCAATTTCCTGCCCTAGCAGCAAACTTTCTGTTTCTGCCTTGACACAAGTTGGACCCAGTGCTACCACTGGCCACCAGTCTAGCGCTGTTTTTTTTTCGCCGGCCAAATTCAAGCCGCTACAGCTGCTGACCAGAGCTCCATATCCAGATCTGCTGCCTGCTTGCCTCCCGGAGAAGCAGTCCACAGCGGCAGAGAGCAGGGCGGCTTGACCGCATGGTTGCTAGCTAGCTGATTCTTGTCTCATTTGTGATCAGATAACAAAGAGAGAGCAGGGCAAGGAGGGGCTGAGCGAATATGCTACAATTCCACAGTGTCACAAGACTAAATAAATCAAATATCCACAGAACTCAGTCACCTCATGGAAACAATACCAATTTTTGTTATGTATTGTGTGTGCACATATATTTTTTTTTTACCATCGCAAACCATATTTTTGTTGAAATATAATTTAAGTTAGATACAGCTAACACTTAAATCTCTTCAACAAAAAGCATTCAAAATAACTTTTTCCAGATGGCACACCATGAAGGGACAATGTAAAGTGCTCTATCCTACATCCCATCAGCACTCTCAGTGAAGGAGAGGGACGAGATGTGGAGCAAAAGAAGACTAAAATTACCATCTGTATGAAAAGTGAAACTAGACAGTCTATTCACATCCTGGCCTGGCTATAAATAGGGTAACACACACAGCTAATGTGGTGGATTAGTAGCAGGAAGCAGACAGGCAGTCATCACAGCCCTTGTCCTCCTCAGCCCACCAGGCCCTGGATCCCAACAGACGTCACCCTATCTACCAAATCAGTATCAGCTCGGGGCCTCGTCCATTCACAAAAGCAGCCCCATACAACTCTCAGCCCCATCGTGTCATTCACAAAGCAGGCAAAGGCTCCTATTTCAGCAGCTGATATTCTGTCAGGATGTTACTTCCCATTTCCTCTTCATTGTCCCATATAAAGTAAGTGTGTAACACTACCCACACCTAAGCGCCCTTTCTTCATATTTATATAGAGGTTGATGGTAAAAGATCAGAGCTTAAGTGCCCTTTTTTTTCTCAGATTCAATCACATAATGCTCACCAAAGCTCTGTCTGTTGTGATGAGCTCTCATTGATGGATACTCCTCTACACTTCTTGGTTTGGCTCCAAACTCATTTGCTTCAGATAACTGAAATTCATGACAACACTCAAGTCACATCAGACAAGCAACATAAATACTACTGAGGAGGAATGATATATTTAATAGACATGACATCTTGCTCCATTTGTGTTGCAAGATAAACTAATTATTTATTAATGTGTTTATGCTGCTACAGTTTATAGTTGTCTTTTTCATCATCTGTTTATGGGATGCAGCTAGTGCAGTAAACAGTGATGCATCTGCATAAAAACACTAATTGCTGTTTTGTTTCACTGAAACAGTGAATACAGCAGCCTGCTGCTTCATCCTGCTAACAGCGGACTGCCAGTAGACACTCCCTCACCTTTCCCTCTCTCCTAATCACCAATTAGGACTCCATTAGTCTGGCCTGGCAGCTCATTTGCTCTGGAGGCGGCTGAGGGGGCCTGGTGTGTGAGACCTCTGCCCACTGTGTTCTGCCCCAGCGACCACGGCACTGCGCGGCTGTCACGGTAGCACTGCCATCATGTCTCCCTGTTCCACAAGTGAAAGTCCCTTTCCTCCTCCCTTACCACTTCCTGCCTAACAATGCTTTGCCGGGGAAATCCTCCTCCACACTGGCAGGCTGCGCACAGAGGCTCTCCCTCTGAGGGTGGAGGGGAGCAGGAGATGCAAAAGAGGGGGAGCAGCTAGAGGACAGTCAACGCAAGTCTGTTGAGCCACTTGTTAGGCACTTCATTAAATGTCTGTCCCCATGGTGAACGGGTGAAGTGGGACCCTTATTAAGTGAGAAGGGAGGCATCCTTCAAGAGCTGGGAGATGGCTTACAGCCCCAGCACCAGCTGCCTGAGATGGCTTGTGGGGAGCAGGGGGAAACGCAGGACAGCCAGAGGTAGAAGGATGGTGGGGAGCTTGGGAAGGAGTTTGATGAGAAGGGGAGCAGGGATTGAGTCACATTCAAAGCACTAAACAGCCCCTTAGCAAGATTGTGAAATTACCCCACTGGCACACAAGACGAGGCCCAAAGCTCTCAGGAACTTGTTAAAGCCGCTGGCTCCCTCTCCCCCTCCCACCACTCTCTTGGCTAATGTCACACCAGTGGGCCTTGGTCAAAAGTTCAGCACGTGCATATGTAAAAAGGTGGGTAAGTGCCAAAGGCAGCAGACAAGGAAAGAGACAAGAAAGATGCTACTGAACAATGTGTGCATGTGTCTGTGTGTACACATGCAAAAGTGTCTACATGGCTTGGTGGCCTTGGGTGTTTCTGTGCATGTGTATTAAGGCTGGCCAATATATGAATATTATATCAATATTGTGATAAGTGACTAGATATCATCTTAGATTTTAGCTATAGAAATATCTGAAGTGTTGTCTTTTCCTGTTTTTAAAGGCTGCATTACAGCAAATTTATATAACTTTCTGAACTTACAGTCTGTTCTAGCTTTTCTATTATGTGCCTTTGGTCATGATATTCATATTACAGGTCATTATTAAAAATCTCATTTTGTAAATATTTTAAGAAAGCACACATTCCACACATTTTCATGGATAAAAATTCAAAACTTTTCCATGACTTTTCAAGGACCCATAATAAAAATGTTTATTTCTTGCCCTACTTGTGTTTTTTTTTTAAACATATCAGATTCAAACCCTATTCAAACATAATGCCAGCTAGTTGGCATACATAATCTGAGAGAGGGAAGGCCAGGAGAAAATACAAAAATGTATGTGATGGTAAACAAAACATAACTAATCAACACATAGGATATTTAAGTGTAGTAGCATCTCTTTGGGGGTCTTTTTGCTTCATTTTGGAGACAGTTTTGCGCAACTTTTGGTCGTTTTGTATCTCAGTGTGGTTGTTTTTGTGTCTGGAGTTATTCACGGACAATTGTAAATAACTTTTCAAGGCCTAGAAGATGTGATTGCAAAATTCCATGACTTTTCCAGGCATAACATGACCATGGGAACCCTGTTAGTGCTGCTTTTCGTCCTCCATCTATCCAGCCTGTTGGAGGATCAGTAGAATTTAACATGACCGGTATGAAAATGACAGACATCACTATTATGCTGCTATTTTATGGAACATGTGTTTTAAGTATTATGCTTGACTTGCCAGACAACCATTGCATTCTTGAATGCATTAAGGGTATACAATCACTGTAAGCTATTTTGTAAAGTAAGTGCAAAGCAAATCAAATATAGCTAATGTATATTTTGGCTTTCTTTAGTTTCGTTTTGTTATCCCATTTCCAATATGCTGGCATCTGCAGTCTCTGTAATCTCCATGGATCCCAGGAGCATGTACAAGCAATTAAAACAATAGCATCTTTACGCCCCTGCAACCAATAAACAAGCTAATGTCACTGCTCTATAAAGACACTTGGCGTCAGGGGCAATACCCCAGCTGGATTAGAACACAGCTCTGTGCTTTTAATACCCCGCCATAAAGAAGGTTTAAAGAAATGCATGCACAATATTAAAGAGACTCCAAGGAAATAATATCAAATACATAACCAAGACAACACACTGAAGTTAGGGTGTAAATTCAGAGAGTGTCCCATTTAAATTAAAGTTTATTTATCAACACTCATTCTGCATTGTTGGTGTCTTGGGAGAGTTCTTAAAGTTAAGTTCTTTTTGAAGGAATCTTAAATGTTTTTTCTACCTCTTAATTAACCAACGGACACATTAAAGTAAGTGCAACCTCCTAAGTTTTCATCACTCTACTTGATATTAAGATGTCTCAGTGTAAAAAGGATTGAGGGAGATATAACAGCCAATGGTCAATGTATATGCACATCATCCAATGGTTCAGCTTTGCCATTACTTTGGGCCTGAGCCTTGGACTGTAACCAAAAATGGCTGTTGAACTTTTGCGGTGCTGACTGTGCATTGGCAAGGGAATCTCCAGCCCAAACCACTGGAGGGGAACAAGAGAGCAATGGGATCCCACACAGCCACAGGTGCCATCTGTGTCTGAACCTGAGAACTTCCCTTTGCTCAACCACACCACAAGCCCAAGGGCAAGGAAGTCCTTTCCATGAGTCAGTACATTTTTCCTGCTGAATTCTGACAATAAGGAGAGGAAAACATTGGAGAACATGTGTATAAGGTGTATATTATGAAAGGAGAGAGAGAGAATGGAGAGAAAAGTAGTGTTGGGGAGAGGAGAGAGACAAAAAGTGTGTGGGACCACATCTCAGATTCCTAATATGCTGCTTTCATTGGCCTCGCCCCAAAGGTTTAACAGTGCTGTCCTGGGAGCAGTACGGTGCCTTCAGTTTCCTCTCACTCTGGCAGACCATGGATATGCCCTCACCCAGTTCTCTCTTTCCTTTTCAGATTACATTTTATTCTGTGTTTTACGAAAGGTCTGGTGGGACGTTCCTTCACCCCAGGTAAATAAGCCATGCAGCTGGGCAAACAGAGCCCCAACCTATCACCGGGGTCAGAATAAAATTGGGTAAGAGGAGAGTGAAAGAGAGACTTAGAGCGAGTTAGAAAAATGAAAATAGTATATGTGAAATGTACACACCGCACACACACACACACACAATGTTCCAAGTTCTGCTCTGGGCAAGGAGACAAGCTCCACAGCCTCCAAGGCCAGGTTATGCAATCTTCTGCGTAAGTGATGGAAGAACTGGTCAAACCCAGCTCAAAAGGACCCTCAGGGAATGAGCAGAATGTGACAGAGAAATTCAGTCAGACAAAGAACAAATCTGGAAGAGTGAACTAAGCTAAAAGATTCTGTCTGAACCCTCATCCATGGCACAACCGGCATATGTTCTTCCAGTGTTGATGTATCACGCCATCATGTTCCCAAAAGCTTACCTCTTTCATGCCTAGGGCTGCAAAATTCTGGAGATATCTAAGGTGGAATATTTCCATGGGAATTAACAGGAGTTTATGGGAAATAATTTGATTTTTTAAAAAATGAAATATTGGCATTATTTGCCTGGTTGTATATACAATGTCATTGCAAAAAGAAAAAAAACTTTTACCATATCATAAGCAAACATAATCCATAAATCCATAAATGTCAATTATATACAGTGTTAAATGTGCGACATGGTGAGTTCAGTAGTTAGGTCATGTTTACTAATGATACTTTAAAATTCAAGCCAGAAATGCAGGCTTTGTGCAAACTTAGGATTTAAAGTGAACAACCTTTTAATAAAGCATATGTTTTATAAGAAAGAATGAATGGAGATAGATTAATTGCCATGCTAAATCAAGCTACATCCCATATGGTAACAGCCAGCTAACAAAAACTAACATAAGGTGTTAACAAGTTTCAAACTTTAATTTGCTTTAGGCTACTATCTGCTGGTTAACTAAAACATACAAAAATATATTCATCTTCCCAACAGGACCGGCACCAGTCAATACTTTTACTGACGTTGAGGCAAGTAAAGAAGGTTTGTTTGTCTTTATTCGAGCCTAATGCATTACAGTGTCCAGCTGATGGCTGTTCCATGCTCACCTGAGGGTACCATGATCCAAAAGGACATGATAATTTTGAAATTTTGTACCCTCCTATTTTGAAAAGTGGGGGTCTCCTGCTCTACAGTACTGCTCATAAGTAAAGCTTGCAAAGAGCATTTAAATTTTTAGATTATATAATTTCAATGTTAGTTCTTCCACTTTCAGTGATTTCTTATAGAATGACAAAAAAAGTGTAACCTATAGAATTCAGACAAATATAACTGGACTTGTATAATTCACAAACATAAAACCGACAACTTGCTCTGTATATGCAACAGATGGATCTGTTTAGTAGCTCGAGGCCTGTTCATCTGTTCACTGTATTGGTTCTGTGTGCGAGCATGAAGAAGTGTAAAACGGAGATAAACGCGAGCCTTGCAGGCACACGAGTGGAAAGGAACCAGTGCCAGAGAGACGGAGCGAGACTTCGCGTTGGCAGAGTGTAGGGATGTTTTCACAGCACATTATGTTTGAGTACACATCAAACATGCCACGCGCCGCTCTTTGATTGTCTCTGGTGAAGCTGCTTTCTGACAGGTGTTATACAAGGTCCCTGGGTAGAGAGGCGAGCATGCTGTAAATACACACTCGTAATGACACATCACGCACTTGGCAAATAGAGAGATGACAGGGACCTCCCTGATGATGTTTATGTTGAGGTAAAGTTTGTGAAGGCAACACAATTGATATGCCAGTTATACTGTAATCGGATAATTGTAGAAATATAACAGTGTCAGGTTTTTAACAAGCGCACTTGTTAACATTTGAATTCCCCTGAGCTACAGCTTGCACAATGTTTGAATGAAACTAACTACAAACCCCAGCTACTTCTCAGCAGCATTCAGAGAAAGCTTGGCTGTGTATTGGATAAGTAATGCTTCCCTCTTTTGGCCAGCCACACTGCCTCACTACACCAACAATAAGAGCCAAAACCTGTTTAACATTGATTTGATGAGAGAAGGTTTACACTAAACAGACGCCACACAGAAAGAACAGACCAGACCACATATATTGAGTATTTTCTCAGTGTCTGTTATTACTGCATGTTCAATACATCTCGTCTCTCTGCGTCTGTTTCCATTCCCTCATCATCCTAGACCACAGTGAGGTAGATATTAGATAATCTTCTAATTAACAGTAAAACCACAGTCTAGTGGTCACATGTGTAATTTCTCCATAGGACACTTTCTCCACCTCCAGTGTTCTGTGTGTGGAAGCTATGGGCTTTAATCGCATTGCCCCTTACGCTAGAATAACTGTGAGTACTTTCTTGGCAAAGGCGTCCACAGCTCAAGGGTTACTGCATGGTCGATCCTCCAGCGAGGTCCTTTCCATTCTGATTCAATCAATCTTTATTCCATCCGCTGCCAAAATCAATTGCACTCCGCCTGGGATGCCTGGTTAAAATGTGGGGAGGCACAGAGTCAGGCAGGGTACTCCACACTACAGCTATATCTCAGCACTCTGAAAGGGTTCCCTCACTCAGTAGACACTGTAATGTGAAGGACCAGTCATATGTCTCTGATCAGATAATGACACTTAGTTACAGTTAAAATCAAGTTTTTAATAGGGCTGTACCTGACTCAGAATTATGTCAGTCGAATCTGATTTGGCCGTTCAATATTCGACGATTCATTTTTATTCCATATAAAGTTTTAAAGTTTGACCAGGTCCAGCGGGACGTCCAGTGTGACGCAGCATTCATGTAAACAAGCCAATGACAGATTGGATATGTGCAATATTATTGGCTATTAATATCAAGCAAAAGCTGTAGTCTTCTATATTAAGTTGCTGTGAGCTGTAAATTCACCACTGCAAAGCAGAGGAGAGAAGATAATGTTATCACAGAGCCCAAGGTGCACAGTCTTTTCCTCCTCTGTGCTGCTGCATCAAGCATGCAACTGCTTGTAACAAAGACTAGCATGATAGTGAAGAGTGCTCACTTGGCTCCAAAATCTGGGGACCAAAACGTCCCCATAAGTATACTGCACAGCACACTGACTTGCAAAAAAAAAAAGAAAAACTGCTCTACTTGAAGTAGTCACGAGCAACTGGGGAGTCTCTGACTGATGATTCAAATCTCAGACTTTCAGGGGGCAGCACTAAACCCTTTTAACTTGTCCATATGGGGTTCAGATGCTACAGTACATATCACGTAAGGCTCCCCCCTATAAGTCAAAGACTGAGACTGAGACCCCTCAGCCAGTAGAGATTCTTCAACTCAAGCAGTCGTTTTATTTCTTGTTTTCTTTTGTCAGTTATCGAGCGTCATGCTTAGGGAGAGGTTTCGGCCACCAGGTTTGGCTGCAGAGTGAACACTTGTGGCTTTCATGCTGCTCTCTGGTAGAAAAAGAGGGAAAAGAGCCAGGCAACATATCCCCATTCTACAAGCAAAGTTTCACTATCAGTTTTACTTAAACTCATCGGGAACTAGGTCTATTTAACACTAGCAACACATTATTAGCTGTTTGATAACATAGTAAAGCCAAAGACTAATACAAGCAGAGGTTTGTGTGTTTGAGAGTGGAAGGTGACAAAATATGCTCAAGCTGCAGGCAAGCAACTGAGGGGAGGATCTAATTTGCATATTCATACTGAAGATGCACACACAGGCTACTAGCCTACATGAGGCAAAGGTGCAGAGTTACATCTAAGCCATTTTAAGACATGCGGGGATCTTTTTAATGTCGTTTTGATTAACAGAAATTTACTTTTCAGAGTTTAATCAATGCCTCGAAATTAAGTTAAACATTATTTGTTTTTGTTTTTTTTAATTTGTTTTGTTTCAGCAGTATTATTTGCAAAGCATTCCAATTTTCACTAAAGATACAGAGCTCATTCAAAATAAGCAAAGTTACAATTATAATTAGTTTGACTAAGTTGTGTCATATAAATATTTTCTGCATTTTAGTAATGCAAGGAGTCAATTGTAAAACAGCTGCAGGGAGTTTTTTACTTTTTACTAAAGACAGGCAGCAGCTTAAAGTGGTAGCAAAAGCTACTACCTAGCAGTAAGCAACATAAAATAGATGCTTGTATCTTTTTCATGCGACTTGTCTGCTACTGGCCACTTAAAATTTGTGTGACTGATTTGTCATCGCACATATATTTGTAGACTGATCACAGATGTATTTTTTCTGTTGATTCATTGCTTTCACCTTTCCTACCTTTTCAATAACCTAACCATTAAAATGTTCATGAGCACAGACTGCCACAGACAAAGGTCGGACTGCCCCTAATATGGAAACAAAGAGTAAATGAACTGATTGTTGAAGTCATCCATCAATAAGGAGTGGTCTCTCTGTATCCACTGGTCATCTATCACCCCCGCCCACCACTCAATTTATTGTTGAGGTGCAGCTCACACAAACAGCAATTAAAATTTTAAAAAATTATCTCAGATAAAGACCTTTTATTTGGGTGATGCACCACATATTCTTAGCTTTCCTTATTGTGATACCCGAACCACTGATTTAAGGATTCCATCACTAGTTAACACCAGAAATTAAAGCCTTAAAGTTGCAAAGCAACATACTTTCACACAGTCTTTGTACTTTCAATAGTGTGTATTAGTTTTAGCCAGGCCTATTTCCTCAAGCTATGCTCTGCCCCCAACCGTGTAGTTTCCTTGTAGTAACCTTGTAGTTTCCACCCCTGCCTGGTGTGGACACACTGGCCTCTTCATCCCAGTCCACGGCCGCCGGCAGGCACCTGGCAGCTGAAATAATATGAGGCCTACTTAATGAGTTCTTTAAGAGAGTTGGAAGTGGCTGGTGTTCATGCTTCAATGCCCAGGGTTATGAGATAACCATGCAGCAGCAGGGCCTCCACTACAGGCTGCAGCTCTGAGCCTGAAACAGGACTAAAACTACAGACAAAGACCTGTATAATGACTCTAACCAGCTGCTCTGACGACTAAATCCTTTCTACTGATTTGTTGGTTTAGTTAGTTAATCTTGTAAATTTCGATTTTTATTTCAATGAATAAAACGGGTGAAAATGAAGAGGAAACAATCAACAATAAAAAGAAAACAAAAATAACAAAAAGATGGTGCATAATCAGCAGCTCCTTTGCACTTTCTTCCCATTGTAAGTATAAAAATGTTGTATTGTGAGCTGTCATCACCTCATTTTCTGTAATCAGCAGGAAACTGTGTTGGCTTACAGCAGCCAACAACAAATTTTGGGTATGCGTGGAGACATAAAATTCTTAAAAAACAAAAACAAATAAGTACGATGAGTACAAGCCTTAAATATTATTCATAACTCTTTTTTTAAATCCATTTTTTATTTATTTTTTGCTCTTCTTGCATCTCTCTCTCTCTCTCTCTCTCTCTCTATCTCTATCTATCTCCTACAGTTGATGATGAAGTGATGCAAAGATGGAGAAGTCTCTTTGAGGCAAGGTAATGACTGCCCCTGATTTAGCTGCTTTGCAGCAACCATCCCATATGGGAAAGGAGGGCAGATAGAAGAGGCTATTGGCCCACATCCAACACAAACACGGCCTTGAATCCTTAGCACAGAGCTCCGTGCCAAAACACTGGTTCTCTGTGAAGGCAGAAAAAAGGGGGATAGGAAGGGAGGAGGAGAGGAGACTTGATTAGGAAACCTTAATGGGACTACCCTGTCACATTGCATGGGTGTCTGGGCCATGGTCCAAAGCATTACTGACACTGCACTAAAGTAACAAGGAGAAGGTGAGGATCATACAGCTGCTGCACTAACACACTTCCCAAAACTCAATTCCTCACTTACACTCCGTGCCTATAATACAATTAGATGCAGGTAATTAGTCTTTAATATAAACTGCAGGTGAGACGGCACTTCACTGTGCAATACAATTGATATCGGTAAGATGGCCAGGCTGTGTAACCGGAGAGGCTGAATGTCATCAAACACATTTCAGTTACAGCCATTGGGCTAGTTCTGATTTTGAAGGCCTTTGCCACACAGAAGATATAAAAGTCCAGTGTGAGAGATTTAGGAGAATATTTTGGCAAAAGTGAAATATTATATAATGGGTATGTTTTCTTTGGTTCTTTTCTATAATCACATGGAAATAAGAATCATTGTGTTTTCATTACGTTAGAATGAGCAACTGATATTTACATAAACAGCAGGTCCTTGTCTGCAGATCTCACCATGTAGCACCACCATGTTTCTACAGTAGCCCTGGATGGACAAACACAACACTGGCTCAACATAGGGCCATTTGTGTTAGCAGCCTCTTTGCTATGAGAGTGTTGAAAAAACACAGATTTTTTAATGATAAACTGGTTCAGTCAGTCTTTTTACCAGTTTAAATCCCTATTAAATTTGTTTGGAGAGGAAGAGATGTCTGCAGATAATTCAGCCCCCAAAAAAAAAAAAAAAAAAAAAACCCTAATAATGAACATTGCAGAAATTCTCACCAGAAATTCACACTGGATACAATCTGCAATCCGCACTGCTAGATAAAACTACACCCCCCTTGATGTGACACACTTGACCCTCAAACAAAATATGAATTCTTTGCCACAGAAGGCAACTTGACTAAAAACACACAGAAACAGCAACTGGAATTTTAACCACTTAAAATATAATCACATTGCCACACGCTCAAACAATTACACTACAATTTAAAGTGTTGGCATAGAGATGTAGATGGCTAATTTGGCCACTTTGATTTTCCCTTTCCTGAGTCTAAATGCAGAACGCTGAGCTCCAGTGAACAGATGAAATGCATGAGGTGATCGGGCGGCCCAGTGCAGGTTCACTGACAGCTGGGAATGATGAAGACTAAGGTGTGGCCCCAAAGCACTGAGCTCTGACACACCATGTTTCAAAAATCAAATAGTGAAAAAAGACACAGTTTTATTCCGTTTCAGATAGGTTAGGGAGGTATAAAAGTAATTTTCACTCTAACTAAATACCAGAAGTTAAGAAAAACAACCATTTTATTATTTTTCAGATTTTCTCTACTTTGAACAAAAGTAATAACACTTTGTATTATGACTGTATTAAGTAACAGATTGTTTTTGGCCAGTTCACTCTTTAAGCAAACTGTGAGATACAAGATAAACAAAGTTAAATGAAACAGGGTGAAAAGAGCGTAACTCAGATCATGGTCACTGCTCATTTGTAACTCAAAGCCTGGCTCCCCTGGTGGGTGCAGTAGAGAGTGATGTGGTGTGCGAGCTGGGCCCCAGTGTGATTGGGTGCTCTGAGCCAGTACACACTCACTTGGATTCCATGTATGGTTTGCTTATTTGAAGAGTGACCTTGAGTGAGACAGCGCTCCTCTTTCGTTCCTGCTCTCCTCCCTAAACCATCTTTTCCCTCCCTCTGTCTAGGGAATGAAAGCTTTGCCAAGCCACCGTCAACACAAGAGCTTCAGAGGAATTACAAGCTGCCCAAACCAGAGCTGTTTCGATGAATGGGGCTGGTGTCCTCACTCCTACTGTGTCTTTATGCCTTCATCCCTCTGTCATCCTGCTCCTGCACTGTGTTCACCATCTAGGAGCAGGTAAGCGTAGAGAGCAGCAGGGCAATGCCTCACAGTTTCTTTTGGTGAAATAAATATTTCAGCTAGGGCTGTATCAAATAGTTCAAAGCTTTATTCATAACATCAGGGTTTCCCACACATTCATTTTTATGTGGCGGCCTACCATCATTAAAACATCTGCTGCCACGTATTGATTTTATTTTGGAGCTGGACTGTTCATTAGTAGCACTTTTGGAATATATATATATATACACCAGTGTTTCCCATTAATAACAAAGACTATGGTGGGCCACCATAATCTAACTTGTCCTGCCATAGACTCAATGGAGACTATCAAGATTAAAACCTTGGGTCATTTATAGCGTAGTAGAGACAGGGAGGTGCAGCAGAACAACAGGCACATTAAGAGTGAAACTCAACCATTCAAAATACCTCCTCTCATCTATGGATCTGATCAGCTGTGAACGTATCAACAGATCAATTATCCACCTCACCAGTGACATTCAGCTGCAAAGGAGAAGAACTCCGCCTGCTGCGCTGCATTTCTGAACCCAAAAAAACGTTGGATATTAGAGTGACACCACAGATAGTGACTACCCCCACCCCCCCACGTACCATAGATACACTGGCAATCTGTGGGAAACACTGTATACTATAATTAAATTATTCGTAGCACCCCAATCTCAGACCGCAGAGCATACTCTGGGCACAGATGAAGCAACAGAACTTCAGGTGCAGTGAAAGTGAAACTTAACCATTCATTCTGCTGGATCTAAAAGTTTGCTTACATTTGCCTCCAAAGACAGATCATTTCTCCACCAATCAAAAAACAACAATTTCTGTCTGTGCTACATTCATGGACCATAAAAATTTGTATTCTGTAGTGAGAGACACAAGCACACAAAATTTAAAAAGTGAGATTTGCTTAACGTCGCCACCCAAAATTAATTCAAATAAATAACTAAATTGTATTAAAAAGCATAATCACTTTTTTAATCTGACAAATTACTTCATTGAAATTTAGGATTTAGTTTGAGTTATTTTTAAGGGTGATGATGTAATAAAAAATATAACAACAGCCATTTGAAGCTCCATTCAAAAGCCTTAATATAATCTCAAAAGTATAAGACATGACATTTGGTACGGCACTAATTTCAACTGGTTTTGACAAAGATGATTCTTCGTGATGTTCCTGCTTAACTCTGTGAGAGCGTGGTTGCATCATTTTACCATTCTCCAGACAAATGGTAAATCACTCAGAAATTAGGAGGCACACAGCTGCAAAGGGAACAGCAAATGTGGGGTGAGGAGGAGGGAACAGTCAGAGCTCCGCCCCAGCCCTCTGTAAGAGATGGACGTGAGGCCATCAGAAAGCATAATGTTTCGTGTGGTTTTTCTGCAAAAAATTACCTCTGCTCACACTGTCATAATCATGTCACAAACATAAAATTATGTGTGTCTAATATAAAATCCTTGATGTTACTTCTGAGTCCTTCAGCGTCAATTGGATAAATCCATATTCCAATCCAGCCATTCCCTAATTAGAGACAATTACTGAATAAAGTGTGCTAAGAGACCAAAGGAAGCAGCTTGGAAGTGAGAAGGGGCTACAGCCCACAGCCATACAGTTAGACTGAGTCCAGTAATGACGAGTGCAGATAACTAATTCATGGAACAACCATAGACATTGGAAAATATGGCACCACGATGACAAAATAATCACAGGATGACAAAATAATAATAGGAAAGAGGAATCACCCTGAACAGGCCTTAAAGCCCCCTAGATTTACCCATCATATCTTTTAACATGTGCAAACTGCCATAAGCAGAAGGAGCAATTTCCACTGCTTTGGAGCGCTGTCTGGGTTTACACGAGGATTAAGGTTTGGCTGTCGAGTCAGAATCCAATGTGAAGCCCTCTATAACAAACTGAAGTAATTAACAGCTCACTTTCTAAGGCTAACCTCTTTCATTTAGTGTCCTACGGAGCTGCCTCTTCCCAAGAGTGAAGACCTTAACAAATGGCTTTAATAGGCAGACCTTCATAATGTAAACCCATAGTCTTGTGGGACAGCTCACAGCTTTGACCACAGAGCAAATATGAGTAATTTGTATACACGTCTGCTGGGAGCCATAACAACCGCACTGGGAGGAATTACTTTATGTAATTACTTGAGAAAATATCTTGGTAAGACACATGCAAGCCTATGTCATGCTATGAAAGAGAAAAACAGAGGAGACAGAGAGAGAAAGAGAGAGAGATTATGTGATCTATCCCTATGGTGGTTAGGGCGCTCAGTGGAGAGGCTATGAGGCAATCACAAAGGCTCTTCAAATGCACCCAACAAATTTACTCACATGGAAAATTAAGCAGAGACGGCATTCTGTCCCCCTAAAGACTTTAAGATATATGGCTGCTTTTGTAATTATCATGGGTCAGGTCCTAAATTGAGATATGTTCATATACCAGTGATTTCAGTGTAAATCTTCCTCACTGTGTGATGATTCTTTCAACAGCATACTTGTATGTGTGTCTGGATTTTCATTCTACATACTCTGTTATCTATGTGTGCGTGCATGCATGTATGTGTGTGTGCGTGTGTGTGTGTATGTGTGCATGCAGTGGGTGATATATGAGTTGCGGTGGGATTGAGAGAGCCCTGTCGACAGCTGCTGGCTGCCATTCACACCTGAGAGGACCCATGTCCTGATGAGAATTAATGTACTCTGACATCCTTTGGGACTCTAGCAGCCCCCAGAGGGCCTAATGAAGAAATACAACCTTGCCAAGAGAGAGGGGGCATATCAAAAGGCTCCCTCAGGCCCCAGGAGAGGGCATACAGAGAGGGCATGGGTAGACAGAGGAGACATGGAGCAAGGATATTTGGGAGTGAAAGCAGAAAGACTGAGATTATTCTTGGGTTTTGTTTTTCCCCCACTCAGATACAGAGTGAGCCTCAGATGTTCATCATTATGCTGATCTACCTCGCTGTGTTAATTAAACATGCAGAAAGTGTCACCAACATATGCTGGGAAATGCTCACCTGCTCATTAAAAACCTAATAATCAATCATAGTTTTTTAGAACTCTTGAGAATGAACCAATTGCCTGCAGGTTACATTTCCTGACCTCCCAGCAAGTCAGTATAGAGAAGCGTTTTAAAGGTCTGCAAGGTTAGAGGAACAACCTCTTTGGGTCATCTGTGCCCTTGAAAAGGTCACACATGCTCTATATAAAAAGGACCAGTGTTTTGGACTGAAGTATTGGTCATTATGCAAAATCTATTTGGGTCCCAAGTGATGTATCATCCAAGTAGCAATTAAAATGCTTCCCTTTAAAATCAGGGTGACTTGTGCATCTCTGAGGGGACAGATGGTAAAGCATAATGGTATATTTGTCCAGACAAGCCTGTCCAGCCCTCCATAGACCACAATGTCAGGCCAGGAGGTAAAAAAAACAAGTATTCCAGCCCCTCAGCCTCAGCCTTTGCTCTCCCTAAATCCCTCATTTGCTCATCACTTTTCTTCCCCCACATCCTTCCCCTCAATCCGTGCCCCTGAAACAAAAAGCAGCACATTAGATTCCAGTGCTCCGCCACTCTTGGCAAACAGGATGACTTTCACGAGCGAGGCAGGCAGGCAGAGTTCCTAATCTCAGAGGAGACTGTGAAATTCTGAAATAAAGACTCAATATTAAAGTCTGACCACCAGGAAGAGAAAAGAAAGGCAGACAGACAGACGTGCTAGTGAGGGCAAACTAGGTGTTAGAGGTGGGGCTTTGGAGGGATGAAGACGTAAATGAATGATGTAGACCCAGCACTTTTGCTCCAGTACGGAGGTCACTATGGGTAGCCTGGGGCCAGTACAGTTGAGTCGGTCCCAAGGGGTCATGGAGGACCAAGGCAAAGAACAGAGCACACTAGGACCCCTGCCAGCAGAACCAGCAGCCTCTGGATCCCCTCATGATGTTGCCCAGCCATCCACAAACCACCAGGAAATGGCGGTAAGAGCTGACCCAGACAGAATTCCAGGCGTGTGACCATGTGACGTCAGTGCAACCAACATCTATCATTAGCACATCCACAAGCTCTAGCCGCATGTCCTTCTGTCCGTTCAAGCAAAGGAGGAGAGTGCCCTGTGCTGAGGCCGGCCGAGGCTGTCAGAGTGACCAGATGCCTGTCTTTTTACTGTCGCGCAACAGCTAATTTGAAGTTCATTTTCGACTGCTTTTTTAACAGCTGGTCCATAGACGCACAGCAGCACTCCGTGCCAGGATATCCCTGTCTGAATTCGGCTCTGCCACTAATCCCTGAAAATTACAGTGTAACTGCATCCATGGAAAGTCACGGTGGCCACTCAGTCCATCCCGTTCACTCACAATGAAAAAGCCTTGAAATACAAGCTTTTTCACTGAACCTATGAAGAAACATATTTCCAAGTTCAGATTTTAGTCTCTGCTCACTTTGCTACAGGCCCCCTTTTATAAAATAAGATTTGCCACTCAGCCAAGACTTTTTTGTCATGATTCATTTTAAAACAAACTAGTGTCAATCACGACCTTCAAAAATACTTTGCTGAATGTGAATCAAAGACAGAACTTGCCATTGAATTACTGGGCTACAGATAAAAACTGAGACATGAAACAATCTAGTCATAAAAAAAAATCTTTCCATCCTCTTTACATATCAGTTACAATTTGCCAAAAGCTTAAAGTCTGTTAACAGCCGATGAGTGACGTAGAGGGAAAAGGAGGTACCTTATTCTGAGGCTCCAATGTTTGGACAGAAATTGCTCTTTCATCCTCCATTAAAATTTCCCACACATTTCTGTCAAAACAATCCCTTCAAAGTCTCCTGTCAAACATGTATGCAGATGAGGAACACTCTTACTCAGTCATCCTGTGGGCAAACATTACTACCAGCTGAGCAAACATGCCCAGACAGAACAAGCTATACATAACAGAAGGCTCTATTTTCTTACTTCATATTGGTCAAACAATATACAGCCTTACATACACTGCACTGTGTCCATTTTACCGCATCCCGTCTTATTCTATTTTGTTTGTTTGTCTGCTACAAATTAATACCTTTTTAAAACATAAACATTACAAAAAAGGTAACCTGGTAGACTTGTAGGAAAAGTGCTGAGGTGAGGTTCACATGCAGCAGTGGGGTTGTTATATGCTGTTTTCAGATGATACTTTATTACAGCCTTCTTTATGTTTACATTTCTTAGCTATTGTTTGTGTTTTCCGCTTTTTCTGTCTTTTGTTTTCTGCTCATAGATAAAAGGTAGTGGGAGCTAATTGCGCCTTATTATGATTTATGCACTGGTCTCTGCATGGATTTGTTAGCTGCGGAAGTTAATAAAGGACTATTTTCAACTCAGTCCTCTCTCCCTCATTAAAAGAGAAAAGAGACAACAAACCTTAATCAAGAATTGGTCGTAATTGGCCTAAGTGCGGGTTTATGGAATAGTCAATGATCCTCTAGACACTGGTTTGATGTGATCATTTTGCAGCTGCAGGTCGGGTGAACTCTTGACCCTACATCCCAACATGGTAATAGTGAGAGCAGACCCTTGGCCTCTCTCAGCATCAAACCTTTCATATTGGTAACAAATGTCCACTGTGACCAATAATTGATGAAGTATTTTAAGCCGCTCTCATTTATGGAAATGCATCATTTAAATGAGAGAGAAAAAGAAAAAGAGAGAGAGAGAGAGAGAGAGAGAGAGAGAGCAATTTCATGAACAAAAAACCCCCAAAAAACCCATTGAGAATTATATGACAACAACTGAAAGATTTATTATTTTAGACGCAGTTCAAACGACTGAAGCACAGCTCTGTAGACTCTAGTGATCTTTATTGAGTGCTAGAGTTTCCCATAGGGCTGCTTGATTATGGCAAAAATAATCATCACGATTATTTTCATTTTGCAAAATGTATTTTATCCAAATAAAAATAGGACAATTTTCACCAATTTACCTTTACAGCTTTACAGCCCTTTACTACAGTAAATTGATGCTGTTACGTTACGCTCTCCTTAAAGCCACCATACTCCACTGATAGAAACAGTAATTTTACTCCACAGAACACTATAAGTCTCTATATACCTGCTGTTCGGCTATTCAACGCACCACACTCTAGAAGCGCAGAGTGTACCTCGGGCACAGATCAACAGTGGAAGATCAGGCGCAGCGAAAGTGAAACTTAACCATTGCTGGTCAAGTACTGGGTCTAGAAGTTTGCCGTCTCTCGCCTCTGCAGCAGCTGCTCCTCTCATCCGTCGATCTGATCTGATCAACTCTGATCGGATCAACTGAATTACCAATTATCCATTTCATGTCTCAAACTCCACAAACTGCTGTTGAGTTCCACATGTGCTGCATTCACTGACCCGCAAAACCTCCAAATTCTGAGACTTTCTGAGCAAGCTTGGCACATTGTATTTCCAACTATGGGACATTATACAGACTTCTGACAATGGAAATGAGGGTGAGAAACTAAAGCATGTCCCACCTCTATAAAATACGCTGCAGTAAAATTTTAATATTGCACTATTTTTGGTAGATAATGTGCAACAAATGAACATACTATTTTCTAACATTAGAAAATAGAGAAAAGTTTAAGTAATTGGTTGTCATATGTGTTAGTTTGTATCACTATATTAGGTTAATAATCCAGTTATGGTTTGGATTCTTTTTAAAAGCAGGAAACTGAGTCTAACTATGAAGACGTTTTGGGACTCTAAATAAGAATCTGTGGAGTGGTGCTTGCAATTGTGAGAGTGGGTCTTGGAGAGTTATGGCTTTAGCTAGCCTGTAGTTTATGTGCACTCTGGGTAAAATGCAGAGCACTTTGAGAACATTTATCATAAAACACAGGGAAGGGACCGGGATGTAAAATGGCTGCTCTGCTCAGCCTCAGTATCTGTGATCTGATATAAACTCTCCAGATAAATAATGCATAACTCCACTGTTGAAAAAATGTCAGAGTGCCTCTTATTTCTTGCTCTGACAATTATAATGCTTTGTAAGGTTTTTGTTTTCCTCTTTTTTCATTTGGGAAAACTCTACCTCTTTTATTGTACTTAGAGCCAGGCAATGTGGTTTTGCTTCTACCAGTGTCATCTTTACTATACCCAAGAACCTTATCATGAAGTAACACTGCACAGACTTTTTTTATACACACTGGTGCAATATGTTTGAGGAAATGTAAGGCAAGGGAGTGTGGAGATGGACAGACTAACAGTGCTCAGATAAAGCTCAGATGGGGGATAGATAAATGTTTATAACATGACAAAGTTTATTTAATATTTCATGCACTTAGGAAGGTACTGCTACGCTCCCTTGTAGGAATCACTGACGACTTATCACTCTTAATGTTCCCCTGACTCCATGTATGATAAAATGTACATATAAGTCTGTCTTTGTCCCTTACAAAGAATAACTGATGAAAGATCAATAAGAAAACCCCTACAAATGACATCAAAGCTGCAACTAATTTACATTTTCAGTGTTCAAATGTTTTTACTGGGCTAATAAACTGATCATTAAAGTATTCAAATAGTGACCAAAAGTCCAAGATGTAAAAATATTTAATTCATAATGCTATAACACCAAGAAAAGCAGTGTTATTCGTTTTCTGCAAATTAAACTTTTTCAAATAAATCAACTAATTGTTTCAAACTCTTATTCTTCTCCATTCCTCTGTGCTTTCCCTTATGCCTTTATCCCAAAGCCATAAATAAAACCTACATCTACTCTCTCTAAAGGACACCGGCAGTGGGAACTCCATGCACATAGGCAGCATTTAGCAGGTGACAAATGGAGTTTCCCAGGCTGAACCAGCCCAGAAGGCTCACTCAGATGGGTTGATGAATGTAGAAGTGAGCCTCGACAGGCAGGTTTATTTTTATTACGTCTGTCATTGTACCTTTGCAATGTCTCTGCAGTAAACACACATACACCTAATATGCTATACCAAGAGGAGGAGGCAGTCTTGAATCACAGTGAAGGGTGTGTAGAGATGCCATTTTAACTTTTGGTTGTTGGCTGCTGATAAAGATGCTTTCTGAAAATGTTCCCAAACATGCCTTGAATCTAAAAATGCTGCATGGGATTTGGAGAGCCTTGAGCAAATGAGTTAAATCAGTGAATATAGTCCATTTCCAGGCTATTTCCTCAAAGACAACACAGAGAGATGAGATGGCAGGAAGCAGAAGAGAATGAAAATGTAAGCTTCATATACAAATAGAAAGTAGGTGTATAAAAATATAATAAAAATCACAATGCTCTGGAAGATTCCTGTCACAGTGAGACTAAACTAAGTCCTCCGTGTGCCCAGCTACTGATTGAATACCAAAACAAGACCTATGAAGGGCACAAGAACAAGCAGTCGCAAAAGAACATCCACCATCATTTCATTCTGTTTCTCTCCCACTGAGAGAAACGCATGATGGCAGGAAAAACACTGTTTCTTTATTTGGCTGCACACAGAGTACTTTATCTATTTGACAGAGGATGTGAAATCACAGAAAAGGAGAGTGGAGAAAGGGGGGAAATATTCTTTTCAAGAAAATGATTCATGGGCTCGAGGATGTGCAACTCATGAGTCAACAATGTACTGTGGGTGTCTTTGGGGGTGTGTTCAGCGAAGGTGTGTATCAATAGGTAATAAATCTTGGAGCATTCCCAGTATGAGGACAGCCTCACAGGTGTCTCACTCGTAACACAGCAGCTTCAGCAGTACACACAGGTCACAGAGAGACTGTGACTCAGAGAGGACCACAAGTCAGTTTGGAACATGCCTGTTCATATGTGCTGAATGGGGTGACACGTTTACATAAAATAAGTTGTATCTATTAGAGTTACATCTAAAGAGCATCTCTAATATGTTTCAAATGGGCAGTCTCTTTCAACTCATTATTCAATAGTGTTCAATATTATCTGAACTGGAAGGCTTTGAAGTGGGTACTAAAAAAGATGGTTAAAAGTTAATGTAAAAATGCTCCCTTTGGAGCTTCTTTACTTGTTTCTGGTGTGGTCAAGGGGCTTAATATGCAATGAAAACTCATAAAAAATGAACAGAGGAAAGAAAGAGTTAAGCGCTGCTAGAAATTTTGCTATATCAGAAATTTAATAGTCAATACCAATACAAATGACTTTCCAGTCTTGATAACCAGTATAGTAGTACCAGTATAATACATAAAATATAACAATAAATCACATGTAATTTAGCCTACTTCTTCATCAAAAACATTTAAATTAAATGTTTAAACGTTATTCAGCCCTAACGATCTCCCTAGAATGAAAAATACTAAAAATGATCTAATATTGATTTTTGAGATTTTGTCAGTGACAAACTTTTATATAACCTACAGTATATTAACATATTTCCATGTATTTCCATATATCCATCATTGTTGTTGTTCGGCACTTGTACATGTAAGATAAAACAGCTGGTCTTTGTGGAAGGCTATTTATCCAATCCCTCCTGTACTGTGATTTGATGGCTAGGTAAAAAGTGACAGCGACAAGCGTTGCATTTGACCCAGGTCTGAGTATTGTAGCTACACAGCATTCCCCTCCCAAAGAATAAAAAAAAAACAAACGAGTCGAGGTGAAGCTGCAGCGCATCTCCCATGTGCTGTTCTTCCCCACTGGTGGGCGGCATTCTTCTTCCTTTAGCATTTAACGGCAGGTTAGAACACTTGTAAGAATTGCATCCCAGTATGGTACTGGAGAACAACAAGTCGTGTCACATTTCCGAAGTTTGGCGTCGACTTGGTACAAAAGTATCGGGTCATGTGACATCCCTAAGGACTACCACTGGTATTGACTTGAAATTCTGACACACACTTACTTTCACCTTGTCTCATGTCAAGCATCACCGTAGAACTCAATCAAATTAAGAGCAGCCAAGCTGAGACCCACTCTTTTCCACTCAAAGGAGCAAGGAGAGACACTACGACCTGCTTAATGGTGATAAAATGGTCTTTAATGGGACTGGCGTGAGACAGATTTAATGTAGTGACTTAATGCAGGGGTCTCTCACCTCTTCCTAAGGCTCCAGGGAAGGCTACCATTGTGTGATCAAAACCCTCTGCCACCTGATGGGTTAGCTGGAGACCCTGTATAGTCAAGGTCAGCATTGAACAGATTCATGGTAAAACCATAAAAGACACAAAGTATTACTGAAGCGGAGCTTTTTTATGTCTTAAAACATGTCTGAAGGGGATCTTTACTAAATGACAAACAGTAAATTGGTTGTCAAAAAATATCTTGACTAATTTATCAACCAGTTGTGACAGCCCAGTGTGACTCATTGGCACTGCCCAGTTTTTTAAAATATCGAGCCCACCTCTTCAATCAGTTCTTACTTTAAAAATGACTAGTATTATCTCCACACAGAACATTTCCAATAAAAACACAAAAGTGCTGCAACTTCAATAGTCAGTAGTCTGACCATCTGCAGAACTGGAAAAAATACAGCTCCAAAATACTGTCAAACTGTCTTCCGTCTCATCCACAATGACAAAGAGTGGATTTCTTCCAGATCACTTTATTACAAATTTGAATTTCTCTGCGTGTGACATCTCTAAACTCATCCTTCTGTTGTGTCATTTCTGTTTCATTCAGCCAAAGGAGGTTTCAGTCTCCAGTTCATCTGGAGTTCAAATGGAGCATCAGGGATTGTTCACCCTGTCTGTGTCTGTGAGGTGTCTTGTAAGGAGCAGCCAGGGAGGAATCCTTTCAATTAGAGTGATTTATGAGAGACCTCATTGAGCTTATTACGCATGGGCTAAGACTGGGAGTTTTCCGCTCTGTACAGTGGGTCATTTACGTGTTGATTACATGAAGAAGGATTGGAAGCTTCATAAATATTCCTTAAAGTATCAAATCTCATCCTGACTGTCATCAATCTACAATATCTTGCACCCCATTAGTCTTAATGAACTTCATCTACCCAACAATTTCCTCCCTTTTTTCCCCACTGTATGCCACTAATAACAAAACTGACAAAATAGTTTTCAAAGACAGTCGTCCAAGGTTTTGTCGTATCATAAAAGGTGCAAATTATTAAACTCTCTCCACTTCTTTTAGTTTTGCAAATAATGCATATTTTTGCAGTTTCACAGACTGTGTTCCTTCTCCAAGGATAGTCTAATGGTGCCACTAATAATGTTATCTTAGACTGTATCTGCGCTGCAAAGTAAGCTTTTGAATCTAAAACAATTATGTCGGCCTCATTATGCAATTCAGCAAAGACATTTAACTGTTATGCCCCAACTTTGTAGAGATAAAAAATATACCTCCGACACAGTTAAAAAGGTATAAACACATGTTATTTTTCCCTTGTCTTGCACAAAATGGGACTGGGGAAAAGTTTAATAACAATTGTGTGATTTCAAAAGTCAGCAGAAAGGTATTATTAACATAAGGAGAACCACCAGCATGATGGTTTCAAAGAAATTCAGCATAGGCCTCTGATGGCCTAAAGCTTGAGAAAACAGTATTAAAGTATGTCTTTTGGCAACAGTATGTGTGACTATGTGCCAGTAGCGAACGATATAAGATGACTGCACAAGATATTGATACATTATCGTTGCACAAACTGTATTTAATTGTGCAACTTCTTCAATAAGATAATAACAATTTACAAAATACATTGAGTGTCTGTGGTTTCTGACAGTTGTTCCATTTTTATTGTTGAAGTCAAAGCCCCACTGCAATAAGAAGAAGCTGGCTCCTCAACTTGAGTGTTACGGGGTAGATTGTGGGATATGATGAAAAACTAAATTTTTTATTAAAGCAATGAGGTTTACGTTTGTGTGGGTAAGGGCACATAAAAGGCAAAAATACTGTGATCCCTGGAGCCGTGTGGAAGTCCCTCAGTCCATGCTGATGAGAATCATCAAGGGTTGACTTTCCCCTATATTTAACAGAGCTTGTTAAGTAGGCATGCAATATCGTTGGAGTTCAAATAAATCCTATCTGACAGCTTTCATTGAGGTTGTCGTTTAGAGATATGGAATCTATGCTCTTGTTCTTTCACAATAGAAACATTGGTTCATTTCCTGTCTACATGGATGAGCTGCCCAATTTTCCGCCAGCCTTTGAAGGTAATTTTACATTGCCTAGGCCTCTCTGATTTCAACTTTCTATGCATTATTTACAGAGTAAAAAGGGGGGGCAGGGCAGGTCTATCAAAATACTCCTTGCCCCAGGTAATTATCCAGAAGTCTTAGTCCGGCCCCGTTGATGAAATGTGCTCATGTTTATGCACATGAAGGGGATTACACATTCAAACAGTCGGACCACTATTTCACTTCCTCACTGTGTAATTATAAACGGATTAGACTGCATTCAAAATGCGAAGGCACCCCTTATGTTGAACCATATCCTGCTCCAAATAATATTGTCCCTATGAATGCATGTGCTTGTCTTATCTCTGGTTATTTCATTTGGCAGAAAAAACACAAAACAAGAGTGTTTTGGAGTGTAGAAAGAGAAAAACCCCAAAGTGGTGAGACAATAATTTCTATTTCAAATCCATGGAGCTTCACAATGTTAAAGTCATAATGGGCTGCAGGCAATGAGAGGAAAGACATGGTGAATTAATTAGCCTGGCAAATAGAGAGGCGGCCTGTATTGACCCCTCAGAGGTTTTCTCCCTCCACCTCTCTGCCAGCCACACAAATCAGCGGTGTCACTAATTAAGAAATACCAGTTCAGATTGTGTCCTTTGTAGCTTGCATCAGACAAGCCCCTGAATTAAAAGTGGAAATGGTATACACTAAGTGACTGAATATGAGCACTGCCTATAAAAATATTTTAACTGTAGATTTAATTAATATTTTTTACTCTTTTACTTTTGTTTTTTGTTTCTGCATTGGAGCAGATTTAGACATACAGTAAGCTTTTTTCCTGGAAAGATACGTAATGTATAATATTATCTTATACATACATGCGCACACACACACACGCACACACACATCTATAATCACATCACTAGTGGAGCAGAGGGTGATAATAAAAGCTGGTAATCCATTTGGTGCTTACACATCCATATAGAGTTCAGAGGTGACACTGTAGCCGGAGCTGGAACAGTCTGACTGAAAATATTGATACATTTACAGACAAATGCAGAGTGTGCCTATATGGTGATTATGTTTTTCTACCTTGCAATATTTAGGTTTAGATTTGTAACAGAATGTGAAACAATCTCTGATACCAAAAACTGATGTCCATAGTCCACAATGTATTTATAATCCATGCAAAAAAAATGAAATAAATAAAATGCTGGGAATTGCGTGAGATCATGTCGGTGCATAAATGGTGACGTGATGTAAAGTGATGTAAAGTGATGTTACATGATGTAACGTGATGTGGCATGGCATGGTGTAAAAACAACTTTTGGTTTCACACTGTATATGGCCTGTGGTTTCCTGGATCAAGTATTGCTGTAAATAGGTTTATGTTGGAGTTGAAAGCCCAGCGCGTCGCATAAAGATGATAAAGCGTGCCATTGGCATTGACATTACAGCTGTGGGGTTCAATTTATTGAGGCTTTAGGTTACGTATATTTAAAGGTGGGCCACTTTGAGCGACAGGCTTTCTGTAAGGTGTCATCACTGTCTACGAGTCTGATCCCCTCGCTCCTGCAAAGCTCAACCCTCTTTTCCAAATGTGGTCATTTTTGGCTCAAAAAAACAAAAAAACAACGGCGACAGCTGAAATGCCATTTTTGATGGGACGCAATAAACTAATGAGTGACGTCACACTATGGACATGACAAAGCAGTGGTATCTGACGCCCTGGGAATGAGAACAGGATCTATAGGATTAAAGACATTTGTTAAATAAAACACTTAGGAAAATGAGTAATACATCAACATGTCCAAACAACATCATGCAGCTATGTTTTCAGAGTTTGACTAATTACAAGTCTTTGCCACACCTTGACGCCCGTTTCCCCTCCACACTCAATACATAAATGGTTAGCTGAATGACACTCAACAGAAGTCCTTATGAACTTGTCCTGCATTCCCATTGCTACCAAAAGTTTAGTTGCTGTTGTGCATTAAGCCAAACCATCAGTTCCACGGTTCTTTTTCCTTTAATCAGGAACAAGTCCCGCCGCACAACACTGTAATGCTTGCAGACGGGCAATATTACAGCTAAGGGAGCCCTCTGGCACATTAGAGAGGTGGAGGTTGAGAGAGCAGGCCCTAGTCATTCCTACAATAAGGAAGAGTCACACCAGAGACAGAAACAATAACTGCACTTCCTCTACAATGGTGCCCCCATGCACCCAAATGCAGAAAAATGACAGGAGGTGACGTTCCCTGCTGCATTACTTTTGAGTTACGGAGGTGATTTGCAATTCAAAGAGTCTAAGGAGTGCTGACCACAACACTACCGCCTCCACGGGCCCACTGAGGCAAATAAGACCTGGGGCAATTTGCAGCCCCTTTTGCTAGGAAACACACTTTTAGGCCAAGTCATGTAAAATAAAAATATGATAAATACCAAAACTAATGAGGCCAAATTTTGTTTTCTGAACTAAAAATAGAGGTGGGCGTTAGGAGTTAACTTTATGTCAAGGCTACCTTTTCTTGGAGCAACTTTGATAGAGTTGGCCTTGACAACGTTGCAAAGTAGCCTAGATGCTCCACTTATAAATGAATGCTTTGCATATCTGCTTAACCAGTAAAATCACTGGTAAAGTCTCAGTTATGAAAGCTGTATACAATGTCTGGATTTGCATTTGTCTGACAAAAGTAGAATTCAGAAACTGAACTAGAGATTAAGCGTTTCTGTGTAAGAATGAAAATCTGTTATTTGAAAAGTATTTCAATTATGACTGCCACAACCTGAAACATTTTTACCTGAACTATTAATCATAGTGTGTGACTTCTGTGCTGCCATATGGAGGAGCAGCATGTGAAGAGCACCAAACTTGCTGATCCTCTGTAACTGGGCCCAATTAATCCTGCCGGCTGCATCATCCACATCAGGTCTATAGTGTGCTGTGCTCCAGCCAGAGAGAAGTACAAGTACTGTATTTCTCCCAGCAGCCTGTCCACTCAGAAACAGGAGGACTCAAAGCACCTGTGATTAATGACGCAGAGTTAAACTACTATAGATGATTTAGGATGACTTGGGAAAAGGAGGGGCAAGGGAGGTTTAGCATTACTAAACCTTCAATGATAAGAATGACTGACTGGAAATATCAAAAATGTCATTCGTAATACAACTGCATGTGAGGTTGTTTATATTCAAGGTAAGTGAGTTTCAAAAGTGTGCCAGTATATTTGTGACAGTATATTTAGTAAAATCATAACTCATGTAAACTTGAAGACATGCCACTAAAGAATGTGGCTAAAGTTAAGAACTTTGCATGATAAGGAAGGTTCCTAATTTGTGCAGTAGTTAGTACAATTCCCCAAGTGCTTAAGTGCTTTGTTTCTGGTCTATTTCAGCCTATGAAATACCTGAGCATCCTTTATGAAAGAAAGTAAACATATGTAAATTGTACATGAGTGTATACATGAAAACGGCTCATAAATGTGAACCTCAGGTTGGTGCTCAAAGAAATGTCCTTAGGATGCTTTACGTCTTTCGGATTCCTCCACTGAGGACCATGAATGTCTGTACCAAATGTCAGAATAATCCATCCAACGGTAGTCAAAATATTTAAATAAAAGTCAAAAATGTCGATCTGATGTTGACACTAAAGGAAAGGTCAGGGGACCACCAAGGTCTGCAAGATTTATCCTCTGGCAACCATGAATGTCTGTACATATCACAGCAACCTATCCAGAGTTGTTGAGATACTCCCATCCCGAGCTAGCCAGTATTTCTAAAATAAAAGGTCACAGAAAAGAAAGGCTGGACAGCAGGGGATTGTTTCTGACTTAAAAGAAGAGTTTGCCATGTTAGTAAAAGTGAGTGATCAACATGCTTGAGGGCCAAACTGTGCATCTCTCAGAAGTTATCTTTGAATTTGTTGTAGTTAGTTAAAGAAAAAATAAAAGATGATCTGGTGATATTAAAAAAAAAAAACATTTTCATCAACAAGACATGGTAGATTATCAGGGTGCAAGGTCACATGTTCAGCCTCAACAGTAGTGTTTTGTCCAAGGTTGCTTCACACTTACACAAAGGGGCTCCATTTCTCTGACATATGAAAGTCCTGGACTAATAGCACAGTGACAAGTGAGTTTTTTCCTGATATTTGTCCTTCTGTGTGATATTTCTGCACTCCTTGTATATATAATACATACATCTTAGGCCTAAGTTTACTGAAATCCCTCACTCTCATTGCATTAAGTTACCTGCAAATAAGCAAAACAAAAAGAATAAACCATATCACATTTTATATTACAGACTATTATACAGAATGTGTCATGCAAAGTGGCTTGTAAGATGCTGTGTTTCAAAACAGGACATCACTGCGATTAGATCTGCAAATGCTTAACATGCACTATCTCATTATAATAGCAGTTGATCTTGTCTCAGAAATTTGATATGTCCAAAAGGAGAGACTGTACTAATCTGAACAGGATGGAAACTTCTTCCTAATGTATTTGAAGCAAAGGATCATGCCGGCATTATTGGGCAGCCCTTACTAAGTGGAAACAAGGGAACCCTACTTGGACCAGACCAGTATCAGATGCCAGTATATGTATAATTAGTTCTTGGTTCCCTAAACATAATCGCTACTGATCAGACTTATCCACCAGATGTCAATTCTTAAATATATTTATGGACAATAAAGCGTTTATGAACTACGTAACAAAAAAAATGTTGAAAATATTCTGATGTGACTTCCTAGACAACCAATTAATTGAAAGATTGATTGACCTCTGCAATGTGAGAAGGCAAAAGCCACTTTCTCATGCAAAACAATCAATCAGCACCGCAAGGAGAATCTATGGCTACTAATCAGTTACTGCTTGGCTCAAGGTGAAGAGCCCTGTTTTTGTAAATCAAGATGTGAGTACAAAAGCTGCAGTAGGTCGACAACACCAGTGACTTTGCGTAACCAACAGATATTTGGTAGAGAAACAAGAGGTTCTAGCACAGGTGAATTCAGAAATAAATTAAGAGAGTATTTGGCCTGTTGTAGAAGTTTTACAAATGGCATACGGTGCACAAGCCGAGAGCAGTGTCATTTTCTCCACAGTGTCTCTATTGTAACATATCTATTCTTTTTTAAAAGGCAGCGCATCAAGCAAGCCTCAAGGATCAAATGTAACATCCTCATTAAGTTACTTCAGATGATGTGACTTCAGCAAAGTTACAGCAGAGAACGACATCATTGTGGCTGAACTTATTTGACATTGCATGTCAACTCTTGCACATGCACACATCGCAATGTCAACACTGAAACGATATGTATCAACACCACCCCAACTATCCTGTCAAGGACATACTGTACGACGATGTTCCATTTTCAGTTAAATTCATGTTTGTGGAGATACAGAATCATTGTACTCGTCAGCAAGATGTCAAAGGGCCAATTTGACGTTTTTGGACAATTACAGATTCTGTCGAGCTGACTTTAGCAGTTGCTAATAATTGTTTTACTTACAGTAATTGACTGACAGTGTTGTATTCAGTTACTCCTAGCTATGTTTATATGTACACAATGATGTATCCACTATCAATACTGCAAGTACTGTGATGTTTCAAGGTCACAAACAATGTGATGTGAGCCACAAAAGTTTGCACCAAGTAGGAACAAAATGTGTTTAACCTTATTAAATTATTTTAGCTGCATAAAACAGCTGAGGTCAATATTCACGTTATGTGATGGCAAACTCGTGCAGATTCAAACAGCTTATGACGTGATATTTATGACATTATCATAGACAGTTTTTTAATTCAAATATAAATACGTAGAATTATTTTAGTAGCAAATGAGGCAACATTTTGGTGTAGATTATGAAACATCAAGATGCATATTTCGCTTTATTTTGTTTCAAGGTGTTTGTATGTGTGTACTGTGGGAGAAGAGTGAATGCATTTTTTTTTTCAAGCACATAAAGGAATAAACAGACTAAATGCACAGAAAAGGACAAATTAAATGTGTTTTACGGGTGAAAAAGGCTACTTGAAAGAGCCTGGCAGCTTAAAACAAGCAAGTGAACCACATAACTGCAGATAATTATCACAACATGTATAGCAGTCAGCAACTCAGCATCTCATTATAGTCCAGCACATATTTTGTTTAAAGTCACTTTGATTGTGTTTGACTTGAGCAATAACCGAGCCTGTTGGACCAGAGTCTATCTGTGTTTGCCTATAACTCAAACCTACATAGCACACGCTCAATGCAGCATCTGGCTTTCACATTACATTTGAGGCAGAGTTTTGAGGAGCCTCTGAAATGTGTTGGAATTAAATTAAAACATGCGCTCTGCCTAGGCAAACTGGACATTTTCCAAGAGTGCATTTCACACACCATAAACACTACAGAAATCTTTAAATATATAACCTAAAAGGGCACTGCTGAGTCTTTTAGTTTCATCAGGCAGCATGCATTTAAAAATCTCCCAAAAATAACAAGCTGTTTTGCATTTGAAAGAAAGAAGGAGGCACTAAATTCCTCAGAATTTATGGTTCTTGAAATCAAAAGTTTTCTTTTTTTTCCACATGTTAATATTTCACATTGACTTCAGAATAGCTGGAGTTGTGAGAGAGGTAACAGCGTAGGTGCATGGGAATTCATTACAGTAAGTAATGACTGCAGAGATTAAAATCAACAGGAAAAAAATGTATATATTTTACCATAAAAGTAATTGAAATGTAAATGTAAAATGACTATAAAAGGAATCATCTCACTCCCTTCTTTCCTTATCTAAAACTTATTGTATGACAATTGTCATAATCTTCCCTTTTTAATTAACACCACAGCTTACGTAATGTAGCACATATTTTATTACATCTTGTTTATGCTCCACAATTCAATCAAATGAATTGAAGTAAGGAGGAAAAAGAAAAACAAGATCAGCATCACAGCTTCCACAATATCGCTGTAGGTGTTCAAAGTGAATGCATTCATAGAAGAAGTAAACAAGAAACAGCTTTGAACCACAAAGGGAAGGTATTTCTCAAGCAGTGTTCCCAATACAGGACCCAGACTGCTGATACTTTTAGCCCAACCCTAATGCAATATTTTACTAGTTATCAAATTGAAGTTCGCATATGGTGTGGCCTCTGCAAAATCCTAAAAACAAACTGTTACTAAGCCCCAAAATCTTCCTCAAATAACCACCACCTGTACCAGAGCTGACTTACAGTAAAACCAATGTCTCGTTAGCAGCTTAAGCAACACTGCTGCACGATATGGAAACAGATATGATTATATAACATAATACAATAACAAATCTGGTTAAAGCCAACAGGAGGGACAGACACCCCATTCAGGATCTCAACCTCTTCTTATTATTCCTCTCCAAATCTAATCCTGTCAGACAATAAACTACATAAATGCATCTAATAGGATTATGGTCAGTGAAAATATGTTGGCGAGAAGAGGGATAAAGACGGGGGACGGTGGGGTTATGGAGATAAGTGCGGTACCTTTAGTACTTTCAAACACTCAAAAGAAAGCATGAATAGAGGGTCAAGGCTTGTGAAGGACTACAAGTTTCCCAAACTGTGGATCAGGGCTAATTCCTCCTGGCCCATGGCTGAGTGCTGGGTTTTGGCTTCCAGCAGCGGTAAGTTTATTTAGTGGGTCTCTGGAACATTCCTTAAGTCTCAGCTGAAGCCGAACAATAAGACGTCTGGTGACCAAATGACCTTTGTCCTTCATTTTTTTTAATTCAGTGTCCGTGAAAATGTTCAATAATTAACAAATGTGGGTGTTCCTTTTGCATGACCTGTTCGTCAAATAGTTTGAAAAAAGAAGCATTTGAGTGCCAAATTGTGCTTCAGCTGTTAATTATGTTGCCATTTACCATTAGCACTGGTCTCGCACTGGTTTTTACCATGTTTGCCTTGGCATTAAACCTGCTTCACACCACAAGGTTATAACGCTCAGTGGAGGGATCAAGATCTGCTGACATCCGCGAATACAGGGCCGCAGTCATTTTCACACAAACTGGCACAGAGAGGTAAAGAACCCTGAAGAGGAGAGTGAGTGAATCAAAATGATAGAAAAGACAACCATTTTTTTGTCTGTCACTTTGCATCACAAAAGAAATTATTCCAGTTAATGCACATATACACACATCCACGCAGGCCTGCCCTCTAATGCACTATTGCTCTGTGAAAAACGTCCCCGTGCCTCCTCAGGACCACCTACCCAGTAGGAAAATCAGGTCATGCACCTGGAAATGGTCAGAGCCACAAACACTAACAAACTGTATGTGATTAAGGTTGGCTATTACTCAGGACCTTGGCCCTCACTAGAGCCAGACAGAGGTGGAGATAGGACGCACTGTGAGGTAGAAAAGGAGGGATGGACTACACACATCAGGAGAAAGGAATCATACAAAGAGCCAAATCCAACAGACTACACACACACAGACACACACACACACACACACACACACACACACACACACACACACACACACACACACACACACAGAGAGACACACAGACACACAGACACACACATGTTCGGTACTTATATAAACACAGGTGTTGGGAAACACAACCTGACTGACACCGAAAATATTTGCCATAGTTGTATGCTCTTATGCTTATCTGTATCCTTTAAACCAGGACTGTTTCACCCAGTTAAAATGGACATTATGGGGACGGCCATGGGCAATTGTTGTTCATATGACCCTGTTTAAATTAAATCTAAAATATGAACCACAAAAGCTACAGCATTCATGCTCTTTGCATAACAAAAATGCAACGCTATGGAAAGGCAAAATGTCAAAATTTTACATTTCCCCAAAACAGCTGGAAACTGCTTAGAATAACCTGCCAAGACACACTATAGCATAGAACGTTGCAAAAGGGCCAAAAACACCAAGATTTGGCTTGTCGAAAAAATGGAAAAATGTCATGCTGTGCCAACATGATATTTGGCTGTAACTCTGCAGGCATTTCCCATATTTTTAATAATGCCTAGATACTTACAGTTTTGTTTTGTTTTGTGTGCATGTGTCCCTTTTTGTTAATCATTCGGTGCTCACTCACTAAATTAAATTTAGAACTAATGGATGAGAGGAGAAGCAGAGTGCAGAGTGAGTAAATGCAAACTTTTAGACCCAGCACAATAAACATTTAAGTTTCACTTTTACTGAGCCTGGTGTTTTGCTGCTCCGTCTGACAACAGCACACTCTGAACAAGTGTTGTTCAACTAATAACAGCACGGTTTATATATTTCAATAAATATGCTAGAAAATCGAATTGTGGCGGCAGATGTGTTAACTGTAGCGGTTCGCCACAAATAAATGAATGTGTGGGAAAACCTGTTACAGATTACATCATAGCCTTTTAACTTAAGTTGTGCAGATACTCCAATAAATGATATCACAATAAGCAAAAATATGTATACATAACACTTTTCCAGCCACTTGAACAAAGCGTCATAATGGACTTTAAATATCTTATGTTGTATTTTTGTGTGGGTTATGTTCTGCAGGACATTGTTCAGCTTGAAGAGTTATCAGGGTCTGGTTTCAGAGGGAAGCACTGCCTTTTAGTTTTTGGATAGCAGACAAACATCCTCCCAGTTGTTTGTACTGTAAATCACATTATGCTCCACAACGCCCTCCAACAAACCTGCCGTCTACCAACACCTCCTACTGTGACACATTAATTATAACTTCCTGTATACAGCCTATCCCAAGCCATGAATACGTAATGCCCCAAAATGAGTCATATTCACATAGCAGATGCCCAGCAGTGAATAAATACAACCTATCCATCAAGCACTGCCCAGTGAAAAATTATTGAGAGCCCACAGAGGCAGACAGGATGCTGGGCCTTGCCAACGGGAAGAGTGGAAATTATTATACTTTATCTTTAAAAAAGTGAAATTCAACAGCCATCACAATGTCCTAATTATGCCTTCTATGCCAAACAAGAATCTGAGAACTGACAGACTTAATGAAAACACATGTCAGAATCAGAGTGAGCAACAAGCAGGTGTTCTCTTAAATTCTGACTTCATATCATCTCAGTCCAAACAAGGTTCTGACATGGGGTGTAACTTGATTTTTCTCACTCCTGAAAGCCATCTCTGTCTTTCCTTAGGATGGTGAAAAATGCTGCGGAAACTGGCAGGTCATTCGTCTCTGTTGTCCCAGTGGGTGGTGTTGGCTACAGGTTGACTAATGGTCCTGTTAAAATGCTTCAGATGTCTGAGTAATGACAAGCTATAAAAGCTAAGCTGACTACAAAGTCAACTAATCTGAAATCTACTGACTGTTTTCCAGTGATGAGAGCTGATAATGTTTTAGAATAACGAAATGCCATAAAAATATGGAGAGTAAGTTCAGAGAGGACTGAATCTTGGCAGTTCTTTAGTGGTGCAATGATGATAAAAAAAAATTTAAAAAGTTCAAACGTTGAACAAATTGAGACGACACCTGCAAAGTTAATGGTGCAGTTGGGATCCAAAAGCAGGTAACATTTTGAAATGTAAGAATATATAACGTTAGTTATTTGTAAATGATAAAAGCTAAACCTTGAAAAGTATTACACCAATATAAAGAGGGTCCTCAGATAAAACTAGGTCCAGAGAAAACAGGAAAATGCCGCTCAAGATGGAGAAAGCCAACAACCACCAGAATGCACTGGACACATAAACAGTCCCACTGGTGGGTGACGTCATGATCTCATATTACAGTTAAATGATAAAACATGTTTCTGGAAACATTTGAAGCAAGAAATATACAACGCAGCATCTTGGTTATATTTGATCAGCGCTGCTTACTTTTACTGATTGATCTCAGTTTTTTCGGTCTCTGTTTTCACTGTGCAGGAGGCAGTATGGCGCCACGCTGTTACAGCTAAACAGGGCACTAAAATGTGTTTCTAAAAAACATGTTAGGCAAGAAATAGACAGTCCAGTGACATAATCCTGATTTATATTCAACCAGCAGTGCCTAGTTTTATCATTTGATCGGATGTCAGTCTGAGTTCAAGAGAGCAATAGAGAGAGAGAGGCGGGTCTGTTTCTTGATCTGCTTATAAACCCGTTGTGTTCGCTTTGGAGTCATGGTTCGTTGGCAATATGACAATGTGGAAGTACAGCCTGAAGCTCGAGCAACAGCCCCAAAAACCAGCGAGCCAAACCCCACCTGATGACTTTTTGTGCATCAATTTGCATCATCTGGCAGAGTTTCGCCGTGCATAGGAGGGATATCTAGACACTGGTTAGATGGAAGGAAGTTTCCCACAGTTCATCCGCTCATGCTACCCACATTGTTCTGAAACAAAGCTGGTTAAATATCGGAAAAGTATCACTTTACGAAGAAATGTTCCAGATTCAAAAAACTGGATTTGATACTAGCTTTGTTTTGATAAAATTCTACCAAACCCAAACCCTCGTTAACGGTATCTCCTTTTCACAAGTTCTTTTTATTCCACTTGAAGAAAAACTTAACTGGTCCTTCCATCGGTTTCCTAACATCTTAGTACTGAAAAGTAAAAGGAAAGGAATGACTGAAGTGACAAATTACAAAAGCAAAGTAAAACTGAACGAATAACAGAAAGAGGCCAGAAATGAGGTAAATTCAGGATCTCTCCCGACTCGTCTAAACATCCACTGCCCATCCCTCCTTCCCGACTCTGAACTGCCCCCCCCAGCCCTGCCTCCCCTTCTATTATTGCTCCTTCTGCTCCTCATGTCTGTTAAGTCAGCATGCCATTTTATGATGCCTGGATATTAAAAAGCAGTTTCTATTATGTGTGAGAGGGAAGTGGAAACAGCTATGCTCATGCTAGGTAATTAGGGGAAGCAGGCGAGGGGATATTTATGAATGCAGGGGAAAGCTAGGGGGAGACCAGGGGAATTGGTGCGTAATGTCCTGCTGTCAGTAACACTTTTCTCTTTAACTCTATACAGAACACTGTTAAAGGTGGAAATCGGTTTGGATCTCGTTTATGATCCATGATTCATCTGAATCATTTGGTTCGTTTGTGCTTTGTGATGTGTCCAATTGAACAACGCCAATGATGAAAGTAAAGCTCAGAAGTTAAGCACAGAGGAGCATGGCAGGTTAAATATGATTACGCTCAATGAGATGAACAAAGATAGGTAACACAGTTTAACAGACTGCTTAGAGTTGTCAACAGAGCCTTTACTTCAGTAAAATACTGTTCCCTCTGCAGAAGAGATGGTAATATGACATTGTTCAATTCATGCAGCGTTCTATAATAATTTCATTTCAAAAATTGTGCTATATTGGTCAGGATTCTGCAAAACTAAGTCTTGCACTTCATTTTTCAATACGAGGTTAAGATTTCTACTTTGTTTCATATAGCTTGTTATATTGCTGCTAGGGATGTAATGGAAAACAAAATTTAAGGTTCAGTATGTAACTCACTTTCAGGGTCATGGTTCAAAATGTTTTTGGTACAGCAGGGGAAAAAATGCTGAAAATAATATTCATTTGCACATTTAGATATACAGAAAAAAAACAGAAAAGGAATATAAACAGTTTGCATGTGTAGATACATTTTTTTGTTTGTCTAGTAGGATAAGAATTAACTTCAGAATTGTAAATAAGAAAAAATCATTAGTTTTCTAGCAAGTCTGTTTTCATGTACAGCACTTTAAAAATACATATTTGGAGAATGTTAATATCATAAATGGTAAATACGTTATATTTCAAGATAAGAGGTGAAGTTGCAGCACATGGCTTGGAGCAAAATGCTATTCTAATAAAACGTTTATGCAGCAGAGGAATATTATGAAGATATGTGGTGTAAGTACTTGCCCAGACAGTGTTACAGTAAGTAAGGTATGGATAAATTAAGCTGTAAGATAATGTAAAAAAAAAAAAAAAAGGCATGTAATAAAGCATGTTTGTTTTTTTAAATAATTCCTAGAGATTTGTAAGTGTGTTGCAAACAAAGCCAATGTGATCTTTTCCAGTGAGTGTCTCGTCGATTAAGATTCAAAGAAACCTTGTTGATGTAACTAAAGAAATTTCTTCATCAATATATAATTTTTTTCAAGTTATATCCCATCTTTCCAGCAAATATAAAATGTGATTTATTTTTGTTACATTCAATGCCAATTTATTAGGCTGAAACAATTTTGAGTATTTAAGAATGCCACTATTTATTAATAGTACTGTACTGAAGTTAAGTACTGAAATATTTTATGTTAAATAATTCAATTAGTGTCATCTGCGAATAATACTGGCATTATAGTGTTTAACAATGTAAACATTCAGTGGTGAAAAAATAAAATAATAACACAAAAGGCAGAAATGCTCCATCCTGACTGACAAAAATGTGCACAAAAGAAGATACATTGTAGCAGGGTTTTAGCACTTTCACCATATGCTTAAATTTGCTATTCTCTATAACATACATGTGAGTACAGTCATCTGCAGGGTTTAATACTCTATAGCATTAGATATTTCTTTGGCATAGTCCGAGTCTGCAGTGTGAGGCTGTCTTAAGTGCTGTGGGGAGAAGGACTCCTCCTCCAGTCTGTTTTTGTCTCATTACGCTAATTGATACATTCGAGTGATGTTGTCGTAAATAAAATGTTTGAAATATATCCACAGATGTACCTGAATTTAGTTTAACACTGTTGGCATACAGTTTAACACAAATTTTTGTCACTCTGCCTGACCAACATGGACTAACTGGTCTAGGGCAAGTGCATGCTTTAGCTGATAGACTACTTGTGCCGAAACTTTTTGTGAAAAATTACCTAGAATCACATAAAATAGAGTTGTAGCCTTCTATAAACTATTTTGCTGGTAATTGTTATGGTCACGGGATGCATCCAACTGAAGCTGTAGCCAAACCAAATGTCCTGTACCAAACAGTTTGGAATAAATAAATAAATGAATTGTGTCACCCCAAATTCCTGCTGATTGATTAAAGTTGTATTCATGTTTTAATTCTGGCAATTTTACTTTTTATACTTGTACATTTGATTCTTGGTACCTGATATTAAATTTCTTTAATGTATCTTTATTGTATTTCATTTTTCTCTTCATCGTTTTATGCTAAACCTATAAAGCACTTTTGAGGCTGGTTTTAATAAGCGCTGTATATATTTTATTATTGCCACAACCCATTGCCAGTTTAAAAAGAAAAAAATATTTTTAAAAAAATCTGTAATCTGTTATATCCTTTCTATTCAAAATCTCCTTTTGATTTTTTTAACACAGATTTCATGGCGCCAGTAGCAACATTTTTCACAGATGGCCTCAGCAGATATACTATAAAACCACTGCATGTTCCTCTCTCCTGATGTGGTCAGCATATCCGTTTCTGATACTCGCTGGAGAACTTTGATCAGCTTACTGACCACAAACCGTGAAAAGTAATTTTCATAGAAACCAAAGTTATCATAAAAAGTTCACTTAACCTGACTTGAAAGCAAATGCACTCTGTTTCAAAGCTACATAGGAAAGGAGTTCCTTTGAATAGAGAGTCAAAAGGAAATAACTGTTGATCAATGTTTGGTTTTTCAGTTTTGCTCAGTGGCCCGTGTACGGTTCAAACACACGCACACATACACACACACACAAACACATGCACAGTGTGAACTGCATCCATTACCTTGTACGATCAGGGTTGTGGCTTTTGGCCCTGTGCAGCTGTACTGTATCTTGCCTTTCTCTGTTCAAAAACATTAAACAATATTTCCAGCCAGCCCTCCAGGCCCCCAGCTCAATAACTATTTGAGGCTGTGAGAGAAGTGAGTGGAGGTGGTTCAGACACCTTGGGGCCTTCGGGGCTGCTCTGGGCTCTCCCTGGAACCACAAACCAGCACAGGTCACACACAAGTTTGTTGCTTTTCGTTTTCTCCACAGCTCAGGGACAAAATGAAGCCTTAACCTCGTAATCTACCCAACGTGTCCCCCGGTAGCACTTCTGGATTTAGAGCTGGGAAATTACACTTCAGGCCTGAGAGGTGAGGAGGGAGAGATGTGATTTTGAGCATAACCGATGAAAGATGGCAGGTTAGATAACAGAACCATGCGACCGGGGTGAATATTTCAGTTTTCATGACTATACGTCCAAACGTGATATTCCTCATAGCGTCAATAATTGAAGTGAGCAGTTACACATTAAAGTAAAGAAGATATCAACATCTGTGTTTATTTCATTATGATTATATCTTTGTGGTTTCGGTTTGAGAGGTGGGGAGGGATATAATGTGACAGCAGTCTCTCTGCCACCTGTCACAGTGCGGCTTTCGGGGAAACATTCTGTCCTACCTCCTCCCCAGAGCCTGCTCAGGCCGTCCAGCCCGCTCTGCCTGCTGCACAATCAGCCCTCTGTTCCTGACTCAGGGTGGGTCCCGCTCCTTCCACCCGCATTACTGTGAAAACAACCCAATCTCAAACACACTCTCACTCTGGCATACCCATGTGTAAATACACGCATACACACTCCTGGACCCACTTCTAAACCCACTGCCCACCACGGTGCAGCAGGACCTATGGGAAACCTAACCCCATTCCTGCCACTTACCATTACACTCGTGCCTGTCTGCTTTATTGGAAACACATGCACAAGTGTGTGCTTAATGCATAGATGCATGTAAATGTGAGTCTGCCACGGTATTCCTACTGTAACTTTGGGTGTGACTTTGCATACAGACTTGCAACCCTGACAACGTTACACTATTGTTGCTATTTCACGGCCTCACTCCCAGCCTTGATCTTTGCCCGCCACTTAGGCATATTTACATGAGCAAACAGTCTGAAAAACCATGCCAGAGTCTGAATATTTACACCCTACTGTGTTATTGTAGAAACTACACCTATGAGATACTTTGACACATACATATTGTTACTTAAATGTGCCACTTTTGTGTCTGAATATGCCTCTCATTCACATACGAAAAGCCACAAACCCCTGTGAATGCAAATTTTTCGTTAATCAAAGCTTCAACAAAGAGCAAATTAAAATTTAAAATCCATCAATGTTGTACCCGGTAAGAAAACACACAAAATTCTTCTCCCGTCATACCGTTACGTTACATCTTATCGCTGTGACACTGCACCACACACTAAATATCATGCCTGCACATGGCTCTTTACAGAAATTTACAAGTAACATGAAGACTCCATGTCTGAATTACTTGCACTTAAGATAGATAAAGAGAGTAATGTTGCATATTTCAAGGCTGAAAAGGGTTACAGAGCCAAAGAGCTTGTCTGCAACTTCACTGTGTCACTGTCCTCTCACGACATGATTCATAGTCCTACTTGCCAAAATCTTAAGACCTCAGCCATGAAATATAGCAATGAGGACAAATCACCTTGTGTGGAAATCCCCCCATACTCCCATTGTATGTGATGACACAGGGGATCCTCCTAATGCACAATGATGAAAATTTTCTGCCACTGTGACAAGGCAGCTTTTGCTTCTGTGTAAGAGACCCATGAGCTAACATATGGTTCGGCGTACTGCAGCAGACACTGACGTATTGCAAGTCAACTTGGAGTGGGGCTCGCATGAAGAAGGGGCTCGTCCAAACCGCTTATATAGATCATCAGAGACAGAGAGCTCTCCCTCAGCCTGCACACTCCTAAAGTGGGCCCATTCAGTCAGGAATGAAAATAGAATGAAAGCGTACTATGTCTTTGGAGTGCATTTATGTGTGTGGTTTTAAACTACAGACTCAGGAGCATACGGGTGGGTCAATACGTCTTTCTTAGACCACACACATGCACACAAAAATAATCATGCATGAATACAGACACACACGTGCTCACTTAGACACATTTAAACACCCAAACAACACAAAATGACAACCACAGGCCAAGAAACACAAGCCTGCGCTGCTGCTGTATCCCCTTCCAGCGACAGAGAGAGCAAACGAGCCTCAACATTTTCCACGGCTGGGTGTGCTAGTTAAACGCACTCAGAAGTGATGTCTCTTTGATGAGCTGTGGTAAGTGATATAATAATCACACTGGCGCACGTTCACCAGAACACTTGCCCATATTGCCCCGCGAGCTCAATGCCCTGAGGGGAGACTCAGCCAAATAAACAGATCCCATTTCTAAAAGGCAGAGACTGGTAATGAGGAGTCAAGCCCTGGCAGATCAACCCCCTCCCCACCGCCACTCTCCCGCTAAAGTGTTCGGCCTGTTAACATTCCTCACTCACAACAGAGGCGGGAGTGGAGTTTATACAGCCACAGACCAAGGCCGTCCATCTGATGAGAGCACACTGGAGGGCTTTGTGTCACTGGAGCATTTTAGATAGACAGACAGAGAGACAGACAGAAAGAGTGAGTGGTGAACATAGATTGGATAAGCTCTCATTGGCAAACACGCACACACACAATACCCCAATCGATCATTTCTGCCACCAATGCATCAGATGTCCCATAACTCACTATGACACTACAACCACGAACAGCAGTGATACACTGGCTTAATTTTGAGACAATAAAGTAGATGGCCAATTTTGTAAAAGAAAAAAATACCCCAACCTGTATTTTTTCATTATGGTTTTGTTCCTTACAGGCTATTTTATCGACACCAATTTTGTCCCAACTGACACCACCCATACCTGCTGCAAGCAATATCTGCTCTCACTGTCTCCAAAACAGAGATCTCTTTTTGCCCTTGCAGAGTATAAAAGACATATTTACACAACATGCCCTGCACATATATAGACCACAATCACAGGTGCAACAATGATTTGGATAGTTTTCACAAAAGAGCTTTATTATCTCAACTGCCAAATCCAGAGTAAAGCGGTTGTGTTTATTTCTACTGCAGAGGACATTGATGGTCAGAGGAAAATAGTTTGGAATTTCTGAAGTGGGGCTGTATGAGATACTTATGTATAGTCATTGTATGACATACAGTAGCTAGAGGTCGGCGTGCTCCCGGTTTGCAGAAGCAGACAGGGCGCGCACCCCATAGCTCAGAATTACCATGCTGTAAAGAGGGGCTGACATCAAAACGTATTTTACCCGCTTGAAAAAAGGCCTACCTAAAAAATACAATATCAGTCTAAGTGGATGCTGTATTGAGAGTGTTTTCAACGTGAAGTTCGTTTCAGTCGGATCGTGTAACAGCCAGTAACAGAACTTTCTGATCCAAACAGCTGACCAGCAGCAGATAAAAACTGTAGTGCCAGTTGAGAAGGCCCTGTGACGATGAGGTACAGCGGTCAATATAGTGTCAATTTAGACTGATATTGACTTTTTTAGGTAGGCCTTTTTTCAGGTGGCTAAAATACATTTTGATATTCCCTCTATACAGCATGGCAATGCTGAGCTGTGGGGTGTGCACCCCAACTGTTTCTGCAAACTGGGAGCTTGCTCACTGCCAGCTTCTGAATGTAATACACTGACTATACGGACTAATTCCGAACTATCCCTTCACTGATGAAACTGCTACTTTCCTTGGTTATAAGAGGTTTGTTTACCACAGCGGACAGTTCAATAGTCTAGACTTTCCCTCTGCAGACATGAAAAATGGCAATGTGAGATGAAATCCCCAAAAGCTTCTTAGTTAAACTGCATTTCCAAAATTCATATGCATCTCTGAGGCCGAAGGCTCTCTTATACTCCCTTTATGTATGAAAAAAGAGCCATTCATTTAAAAAATTATAGCTGTCACTGCCCTCGTTCTTTCATTCGCCCTTTATTGACATAGGCACATCCATTAAATGGCACTAGAGGGCAGAGTCAAATGTTTCGTAAAACAAGAGGTATGGCGACAGTGAGGGAGGTTGGAATAGACGAAGAATTCTTATTCTTATTATTTATTTGTTCCATTCCAACATTTTAAAAATGTCTGTGTTCTGTCCTATCGTGATGTCTTGCTCGATAAACACCATACTGCCTCCACAATTTCCTGAAGTACTGCACATTTTGCCAGTGTCTGTAAGCGATCAGAAAACAGCAAATACAGATAAAATAAACACAGAGTATGGACAGAAGGCTCCGTCTGTATCCCTATACGCATCTAACGTCGATCATAAGTGACCCTTGACAAACATGTTACAGGCATTTACTTTATCATGAACATTTTGACACCTGCACTGTTGGCATCTGTTTGCTAGCTAACAGTTTTTCTCTTATAAGATTTTTCTTTTTTTGTTACCACTAACTATTGAACAGTTGAAAAGAGCTGAATATAGGCAGAAATGTTTACTGCATTATATCTGCATGCATGTGAATCCTCAAATGAGAGATAAAAACAAAGTAAGGATCGCCTCATGAAAGCATTGCCCCCATAGAACTACTAGTGATCAAATCTCAAATGGGAAACATTTATATAATGCAGAAAAGCCCAAAATAGGTCTTGGATTAGATGAAAGACATCAGTTGGGCTCATACCAATATAATGACTGTGTAGTATAACATCACCAATATCACTTATGAATACAAAAGTGAACAGATTCATACTAGAGACTAGCTACTGCTGTTTTTCTGTCCTACTGTGAAATTGTCTCCTCTTATAAATTAATAAAGAATTAAATGCCATAAATGACAATAAGTGCTTGGAAAAAAAATCCAAAAGCACCAAAAATACTAAAATAATAAAATCCATTTGTACAAATGAATGGAATACATTCTGCCATCATCATATCTTGCTCCATATTGTCTTAATTTTCCACTCTCATACACCGAAGGGGTTGATGGAGCTGTGCGTTTGTTCATAGACTCGGAGGTTAAAGTGTGTGAATATGAAATACCAAACAAATAAATATGATTTGGCCCATCAGTTTCAATATTGACATATCCACACAATCCTCCACCCCCGTAGCTTTCTCTTTCTTTCTCACTGTCCTTATTTCCTGCCTGGTAATAAGCACCTGAATACATAAAAGATGTTGCTCAAGTCCTTCCTGTTTATATTAATGTTTTATTTAGTGTTTTGTATTATCATAATCAAAGTTCCAATAAAAATAACAAAGTAGAATAAAATATACATATCAAGTGACAGCCTAGTTCCGTAACCTGTCCCGCGCGGAATCTTGATGTTATGTTAACAAACAAATTAGCATTTAAATGAGTCCTGCATTTTATCCTTCAAGGTTATGTTGTTATGGATATTAAATTAGAGTGTGTGGCTTTGCCCGTGTGTGTACTTGTGTTTGCGCGAGTCCACGAGACTGTGTGTATATGCCTGTGTGTGGTCCATAAGCTGCCAACCGACAAGTCCCCCAGAGAGGTGTTAGAGCAGGTTTGTTTAGGGTTGATTTGGGAGAGAGTCGGCTGGAAATGTGCATGTCCCGGTGTGTGTGTGTGTGTGTGTGGGTTTCGGTCTGCACATGCTTGAGGGGAGACAGTCCAGACTTTTTGTAACTGCAAAAGAGTTCATATCAATTTCGTCATCATAGTTGAGAAGTTCTCCTAAGCTAATGTGTCTCATATTTCTGTCTTTTCCTCGAGGATGTCTGCAGAAAACAGACAGGTAAGAGCAGTTTGTCCCTGTGCTGGCCTGCTTTGGATTGTTATCATCTTGGCTCGTCTCCTAGAGCAGCAGTAACTGAAATGAAAGTGTGTGGACTGTTATTGCAGAGGTGCTACACAGTGACTGTTTAAACAGCAAACAGTGCTTAGATACACACCTTACCCGCCAGATGGCTCAACTGCCAGTTTATAAAGTAAATTCCAAAATAGAGACGTTAAACTTGTTCTATTGTGTTATCTCCATTGGGGAAGAATTAAGACTTTCCAAACCTGATGCTACCAGATGATCTATCTGCACTTGACGTGTCACCATTTGTTACTTTTAAAGCCAGGTGCGTCAGCTCCCAGTCTAATAAAAAGAACAGTTCCTCGCCCACAAAAAGGTTGATCTTAAAGAGTGTAAGAAGTCCTGGACAATCGGCTGCACATGCTACTAAACCAGCTCATCTGTTCACAAACATGGTTTCTACAGGAAGAGATATAACAATGTGTTAGGGAGCAGAAACATTAGGTTGCATTCGCCCTGCAAACATTCAAATCTGCAGATGATATTGTGTTGAGTCCACACTTAATCTCTACGGCAAACTAATCTCCCTTTTAATATAGTTGATTCACAAACCTGCTCAAAAACATGTTGTTTTTAATCTACCCCTCGCCGGCTCAGCAGCCATAATAAAATGTGGATTAACTTGTAAGCTGGGTGATATGTGGAAGTTTGGGTTTTTTTTCCCCTGATTCTTATGGCAGAGCGTCTCCTTCAGTCTGCAACAGTAAATATGTATGCTAATATAGTAGCTCATAAAGTCTTTAAAAACACCTGCCCATGATATTACAGGCAGAAAAGCTCACATATTCAAACACACACACACACACACACACACACACACACACACACACTCAACATGCTAAAAAGACGCAAACACACACTGATGACTTTGCCTGCAGCAGTTTACTTCTTTAAGCATCAAGTTTGTATTAACGCATTCAGTCTTTCCTTCACTGTTTAAGATAATGTCCAGTTTAAATTATTTGGAACTGCCGCAGGTGTTATTACGGAAAAAGACTTTATAACCTCTTTAATATGACATTTGTCAAGGGCCTGAGAGAATTATATTTCAGACTAACAGCTTGTTTCTGTATAGATTTTACCCTCAGCCATTAAGTAGACCGCTTTACTATAATACTGGTGATTTTTGGAGCAGAAATACATACATTGATGGTCCAATTTGAATGGAATTGAGCTAATTTATGGGAAAGAAAAGTTTATTCATTATTGTTTTAGTAACTTTTTTTATTGTTCAATTTTTGTCTAAGTCAAATAAAAAATTCAAAAGGAACAGGAGTTCAAAGATAAAAAACAAATCCTCAAGGCCATCAAACCGGATACATAAAGGGGAATACACAATGGCACAAAGGAGACAAAGAGTGTAACCAGAGATCAAAGGAAAGGAGATAAAATGTAGCCTATTCAAAGCACCTATTTTATTCAACATTACTTAGTTTTTTTCAAAGGTTCTGAGAAACATAAGATAACATTTTTCTTTTTACTTGTATAATCACATGATCTCTTGGGGAGCTGTATCATCCACAAGGTTTCAAAGGAAGATGCAATATTAACAGTAATCAATAATGTAATGTTTGCATGTTTTGGGCCAACCGCCTTCTTGTTGATTCTGTTTACACAATTTGAAATATTTTTTCAAGTCCTTGGTGAAAAGACAGATGACCACTAACTAGTCTGTTGTCTAACCACACCCTTTAACTAACTTTCCATAGGTGGGGTTCAGTGATTTGATATAGCATGCTCAGAGCTCCAATGATCAAGGCCATGTGGGCATGGTTACAGTTGGGCCCACTCCTGCCTATTAATCCGTCTGAAACAAGAGCCCCGCTTCAGATCACCACTTGGACATTCCAAGACACACTGATCCATTACAAGGAATGTCAACCTGGAAGCACTCAGACCCCCAAGCAAACCATTTCCTGAATCCCTACCTCCACCAATCGCCCAGGCCAGACATTTATTTATTTAGCATCGCTATCCTGTGTAGTTTGGGCCATTGCAAAAACTAATTTAGGAATTTATGGAGCCTGGTTTCAAAAGTAGGGTCTATAGCGGAGTGTCTGATATGTTCTTGTGGGTTTGCAACAGGAAATAAAGATTTACAAATGGAGTGGAATTCCCTTTAAGACATGCCAATGTAAGGTGGGGTGTTGTTATTTCAAAGTCAGAAAATTCCACCTCCACCCCAAAAACACATATCCTGTAAGTCCACATCCACAGCACACATCAGAGCTGGGGCTCTGCCTCAAAGGGTTTATATCCTTCTATCTGAAAAGATCTTGAGATGGATGGAAAAACATCAATGCCAAACACAAACTTTGAACAAGTATGACAGAAACACAGCATGAGAGCAAATAATCAGATGCATTCTACTAGAGTGTCAGTTTCAGTTAATTTTGCTTTCAACAGGCTGACATCCATTTACCTGAAACTAACCGGTTAATTTTTAAGAAAAAAATAAATACAATTGCCACATCCCAGTTACATGCCTCCGCGAACCAGTCAAGTTGCACTTACATTTTACAGCCATGTCTGTAAAAACGCGGATGCTTTGCACACATCTTCCCCACTGACAGCACGAAAGATCTCTAAAATTAAACCAAAAGCCAACATGTGAAAACGGTCAAAATTATCTTTGCCTTCACATCCCTATATTCTTTTATATAATACATTAAAAAGTGTTCAGAAGTCTGTGACTAGTCATCTACAAGGAAATAATGTTAAATGACTGGTTTGTTAACAGTCAGTATTCTCTCTGGTGAAGACGACTCATCTTTTGTCTGTCTTCAGTGGATGATGTATATTATTTGTTCCATAGCACCTCTCAAACAAGAGGAGGCCATCATAAAGGGAAGAACAGGTCTGAGGATGGATCACCACTTATTTTACACTACAGAAAGCTGTGCTTTATCGGCTGGTCAGCAGCTGCTCAGACCTTTCTTTCATTACTGAAATGCACAGGACCTTTGTCAATGTATTGGGTGGCGAAGAAAAAGGCAAACTAAAGAGACTTTAGCTCTCTCTCCTTCCCCCTGTTTTATCTCTTACACCCCCTTTCTGTTTCCTTCTCCCTCCACATACACTCACACACACACACACACACACACAAAGTACAAGGGACTTGAAAGACCTGTTTCAGGTGTTTGAACTCATCATTACCAACTCCAGCCTGGGGATCTGCTCAACCTGACAGCCTTGTTGATAGATTGTAATTGTATGGTCGCATTGATTGACTGCACCTCACTCAATGTAATATGCATTTGTTGGAGGTTACAGGTAAAGGGAAAGGCAGTAATGACTTCCCTTCTTGTCCTTTGGCAAATGACCCTGTGCAAACTCTGATGGACACTTTACCATATTGAAGGGGGAAAGGATACTTTTGCATTTCACTGTGGATATTCTGCTTACCAGGCAAAAGAAGGTTCTGGTTTCCCTTTTAATCAAATTTCAATTATTCCAATGGAGGAGAGGAAACACTCGTTTTGTGGCGGTCTCTCTCTGTGTTCTTTAAACCAGTATTTTCCTCCAGCAGCTCCAGGTAATTAATCATCCATACATGTTTTAAAACATCAGCGACTCTCTTCGTTCCGTTCTCTCAGTCAGAACTTTGCCTCTGTTGTCCCAATGTGTGAGTGATTACCACCAAACTAAATATATTACATATTCCAAAGTGTGGAAAATACACATATGGCATCGTCTTTGAAACAGTATTTTATTTGAAGCATAAGCGGAAAAGAAAAAAGGAGGCTGAATGGAGTATGACTTCCAATGTACAGGTGCAGCTAACGAAGTTGTAGAAAAGGAGAGGGGAAATGTACAGTAGCAGGTCAACATTTTTCACTTTTTTAACAAGCCAAGAGTGAGAGAAAAATACTTTCTTGCCAAAGCTGTGTGTATTAGCTATCAAATTGCTGGCTGGAAAATAACTTGGCTGGATTTAACCAATGGTTTTCCATAATATAGCATTTCTTGGTAGCAGTGTTTTTTTATTCTGACTAACTTCTAGACAACTCTTTTATTATCATGGCCTCTCACAGGCTCCGCACACTTGCCTGCCTGCCCATCCACTCTGGAGCAGGGCGCTGAAATATCTATGTTCTTGTCTGGTAAATCAGGATTGAACCACCAATCCCTCTCGGCTGCCCTGTTGTACCCTAACCCAGGATGCTCCTTTTCTCAGCACAACAAATCAGAGTACTAACATAAGTCGAGGATGACCTTCTCTCTGATGGCACCAAACCTACCCTTCTAACTCCACTATTCCTTTTTGCAGCCCTCTCTCCAGTTGTTATTTGACAAAAAAAAAACCTTGTCCTACTCTTCCTTTTGGTGGCTGCCATCTGCAGCTTTACAACTTTGTTAACAATAACAATAGTACTGTAAAGGTCAAATCTGTTGCTGATTTCTGGCACAGATTTTTAGTGATTATACTGGACTGTTATGGGTGGAGTTGGACAAATTTGTACAAGTTTTCTATTGAGGCTCCAGCAAGATGGGTGTCCTCTTTTCTTCTTACCATTTTACCCAATAATTCCTGCGCACAGAAGAAAGCTGATGATTGGCTGATTGACTAAAAAACACGTGACCCAACCCATGAATCCATGAATGGGCAGCAGTCAGAGGTGTAGTGGATGTGAGTTAAACCAGATTTCACATGTTAGTCAGGTTTCTATCCAAATCTAACCTTTGGTTTGGTTTGGTTTGGTTTGGTTTGGTTTGGTTTGGTTGGGCGTTTTTTGCTGCAGGGAGACCACCCCAGCAGTGTAAGAGGTGTGCAAAACATGCATCAAAGAGCAGTAATCATAATCTGCCATCGACCACCAACGGAGATGCACCTAGGGGCGCAGCCTGTTCTGCGCAACACACAAAACGCAGTGCTGACAGAAGACTATTCAAAAAACTAAAGGAAGAGAAGAAAGATAGGTGGTGTAAAGAAAAATGTCAGCTCTTAGAATGTAAGGAATGTTTTAATATTAAAAATGTATATATTTTACAGTTGAAGTTTAGATTTTTAATTAGGCTCTGGCTCCAAACTGCTGCCTCAGTTTGAGCTTAGGTCAGACTTAAACAGAAAATGGGGTGGGTTTGTGTAGGGATTGTGCCTATATTTTTAGGTACAATCAAAGCCTTACATTAAGATTTAACAATGTTCAGTATTTGCCTTTATCTTATTTTTAAGTATATTGAATACTGATGACTGAAGCTCGATCATCCGGGAGCAGCTCAGAGTAGAGCCGCTGCTCCACCACGTTGAGAAGAGCCAGATGAGGTGGCTCGTCCATCTAACTAGGATGCCTCCCGGACGCCTCCCTGGTGAGGTGTTCAGGGCACGTCCCACCAGGAGACCCCGGGGAAGACCCAGGACATGCTGGAGAGACTATGTCTCTCAGCTGGTGTGGGAACGCCTCGGGATCCCCCAGGAAGAGCTGGACGAAGTGGCCAGGGAGAGGGAAGTCTTGGCTTCCCTGCTTAGGCTGCTGCCCCCGCGACCCGACCCCCAATAAGCAGTAGAAAACGGATGGATAGATGGATGGATGGATGGATGGATAGATGGATGGATGGATGGATGGATAGATGGATGGATGGATGGATGATGGGCTTTGGAATGCTGTCAAACAAGATAACAAGACACTTTTATACTGTTACCTTTTTTTCTAGAACAATGATTCCCATCTTTTGTGTCTTGGTCCAAAAGAGGGTTGCAGTTTGTAAAAAACACATTTCATTTTGAAGTACAGTAAATTTCCTGCATTGTCATTTTCTGCTTTAGGGTGAGTGATTAACAAATACTTAACAGAGACAGCAAACTAGCTCGACAATATGGCTAAACACACATTAAATATATTAAACAGTGTGGACCTTGAACTAATGACTACAAAGAAATCTGGACCCTGTGGCTGGACCAGTTGGTCTGATGTTTTGTAGACTAAATAATAAATCACTTCATAAAGATATCAGCTGATTAATCAACGATCATTAGTTCCAGCCCTATTGCAAAATGTATAACAATCAATGCCGCCATCACTTACAGTCGAATATAACCAAACGTATAGACGATCTTTTGAAAGGGCCATCAGCCTATTATTGCACATACACTGACAGCTGGACCCACACTATAAATATTCACATTTTGTGTGCGATGCATGAAGGTGCTCACACAGGACAGTAAAAGTCATGGGATAAGAGGTTGACACCAGAGGTTAGATTAAGCCTCTCGAGGGCTTGCCAAAGCCATGTTCCTTTCATGGGATAGAAACAGCTTCCACAGCAGATTGTATGACATGCACGCACAGGTGCAGACACATGGCTCCCTCTCAGTGACACTCACATACTTTGCACACAAGTTCCTGTGTCTAACAATACCGCCATAATACCATTATTTTGTTTCATCGAGCAAGCTTGTGAAGCAGAGTGGATCTAAATCAAGCTTCTAAAAGCTGCACATGAGTCTGAGATGTTTCCTGGGTTATCTGACAAAGACAGAGGACATAATGAGAGACAGATCGGTTTCACCTCCATCTACTTCTCCTCTTCCTCCTCCCCTTGCTAAGTCTTCGCATCTCTCTGCTCTGCCATTCTCGAGGATACAGGACCTACACTATCTTAGTGCACAACCGGATCACACCAGGCCAATCTTCCCTCTAGAAATAGTGGAGGGCCGGAAAAAGACTCCCGTTTGCTGACGTCACCTTACCGAGAGCAGGGGACACAGGGGAGAGGTAGCGAGTAGATTACCGGTCTCTAAAAATAAAACTGAAATATGGCTTCTGTTCTGCAACTTTCCTTATTCTATCTCTCTCTGTATACTGTTTTTCTCCATAGTGTGGTACATACAAAGTACACACTGTTAAGTGTGACTAGACTGTATGATAAAGGCTAGTTGTATTGACCATGATCCTTGTTTAATAATATACTTACATACACACATTATATAGGTGTGGCCAGTTGCACATTATTGTTTTAAGCCTCGGCCTCTTGCTCTGTTTTACTGGTCTCAGAGGACATCGGGCATTGAGTATTAATTGGTTCCAGAGCGAACCATAACACGGACTCTACCAACGACTGTCCGCCTTCATCACCACAGGACCGTAACGAGTGTTTTGCAAACAACACAGTGGGGCTGATAAGAGGCCAGGTGGGTAATTGATGTGGTTACTAAGTGGCTCATTTGCATTCTTTACGCATATCAAACTAAGCACAGGGAGAGATATGGGGTAAATTGGACGGGGTTGGGGGGGGAATTACAGTCATAAACTGCAACATGAACTAAAAATTTAGTCTAAAGTGCCCCAAATTCTTCGAGAAGGTCATTAATAAAGTGCTCCGGGACTTCGATGAGTTGAGTTTTAGCTGGGCATTATGGGATAAAAAAAAATCATCATTTTTTTTCCTGTCAATGAATAGATATTAAAACATAAATTCTGCTGTGCTTCAGGACTTACTTAAAGAGATAGTTTGATTTTTTTAATTGGGGTTGTGTGAGGTACTTATTCATAGTCAGTGTATTACTTACAGTGGATGGTGGTCAGCAAGCCCCAATTTTGAAGGATCAGTAGTACTGCCACAAAAGCCACAAGACTCCTTTGTGAAAAACTGTAATTTTACATAGCAGAACACAGGAGCTGCCTGTCTTTCGCTGCCTTAGTAGTTGAGTTTGTTTGTTTGTTGCGCAACTTTTACTGTTTTTGACAAATGAGTCCAGTGGCTTCGAAGAAAGCAGTATATCGACTGCAGTCCCCCATCAAAAAATGTTGTCTGACAGCAAGGTAAAGCAGTGAAAAAATTCCAAATACAAGAAATTCCATTTATATTAAATTATCAATAGCATAAATACAAATGAAACTTTTGGCAGCCTATGAGAATAACATAATCCTTTGCTTATTCAGTTCACTAGATACATTTTGCTACAATAAAAATGATTGGAGTGAGTTGAATAGACTAAAAACTTTTCACTGATATTATAGCAGTGCATGAATGACTACTTTTGGCGGGAGGGGATTTTTCTCCTGCTTGATAGATAAAATAAGGAAAAAAAATACACCTCTAGACGATTTCAAACAAGACATTGACACAACAAGCACTAGTGGACTATTCTTTATTTAACTCTCAAAAAGCATGAGGAGAGATAAGGAGCCATACAATGATAACAGCTGGAGTGATTCTTTTCCCTGTAAGGACACAAATGGCAGATGCTCAACTATCACACGATGCCTGGCTGTCTGCTGGTGGGAATGACGAACTGTTCTACAGTGACAACAGTGGGAGAAAACATAAGTGGTGACATTTGGGCTAGTTATGGGGTAAGTACATATGATGAAGGCATCACTGAGACTTTTTCCTTGTACTGCTGTTGTTGCTCATTGTATTTGTGCTAATTGGCCAAATATATAGGGTATCAGGTGCTGTGGGAGTATCCTATAAACCTAATTTACAGATGCTATTACTATTATCTCACACAGCTCAGTGTAAACTGTGAACAAGAACAACTCTCTCAGGAATCCTGAAGCCTTGTTCTTGACAGGCGATAGGGGACTAAATTAATGGACTCTGCAAAACACTGTGGGTGATTCAACAGGCATTTGGACAAATGATTGAGTGGTCTATGATCTCCATAGCAGTGTGTGTGACTTTTCTTATAGGCACTAATAAACACGTCTATTGTTCTGTTTAGGTTCTCTTGTTTCACCAAAGACAGCTAAATATTTTGTTGGATCCTAATCTATCCGACTCTGTCCCTCCCTGAGGAAAGGAAGCAGGGTAATTTGTGACTATTTGAAGACTGCACCACAATAGTATGCTACTGATACCAAAGCACCTCTTTTTATATGTGCATTCTTCTCAACCTGTTCCCTGGCATGGCTCCGAGCTGCCTCCCTTTCCCTGAGGAGCACATCTGCTGCTTTAATTCTCCACCAGAGTTTATGGAGGTCTCAGCACAGGCCAGAGCTGCACCTGCAGACCCATCCAAAACAAGAGGAACAGCACTTGTGCTGTTAAAGGCATGCATGACGCAAATATCTCTTCTGCCTTAACTCCAAAATCACTTAATGTGGCTGGCAAAATGCAACCATGTGTGTTAAAGTGGTGTTCAATATTAGCTAGGTGAAGATAAGTGTTGTTACATGATGTTCATATGGCCACAGAGGTATCAGGTTAATCATACTCTGTATACATCCTAGTTTCTTTAAGATTACTCCAGCTAGCATATTCTGGCCTCTCATAAACAGAATATGGTGTTATAGAATATGTATGGTGCATGGTGCTCAAACACAGGTTCCACCAGAAACGCGATCATAAACAGTGAATTCATGTTCATGTAAACACAGTAGGATGGTGTATGGAAGAAGGCACAAAGATGGGTGCTGAGCTCATGAATTCATTAAGAGAACCGGATACAGCGTTGGTGGCGGGATGCCATTTATCCCATAAAATTTGTTAAGCGGCACACAATGCCAAAAAGTTCAACTGCTGTGTATAATTTTACCCCAATGATGGGCACTGCTTCACACTATCATTGGCACATTGAGCAGGTACCAGTGTCCGAAATTAACTTTTTGACTCATCGGCCAAGTGGCTGGTAGATGAAAAAAAATTGACCTGTCAGGCATACTTTTTACTGCCAAAAAACAATGAATTGCCTTTTTTGTTTCGCGTGGACATTCGTTACAGTACATTTCATTGAGATAATTACATACTACCTTGAAGGCAAACTTAAACAAGAGGCCAGAGCAAAACCTGAAGCAAAATTATTAAAATGTATTGACTAATTAATCACCACAGCCTCAGCATGTGAATAGTCCTCTCTGGTGAGCTGTGACACAGTGCATCCATCCAGGGCTTTTATTGTGAAAGGTAACAATGAAAGAAGTGGAGCTAATGCACTGCTCCTTGACATTGAGAGTTTTACATGTTAGTATTTCATAACCTTCATGAATGAGGGCGCAACGCTAGCTTGCCGCAGACCAGCAGCCAGGAGCGCTTGAGACAGTCAGGTTCTTCTACACCAGCTCAGGTGTGTTTGTGTGTGTTTGTGTGTGTGTGTGTGTGTGTGTGTGCGTGTGTGTGCGTGTGTGGGAGACAGACAGCAGATGAGCAGCAGAGTTGTATGCCCCTAAATGACACCAAAACATGGCAGCGACTCTCAGCAGACTCTCACACGACTATTTTGGTCCAAACATTCACCATGCAGTGCAGCGAATAGCCTTCCGAGATTTACTCGCCAAATGAAAAAACTTCCCGCATTTAAGGCTTGGTCGGTGTTAATTTCAGACCCTGACAGGAATTGAACAGGGATTAAATAATTTAATAGTGTGGCTTTTCTGGACTTCCCAATCATACCAAACTGATGAATTCTGATGACGAAATGAGTCATTTTGCAGGGGTTAAAATGTAAAAATAAATGTATCCATTGATTTATAGCCATCTCCTTTACAATGCAAGTCTGTGGAAAAGAGTCCTTTTTTTTTGGGCCCAATGGCATCACGGGACTCTTTGGTCGGTACGAAAATAGGCTTCAAAGCCCAGTGCTCTTCCTGAGGGCCTGGATGAGAAGGACAGCAGGAAATCAAACAAAAAAGGCATAAAAAGTGACAAAAAAAGAGTTAAATGAAAAAGAGAGAAAAAGCTGTGTCTTGCTGTCAATTCCTCTTCCAGTATAAAGAATCACTGAGGCCACCTGCGCCAGATGCTGGCTAGGATCATTAGGCGTGTGGCTAAAGGAGAGTTGCTTACCAAAAGAGGAGAGCCATGTACCAAGCCCACCTGCCCAGGGATAAGAATCTCCCTGGGACTCTTAAGCTGAAAGGAAGAGAGTGCTGAGCCTCTCTTAAACAGATGAAGCTAAATAAAACCAAGGCTATTTATCAGTGTAGCAGCCACTCGACTTGTCACTCCTCACCCTGCCTCCTCTCCACTCAACCATTCATTCACAGCCGTGCTATCAGCCCACACAAAGCAAATCAGATGCATGAATCAGGACAAGCTGAAGTAAGCCAAAAATTACTTCTCCAGCTGGCCGAGAGGACAAATTAATACATAGAGTTGGGAACCACTTGAGAGTTGCACCATTTGACTTTCATTGCACTTTTGGATTATGTTACTGAAACACACAAACTTTAAAAGCTATGCCTGGTTGTTGGTGTTTGTAAAGGGCATTCCTGTTGTGGAGTATATATATTTGTCATTGAAGGCCTGACCAAACACTTCAGAATGACCCGGCAACCACAACATGATCCAATCGCTATTGCTCCCAAGGAAAGTCCCTGGGTTTTACGCAAGATCAAATGGACCATCAAAATTCCCAAATACTATCTTAAAACCCCATGTTGTTGGTCAACATAACCACAGTTGGTTCCCCTGCCCCTCCACGTCCATCTCCACGCCTCATCCTTGCAATAGTGAGGCGATTTCTACGCTCCATTCATCATGTGAGGAGCCTCCAGCTAAATCCTTCTCAGAGCTAAAAGAGTGATTCCTGCTGCTACTGTGTATCACTGACGCTGCTCCCTCGTGACAGATTTTCCAACACACACACAAAGTGGGAGACAGATTATTTTCACCAGACTTACTCTCTCCGGGGAGCAATCTGTCTGTGTTACACTGGCGTTAGTCACAGGGATAAAGGTAATGTGCTCCCCTACAGTCTGCAGAATTTCTTCCTCTTTCCAAAGTGGTATTAAAACAAAAGTCATAAGACATGATGTGTTTAAGTAAATGAATGATCACAGTGTGCACAAGTGCCTCCCTTCTTCACCATTACCACTGTATCGTACTGAAAACAGAATACGGAGGGGAAACTTAGAAACCAGCATTTTGAAACAGACAAGATTGTCTCATTATGATGCATTATACAGACTCCTCAGAGCTGCAGCCTCAGAGGTTTGGTCATTTTGGACCCACACGTGTATTGTTTAATCAGCATTGTTATCATTACCACTCTTCCTCCTCCACTCATCTACACTAAAGTGCTGAAGCAGGTGAATTACACGATGCAACTTCACGATACACAAGTGCATCTGTCCATTGTGCTTGTAGGCTCAATCTTAACCACTAACCCTTCACTAACCTTTAATGATCAGCTAGTGCCCCTAAAAATAGATGTACCTTGCAATACTAGCTCTACTGTACGTGTTTGTTTTTTGAGGCATCAAATAATGAGCTCTAATCCTGGAAATTGATACGTCTCCTTGCTTTTGTACAGCCGTTATAAGAAACAGCGTCAGTGGTTGGCAAACCATTCAGAGCGATAGCCATGTCTAATGGGGCTATAATGCAGGGTTGAATGGCTCTATCTGCTGGGGAGAGACGGCTCTCTCAGCAGCCCCTCAGGCCATCGCCTCAGGTCCTTTTCAGAGGAAATTCTCAAGTGTTTCATAATTTCCACTCATAAATGGCTTGTTTTGATCACTGAGCTATAGCATTATGTCTTTTTAGCAGTTTGCTGGCTGTTTGACAACCCAGATCATCAGCTTTGTTCATCCCTAAAATGAGTTCTGCTTATAATCGAAAAATAGACTGTTATCTTGTAATTTATAGGATAATCTTGTCACTACTACAGTACAAACAACTAAGTAGAGATGGTGTAGGCAGACAAGATCAGGGTGAGAGATAGAAAAACTCCCTATTGTAGCGTGTTGTGGCATCCACAGTGCACTTCAAACCCAAACAGCTGAGATAAACATGGGAAATGGCTCCTTTATTTCATTTTATTTTATTCCTTTATTCCTGTGTGCTGGTCTCTGAGGAGTGCTGGCATCGATTGCTGATTTAATGAAAGCGTCTGTTCCTCTCCCCCATTCCTCACTCCTCCTCCAGGTCACTCTGCTTAAAATGCCTCCGTTAATCAGATTTCTGTTAAAAGCCGTAAATAGAATCAGAGGTCTGGTGCCAAGACACACTCTCCTTTACTCTAGTCTTCACTCTGTCTATCCCTTTTCCATGATTTTCCCAACTGGTGCTGTGAATTCTGCAGGCTTTCCTTCTACGGAACAAGGTGTGCCCTAATAGGAAGCTCCCCATATTCACAAAGTCAATTTCCTCACAACAAAACAGATAAATAACTAGGGATGCATGCATTGTGAAATTCTGGGTCAAAATTGATGATTAAAATAACAGTTTCACCTATAAATGTTGCTGATGCAGAGTTTTTGTTGTTGTTATTTTTTGTATCAGGTAAACATTTTTTTCATAATTATAACAAAAAATGAAATTGTTCTAATGTCATTCAGTCCTTCATTGCACATCCTTGACTTATCACAAATTCATCCGCACAACTTTATAAAACAACATTTAATTTCATGTTTTTTCACATAAAGATAAAAAAAAGCTAATATATAACTAATAAGTATGTGACTTCTAAACATTTAAACGCTAAATGTTAAGTAAAAAACACAAAACCAGCTATTTGAACATTTGCTGTTGTTTTTTTCATGACATAACATGCGGCAGGTGTTTAAAGGCATTACGTGGTGCAAACAATTTTTTTAATGCCCAGCTCCGTTTGTTCATTATATTTTACATATTAAAGCAATCACCACAGAAAATCCTCTCAGTTTAGTGGTAAAAATGGCCTGTCTACAGTACCATGTGGAGGAAGTAAAAGTCACCTCATCATTTACACACAATTTGCGTTGGGCCTATCTGAAGTCAAGAACTACCGTGAAATAAAAACACAAACTGAGAAAATGAAAAACTACCTGCTTTGTTGTCCTAAATAATTTCACTGCGGGGTTCTGAACTTCTGAACGTTCATTCTTAAAAAATTTACCTTTGAAAACCCATTCAAGAGGGGATCAGAGTCATGGTTGCTAAGGATTCAGGGTGGTGGTCCTGGGGCCTCCTTCACTAGTCAGCCTCGCAGATATTTAAAGGGTTAATCTGCATTGAATCAAGCAGGGAGTAAAACTTTTGGTGCACTCTTTGGTTTGAACATTTTATTCATGCTGCAGTGACAATGAAATGGCCATAGTAGCAAGTTTTATTAAATAATTTGATCCCTGCGGGTCTGATTAAGTCGCTGATTGCTTCTAGTGTATTTCTAAGTTGACCACATCCTTGTATAAGTAAACATTTTATAGATAACACTGCATGAAAAAAGCTTAATATCTCTTTAGTAAATCATATAACAATTGTTAAAGGATCAAAGTTTGATCTGAGTTTGTATAAGAAATACCATCAACCCTTAAAACCCGCTTATGTTATTGTTAGTTTCGTGCATAGGCTGTTTATAAAGATGGACAAGGAGTCTCCAGTTGCTCCCAATAAACATGATATGGCCGCTGCCATCTTGCGCTGCTGACATCATTTGGAGCCCACCTCTGTGCAGTGACACTGATCACACCTCAACCCTCAAACACTTGAACATACATCAGCTGAACCAAAATGACCTCTTTGGGAAAAATTTGACACATTTTTTCTATTTCTTAGTTTGACTCATGTTCCATCTGTAATTATCTAAACCATTAAATTAACCCTTTGTCATTACAGGGCTACAAAAAATATAACTGTAAATCTACTTTTATAATAACTGCAATATACTTCTAACGGGATGTAAGTGCTCAGGCACTAATATTTACCTATCCATGCACTGAGATTTATGTTTGCTCTTTCAATAAGGATTACCCCTTTTTACCCTATGAGGCTTCTGTTCAAATGTCAGTCTCCAACCTGCTCCATATCTGTCCTCTATGATCAGTCAGAGCTCTAAAGTAACAATACATAACTATAGTTTTTTTTATATATATATATATATATATATATATATATATATATATATACACATTTCATCATGTAATTGGGCCCCGGGACCTCAAACAGAATGACCACCCTGGCATCTACCATAAGATCTCTGCAACTAGTCTAGAAAGTTGATGTCTGCCTGGTGTTCAACCTCACATAGTTCTCCCACACCACTCCTCTTCTCACCGTCTCCCAGCTGCAGCTCAAATCCAGTTTAAGACACTGTTAATGGTCTACAGGGCAGCGAAAGGAACCACTTTTTCTTAGCAATGGTTAAATCCTACATGCTGCCTACACTGCACTCCACCCCCTCCAGAAAACTGTCAAGAGAACTGGAGGAAAGTGGGCTGAACATGTACCACCTTCTCAAATGTGACGGTCTACATGGGATTCACAATAATTTTATTACAAGTCCCAACCTTGCCTTACAGAGATCATAACAGTACAGTAATGTGTCGCCATATCTCACTCAGCTCACTCTAGAGTGTGCATGTGCATATGTACAGTACCACGCAATGCATGTGTTGGATTTTTGTATGCATGGTTTTTGTGTATGTATGCATTAAATACATTTGACCCAACATGTTTGAAAGAGCTGTATGTTCAATTTAATATTTTGTGTGTGTGTTATGTTTTCTATATGATTTGATTATGACGTTTGCCAAAAAAAAAACACTGCTTGGATTTACAAACCTTGATTAGTTATTGTATATGCTAAAGGATTCTTTAAGCTGAGAGACTTTACTTTTCTTCCCAGTAGATAAGTAGCACTTAGACTGCCACGAAGGCTAATCATCACATTGTTCCTGATGAATAGCCAGCCAAAATGATTATGCACTCTACAAAAACTCTTAATTAGCAAAATCTCTTCCTCAATCAAGTATCTAAATTACATTTGTACAGTTCAGTGATTACTGACCAAAAGGAGGATTCTTGAGCTGTAAAGAATACGCTGGCCCATAAATGGTCCCATCGAATGGGTGACCACTCACTGAATGAATCATGTCCTAATAATTAAATTGTATGGCATACCGAGAGTGTTAACTTTAGTGGATGCACATTGAGCGGTTCTGACTTCTCAATAGGCTTTTAAAGAAATTAAGTGATGGGCTTGGACAATAATTTCTCTTTTCTGGGTCATTGATTGTTCTCTTTTTTGGCTCCTCCAGACACATTTTGCTCCTCTACTTAAGATTTGCTTTCAGGGACTCGTGCCTTATCCATATAACCCCAGGCCAGTCAAGGCAGTAAAGAGAAGCATGAGGCTGAGCTGCCACAGTTGTTACTTTTGAAAAGTGGTTGTAAAAATGTTTACCTTGAACTTTAATCTCTTTGGATTTCTTACTTTGTTTCTGGGACAGGTTTCCCACTCAAACACTGCATTTGTTCAAGAAAAACGATAACACCACTAAATAGGTATTAGTGGCTACATCAAGTCATTTCAAACTATTTATGTGCACATTGAAAATAATAAACTCAGATGATCACAAAAAAATATTTATATGTGATGGAGATAGTCACCAAACTAGTCACAAATGAAGGGCAATAAACACCATCTAGAGCACAATGATTGGTACTTGATTGATACAAGTACTGTTTACATCTGTGCAACATACAAAAACAAAAGTTATTATCAGACAAAATTTAATTAAATGCTCTTATAGGTTAAAAGAAATTAATTACAGTCATAACTTTCATCACTGGGAAATGGGGTACCGATCTGATCTCGAAGAACAGTATCAATCTAGGCATTTTTTTAACTGATCGTTATCCGCCATATTGAGCTATATAAACTCAGATCCAATCCTTTGTTTTATGTCAGTTGGCACGCTGGTGTTTTTATTCGCAATGCTTCATGCACAGCAATGCAGAGTGCGGACGTCGTCAACTCCGCTGAGCCCCGTGTGTAAGAGCAAAGGCTGAGCTCCGAATACTATGAAACAACACAACCCATGAACGTTCGCAAAATGTAGTACGAGACCGTTTGTTATTTACCGAAGTTGTGAGTACCTGTTTCCTTTCAGCTCAGTGTGAGTCTCTCCTGTGTTCTGCTGGTTCATGGTGTCTCACTGACTGGCTCGAAGGAGCGACGGCAATGGAGAGATTACAACAACCCCATTAACCACACCACTGCAAGTGCAACAAAAGCCCTGCGAGCAAAAAGCCAATAAGAATAATTTATTAATATGGCCTGAAGTCGGGCGCTGAGTGCTATTCTTAAGTCCATTCTGTAGCAACTTTCATGAATGCAGAGGCATGTTGCGTCTGAGGTTGCTAAGCAACCACAACCAGCACCGTAACCAAGCCTTCAGAAATCCTAAGTGCAGACCTGATCTTTGTCCAGGTGTTTTGTAAGTGTGTGTGTTGAGCTTGAAATACAGTCAGTGGGAGAGATGTAAAGCTCAGGTTCATCCCTGCACTAAAATGATCAACATGTCCTCCATATCTATCAGAGCCTGATATTTCTGAAAGAAAGATATCTGTTGCCTGTGATTGGTTGTTCCTCTTCACATAACATGCAGTACATGCTTCTGCGTTCAAAAAGTTGAATTCTGTTCATACCAGGGTGCAGCCGCTGCACGATGAAAAATAGGCACTGGGGAAGGCATGCGCATTGGAAAGCCATGGTAAACATAGTCAAAGCAGCTGTGTACAGCCCCTTAAAGGGACAGAGAAATTCCCTTGAGACAGCGATAAGGCCAAAAGGATTAAAAAGAGGTTTTGTTATTTTTTTACTTATTTAGGCTGTAAAATTAAATAAACATAAAAAAAACGTCAAGGAACAGCTTGGAAGCAGGGATTATTTTTCTTAATGATTGCAGGGCTATTTAACTGTCAAGCATATATATTTCATTGTTTTTAACTTAAAAGTACCTGAAGTGTGTACTGTGCAGCCGTATTATCTGGGAAAAGAGAAGTAGCAGATCTGTATTTGGTGTGGCAGATAATTTATATTATATTACTCATACCATCTGTATATGGGGCAAAAAAAACTTGATGAGAACATTCCTAAACAGGATGTTTAACATCACATTGAATCACAGTAAGAATATATGAATATGACTACGTATAACATTCTGGAGATTTTCACTCTTGAATGGTGTTTGATAGTAAGTATGATTTATACAGTATGCATATGTCATGAGTTGCACTTGAATCCTACTCATGCCTATGTTTAATCTTTTGAACTGATTAGGCTTACGCAGAGAACTGTCACGGCTTCCACAGGAATATACATACATATAACATCTTCGTAGAAGCAGAAAACAGAAACAAGCAGCTGTTATGGTATCTAAAATGTTTAATTATTTAAACCAGTCAAAACAGCTCAGATAAATTTGCAGCAATAAGAACATTTGTTTAACACACGGAGACTGTCAAAACACGAAAATTAGTCACATAAGAAAGAGCTTTTTCTTTTTATAATGTGTTCATTTTTCTTTTCTTTTTTTTGACCTCAGAAAACTAACAATTTGCTGCAATCTGTTGGCATCTAGCTATTAATCTAGTGCTGCTGAACAGCCTGCAGGACTGTTTTGATTTAAGGGCCATAACAGCGTCTTCTCTCTATACAAGCACCTGCATTTCATTTGTTTCAGTTTTTCTGAGCCGTATAAGCAACCTGTCAGCTTGTCATAATATTAGGCCGATAATCAGAGTCAATTAGCGTCCACCTTCCCTTTCTTTTATACCTAATCCTTTGCCTTTCCCCTGCCATGCCTCTGAAACTAGAGAACAACCATTATTGCTTTTATTATGATTTTTCTTCTTTTTTTTTTTTGCGATCCAAAGTGGTTTTTACTGATATCAAGCTTCTTCCTGATCAATAAATAGGACTGTAGGCTAGTGCCATTTATCACCTCCAAACCAGCCTACCTGCCTCATGATGAGTGATAGATCTTCCATGCAGTCTGCAATCTAAAATTACTCATAAAGACTGATTAAGGCCAAATCAGAAACTTCCTCTTCTGAATCCTGTACATATCATCAAAAAAAGGCTTCCTAGAGTCAAGCAGCCATATGATAGACGAGCATTTCCAAGCACGAGGCCAGGGTATTGTGCGTGCCATGAAGCTTATTTTATAGGGTCCTTGATAGATGTTGTTTAGAGCGATTTAAGCGGCCCTTATGCTGGTGTCAGCATCTGACCCCTCCGCAGTGATAAAGCTATCAGAAAGAGAGAGTAGAACCAGAAGTGAAATATGGAGGGAGGGACATGTGTGCCAGATAAACTCCTGCATACTGGGCACCCACCCAGCTCTGAGAGAGGAAAGCCTTCAGTCTTATCTGCATAAAACGTGAGGGGTGGCTGATGGGGGGGGGGGTGAGGAGGACAAGTGCAGAAAGAGACATTTCAGTGAAATTGCCTGTAAAGTCCACTTACAATCCAACTTTCCAAACCTGAATTTGAATGAAGACCATTTTCCCCAAGAAAAACATGTGCAAACTCACTCCTCGTTGCATAAATCAGATCAAAGTTTAAGACATTACTTTGCTAAGTGATAAAATCGATTTAACTAAACAGGTGAAAGCTGCACAGTGCACAGTGCAACGCGTAGCATCAAAAGACGAGCAATATCACTGAAAACAGAAGTCTTAATCTTAGTTCAGGGTTCCCACACATTTTCATGGATAAGATTTCAAACTTTTGAAGGACCAATAATATAGTTTTTTTTCTTCCACTTCTCCTGGCATTTTTTCAACCATACCAGATACAAACGCTATTCAAACATAATTTCAGCAAGATGCCATGCATAAAGGGAAAGAGAACGCAGGGAGAAAATGAAAAATCGTACTTGGTGGTCAACAAAATGTCACATATCAACACATATCAGAGCTACAAGTTACATTAAAAGCTACGGAAATAAAATCTGCCATTATGTTACATTGCATAGAAAGTTTACAAAAGATAACTGTGACAATTTCATCATACACAAGAAAATTCCATGACTTTCTCAAAAACGTTCAATAATTTTTACTAATTTCTTGACGTTTCCAGGCCTTAAAAAATATGACAATATGATCAATATGACCAATATCCAGGTTTTCCATGACCGTGGGAACCCTGCTAGTTCTTCAACAAAGTGTTTTGCAATAAACTGACAGTAGAACAGAGCCAAAATACCTAAACTTTAAATCAGAATAATAAAACAACAGTAAAACAATAAAGGTAAAGTAGAAAAATTAAAAAGGGTGATGCTAAAAGTTGTACAAGGGTTTCAAATGAAAGTAAATTTTAACAAATAATTTCAAAGATGACAGCCCGGGACGCTGAAGCCAAAGCTTAGAGGGTCAAGACTGAGAGACTGTATTGAAGGATCAAAGATAAGAAGTTCCTCACCTTAACTTTTCAGGTTAGTTGTTTAAAGAACCAAAGAGCCCTACCTGAGGATCTCAGTCAACTGTGATTCGTAACATGTAATGTCTAAAATGGAGATTGGTGCCACATAGAAGTTTAAAAATGATTAATCCAATCTCAGGGTCAGGTGTATCTTTCAATCAACCCTGATAATAAATAGCCATAAAAGGTCATTTCTGTTCAGTTTCCAAAGGTATTACAACCAGCTCACAGTTATGCTGTGCTCTACAAATTTACCCCCACTGTTTGGAAAACTGTCACCATTGACAGTATGCCGAATTAGCTGTTAGGAATTCCTTCTTGCAGTGTAACCTTGCGTTCATAATATGTTGGTCTTTTATTGTGGAAAGCAAACAATGGAGGGCGTGTGATGTAATGCCGTGACAGTCTGATAAATAATAAAGAGTGGGCGTCTTGGTTCACTCTGCTTCAGAGTACGGAGCCTGTGTGTTTACATCCAGCTTTCTGTTGGATTTCACTGCAAACTACGTTAGCAGTTAGCTGCCTCTGCTAGCACAACCAGAATGCTCCAAAAATAAACAAGCGACCATGTACGAGCGAGTTATGTGATGCAATTTTCTGTTTTCGCATTTGGTGTGAACACACAGTAGCAATGGATGTACAGACAACTACCACTCCACATCTAGTGTGAAATGTCTTTATCATCACCGCATTTTTATAAATGATTGCAATGTGGTCTCATATCGCCCACTGCACAAACACAGTCTCACTCCCTCTTCCTCTCCTTGTTATATGTCTCGTACTCATACTACTGACGTTACATCCAGTGCAATTACCAACGGCAGGACATAACCAACAAAAGAAATGGATGTTTTTGCAACTTCAGTGTAGAGATTGCAAGGTTTACTACAACTTCAGTAATATCTGAAGAGTTACATTCGACAGAAACAGTTTCAAGTCCACTCATTCACAGAGCAGTCCAGTCTACATCTTTGCTGTTTGTGGCAAGGCAGTCTTCAGTATTGATAGGCTATGACTGGTGACATGTAACCAATCAGATAGTGCTGTGGGCTGGACATTGAGCGAGCCTACAAGGTAGTGACTGCAGTCAGACCAAGCCCCCAGGAAGTGCGCCATGCATTGATGCAAACATTACATAGTGGCCGAAAGTGGAGTTACACCGTTTGAGTCAGTCACGTGATGCACACTGCCCCAGAAAGACTTTTCCCGTTTGCTCACATGGGGAAAGAGACATCTGTAAATCAGTAAATCATTTTTTGTGAGCATCAAAATCCCCACAAAACGTATTCTATCCCTGTCTGGATGTAAACAATCCAGTTTGATAACATTTGGAAAGTCTAAAAGAGCCACAAGTTTAAATTTTTTAGACCGCCATTCAAGCTATCCAAGGCGCATATATGACAGTCGGTCGCTCCGCCGGCTGGTGTTACCCACTCGTCCATACTCGACCCAAGATTAGCGTCACCAATCCAGTATCTGATCCAATGTCTCCCTTTCTCTTCCTGTGATATGATGCTGACTAATGGCCAGAAAAGTGTTTTTGCACAATATTAAGAAGTCACAGTGGAGCTGACATTTTGGGTATGCAATGTCTTCACTTGACATTTATGTGAAATTTTGTCAAAACCAGCTTGTGAATTCTTGAGTTGCGAGGTCACAGTGACCTTGACCTTTGACCTTCAGCCACCAAATGACTCAAAGTGGACGTTTGTGAAAAATTTGAAGAAATTCCCTCACGGCATACTTATTATATTGCGTTTATGAGCATGGGACAGACATAAAAATATACAGATGTAGGGACGGACATGCATCCCATTCTCATAACAACACATGGACAGATGGGTGGACGGACAAATTACCCGAAAAACAAAATGCCACGGCTATCACTGGCATAGAAGCATGAAAACAAAAAAAACTGCGACTACTCAAGTGACTATAGTATTGTGGTGATATGATTGTTGTCACAGCTCTTGTTGCAACTGCTTTAATAAGTAGGTGAAATCAGTGGACAAACTACTGTCACAAGCTTCCACTTGTTTTCAAAACACTTTGTGTCATGCTTCTTCCTCTGTGACTTTGCTGCAACTTTGACTTAGATATCTGCAAAGAGTAGGAAAGCTATGTAAGTGGCATGTTTTTATTTTATTTTATTTTATTTCTGTCAAGACTGCAATCTCCACAGGTGATTGCATCATCAAGTGATTTTGTGTGCAAGAAAGCTGATCTTAAATATTATGTTTAGCTTTGGTATAACTATCAGTAGCTTAGAGCCTAAAGCTGGTACACAGACAACCTATTGTGGCTAATTACTTTTAATAAGGTCCACCTTTATAGACCATTAGCACCAGCCAGACTGAGTTGCAGACCTTTAGTGTGCTGATAAACTCGACTGTTTACAGCCCTTAAACCACAGACAGTGTTGTCACATTGCGTTAAAAGCTCTGTCAGTCAAAATGAGTGAAAATTTCTTTTAATTCCATCGAGTGAAGTCAACTTGATTTAGTCACTACTCATCACTTGCACAATTAAGATATAATTAAGTAGTAATTTGCAATAGAAAAGACTCATAAATAAAATATGTGTAAAATGAAACAAATCCAAACTGCATTCCTACCAGCTTGAAATGAGCTAAAAGACAGAGAACAAGGAATGGATTCAGAGATGTACTGCAGGTAAGAAAAGGTGCTGGCACAAAAAATACTCTTCATCATAGAGGTTACTCTTTTAGGAAGGTATTACAAACCCAATGGGACATTAACCCCACCTCCCATCTCCCCTCCAAGCTCTATAATACAGACACTGCCCCAAATGAGTAGTTGGTGTTGTCATGTGAAATTGAGACCTATTGGTTGTAATCAGGAAATGCGACAGGCCTGTCCCCTCTAAGAGCAGGTCACCTCTACTCCCCCGCCCTCTTCCTGTTCTGGTCTGTTCAGCCTTCATGAGCCCCATGTTTTATTCCCCATTTCTGTCCATACACATTGGCCCTGTCATTTTTCACCTGGTGACTGATTATGGCTACACTCTTCAGCCAATCTTCACTTACAGCTCCTTGTCTTCTCTGGCTTTATGACATTATTACATGTCTTTATCACCGCCATCAATACTCCTGGCCACACAGTGAGATCATTCAACACCCAGTCCAGAATACATGTGGGCACAAACACCATAAGCCTAGCCCACAAATCTTCAACACACACTATGCATGTTGTCTTAGTTGGACAGAGTCCTGAGGCAAAGTACATTCAAGTTAATATATTATCAATTGACCATAATCAACATTATTCCGCCCCATTTATAAAGTAGTAGTTACTTCTCTAGACTTACTCTGCTCAGCCTGGGATATAATTTCTTTCTGTCTGGCTGCACAAACTTGACTGTGATAACAGAAGTTCAATAGTTTGACTAACCAAGCATGTGTGAAATTTGTAATGAGATTCATAATCCTCTAACTCAAAATGAAATTCTGTTCAAAATCAATGAAAACAAGGCAGTAGTTCCTATATTACCCAGTCTAATAGATTAAACATGTGGGAGTGGTGAAATAAAGTCACAAGGAGGGACAATGGAAAAAGAGGGTGAGATAAAATAAAGTAGCACGGAAGAAGACATCTCTGTCCACAGAGGATTGTACTCTGTTGTACTGTACTGTAAGAACATATCAGCATTATATCGATATTGTGATATTAGAACAGATATCTTTTTAGACTTTGGATATCATAATATTGCGAGTGTTGTCTTTTCCTGGTTTTAGTCATTACAATAGTCATTATATCCACATTACTGCTGATGATTTATCAAAAATGTAATTTTGCAAATATGTTGCGAAAGCTCCAATATTCAATCTTAATATTGATGGAAGTATTTGGTCAAAAATATTGTGATATTTAACATATTTCTCCATATCGCCCTGCCCCATTTTGATTTTCTTTTTCCAAAACACACTCAGTGACCACAAAAAGTTTCTCTGCTTTTTCTCTTTACACTCTTAACATTAGGACCATGATTTTATTTTTATTTGTTAAATTTGTCCTTTAAATCCAGACAATTTCTTCCAAACTAACTTCAGAGAACAATGTAGAGACTGAACACACCCAAGTTATGAAATAGTAAGAGAGACTTAAAATTAAGGAAAAGAGATTTCCAGGCCAAAAATCTAATCACATCCTGAGTTCATAAAACAAGTCAAACACTTTGCTCTAAATAAAGAATGAAAGACACAACAAAGATTTTTTTAAGTGGAAACCATATTATCTAAATGCTGTTCAAAGTCTTAACTGATTTCTCAGTTACACAAACAACCGTAGCCTATTTTGTAACTCAGAGGTCAGAGTTCATTTTCAATGTATGTACATACAGAGGTGCATGCTTCAAAGCATCTGACATTTGTGGTTTAGGGTTCCTGACCAGAGGTGGCAGTCACAAAGGTTAATTGCTTGCACAATGGCAAACATCAAAAGGACTAAATGAACTGCCAAAAACAAAACAAAAAACAATAGTGCAAGTTTTTCCATAAGCCCTCGACAGACTGTAAGCCAAGTAGAGGCTGGATTTGTCATGAACTGCTCACACTGTAACTTAGTAAGTCTAAGTTTCAGTTAAGGTAACACTTTTCCTTACAGACACCGATAATAGATATTCTATTTAAATATCAAATGCAATTCATAAACAAAACACAGATTCATTTTTCTGATCCAAACAAGTTAGCAGTAAATGAAGGTGTGTCCACTGCAACCCTCCAAATGTTTATGTTTTTTCAGAGTTTCTTGACATGTACTTTCAATTCATGTCAATAATGACAGTCACATATTTTAGCTTAAGCATAAACCTCCTCAGTCTCCTGTCTGTAATGGAAATGACTTGTGGTCCCACCACAGCCCAGTTGTAAATATGTGTCTAATATTAAACAAAAAATGAGCAACACTTATCTATGTTTCACAGTCACTTTTGTCAAATCTAACCGAACGTACATGCGCGTGTGTATTCTCTTTGTGTACGTATGTGTGCATTAGTGTCGGTTATTTGAGTGCAGTCATGCATGCCTGCCCCTGGGTGGGTGTGGGGATGTGTCTCTGTGTGCGTGTGTCTGAGTGTGTTCGCGTAAGAGAGCTTGAGCACTTACAGTAAGTTGATTGAAATGGGGAATTTTAACATGAGAGAAGCGTAATCTCGGTCTCACAACAGGCTGCCTCAATGTCAGAGGAGCACTGCACTGGTGGCAATTACTATTGACATCACGCTAATTGTAGCTGAATAATTAATCCTTACTGTTCAGGTGTACAGGGACCTGAAAAGGTGAGCTGGATGTGGCAGAGTTGAACTCTCGCATAGTAGAATGGGGACTAATTGGATTTTGAATCATTGTGTTTATTGGACAGTCACAATATTATCTATTCCAGTTTGGGTCATGTTTAAGAAGACATAGTAGCCATAATTAGACTCTTAAGACCACAGCATACCAATTAATAACAATTACAGTATGAATCCAAATATCCACAGTATTCTTGAAGCATATACACATTTATTGTACATGCAAAGCTGAATTCAGATCATGAAAACAATGTAGTCTGTGTCTGTGTAAGTGGATGAGCCAAGTCAAGTAATTGTAGCACTTGTGTGCCCTCTATTGGACCCTACAAGGATTTAAAGTAATGTGTTATTGTTGTTACATTACGATTTGGGTAATCATATTGACTCTCATGATTCTTACAGAGAACTCAATCACAGTAGGCCTGATGTTTTAGGCCAATCAAGATATTTTGTATTATTTTTAATTCACGTTGTAAAATCCCTTTGTATTGTTCATAAAACTGTGGTGATGAAACATACAACATCAAGATGCTTTGAGTATGGAAAGAGCTGTCCAACAATAAAAAGTTGTCTATAAATGAGAACCTGAGCTTTAAAAATAATTCCTGTACACTCCTGTGTTGCTCCTCTGACCTGCCTTAGGGCACAATGAATTACCAAGATATCAGACATTAAATTTAATGTTTTTTAAGATTTTTTTTAGATAATTCTTAACCACTTTACAAGATTGATTTTTGGACAAATCATAATATTCTTGTTCAAGCACTGCAGGTAGGTATAAAGGTAAGCAGTATATGTGGTCTCATGCAGAGAGGTAAGTACATACATGAAGTAAAGATTTGTAACATTACAAATGTGGACTTACACACACAAGACCTTGATTCATTTTGACAAAAACAGATATGCATTTGGAAAAATTGAATTAAATGAAATGTTTGAGGCAATAAAGATCTCATTAATTTGAAATCAAGAGTAATTAATGACTCTTGAGGCCTACATTTTATAAAATTGAACTCAAGACATTTTAAGACTTTTTAAGAACCAGTAGACACCTTGATTTCTCAAGAAGTACCACCAAGCTATTATAGGACTTTTATATTTATTGCAATAAAATCAGCTTTGAACAGATAGTTTCTCAATATTTGTTAAAGGTTTTGACCTAACCTTTAAAAAACTAAACTTGAATGCAAATTATCACATATACTGTTAATTCTTAAAGACTTCTATCAGATGTATAGTGACCTACATAATGAATACTGTTCCGTTTGAGGAAAGTCAGATGTGACCAAAGTTTCTGTGTATAGTTTAAAAACTTCAGTTAAGGGAAAACCTATTCATGTTTTCTCCTTCTGACTAGTTCTTCAAAGAAGGCAGCCTGAAAAAAGGCTTTGAGGGGAAGTAAAGTGTAATGTGGTTTGAATGAAATGACACCTCTGATCATTCACCAGGATATGCGGAATAAAATGTACCACTGAAAATGGTGTTTGACGTACAACAGCGTCAAGAGAAGGTGATTCATCCTGCTTAACACCAACGTGTGATATAGCTGCTCTGTTAATCTATCATCAATTATCCTTCATTATCTTCTTATACTAATCCAGTATGGCACTACAAGCCAATGAGGTTTCAATATTTGTGGAAAGTTGACTCATCACAGCCATTTCCAAATGACTCATTACTATACATAAAGACCAACATCCTAAGTAAGTGGCAAAGTACAAATCCGCTTCCTCTTCTGTACTAAAGAGACAAGAGCAAGACTTAACATTTTGAGGATAATCAGACTTTCTTTCAAATGTAGCACAACTGGGAGACTTGGTGCGTCACTATATAGTGAGACAATGTTGCCATCTAGTGAGTAACACAGCAACATTTTTTCTGACCCATTAGCTCATATTGTGAAGTAAAGGCCATTTTCCTGTTATTAACAACTCTCATCCCCCCAGCTTTAGTGAAACTGATTTTCCAATATTTGTCTCGTAATATTTTATTTCCTAAATTGTTGTTTGTAGTGCTTTGTTTCATACTGAACACTGTACAGTGCCTATATTTTGTACCAAATATGTGAAAAGGCTTCTGAGAAACAGCAGCCTATCCCTCCACGAGTTGTCATGTTAATTTAATTTATTTTTCATCTTACTGAGTAATGCTGCATTTTTCCGAATTTCCCTGCAGACGGCTTCAACTGGAAAACTGCAAATTAATTGCTGATACTCAAAAACTTTAAAAATCTAAATATTTTGTACAAAACTACCAACGATTATTGTAAATGTTAGATGATATCCAAAATATATCTTTGTTTATGAGTGAAGACTCACCTTTACATTTAGATTTATGACTTTGTCATCTGGCAAAGACTTCTTTTCGCCAAATTAGTTGAAATTAAAGTCAAAGTTATGACCTATCCATCAAAATGGTCTAAATAACATTGTAAAAGATATAAGATCAAGCTGTAGGACTATAAAAGTACCATTCATTTGACCTATCATTCATGAAAATAACTAACATCTCAGAGATCACAGCCCATGTTTTAGTTTAAATCGGGCTGAACCCAAATATTCAGCTTTTCAAATATTTGTTAATTGGGTAGGTATTCAGTTTTCAATTTGGGCATTCAGTTATTTGTTTTTTTTCTGCAGAGAATGTATGCTATTTCAGTGTTTTTGATACTGCCCCCCAAGGACACTTGTAATAGATCGGGTGATGCACTATTTTGTGGTTTTCTTATATTTTTTTTTTTGTTTGTTTTTGGGTTTTTTTTAATCCTGGTCACCATTATCTTAGATTTTTTGGGAGATGAGTGCAAAGACTTTTCCCCATGAAACGCCAGCAGTGTTTTGTGGACTATAAGACTCGGCTTTCCATCGGCATGAGAGTGAGTGAATATTGATAGAATTTTCATTTTTCATTTTTGGGTGACCATCGTCGCATTTTCAATTACATATGACTCGTAATGCCAGGAAACATCTGATCTGTCTGCTCAGACCACAGTCTTCTTTGCAGATATCCGAATCATATGTGATTTATTTCCACATATGTATGAGGCCTGAAACCCAACTGAGAATATCTGATTTCATGTGCTTTTTTTTCCTGCCTACAAGTTCATGATGGATATCCAATCTGTGCCACATGAGAGGATGAATCGGAATTGGGTCACTTGAACCATGTAGTGTAAATCCAGCCAAATTTTTATGAACTAAAACCAAGTAAAACAAGTCGCAAAAGGGGGGACATGTTCTGACAAGTGTATTTTAGATGTTGTGCAATGATCAGCACCTTTTTGTCAGGTAGTTTTCTTATTGCTTCAGACACTTTGTCACACCTCTCTTGCCACAATAATATTTTGATAAAGTGTCAGGGTCAGACTACACCACTTGAATGTACATTTTAACATTTCTACATCCCTAAAAAGTTTATAGACTTTTTCATTGCTAACCTGTTGCCAGGGTTACACCTTTGGTTCCTCTTTACTTCCTGCCACCCACTGCAGGAAATACAAAAGAACCCATCTATAATGTTTGTGTTGTCACGTTTGAAAAGATTTGTACAGTTCAAAAGTAGCTGAGTTTGTTATAGATGCTTTATTATGTTATTTTTGTAAGAGCCACACCAGTTCAGTTTATCACTATGAACACTGTCGCCTTCAGTTGCAGTGTAAGTAGGGCCTCTACATTTACAGTCAATAAGTGTAAAGTCTAAAGAAGCCGCCCTGTAACTATGGAAGGAACCCATGGTTATCAGGACGGCATTAGACAAAGTGATCAAGCCATGATTCTGTGATCCAGAAGGGTTAGTGTTCTGCTGTTACAGGCAACAGCTTTTTATAAGTTTTTACAGGATGCATATATGCCATGCCCAAAATGGACAAATTAAGAGTTGTTTCCAGTGATTATGATTGCCTTTCAACTCTTGAAATGGATTTGATATAGTTGTAGCAGCAATGGAAGAACATTACTGGCAAAGCTGACATTTGGAAGGCCACAATCATAGTAAGGCGTATGCATGTATACGATACATATTAGAAGCAGACATCCTGTACAGAAAAGCAAACACTTCCACAAAACGTATCATCAAAACAATGTTGACTGAGTACTGACAATTAAAAAATTGAGGGAGTTCTTATCCTTGGAGCTGGCTGTGTCAGTAGACAGCATGCAGAGACAGTTGCAAAATGCAACTTAAATACAGCTGAAACCAAGTCAGCAAAGCACAGTACATTTAATTTCAACAACATCAGTTGCACACAGCCCACCAAAGTCATGCAGTATGTCTGCTTTGACCAGCAGCATCCAACAGTCATATCACAACCTAACATGTGAGAGTTATCACACTGACAATTAAGACTTTTTTTCTTTTAACTGAATTTCACAATTACTAAGTTTGAAGTTAAGTGCATATTCACCTTTTTTGATGTAGTAGTAGTCAGTAGTCACAAAACTGAATACATTACTTATGGCATTTGGTTTGGTTTTTTAACCTGAGACATCACTGAGACCATCAGTCAGTGTGTGCTTAGGGCACTATCTACAGGACAAAATGTGTTACGACATGTAAACTAGAGAACTGGATAGGTTTAATTCAGTTGCTCTGTCTTTAGATGCACATAAAATTATCCAAAAAAAAAGGCTTTATCCATAATTTATGGATTTAAATCTGACATTTCTAATCTTGACAATCAATGGAATTTATGATGACATTTTTTAAACAAGAGAACAAACCCTGTAACCTTTTTAGGTGATATTGTGCTTCAAGGGTGATTCTCCCAAACAATTTTTAATTGAACATCATATGTTTTGGGTGCTATCTCTGTCTTGAGACAATGTTTGTGTAGTTGGTGGGGATGTGCTGATGAAGGCCATTCTTTCTGAATCAGCATCAGAAAAGAATGAGTCGGGGCCTTGCAAAAAGGAAAACACCCTACAAATTCTATTATTTATAAATACCAGCATCTCTTTAAGTTAATTATACACTTATTTTTGCTGACCTACAGCTTTGCCAGACATACAGACATATACAAAATGCAGCCCTTGCCCTGGTTTAGGGGAGCATTAAAGTTTAAAAGGTAATGTGGCTCAAACAGCCACATTTTTTTTCTCATTCTTTCAGTTTTTGACTGAGATATGACATTGCAGACAATTCACATACAGATTAGACAGATAGATAGATAGATAGATAGAAATTTGTACAAAGCTCTTACAAAAATGTTTGCACAAATTTGTATTTTCAGCAGGTTTCACTGGCCAATGAAAGAGCAAAGAAAATGGTGAGATGTGGAAAAAATATGATGCACTGCTGCCATTATGCAGATTCATTTAGTCATTTCAAGATCTGAGAAAACATATACCCACCCAGCAAATTCTGGCTTTTGACTGTGACATTTACGTTAAAATGCCAAAATTTGCTGGACGTTTTAGAACTCACAATTCTATTCTAACACATCAGTGATCAAACAGCTGATTTCAGAAGATGCCACTTTAGAGTTAAAACACATGCAGAGCCAGCAAGAAATATGCATCATTCAATTTTCGCAGCAATCTAAGTATGGCAAAATGTGCACTCACAAACACAATCATAGATTAGTGAAGAACACAAACAAACAAATTCCAGGCGACAATTCAACAACAGATTAAAACATCATGGAGGCTTGTGGGCGAATTAATAAACATCCAAAATGTATAATATCAGATGTCTTCTGCAGAAATTGCCCAGATGTGGCAATATGACATGGCTGCATTGTATATAAGCCTAGACAAAGCATCATCCAAACACTAGCAGGCTTTGTGTCAATACATGGTTTGCAAAATCAAATCAGCTGCGAGTCAACTTCAGAAGGGAAAAACCAACTTACTCTACCAGCCACAAAACAAGACAGAAAAAATGTATTTGACTCCATCCAAATTCCCTGTCTGTCACCTCCATCAAAACTCAATCACAATAACTGCACAACATAGCCTACTTTTTCCAGTAAGCAAAGCATTGAGCCCAAGATCTTCTGTTGCTCATTAAACCAGCAATAAACATTATCAAAGCCAGCGGTCCTACCTTACAGTAGCTGCTGGATGTTCTTTAAACTTGCTCCTCCACGCCAATTCAGCACCACCGCCATGACATAACACAGCACAGTCTTTCAGCCACTTGTCCAAACATTATTGGGGACGCTGCCATGGCTGCTCTTCCTAGTTAGGGAATGAACATACAAGCTGTCACTTACAGGGCTAACATTAGCTAGCATCAACTTTAGCTGTAGCGGCCCAACTTTACTCACCGCCACCCTGCTTTCATTCTCCGAATTGTCCTCCAAATCTGTGGTTTCATCGTCCTCTTCAGATGTAATTGTTGAAAATATCTGCGTTATACCGCTTTTTGTAATAAACTGTAGCTTGTGTCCATCGACTGGTCCGGTTGACCAACAAACACTGAGTCTGAGTCCAGCTCGAGCGGCGCCGTCTGAAACGTCACGCTCATTACTGCACGTGCACGCTGCAAAGATATTTGGTGACGGACATTTGTCGCGCAAATAAAAGAGCAATAATCCTTGATTTTGGGTGCCCTGGGATAATTCGTGCTTTATCACTTGCATGGCTTAAATTAACTATCACCACAGGAACAAGTAAAAATGGATCCGCGACATTACCGTCGGTGTGTACCGGTGCGCGAGTGGGCGGAGTTTGAACATTATCTGGCAGCTATGTCGGTGTTGTGGCATTTTGCGCTGCCCCCGAGAGATGAGCAAGGCTGACCTCATTTTATTATCATGGTCCATGTTTGTGGACCAGCCTGCCTGAACACCTGAGGGCAGCAGAGGGGGTTGATATTTTCAAAAGCAAACCCAAGATCTACCTTTTTAGTTTGGCTTTTAATTTAACTTTATGTATTTATCTATTGACTATGTGCGCATACATTTCAGTCTGTTTTACCGTTTTAATACTTTGTATACCATTTTATTATTTTTAACTTGTATGTATTATTTTACTTTGTGCTGTTACCCTTTATATACCTTTTATTTGTTCTTTGACTATTTTATGTACTTATCTGTTGTTAATTATCATTTTATTTTTTGAAATCTATTTTTATATTTCTATTTTTACGTTTTATTCTGCCTCTGGTGTTTCCTCACTTATGGTAACATTTCCTTAGTGCTTTATTAGTACCTTACTTTACTAAATCACAGTCTTGTGTTCATTTGCGTGTGTGTGTGCGTGTGTGTGTGTGTGTGGAGGGGGGGTATGAAGCACTTTCTGTTACAAATTGTATGAAAAGTGCTATGCTAATGAAGCTTGATTGACTGATTGACTGGTTGATTGATTGATTGATTGATTGATTGATTGGTAGTATCAGACTAGTCTGATGAACTGGTCTTCTGATGCACACTGATTTACCCTTGCAAAAACAATTTTCAGTGTCTACTCAGACATGTCGTGTGAAACAGACAGTGGTGGGCTGTCAGGACCACCAGGGCCTTCTCTGCTGGCCCTGTCAAAATCAGAATCATAATTTGTTTTTCATAATTAAATAGAAATATGCTTGAAATATGTCTGTATGTAATTACTTGTTCAGTGTGCTACTTATCCACAAAACAAATACGGTTTTTTTTCTCTCTCATGGGCTGTGCTTGGATTTCCTATGTCACCTAAATGCATCACAGCTCCTTCAGTCCAGCTCTGTGGTAGTGCTAGCTTTCTGATGGAGTCCAGATCTGCTAATTGATTACAGCTTTGAGTGACAGTATTATCAACCAATCAGATTTTGATATGTAGTGACAGCCCGCCCCGGGGGTCCCGGTGTATCGCTGCTACTTTGGTGTCGTCATCAGCTTTGAGCTTGACTTGGCGGGTTTTGACGTTAGCTAACGAGCTACCGACTTATTGATGGAGAAACACAATGGCCGCTGCATTTACAGCTGCTACCGACCTTGTTGCCGATGTACCTTTAGTTCCCTTTTCAAGAATATCGTTTGTAGACAAGAAGGAAATAATTACAAGAGGAAGACCTACACCTAAACTGGATGGACTTAGTGAGGCGAGCAAAGGTTTGTGCGGCATTTCACTCAGAGCAGCTGTGAAGCTATGAGTGGCTAACAGCTAGCGCTGAGCGGAACAAGCTATTTAGCTGACCATGTTTACTGTTTAACAGCACTGAGGGGACGCGGAATAGCTCTGGTTTTAACAGCCTGAACAGCTTCACCAAGGCAGCTATCAAACATCAAGCCTCTGAGCGGTATCTCATGGCAGTGGTACATCTGAAGACCTTTGGTGCGTCCAGAGTGGATTTACAGCTGGATGAGCAGCGGAGACATGAGACGAGCCTGAACAAGGAGAAAGTTTAAAAAAAAAAAATTAAAAAAAAGGCGTGCGATTTTAAAAGGGCTTGATCGTGGTGGGTTTTTTTGGGGGGGACAGTCAGAATGATCTTTCAGGGGACACGAGGAAGGGAAAGAGTCGCTGAGTCGAGATAATGGTATTACTAACTTTGCTATCAGACTATGATGCTGACTTGCGACACCATCTTGCCACCGCCACAGTTTTTACTGGGACATCAGGAAATTCAAAATGACTTCATAAATGCTGTTGCTGAGCTGCTGAATGATGCTATCAAGAAAGAGATCAGACACACCAAGTTTGCGGCAGTTATGGTCGATGAGACCACCGACTTCAGCAGTGCTGCCCAGCTGTCACGTGTCCTCAGCTACGTCACTGAAACAGGTGTAAAAGAGAGACTTAAAGCTCGAGGATGTTACGGATAGAAAAAACGATCACATGATCCAGCTGCTTTAGTGCTTGATGTGTTGGATAGCTACTGTTACAAAACAAACTTCGTAGCTCAATGTTATGATGGAGCAGTTGAGCGATCTTTGTCGGCTCTCAAACGCATCCAAACATATGAAAGGATTACAACTGGACAAACTGTGGGCTTCTCTCTCCATAGAGAAGGAGCTGCTCATTCATCTAAAGCAGGAAGCACAACTGCAGGAGGAGGTCATTGAATGTTTTATCAGAAAGGATCAAAGGATGGATTTTATTTACAAGTGATGGGTGAGTGCCACTTTTTTACTTAGATAAAGTTATTGTATTGTGGTTTATACAGCATTGTGCATTGTTAAGGTTGTATGTGATAAGTATTGTTGGGTGTTGCTTGCACATTTAATGTTTCTTATTGAACTGAAGGTCACGCAGTGATAATATTATGCTAATATTTATTGAATGGAACAGTTTTTTTCTGCCATGTTGTGTTGGTGTGCGATGTGGTTGCTTGGAGACATGTAGGATGATCTGATGGTGGTGCTGCAGTCGCTGCTGGTGGTGTTGCTGTTGTTTAAGCTGTTGATGCAGTGGTGCAAATAGCGTGATGATGTGTGCAGTCACTGCCGTGAAGGGTGTGTGTGAAGGGGGGGTCTTGGGTTGCATTTCATTACTGCTGGCCCTGACTGAAACCCCAAGGTACACTACTGTGTACAAATATCTATCAGAATGGACTACTTCCTGTAAAAATATAGTTAAATGTAAAGAAGGTTAAGCTTTCATGTACAGATATCTGTCAGAAATGGACTTCTACCTGTGTAAATGTTAATAAGGTTTTAAGCAATGACAGTTTTTGGGGGGTTTTTTTGTAAGGACAGATTCCACACAGTCCACATGTGCCCATCAGAGACAAATGTCAGACTACACGTGAGGACAATAATACTGTTTAGACATTTGTCAAGAAAGACAGCGTACTTATTCAAAATGTTTCTTATCTTCAACCCTTTACGGGGTCAGAAATTACAATCAAAACGTCTTATTTCATGTGAGACACATTGACAACTCAAATTGAAATTATATGTCCTTAAAATACTGGAATGATTGAAACAAGAAAGAAAGTAGCTGTCCTTCAAATTACATTTTTTGACTGAAAATGGATTGTTCTTGCCTGTCACACAATAATAATTTCAATAAAACATTGTATTCCGCAGATAAAAGAGCCTGTCCTGTGTCTGTCATAAAAAATAAATAAATAACAGATGGAATTGATCTTCACTTTCGATGAAAACCCGTCTGTAAACTGAGCTCTTGCAAAAGAGTCTCAAACACTTTATTTCCAAGCACCTAAACAGCCAGTTTGATTTTTATAACTTTTGAAACACATTAAAGTAAGAAATATTTGACTTTTTTCTTGGTAATTTTAGGGATGACGTTTAAGTCTAAAGGAATTTCCTTTAGCCTACCTGTAGAGAAAGTCCTAGTTAGTGTAAAATTATGGACATGATGTGTGGTCCTCTCAAATGTATTTTATTCATCTCTGAGACATACTGCACATGTGCACATTGTGCTCATATGTCATTCTGAGATGACATTATTGGTTGTTTCAGTGACTGAAATGTATGTTTTTGCTGCCACTGGCTAACACATTTCACCTTACGAAAAAACAGCTCACCCGGCCCTCACTGTTACATGTTGAGCAGTGCACTTGTGCAGTGAAATAAAGCGGACCCACTGGCTCTGGAATTACAGAGGCCCCACAATATTATACTCTCATAATACTTATGTCACAATACGATATTGCAATCTTAAATGTTTTGCGATATGTTAATAACATATTGTTATATATTGCAATTTATAATTTACCTATTTCAACTGCAAACAGCATCCCCAAAGGAAACCTTTGTCAACATCTGTTTTATCTACAAAGCAAAAGTTTTCAGTCTCCATTCACGATTCATTTTTAGTGCAGAAAAATATTTCTAGTGGACTGAAAAAGTGACAGATTTTATTTTCTAATAGGCTGCCAAAAGTTTAGCTAGTGTTTGCAATATCAGTATTTTTATAATTTAAAAAATCGATAGGCTTACTTGGCATATCAGTACAATAATGCCACGCAAAATATCACAAGACGATATATGTTGGATTTGTCCCAACCAGTATTAAAAATGCAATATGTAAGAAATCATTATCACACTTTTTGCATTTTTTGTTATCTGACAATACAATATTGTAGATAGCTACTGCATAATATCTTACATATTCACTCAAATATAATAACTCAAAATATGAAATTATTGGTGTGAACAGTTACCTATTATAAATAATACTGAAATGGAGGCTTTGTGTCCCTCAAGTAATTCTGATTTGGTAAATTAACACAAATTCCCCCTCTAGGTCTATCTTTTTTCCATGCATGAAACTCCAGCACATTCTCCTCAGCTGCCCTTTATTGCTTCACAGCAGCAAGTGAGATGTCATCCTATAATTTGTGGTAACATGGACATAGCTCACTGGGGTAGAGATGGTGATAATGAAGGGGATTTGTCTGAGGAAGATGGTTTTGCTGTCGCCATCATCTCATCCAGGGTACATAGCTGCAGATACTGCTAGCTGCTCTGTAGCTGATGCAGTTGACTCTGACTTTGGCCGAAGTCCAGTCTACTCTTGCTGACTCTCCAGATGATCAGACTGACTCAATCTAGATCCAGTAGCATATATATATGTGTGTGTGTGTGTGTGTTTGTGTGTGTGTGTGTGTGTGTGTGTGTGTGTGTGTGTGTGTGTGTGTATGTATGTATGTATGTATGTTTATGTATGATAACGTCTCAATACCATAGAGTGACCTTTCAAGATAATCCCAACTGTACTGCAGGTCATATGATGTAGCACCTGGATAGAACTGTTTTGTTAGCTATAAACATCTAAATGCAAAAAGAAACCACTGTAATGCAAAAACAAATCCTGAATGTCATACTTATTTAAGTCCCCCTCCAGACACAGCACTGACATAAAATATCTGCTATGATGGATTTTTAATAGATAGTGGAAGGAAGCTCCAGGGTCAGGTTTACATCCTATAACTGCACACTGTGCCATGTTTGCTGGTAAAACTTACAGTATGATAATGCAAACTCTTCCCCGAGGAAGTGGGTTCGATTTTTAAGCCAGTTTTCCTAGTGGCCAAAAAGTGCCACTTGCCCCAGAAAGACTTTTTTTCCCATAGCCTTATATAGCAAACCAGGTAGGTGGCTCTACTGGCAGAAGTCTGGGCCACACAGTGCAGTAGCCATGTCAGTCCTTCAGGTAATTTTATACACAGCAGTTGATTTTCTTTTTTTTTTTTTGCCTAATGCCCCACTGAGCAACATTCATAGAATAGGGCTCAAAGTTGAATCTACTCTCTGTATACATCCATGGTAATAATAAGGCTGCTCTGTACTGGTGCTTCCAGGTTTCTTTGCCAGTGTTGTGTAGAAATGTGTTCCCTCATTGATATATGTTTGCTATAAAAGACAGCAATTGACTTCAGTATTAGTTACCTACCTAATGTAGCTTTGCCAGCATACATTTAAATCTCAGATTTTGCACAGGCATTTCCCCCTTCAGTTAATGAATATATAACAAATATAGTGTCAAACTTTGTACAGACACAAGTCAGTGTCTTCAGATCAGTTTCAGGGTCCTGGTATTGTGCATGCTGGCTCACTGTCACTCTGCCACGGTTTTCTGGGACACTTGAATAGAACAGAGCTATTGTTAGTGGTATTATTTACACCTGTGACAAGTCAAAATCACTGCATTGAAAAAATATCTATTATATGAATATCCATAGCTGCAGGCACATGTTTTCTGCAAGGGGTAATGGGTGCTGCACACTGAAGTACACTATATGTGCTCTATGCAAGAGCATATTATGTAACACTTTGTTGTCATCAGCTGTTATCTTTGTCCTTGGACTCCTTTGTCACAGTAAACAATGGCACTGTAAAAGTCAAGCTTTGCTTTGTAGCAGTTTACAATAATAGTGGCAGAATTGCCACTTGAAATTCATAATAATTAGTGTAAGTTGCATACCTTCTAAACTCAGGCCTGCCTCCAACAAAAGCTAGATCATGGTAGGGTTCAACAATCAAGTATTTATAGAACTATATCCTAAAGGCAGTGGATGGAGTAAAATATTGCATTCTCTTTCTAATGTCTAACTTCAGGTCTACATGTAAATAGTTAAAGCTTTTTTCTTTTTAACTGTTATGTACATGTAAGAAGTTTTGATATAGCCTAAATTTAGTTTCATGACCTACAAACCTTATGGTGGGTTGCTTGCTAGGATGAGGTGTGGCTGAAGATTGAGCAGCATGCTGCTGGTGCTGCCTGAGCAGCCGGGCAGCTTTCCGTCAGCAGCTCAGCATGCTGTTAGGGTCCGTCTGTCATCTGGTCATTAAAACAAAAAAAACAAGTCATAATTTTTTTGAATTTGTTTTTCTGTATAAACCAAATATTAAAAAAAAACCCGTTCTCATTTTCTGCTTGAAAGGAAAAAATCTAATACATTAACAAACAAAATAACAATTTTACATTGTTCTTTATTTTTACGTTGTTCTGTATTTTCATTTGTTTATTTTCTTATTTCTCATTGTTTCATTCTGCGGCGGCTTCGTGCATGCGCCATCAGAAGACTGACACTCAGAGTTTGGGACATGACAGTGGAGAAGATTTAAAACATATTTCAGGTAGTGTGATCATCAAAGCCGAGGTCACCACCTGGACGTACGTCTGGCTGTAAAGTCCAAAATAGAGCTAAGAGCTATGACCAACAGGAAGTTGTGACCAGTGCACCATTTGGACTGGATGTAACTTTTACGCCTCATATGGAGCAGGCGTAAAATGGAGAAACAAGCATCCATGGTAGTGTGGAGTCGCAGCCAAATGAAACCATGAGAAATAAGAAAATAAATAAAGATTACGAGCAGCGTAACTTATTTTGTTTTTGTTTCCTTGTTTTGTTTTGTTTTTCCTTTCAAGCCAATAATGAGAAAACAAATGTCCTCTTTCAATATTTGGTTTATACAGAAAAGCAAATAAAGCAAAGTCTTGCTCGTTTTTTTAGTTTTTTTTGTTGAATGAACGGATGATACACAAACTTGTTAGCATTCTAGTTAGCTTAGCATGTTAGTTGAGGGTGATTGTGTTGTTGGTGCTTGGTTAGTTGAGCAGCGTGATGAAAACAACATGCTGGTTAATGCATCTTGACATATAACGGTAGCTGTTTGTTGTTAGCTAGTGATGTTGTAGACAAAAAGGAAGGCTGGAGGGTGTTCACCTGATGACCTTGACTTTCCTGTACTCTTACAAACAACTTCACATTGAAACTAGATTTTTTCCTTAGGTAAGACAGGTAAAGGGATATAGTTCATACTACATACATTAATTTAAGTAACAAACACTAGATGAAAACTGTCCCTCAATGACCTTTTTTTAATGACAAAAACGAGATGCTGACAAGCTAAAGATAGATAGTTATAGTAGATAGATAATTGATAATGAAGACTATGATGAAATGTACATTTGTTTTTTTTGATAATATGGGACAAAAATATTAGCTGTAGAATATCAGACATTCATTTTTCATTTTTGAAAACTAAGACAATTTCTATTTGTTCTTTTTGACAAGATGTTTATCAATTACTTCTTTTTTTGTTCTGACAAAGAAAAGACAACGACAGTTGAAAATTTATCATCGATAACTATGACAAGATGTTTGCTTTTGTTTTCATTGATGAGATGAGACGGGACTAATGTTAATAGTGACTTATATTAAAGTTAGTGGTTGGCTATAGGACTAGTGGCTATTAGTAAGACAAGTGCAAATAGATGGTGGTTGGACAATTGAGTGGAAGTCAAATGTTAACTGACAGAATTGTTGTCACACTGAAAGAGAGGAGGAGTGTAATCAGCTGTTCATCAATAGTTCACATTAATTCAGCATTAGTCAGATTCTGTCAACTTGCTTATTCTTGTGGCTGAACTGGAGTTTGTCAGGATGATTGATTAAATGAACTTCTAATATGGTTTTGATTGACAGCAGTGTGGAAGCTGTCTTCTTTCCTATATGCTGTAACTCTTGAGAATGAACCTAGTTTAAACCACAGTAAAGATAATTCTAATAATCCCATTGCATTCACTCATGCAACATGGCCAGGCTCACTAAAAGATATAGTCTTAAAAACCATTATACAGTAGTTGTTCATTGGCACTGTGTGTGTCAACTTCCAGTGTTGAGTCAGATCAGTTCATGTTCCTAAAGGAAAATGTGCAGCATAACATTCTCACTGTGATTGGCCTCACATGATTGTAGGTCGCTGATGATAAAATCAACATTACATGCAAACAGCTAAGCGGACACGCCCAAGACTGACATTTAGCTAAGTGAACAGCGTGCATAGAAAACACAGAGAACTTCTTACACCACCTGTAGGGAATGGTTAGCAACATGGGAGGTAAACCACAGGAGTCCAGATGTCCTCCTCACCAGCTAACAAGAGAATATGAAAAAGCGAACATGTGAGAGACGCACTACAATGACCGTAGGGAGCACATGTGGACTGTTTGAAGCCAATAGTGGAGGGGGGATGTCTTAACTGTATTATTAGCTCTTATGTGCAGTGAGGATGTTTCTTTCAAATAAGTCATGAAGAAGTGAGATGTGCAACTGCAGCCTTGTTGACTTAAAGGTGGAGTCAGCAATTCTTGAGGAAGTTTATTGATATTTAAACTCAACACCCAAACAAATAACCCCTCCCTTCATGCGCCAGATTTAATGTTCTCTCTCTCCCACTACCTTTCTCTTTATACATCAATGGTCTTCCCTCTGTCCTGTGCAAGCAGTGGTGTTTTTTCACGTGTGGCCGGTCGTGGGGTGCACACCAAAATCAAAAGCAATAATTGATTTTCAGGAATTGTGTTACGTTGTGGAAGTATATAGTCTAGTTGAAAACTATATATTAATATAGAGTAATGGAATTGCAAACTGACATATTTTGATGTCTTATTTTATAGTCAGTGACACTGATTATCTGAACCAACAGTGTGCAAGAGGCCAGAACGATAGTGTTGTGTGGCTGAGACTGAGCCACTTTTACAGAGTCATGTTTTTTTTCCAGAGCTCACACAGAATGTACAGCTAGTAGTCTCTAAAGAGATATTCGCTTATTCTGACAAAAAGTTTATTAGGTTAGAATCACTGACTGTACATTTAGCTTATCTATTACATCTGCCACTAGGTTTAATTTTATTCCAGTGTGTTTTGTGTAGTTAGCCGAATATTTCAAAAACTCCATCACAGATTTCGGTTAGAGTAAGGAATTAGGAATAAGTGATTCCATTTTGGTGCAGCTGGTTTCACTATTTATGAACTACTTAAACATGAGGTTATTTGGTCCAAAATTGTTCCAAAATTTCATAAATTCTTTTGGACGTGCTGTGTGCCTCCTATATGGTTGTGAAATTATGTAGCTACATTTGCCATAACATTTAGCAATTTTAGACATTGAAATCAGTGAATGTGTCACAGTTAATGTGGGTTTCCTCTAACCATGACCATGATATCCCCCCTAACATTGTATTTAAAAGTGTTTATTATGTTGAAAGTCTTGTTTACATACATGTGCATCCTTGTCCACAATATACAAAGAAACCGGGGGACCCAATCATAAAATTATTGCTCTGTAGCACAGCTAGAGGACAAAAACTGTGCAGGGCACCTTTAAATAACCATAACTTAAATGCTGCAAGTTTAACTCATTTGAAAATGGTGATAATCAAACAAGTGTTCTCTTGTTTGTTTATCATAACGTATTATTTGATTTGTAGGTATCTCCACTGACAACTCTACTGATAATAAAATCTAAACGTATAGTAAATAATGAATTGCATTTCACGTTATCATTTATTCATGAAGATTTTCTTTTCAGGAACACATTGCATCAGAGTACACACTGAGGACACACTGCTTCTTTTACACACTAAAACAGAACATCTGAGCTCCTGACTGTGACATGAGCATGAATGGGCATTACACAACAGCTAAAACATTAATTTCATTTAATGATGAACATTTATCAAGATTTAAAAGTAAAACACAAATCCAGAAACCTCATTTGATAACTTTCATGTCATTCACTGCAAGGTGAATGTTCAGAGTTCAAGCTCTTTACAGTTGTGATAACTGAAAATGTTTTAATTATATCATAAGCTTAATTTACCGTTAACACTGTGCCATCACTGAAGTGGCCAGCTGGGAATGGAAATACTGATTATCAAAAATGAAAGTCATGTCTCAAATCCACCTGTCACAACAGAAATAGCAACTGGCATCAACACTAATGACAGAGGAAAAAACACATCTGCGACTATAGGAAAAGATAGCATTCATTTCCCTTTTTCACAAATATATAAATACCTGCATCATTTGAAATGTGGTGCACTGCTGCCAATAGCAGATATAAGCACAACTAGAAACATATAGGCTATATGGCAAAATACATCGTTGGTCTGTAAGGTGAAACATGTTTGGGAAAATTTGAATCCATTGTGTTTTTCTATGATAAATAGCTTATTTCTCTCTATGGAAAATAATGATCGTAACTGTCTCCTGCAGCTAACTGAAATCTATCCAGATAACTCTTCCTGTTTTGCCATTTCCTCATCCTTCCACATCAACAGTTGATTTACAAAACAGGACAAAGGTGCCGTACTGGCGCCTTGTGCAACTGTTTTTTTTATTTGTCAGTATGACTCCATTCAGAAAAGTCCTATGTTTCTTTTTCCTCACATTCAACATCATTTCCCTCCTCGGCTTAATAAAACACAAGGGAAAGTCTACAATATCTTTAAAAGACAAAATCATAAGGGGAGCACCACATGAAGTGCACTGTAACAGATACCTCACTAGCCACAATAAATGGTGTCACAGGATCCCAGGAAGCCTTTTCAGGTTCTCACACACACACACACACACACACACACACACACATACCTTTGAACGTATAGGCTACACGTGAGGTACTCGATTAACATCATGCATTCCCTAGCCTCTGACCCTAACCTTAACCATTTCAACTAAATAGCCAACATCTAACCTTTTTTCTAAACTGAACCTAACACTGCTCTAACCTGAAACTCATAGCCAAAACCAAACAGTGTTTTCAGTGACTTGGAGGATGTATAGACTCAGGTGTGCTCTGTGATATGATGGAATACCAGTAAATCATGAAAAAGAAGACATCCAGAGATCTTTCAGCAACTGTGAGCTCTTGATAATACATTGTGAGCTCCCTCGTGATATTTAGAGAAAGTCAGCAGTTATTTTCAGCATCAGACAAGGCCACTCAATTCCTGTTGATAATGTTAATATACTGTAAAGGTTAAGCAACTCTAGCACCTAATACAGACACATGAAATGCCCTTGAACTTTTTGAAAATAAAAGTTGAGCTTATACCTCTTAGTGTGGTTAAATTCATTCTGTGCAGTATTTCAAATCTTTCCAACCAAGCACAGTCCACATTAATATTAAATGAAGGGCAAAATAAGGCGCCAGTTTACACCTCTGCTGTGATATCAGCGTGGCCTGTATGCTTGTTTTCTTCAGCATTTGTTTTAATGGTGATGATATTTCTTTCTATTAAAACAGAACAGTGAGATATTTTTACTTTTGAGCACACTCACAGGAACAGTTATGCTCCAAATGTAGTGCGGCCTGGAGAACAATTGCACATTATCTGCACTGAGTGCCTTTTCTCCAAATTTGTTTTCATATGCTCCTAGACACTGAGTAGAGTAGAAGAATACCTTACAGTGTTGTATAGCCTAGTGTCTTGATAGGTATGATTTTTCTGGGTTTGTTGATTTTTGTGGTTGATCATGTGTGCACAGGCATGTGTGGTCAACATTTAAATTTAAAGAGAGAATGACTGACGGAAAGAAAATCAATGAAAAATAAGAATTAATGGCTTTCCACACTGCAGTAAATCTTTTGAAATTATATTGTGTATGGCATAAAAACCTTTTTCTCTGGATATTCCATATATTACATCAGCTCATAACGATTTGCATTGTACTTACATTTAGTATCACTCTTTACATAACTTCATTATGAGGAAGTTCTCGACCTTTCAGTTTGAGACGCATCATTTCAGAGTCATGTTGACGTGGTGCTTACCACATGAATCTTTACCATAAAGCCTACGCTAAAGCGGTGGACTATAACACTGATAATGTTGTTGATGCATGGATGCATGGATGGGTTACTGATCAGGTCTACAGGCACTGGCTCAGGGGCCCAAAGTGTCAGGGGGCTCCCTGGCTTCACTTACAAAATGTCAAATATCAGATTACCATGTCCTAGCAGGAAAGAGACTAAAAATGACCACAAAGAGACACATAGGAACTGCGAAGTGACACGAAATATCTACAGAAATGAAAAAAAACTACCACAAATTTATACAAAATTACTACAAGGAGACACAAGAACAATCACAAGGAGACATGAGATTAGAACAGTGACACAAAAATAAAAAATAATAAAAAGATTTACCTCAGAGACCCAAATTTACACCAGAGACCCAAATGACCACAAAAAGACACAAAACAAGGAGACAAAAATACTGCAAAGTGACAAAAAAAGACACAAAATCATCTGACAGAGACCACAGGGAGACATAAAATGACCAAAAAAGACCCCAAATTACCCCAAGGACACACAAAATGATCTCAGGAAGACACAAAATTAAATAAAGTTTGTAGTAAACATAAACAAAAAAAGACACAAAATGACCACAAAGTAACACAAACCACAAAAAGATGCATATTGACTACACCACCAAGTCCCTCTGTATTAAGGGGGCCCTTCGCATACCTGTGCCCAGGGCCCATTGTCTCGTCCACCCATGCTGCTGAGAAGCCCAACTGTGTCCTTGTTGTATGATGTCATTTTATTATGTGTAGACAAGTAGATTTTAAAATGGAAAAAATAAATAGGCTACATATTATTATTTTTGAATCCTGTATTTTTGCTTGCCATCACATTGTTTATGTCGGTGGTAGGGCTTAATATTGTGCTAAACTGCAGCATGGGCCTGCACGGTGCCGGTCCTTCATGCTGCATTATTGTGACTGTCTTGACCTGTTGATGGTGATGTAAACTAGGCCTACATTGGAAATGGATGTTTTTAGGAGACATTGTCATATGTAATGCTCACTACGTTATTACAGGCCCTATGAAGTTATAGAGAACCTCAGTAATAAGTCCTACAACCCAGAAATGAATTAGCATTTTAGCACCTCCAGTTCCCTCGTCTCAAAGGTTTTTGGTTAGAGGGATTTTGGTTAGTTAAATAAGGTGTGTGGATAACACTAGCGTAAGACACTTTCATGTTTTCTTCTATGACATAAAATATGTCAGTAAATACTCCTATCACTAACTTTTAAGCTTTTATATGTCTCCTGAAAAAGATGGTTTCTAACAAGTGGGTAAACTAAACCGCGCCGAACACGGCTTTACAGCTTCGTAGCAGTTGCAACACGACCACAGTGTTTGTATCAGCCCAGCTTTTTGCTTCTGGCGATTGCAGTTAGGCTTCAAAAGTGTTTTGTAAAGATTATCTTGCTAAATAAACCCTGTAAGTATTATAAATGTTTGTAAAATCCAATGCAAAAGTCCCATAGGCTTTTTGACAAGTGAACTGGGGCCACGCTAACTTCTGGGAGTACAGAAAAACGTCATCCATGAGGCACTTTATGGTGGACACATATTAATCTGCTGCTGTGGAGTTTGAATGTTCATAGGTGCAAGTCGCCCTGTGCACAGATTATTGTCTGTTGTTATTATATGTTTCCATTAGAGGTTGACCGATATTGTTTTTTCAGGGCCGATAACAATTATTAGTAGTTAATGAGATCCATAACTGATATTTCGAACCGATATGCATTTCCAATAAAAATGAACATTTTTCTGTCAATATTTAGAATTTGAAATACAACAAACTCTAACTCAAACTCAAAACTTTGTTTAAATGCCTTTACCAAATGTTTAATCAAAACTGAAGTGTTCAACATCATATAAAGCAAGTTCCCTGCAACTTGTTTTTATAAAGTTCAGTGAAAATTTTAAATAAAAAATGAATAAATGAAAATAGCTCTCTGAGGTTTTACAAAGTAAAAGTTCCTCCCATACTGACATTTGCTTTGCACCTTTTAAAAATTAATTTTATGGGCTAACATTAAAATAAAATCCCGATACAGATAATCTGCAAAATGCCAAATATCGGCCCCAATAATCAGCAAGGCTGACAACTTTTGACCCCTAGTTTCCATTTCATATTGTTTGTGATTTGATGTGTTTTTTTCCATGTTTTTACACTTGCTGCAACATAAACTGCCCTCAAGGACAAATAATAAAAATGAACTGATTGAATACACTTTGATCATATTTCTATAAATATTGTAAAAATGATGGAAATTCTGTGTCGACACACAAAAGTAATGCATGAACATCATTAGTTTTGTATTTTCCAGTTTTCTTATTGTTCATTATAAATAGTTGAGATGAATTTGTTGTGGGTGTTTCCCAATAACTCTAAATGAAGGTGGACAGGTAGAGTGGGTCACAGAAAGGGAAGTGTCTCTCTGAAGACAGGACATGTAGCATATCATCTCCCGTTGAGTTGTTGGATTGCAACAGAGCTCGGAGGAGCAGGGCGCGTGCAGACCATCAGGCTGCGCATTCTTAGCTGGGGACTAATTTCCAGTCCTCCACTTGGGTCTGGGTAAACAGCACCGCCCCGATGGTTGTTTGTTTAAAGTGTGGAACGATCCATCGCAGAGCGCCGGGCTCGATTGACACTGTCTGCTGATCTGCTACTGCGGATTGCTCAGAATAACACGGCTGCTCGCTAATTCCCGTCTATCGGGGCTTTCGCCGAAACACCGAGAGAGTAGGGTCCAAAAAAAGCCAACAAGGCAGGCAAGAACGCCGCGCCGCCGGAGTCCGCACCCCAGAATGGCTTCAGGAGACCTTTACGAGGTAAGATAAACCCATGTCCACGGGAAATGCTCTGTAATATTGACGAATAATGGAATTAGGAAGTAAAGGGGAGGGCGTCGCGTATGCAAAAAGCGGTGTACTAAGCCCTTTAACAGGCGAAACTAACCCTTCTCAAGCTTTGCGAAGACAAGGTTCGTTAATTTATGCTCAGACTTTGTGTCGCTTCTGATATACTTTGCCACAATTGTTCGCGGCTGTAGTAAATAGGTAAGATGTCATTTACGGGCTGAACTCCTCAGTCTGTCGCCGAGTTGAAAGTCGTGGTAAAGTGACAGCAGCGCGGAGCGGACGGACGGGCATGGTGAATAGCTACAGACGGAGTGATGGTTCTGAAGGTGCGCATACATGCCAAAAGATATTTTGTCATCACAGGCTTTTACAGCAGTGTGACTGTTTTGTAGGCACATAAGATGAGACACCAGTTTATTTTTATCGAGCGGTGTAAACAGGTCTGCGTGAGCTTCTTTCCCGGTTCAACCGAATTGGTGAAATGATCACTCCGACAGTTTTGGGGCGTAAAAGTTGCCCCAAATGGGTGGCAGGAAGGTCACGCTGCCCTCGTGCGCAACATCACTCTGGAATCGGTGCCAGAATTTGCATGAAGCCTGGTTTCTACATCAGTTTCACTGAATCAGTCACTTACTGTCATTAGCCTTTGTTGTGCTGACATGGTGTCATATGTTTCAGTTCGTGGTGGTGACAGAGGGAGATGGGGGGGCTGTGGATGTCTGATCACTTCCAGGGACAAACAAAAAGGCTTTAGTTTAGGAAAAATAACAAGTTTTCAATTTTTTAAAAGTAAACTACACATTTTAAACATGCCAAAAAATATCTAGCCTATCTGAAAATAAACTTAGAGACCCTCTTGTGAGTGTTCAAGTAGATAACATTATCTGCTCACAGCACTGACAAACAGCCTATGAGTCAAACAGGACATCTGTTAGAGGACAATGGAGTAAATAAGTGGAGATGCAGTTGGTAATTGCCTTTTCACAAACTGTTAGTCCTGCTGACTGTTTTTTTATTAAAAGTGTAAGTCACTCGTCCATATTGATACATAATCACAAGGGTTGCAGCACTGTTTCGAGGTATACCATGGTATCAAAGTTGATGGTTATTGTACCATGTGCATTTATTTATCCACAGTACTGAAAAGAATACAATCAGACAGAAAATTCATATTTTCTAATATGATCAGTCCATGAAAATCTTACACCAATGCAGCCCTCATCCCCACCCCCTCATGTGCATGTGTTTTAATTATTGTCAGTTTTATTTTCTTTCAATTTTTCTCCTTCATAATATATGACAAGATGGATTATAATTGTATAATATCAGTTCTATTTGTTATGCTTATTTAAGTTAGGTAATGGGGGCCTCATGCATTCATACACACATACGCTGCAAAACCTTTTTTGTTTTATGCTGCATTCAAATTGAGTAATTATGAGTGGCTGATTGGGAAAATCATTCACATCAAAGTGAAGGTAGCATCGCGTCACTGAAGTAGTAGTTAGCTGTTGTTTTAAATATGACTACAGATTAGAAAATGTTTATTCCACACAGGCAGTTGGTTTGATGTGTAATCTGCCTCATGTGCAGTCTGTACAATTAGCATGTGGTCACTGAAGGTTGATTAATTTTCTTTGGAACTGCATGGTTGAGTGCTCATTGTTAAACAGGTTACTGGGTTGTCACTCACAAAATATGATTTGTTTTTGTTAGTACCAAGGTGTTGTCAGTCCTCAGCAGTCAGTTGAGTCTTTGGGTTGTTTTCCTACTAACATGGTAATAGTCTAGTTGCCAGAAGAAAATGTTTGCATTGTTAGTTTCTGCAAACCACAGATATGTTGCATATGTACATTTGATATGTATCATAGCAATGTTTTTAAAGTGACATAAAGTGTAAGCTGTCTTTGTCATTGTGAAGTGTAAGGGGTTTTTGGATAGTGGGTGCAGGCCAAGCTGCAGACCAACAACAACCAACAGCACATTTTTTTAAACATAAAAATTCAGTGTATCTGATACATAAATACATGCAAATGTAGCCTAAATATTCTGTAGTTTTCAAAAATGTAAAATGCTAAGACATTTCTGGTTATTGTCTTGCGTGGCAGCGGGTCATGAGTGACGGTGACCTCTTAGAGTGACTATAATTGAGAAGCTGACCAGACCACCAATAAAGTAACTAACAACTTCATGAAAGTGTTGTTTGTTTGCTGGCATGTAAGAGATTGTTTGGAAAGTGAAAGTTAGAAGATGCATATTTTGGAAAGAAGATGTGGGTGGGGGTCAACAATGTGAAGCCTGGGCTGAAATGCTTTGGATAAGCAAGCAGTGACATCCAGGACTGAGTGAGATAGACTAAGACCATGGTTGGGTAAATTTTGGTACTTTGGTAGCGTTCAAAAGTGGGAAATAATTTTATATTTGACCTGTTATTATCTTTCTGAATTCAAAATTCAGTCTAAGCGCTCCATTTATGGGTGTTCCTAAAATGTTCCGTCACTCTGATCTACTGCATGCTTCACAGACCCATCAGTAAATTAGGCCTTTGTTCTCTTTCTAAGTGATAATATGGTAATGTAGTAAGTTGTGTTGAGCAGATTTCATGGCATCAAACCATTTGAGAAGTAATGTGTGAAAGCATTTTTTACAAAATCGCTGAATAAGGTCAGGCTTTCTGCCGAGTCGTGCCGACTTCATTAAATGCATTGACGCAGCCGAAGCACAGTGAATGAACGGGACAATGTCAATTCTACAATGAAGTTAAAAAAACAACAATTGCTGGGGTCAAGGATGCTCACGGCTCACCATTTATTTACTGAGCACATTTAACACTTAGATACACAAACACAGATGCACACAGAGGAGGAACAAAATTATCTTTAGAGAGCCACCGTCCTGTTTTTCCGTTGTTATTAACACTTGTGTGTTTACCACCAATACCTAATGTTTATGAGAGGAACTAAGTATTAAAGTGAATCTCCACCCCAAGTCTGCACTTTGAGCATCAAATACTTGCCTACTGTAGGCTTTAGATTTGGCTGTCAAAAGCAGCGGTTGTCAGGCGCGTCTGAGCTGCGTGTCAGCTGCACATCTAGGGAAACAGTGGCTTGCTGTTTTTTTACGCGTGATGCTCGTGTTTGATGCGTGTATACCACTTTATACTGCAGTTTAAAGTCTCTCTCGGTCACAGAGATGAGGAAATACTAAAGTTACTAAAGAAATAATAACGATTTTTTGTTTTACCTCAACTTCCTCACTTTCCTTTCAAAACAAAAGCTATCTGACTGTATCTCTGTGGACAGAATGCCATCATGCTGATACAATGCATTTTATTTTTTGAAACATTTACAGGACAGGTTGTCAGCTGTATAGGAGCTTGTATAACTTCAGAAATGAGGAATATGTGCTTATAAATATGAAAATACAACACTGTTATTCAAATTGCACTAATTTCACTGTAAGATGTTTTGTTGGACTGCTAGGTTTGAGGTTTGTTACTGTTACAAAGAGTAACTGTTTTGTTACTCCTCCTAAAAGTGACTTGAATTTGACATTGTTTTATTTGTTTTGCTGTTGGATTGCTAAATGTAGATTGCACTTCATTCCTTTTACTTGAGTGGAACAAGCTCTTGCATTCACTTTATTTGAAATTTGAAATTTTGGAGAGTTTTTATGTCAGACTGTAAAACACAGATTACCAGTTAAGACTGGGCTATTGCCCAGTCTGCCCTTAGACCCTCACATCACCCAAGGAAAAACCCTCTTCCAGGACGGACAGACGTGCAACAGATGTCGTAAATAACAAATGAGAAACAATTGCGGCAAAAAAGAAAGAGAAAGAGAGAGGGAGGAGGGGGAGAGAGGCATAGCAATATTGGAAACAGACGCATGTCATATTACAATAGCGATAGGTGTGAAATTATCAAATGCACTCTATGATGATATTGTGGGTGTTGATAAGAGGCTCATGCATGTATTGATACAGAGGTGTCCACAGGCATGATCACGGCGTTGGGCGCAACCAGGACCAAGACCACGATCAGTGTATGACAAGTTTTAAAATGCTATTTTCAGTAAATTCGTTGTTATATTAATCGAGTAATAAAAAAATTATAGTTAGATCAATAAAAAAAAATTATCGATAGATTAATCAATAAAAAAAATAATCGTTCAGTGCAGCCCTATTCCAGTAAAATATCCGTAGCAACCTGACTGTATGTTACCGAAGGAGGATTTTCTACAATATCTCAACATATACTTGAGGGATTGGGACAAACATTTTGGACAATGATTTTGGTGATATCGGTGTTGCCAACCTAAAATTTTAGGACCCCTTGAAAGACTTAAATTTAAAAATAAAAAAAGCTGAGCGATAAAGCTAGTGACTTTTCTCCCTTGAAGAGAGTCAGAGTCAGGATTTAACTTTAGTTTCATGTTTTCTCTAAATACCCAGAGTTGCAAGGACTGACTGTATTCCAGGATCTGAATCTTCTCTATTTATGATACATAAGTTTGATGGTCAATATAACAGCCTTCATAAAAACTTTTTTAAATTAGAGGCAGATATAATGCTTGTTTATACCTCATATTATCATGCATTCTGGGAGATGTTATCACCAATGGACAGCTCTTACACCGGGTCCGACAGCAAGCAAGCTGCATCTGAATATCACACCGCATTATGTCACATGGGACGCTCTCTATCCACACTAAATCCATAAAATATGGCAATCCATCAGGTAATGCAAACAAACCATTTACCTATCGGCTGTTCACTCAGAGATGTAACCTCTGAAAAGAGCGTGAGCTTCAAATTAGGGACAGTTGGTGAGAGTCCGTCGAGCGCACAGACACACAGTGACAGGACTGTCTGTCAACATTACATGGTTAAAATAAGCTATCGGTTACTAATAGGTTTAATTATAGAGTCCAGCCATTTTGGTGGCGGTGTGGGTTTGTTGGGACTGTTTAATAGCTGCTATGTTAGCTTGTGCTAATAGGCCAGACATTGAACTTAATGTTCACGTGGAGGAAAACGGCTCCAGAAATGGTCCTTCAGCGCTGTCTCTAACCTGTAGAAAGGCAGTAACAGAAAGTGTTCTTATCTGGTGGGACAGTGGAAAAGCTCACCTTGCTGACACTAAAATAAAATAACATTCGACTTTAACCTGGTGTCTGTTTGATAAACTCAGCACGTGTTTTAAAATGAACTGATGTTGTAATAATTGTTACATTATGTTTGATTTTACCCTTTTTCAAAGAGTATATCCTTTGAAAATGATGATTTGTTGGATAATAGTGCCCCAACAATGACATTTTTGTGTGGGCCAACCTGGAGGCTAACGTCCTCTTGTGAAAAAGCCTATGGGATTTTTTCATTGGATTTTGTATCACTGCAGAAAATTAGCTCTGTGGTAAACAAATATTTATAATTAAAATTTTGCTGCAGGATTTTTGAAGCCTAAATCTACTCGCCAGAGGTAAAAAGCTATTGTTAGACTACAACTAACCACACTCTGGTCGCGTCACCACTGCTACGAGGCTGTAAAGCCGTGTTCGGCTCGATGTGATGACGCTCTGTAGTCTCATTTAGCCACTGTTAGCAACTACCTTAAATGTTTTAAAGTTCAAAAGTGGGGTATTTACTGACAATTTATGTTGAAGAACAAAACGCAAAATTCTCTTAAGCTTGTGTTAATCTCAGACCTTATTTAGGCCTTCTAACCAAAAACCCTTTCAAAAAACCCGCTGACTTTGAGACGAGGGAACTGGGGGTGTTGAAATGCTGATTTATTTTCAGGTTGTAGGACTCATTATTAGGGTTGTCTATACTTCACTGATGTTAACTGTCATGGCATTAACTGGATGCTTCCAGGGAATTTGGTTGTTGGTTGTGCAGCTTGGTCATTACTTCTGTTCTTGTGAGTTGAGTGGTGTAAATTGTGCTTCGGTGCAGACTCAGCATGACAGGTGAGTGTGGTCAGACATCTGCTATGTTGCACCTGTAACCACACTTAAAAGTGATGTCAGGGTGTAAAATACCTGTCATGATATCCCTAACAGTCTATTATATGTTTTTTTTGGTTCTTTTTTTTTTATTTTGCTTTGGGTCGGACGTTAAAGTGTAAATGTTGGTAAACCTGTCTACTCTGTGTATTCAACTGGCCCTTCTGTCTGCTCCCTCCTCCATTTCTTTGCATGTGTTTCTGATACGCTGTTATATTCTTAGGTGTCACTGTGTCTGGGAATGTAATCATTGAAATCTCCTGTTTATTTCAGTGACACCCCTACAACTCACCCATCAAAGACTGTTTACTCCTGTTCATGTGCTCAGCACTTCTGAGGGAATGAAGAGCAGTTATAACTACAGCTGCATTAAATCTTCCATTTCTGGTTTAACAAACAGGAGGCGATGTCAGAGCCCTTCTAATTTCTACTGGAGTAAATATTCACAAATCCACTGCCTGCAAGGGGACACATAATACTTCATCTTATGAACTGTCATGCTCGCGTGCCTTCATATGAACAAACAGGCTTTTGATGGAATCTAGCACAGAAGAAAATATTGAAAATCTTCCCCTAAAGCTTGATTTGTAGTAGACACAAAGGGTTAAAGGGAGTCTCACTGTAGAAACCCATAGCGTAGGTTTCGATTTATGCAGTGTTGGATCGATGTGAGCTGAAGGTTTGCAGTTGGCATGTCTTTGCTAGCTGTGTGTTACTGAATAGGAGAAGACTAATCTCTTCAACAACCTGAATTTTGTACTCACTCCGATGAAACTCTACCAGCATGTGAAACTCGAAGGAGAAAACACAAGCAGCCCAATCTGACCAATCACGGTTTTCTATGCATGTCAGCTTTGTCTGCTGCAGTGACTACATTTGAAGGCTTTGTAATGCTATAACCCCTTAAATATAAATTCTTACTGTAGTTTACTGTAGTCTAATCAGCAGATGATGGCATATCGGTGAGTCACTGGCAGTTATTTTCCCACTGAAAGTAGTGTGACAGTAATAAAGCAAATTTTACTTGAAGCATTTAAATATATCAAAGTTAGTTAAGTTGGTAACTATAAAAATAACTTTCTGTTATATTTGCTGAAACCGTCACTACGTAGAGATCCTGTTACCGCATTGCCTATTTCTTGCCTCGAATGTTTTCAGAAATGTAGTTTAATGTACTGTTTATCTGTAAAATGAGAAAGAATGCTCTGGCTGGTGGACGGTACTTGGTTTTGGCTCGACTGTTTCCAACATGGCAGCAAGGTCACAAACTTGTTCATATAACAGCTGAACAGTATAAGTTGTTTTTCTGAAAACATCTGGGGGGAAAAATAGGTAATGCAATAACAGAATATTGATTCATGTGTGATCAATGCTGCCAAGTTTAAACAGTTTGACCACAGGTCACAAGCAGTGATTGACAGCTGCGGTAGAGACTCCGCTGCTCTAATTGTCTGTTTTTGTTCACGTGCGGTATATTTCTGCAAATGCCATCCAAAGCACTATGAGGAGTGACTTTTTTTTCTCAGATTATCTGTCTCATGTATTACTGTGTTGATGTAGAGCCCCTTTTATTAAAAATGACAAAAAGCTGTATAAACAACAGCTTTAAGAATGGATATCGTATATTCTTGTGACATCTGAGGATTAGTAAACCATTAAATATATACAATTAAGATAAAGTATATTTTTATCCTGAAATAAGCACTAACAGTGATCTTTGTAATTTTATTACAATGGGAATTAAACATACGTAATTAAAGAGTCTTGGCTATAGAAAAATCATGAGAGAATGTCTCTGCGTTGAATGGATTTCCCACTTGGTTTGTGTGTTGCTGTCATTACTTTTTAACGTCAAGTTCGTCCTCCTCTTTCCATTTTGTTGTCCGTTTCTAGAGCAACAATTGTACACAAAACAGAACTAGACACATTGCTCTTTCTGCGCCTTAAGTTTTAAAGTAGCCACCTATAACTTTTAGTTTATAGCAACTTTTACCTTAATCTGGTGAAAACGTCCTTAAATAGCAGAGAGAATGGTGATTTTAGGCCTTGCAGCAAAGAAGAGAAGCTTTGATCGTAATAAAAATGGCCACTGGACATTTCAGTATAAACATAAGAGATGAGGACAAATCATCGAGTCAGAAAGGATTTATTTGGACGGTCAGAACACAAAGTGAAAACACTACCATCATTCATGATTTTGTTTGGTCACTCGCGGTCAGCTCAACAAGCTGCACACAATATATTATCACCTTGTGAAGTTGTATGGTTAAAGGAACAGTTCACCACTCCAGTCAGTATATACACATTTTCCCTTTTGCCTGTAGTGTTATTTAGCAATCTGGATTATTTTGGTGTGAGTTGTTTGGAGATAATGCCTGTAGAGTCTGCCTTTTTTCGAATAGAATGGATCTAGATGACAATTGGCATGTGTTGCTCAAACTGCCAAAACATATTTTTTTTTTAAATTGAAAAACTTGACAGTAATGTCTTTTTCCAAAAATCATGACCTCATTACTCAACAAAGACCTTGTTGTAAGCAATTTCATGTAGGAACTATTTTCTTTTTACAGAACTACACCCACCAGCTTTATCACTACACAGAAAAAAAACTTGAGATTATTTTACTGAGCTAGTGAAAGAAAACGTGATGGCCCAGGTGAGGAGGATGCCATTATTGTGCACTTCTTGTTGTTCACAAACACAAGACTCTCGTCCGCGAGTAGATGCACGCCTCCTTCTGTGCAGTGATATGGTTGGCAGGTGTAGTTTCATAGAAATAAATCATTCCTGCAGAAGAACGACTCACAACAGGGCCTGTGGATTATCTTTAGTAAATGGGTCATGATTTCTGAAAAGAGGTATTGCTGTTGAATTTTTCCACATGAATTTGTGATTTTTAGTGATTCTGACCATCTGATGAATATCAGGTCAACATTTACTCCTCTTTAAGTTCCTTTCTGTTATTCACCGATTCCTGAGGAGAATTGCTGGCTCTTCTGAAAGCAGCTCAATGCACTACTGTGTTCACCAGCTTGTTACTTACTTTTTCTGTAATTTGGTGATGGACAGGCAGCGCACCGTCACTTTATCAGAGCTTTTTCACTGAAAACAGCTGCCTGCTGCAGCCTTAAACACTTAGAGAGTGGTGACACTGAGTCAAACAGTATAGTTGCGAGCGGTAAAACAAAACAACATGAGGTGTGGGCTCATCGCTGTGAGTGAAGCATTTTACATCACACCCAAGACATTTTAAATCCCAAGCTGAACCCAGTGATTTAAAACATTCATTCAAAAGTGAACCCAACCAGAATGTCTATTAAGGCACGGACATCCTTTGCAAAACTGTGTGTGTACACAGGGAGGCAAGGTGTAGTGCACTGTTACACTGGGGAGTAAACTGCTGATCATATTTGTTCTTTAGGTACAAATGGTGGTCATTGCATTTGGCTGAATGTTTTCACGTTTTTTTGATGGTAGCCTTCTGTAGGTTGTTACTGTGGTGTGAGCGTCGTTGGACCAGAGCGGTGACTTGTTGCAGTGGATTGTGAATGAGTACGTCCACACAGTTCAGCGCAGTTCAGTTTTTGAATGCATCTTTCTATCTGAACCCCCTGTCCATTCTAAAACACAGTTTTTTCACTTGCAAACTGAAATTTTCAAAAGCGGTTTCCGAAATAACTTGATCAGAAAATGTGGGCTTGGTGTTTCAGCGTGTACGGACAAGGACCTTGTGCAAAAACAATGATGTGAGCTTTCCGGTAAGGGCTGGAGGTGTATGTCTGCTGTAAAGGTAATAAGACATCGATTCATTCCTCTGACCGTCTCTGTGAGCGTTCCTTATAAATGTCAATGTAACCAAACACAGCACAGCTGCTGTTTGTTCCTCATGTCAGCATTGCTGCTGATGGTTTGTCTGACTTTATACACACCATGTGATGAAAACAGCAGAGTGTGTGGTTGGTGTTGGAGGATACCGATGGCCCACATTCACTCATTTTCTGCCAACTCATACTAAAGCATCAAGTGTTTCTGAACCTCTCCGGTCTGTGTACACAAGTTTACCCCACGCTTTCTCCTTTCGACGCTTCTTTTCTCTGCATGCGTCTCTCTGCAATGCTGTTAAGTGTGACATTGTTTGGGACTGTAAGCAACCTAATCTTCTGTTCATTTCTGTGACACCCCTGCGGCTCACCCATCAAAGGCTGTTTACTCCTGTTAATGTGCGCAGCACATCTGAGAACATGATGAGCAGTTATTACCACAGCTGCACTAAATACTGATGAAACCTTCCAAGCATTTTCCATCAGTCTCATGGCCAAAACCTTGTCGAACTGTCCTACGAGAATAACATACCCTTACTTAAACTTTTTCATTGTCCTCACCTGTAGAGCTTAGTCTTAAAGACCAAAAAGATGCATTAAGCGTTTATCTTCAGGGTAACCAAAAGAGACTAACTGCAAAATCAGCTTTACATGATGCCTAAGGGTGTGTGTGTTGCATGTGATTTTAGTGCAAGTAATAAATCTATCCCAATGTCAGACAATTATAAGGAACCTCATATGTAGATATCCAAGCACAACCTGCGTATTACACATCTACAATGTGTCGACAATCTCAGAGAGACGCTGACATTGCTTCTAATGCTGACAGTGTGTGTTGGTGTTTTAGTTTGACGTGTATGTAAGACCATTTGATGTGATGTGTCCTATCTGCTATCTGTTTTTTTTGTGATGTGATGATTGTGTGTTTGGCTGTTTGTGATATTTGATTTTTTGTTGTTTTTATGATGGACCAATGGTCTGACATAAAGTACACTGATTATAGGCCTTCAGTTGGTCCTGTTTTTGTTCCCTCAACCTTTTTGTGGCTGCTCTCATGCTGTCAGCGTGTCAGCACCTCTGAATTGCAAATCATGTTGAATGCAATCAAACTGAATTGCAAAGTAATGATTCACTCTGATTATTTGAGTGCTTTGTCACACACATTGTGTGAAGTTTGTAGACGACACTATTTAAGTGTCTTAGCTCTTTTGTTAATGCAACAGCAGAAACGTACTCTTTAAATTCAAACATATATTTTGGTGTTATGTAGCCCATCATTTATCTAAATGAAATAATTTCACTAACTATTTTGAAAGAGAAAAACACAGTCAATATATATATATTTTTTTTTTACTTAACTGTAGATCTGAGGTTCATTTTTTGTTGGTTCATATTCAGCATTCAGCAAGACTGTGTAGTTTCTGATAGGGAAGCACCAATCCGATAATAATATCAGGTATTGGGCCACTGCTGACATCCATGGCTGGATCAGGTATCAGTGACAATGGAACTGATCTATTCATTTAAATTCTATGTTTACATCTGATTAAATTTGCGTGCCATTTAGGGCTCGACAGAAACACTTGCCTGAGGAAAGTATACTCTGTGTTCACCAGGACACTGGACTGGACACTGTAGGTGATAACTCCAGGGTCAATGATGTTGTACACGACATAACGCTACTAAACATCCCATAAGCACTGTATGGGAGGGGCCCCTGGTGGCACAGTGGATACAGCAGCGCCCCATGTACAGAGGCTGTGTCCTTGCACTCACACTGTCCTGTCAATTAAAGGTATTAAAAGCCAAAAAAAATAATCTCTTAAACACTGCATGGGAAGCTCACTTTTTTTGCCCAGAGGCTAAAACTAATCATTGGGGCCATTCCTAAGAGGGTTTCAATCACATCCCTTTCATAAGCTTTGTTATCCAGCCTTGAACTTCATTGTCTTTTTGGAAACTTAATAAAAGTAAATCCAGAATGACATTGAAATTCTTCTGTGATTATCAATTTTTCCACGTTGAAAACAGTAATTTTTAAGTTTTGTTGTACCCTCACTAGCCATCTGTGATGCCTGGATTGAGGCTGAGTGGATAAAGCAGGCGCCCCATGAATAATGGCACTGTCCTTGCCACAGTGACCGTGGTTTCAAATCCAGCTCGTGGCCCTTTGCTGCATGTTGTCACCTCTCTCTCACCCTTTCACACTGTTGATCTGTCCTATCTAATAAAGGCAAAAATGCCAAAAAAAAAATCTTTTTTTAAAAAAAAATGTTCCTCCGATGTCCTTAAAGTAGGTAGAGTACCAGAGAACCAGGCAAAACAGGCAATAAATCTATGTTTAAGTTAGAATCGTCATCGCCATGTTATTGTTACCTTCTATTTGCATGTTATATTATAATTGTTTAAATCCTTTTTCATTTTATTTATTCATTTGACAGATTTTATGCCTCCTCGCTGATAGCCACGATGGCACAAAAAGGCACTGGAGGAACTTAAAATTTGGCACCTCCACTTGGAGTAAATGATGAACTGATTAGATTTTGGTGGTCAAAGGTCACTGTGACCTCACATAACATGTTTTTGGCCATAACTCAAGAATTCATACACCAGTTGTGACAAATTTCACACAAATATCTGATGGGATAAAATAATGAAGTGCTGACAGTTTATATCTAAAGGATCAAAGGTTAGCTTCACTGTGCCATCATGATGTTCTGCAAAACCCTTTTTCTGGCTAATACTAAACGTTATAACTCAGGAACAGAAGGGGAGACATTTGGTCAGATACTGAATTGGTGACACTTATCTTGGGTGTCCACCTTGAAACTGTGCTGATTGTTAAGATCTTCTGTGATGCCGGGGGTGAAGATGTGTGTGAAGCATCCACATTTTTACTTACGTGGGTTTAAACTGTAAAGTGCAACTTGACTGGCATGCAGAGATATAGAAATGCAATGCGGTAATTCTAGTCTTTAATTTTAATTTCTGTTTATGTCTTGACTATTTTATTGCTGCAAATAAATGATTTACACTTAAATTTTAATTACTGTTAATCTTCAAAGACTTTTTTAAGCTGCCAGTGCACAATTTGTATGATTTTGTGATTCAGTAAATTTATATCTATGTATTATTTTGTTACATCATGTTTTACAAAGTTAGGAAAAGAATTCAATAAACATATAAAACACACATAAAAAATGATCCCAGTCACTTCCACATTTACTACCAGTACCATACTTGGTACTGGCTGGTGCCCACGGCTAAGGTATCGGTACTGAAAAAGTCAAGTTAGTTTCCAGTTTCTGACGAGTGCTACTTTTCTTGTGTGGGCTTATTCAGTCACTGTACATAATTAAGTGTCTGTGTCAAATAGTCACATTTATTGGTGTGTTGTGGTCTCTGTTGTTCTAATATAATTGTAAAATACACATGATTTTCAAGTCTTGGTTTGACTTTGTAGAGCTGATGTTTAAGGTGTTTTAGGACTGCAGCCTGCAGCTCATTTCAGCTCCTCTCCGGTCTCTTATCTTTGTTCTGCAGGGAATTGCGTTATCTAAAGCTTGATATATGTCACAAAATTTGGGGGGGGGGGGGGGTTCAACATTAAAACATGCATCGTTAAACTATACACATCCATGATTGAAGGGTTCTTGTTCTGGGAAACAATAGTGTTCTTGGTCACTTCTGCAGAAATCTGACCACAAGGTTTTAAAACAGTTTTGTACACAGTTTTAAGAAGAGATTTTGGCCTGATGGTGCCATTACAGAAAACAAGAGGATTCAAACTCATTAGGGTTTCATGAATATTCACAGTAAATTTCAGTGTTGTAGCTGCTGGAACCACAATGCAGCTGTGTATGGTGCTTGGCAATGAAGTACACCCACAAGGGGGCCACACACTCCCACAGGGCCCTGCTTTTCAGCAACATAAAATCATCTTGTGAACTGTTTCTTACTCTTATATTCAGTTTGAGACTGTATTAATTTAACTCTCCCTTTTAGAAATGATTTAACATGTAAAATCTCTGTCTATTCAGTTCACTGTGATTTTTTTCTGCTGATCAGTTTATTGTGGGAGTGGAAACACTATTAAATCTGTGTAGTAAAACAGTTTTTAGTTTTATTAAAATGCTGTCTGATTTCCCACCTCTCTTTATGCTGCCCTCAGGTGGAGCGGATCGTGGACAAAAGGCGGAACAAGAAGGGTAAGTGGGAGTACCTGATCAGGTGGAAAGGTTATGGAAGTAAGGAGGACACCTGGGAGCCAGAGCACCACCTCCTGCACTGCGAGGAGTTCATAGACCAGTTCAACAGCTTGAGACTGCACTCACACAAACGACCCAAAGTTCCAAAAAATCGTCAAGAGTCCCTCATCACAAGCCAGCCATCTGCTACGGAAAACTCCAGAGCTCGGTCCGAGGCCCGAAAGAAGAAAAGGACTTGTGGCCCAGCTGTTGGGGTTAGAGTCGGAGCTGTTCTAGGGATTGGGAGTGGAGGGAAGCAGAGGAAGGTGGGTGTTGGACCTGGGAAACATGCTATAGGGGACAGAATTGGCAGAGCCATGACATACAAGGCTCCTCCAGCAGGAGGGCATCACTTTGTTCATCCAGTGAGGGTTCCTCACAACGGACTCCAGAACGGAGAGATGGATCCTCACGTGTACAGGACAGCAGCAAGGTCACATAGACTGCCCTCGGACAGAGCGGATGGAGAGCTAGGAGACATGGACACCACTGGACAGCAGTTCACTACTGAGCTAGGTAAGATGTTAAGAAATTAAATGAAATGAAAAGTAGGGCCCAGCTTTTTTGGCAGATATTGATATTGTCAAGTGACAGTTAAAGAAATGTGATTATGATATAGAGAGCCAAAGTAATACCCAAACTCGTGGGTCCTGTTCCTGAAGTCAGAAAACACCACTCAAAACTCTGTAATTTTTGTAATAATGCAAATAACAACCAGTACAGCATTGGAACAGTATTACTCAGCAGTATATCAAGTAGTTTACTCCACATGTTAGATCATTTATTTATCAATCTAATATTGTATTTAATAAATATTTGTGTTTTATTGGCATTTAAAGGTCCAGTGTATAGGATTTAGAGGCATCTAGCAATGATGTTGCAGATTGCTACAAGCACAGACTTCTCCCTTGTGTCAAATGTATAGCAGAGCTATGACTGCCGGCATAAAAAAGGCTAATGGTCCTTTCTAGAGCCAGTGTTTGGTTTGTCCGTCATGGCCTACTGTAGAAACATTGTGCTGCAATATGGCAGCACCATGTTTGGTTGTGGCAAACTGATGAAAGCAATGCAAAAAGATAGCATTCATATTTTAAATGTGATCTTAGATTTAGTTATCAAAGAAATCTTAACTGTGAGATATGAGCAGGACTTTTTACTCTTAGTACCCTCTAAGTCATGTTTTACAACTTTGAATTGCTACCACCACTGACATCAGTTCAGTAATTCATTTTAATAGAGTGCATCTCTTTCATGCTTCCTACCACAGCGATCGAGATGCAATCTGGGGTCATTGGGTGTTTATATTCTTTCAGCATCAGTAACCCTCAAGTTACCCAGCCGAGGTTGATCAGGCCCCCACTTGTGTTCAGGTCACTCCTCTCCATGGAGCTCCTCTCCTGATTTCAAACCCATCTTGAGACTTTCTCCACTGCCTCTGTGATGTTTTTGATGGCTCTTCTCCTCCCAGTGCCTGGGATGCCCAGTGCACTCAAGGCCTTGTGAAATGGCAAATCAGTTTGTGAACAATCAGTGGTGACACTGGTTTCTGAAATACTTCAAATATATCTGGCCTGTCTGTGCTGCAATTTCTTGTTGCTTGTTGACTGTCATAGATGTTTAGGCCCATACTGATATACCTGTTGTGAGCTCAAATTAGCTAATTGGTTAATTTTAGATGTATCTAAGCCTCGTATCTAAAGAAGATTGTATTGGAGGGTGGACTTTTCCACATGGAAATGAATAGTTAAGGTGCTGAAAGCAGCTGGGTGATTACTTCTTGTGTCATGACAGATTGCTTTGCTTATAAAGAGAAATATGGTATATTTTAGCAGGCCCATTTTTGCACTGTAGAGACTTGTGCTGACACACAGCTGTTAAAGTTCCTACTATGGTTCTTTACTGCAGGAGCAGCTGATAACACCTATGAATTTCCCTCCTGGGTCACAGTCCAGAGCCCGTACCGCTGAAGTTAATCATTACATACATTTTCAAAAAGTCATCTCAACTTATTTAACAGAAGATCCAGATCAGAGTGGTCAGCCTTTCTGCCATATAAGAGTAACACATGTCAGTATGAGAATGGAGCTTGTCCATATTACCTGTTAAAGGACTGTTTTGTCCTCTGTGGTGTGTGCTGGGTACAAACTGTTCTGTTCAGATGCACAGAACATGCAGAAAGCGTATATCAGTTCTTGTTGTGCTCTCTTGATGGTTCTTGGTTTTGCTGTTTGTTATCACCGAGCTGGCATCCACTTCAGCCATATTTTTAAGTGTATTCAGCTGATATTGAGTGGAATTTTGGGGCTGCATCACCATTTCTAGGTAGACACATGAGAGTCTGTCAGTGGTTCACTCATTTCAAAACGCCACAACTTGATAGTGAGACCTCATCTCCTCTGTGTGAGAACATTAAGGCTACCAACCTAACCTAATAGCTATCGGTCTGGCACGCCATTGCGGATCCTAATTACCTAATCCTGGAAAGACTACACGCTCACCTCCTTCAGCACTCTCAGCTCCACCCATTAATCTGCTGCTGTGCTGGCAGAGGGTGTTTCTGTGACTGTCGACTGGCAGCAAAATGTGCACACGAGGTCATGTAATTTGAATGTCTCTCTGCAGAGGACTATAAGAGAAGCAGTGCCATATATTTGCTTGCAAAGTTGCAACAAGCCAGTGTCGGTGGCGTTCGCAATGCTGGTTTGATTGACCTTTATTCATGAAACATTCCGTGCAATTTTCTGTTTCACCAGATAAGTAATTAGTAGCCCTTGGGGAGATATCAGTTTGTACTGTAGTCATGCCAAAGCCTTTCAATAAATTGTAGGAGCAAAGACAGGATGTTATAAATGTTATTGATTTTACCACAGTGGTTGAGATGCTTGCATCGCTATGATAATCAGCTAGCCAACATTAACACTCTGAACCAGTTTCGAACAGCAAATCTTAGACTGTCCAGAAGTTTAAATTGTCGCGTGTCCGGAGCGCCGTCAGCGAGACCAAAGTCTCGTCCTCTTGTCCCACAATAATTTGGAATCACTGCTGCCATTAAAAATCTCATGTATCAGGGCTGATCTCTGTTTGTGGTCTTCCTCTGTAGAACTGAGATGAAATAGACTCTTCATCACTCTTTATTACATTTTGTATTATGGAATCAAACTCCAGATAATTCTGTTTGTTAGAGGAACTAATCCTATTTGTAGGTCAACCCAGCAGTAAACATCGCCCTTGAAAAGCCAATATAATTTATTTTTCATTAGATTTTGGTTTATTGCTGAAAATAACCTCTGTGGCAATCACAAGTGTAGGATATTTATACATTTTGTTCTGTAAGATGATCTCCATAGATGAACATCACTTTCGCTATTTTTAAAGCATAAATGCAGCTATAAACAACTTACACCACTGTCATATGACTTCCACAATGAGACTTTAAAGTGTTTGTTTAGCGTGATGACGCTGTTAGCCACTTCAATTAATTAATCAGTCAATCAATCAGACTTAATTTGTACAGCACTTTTCATACAAATGAACTGTAACACAAAGTGCTTCATACAGTAAAACCAAAATCCACACCCCCACCCCCCAAAAAAACACCCACACACGTCTTTTTAAAGACATGTAAAGCCTTCAAAGTTCACAAGTGGGGTATCTACTGATTAATTTGACATCATATAATAAAACATGAAAGTCCCTTTAGCTTATATTAACCAGAGACTTTACTTCAAGCATCTGACCAAAAACCCATTCAAAAAAACAATTGACTTCAAGATGAGGGAACTCATTTGGGGTTTTTAGGGCTCATTCCTGCAGCTCTCTTGTTAGGTTTGGCTGTAATTTGAGTCGTTATATGTTGGGTCTGAGTTTGAGAAAGCTTGGAGGGATGATACAACATAAACCTTTTAATGAACATTTTAAAATCTGACGCCCATATGTTCAGCCTGTGTTACCTTTACCATTATTTGTTTTTGTAAAACCCGTGGAAAAAGTTACAAACTGTTTTTTTTTTCTTTTTTAAATTTAGTTTGCTGTTGCTGTTTCTATCAGTGACAGCGACCCACTCAAAGGTCGAGTTCTAGTGATTTTTGAAGCGCCGGCTTGGTCTACAGCTTCAATGCATTATTCATCCTGAAATCACTCATGGTTAAAAACACAGACTGAGGCTTTCAATGAGTGCTTTCAGGTCGTTTCAAAGTCTCTACTGAGTTTTTTTTTTCATATCAAGCCCACGTCTATGTGGGAAAAACCCAGCTTTTGTATTAGTATTCTCACAATCGGCGGTTAGCTGAAATGTTTCAAAAAAAGCATCGAACCACTCTCTGTGGTGAGCAAAGCTGTGCTTGTGTTTCAGAGTGATGTATGACTTATTGGTGGTTCATTGTTTCCTTCTCCAACATCAGTAGATCTCAGATAAAGGACTCATGCACTGCTTAATCGTAGTACTTTCTTCTTTCATCCATTCAGCAGATAAAACGTGTACAACTCAGATCGTGTTTCTCAGCTTTCACAAAAATCTTTTTATCAACAGTCAATTTTTTCCCTAGGGGAAAACACCTTAAAATGATTGAAAGCAATGAGGACTGCTTTTCAAATGTTAAAGTTTAACAAAACTGCAAAAAAAAAATTAAACTCTGTGTGCAGTATTCAAACTAGAAATATTAATGCAATCAACAAAAATTCAAATTGAATAAATCCCACAGTGACAGCTCAGATATCATGCAGAGAAACTACTGTTGGATGACACAAAAATAGGTTATTGCTATCCTGGCACATTAGTGCCATGAGCCTGCAAGTTATAAAAAAAAAGCACATTTATCAAGGAAAATAATTAAGATCCTTAAAAAAACAACCAACAACACTTTACAGTTAAATTTCTACAAACAATCTACAGTTAGTGTGCATGTACATATGTCAGTATTTCCATCTATCCAGCCAGAAAACTTAAACCACCTTATGGCTGAGGTGGGACCAAGTCAGTGTTTTCTAATGAACAAGTAAGTCTCAAGTCTTTGCACTCAAGTCCCAACTCAAGACAGGCTGGTCCCAAGTGAAGTCCCAAGTCCTAAACTTAGAGTTTTGAGTCACAAAAAAGTAATAATGCACTCTTGACTAAATGCAGAGTAAAAACAGAGTAAAAAAATATTAAATTTACAAAAATCGTGCATGCTTTTTAAAATTTGTGTTTATTTCTTTAAACTGGTTTGTTGAAAGCTGTTGCTTCTCTGTCTGTAATTTTTGCCCCCCTTGATTTTGTTGACCATCTTGTTGTTTGTGCGCAAACTAGAATAGCAATAAAGATAAAATAAAATAAAGAATAGGTGGTGAGTATCTGCAGGAGCCTTGTTGTTGAGAGTGGTTGACAGTTGCTAGGTGAGGGTTTTCAAGTGCATCTCCACCCTCCAGTTATCTTTGGTATAATTTTTTTCTAACTGGCACTCAACAGCATAACAGTCCTTCATGGCTTTCTCCTGCAACTCAACTGGATGATGTCAGATTGTTTCAAACAAAGTGAATCTAGAGAATTAAGTGCCGATTTGCTGTGAATGAATAGTATAGATGTTAGTTGGTTCAGGAGATAAAGGAAAATGGATTGATTTGTGATTTTAAAGAACATACTTTTTCATTTTGGGGGAAGTTATCAAGTATTTTAGAGTCAAAAGGCTCAAGTCTAAGTGAAATCATGAGTCTTTGGTGTCAAAGTCCAAGCTGAGTTGTAAAGACATTACACAGACAGATGGTCCACTTTTCCATATCAGATATGCAAATCTTTTGTATACCAAGTCATATCAAGCTTCATATATATTTTTTTGGCCAACAAGTCTATCTCAAAAGTCTCCAGTTTAAGCATGTTTTCTGCAATAATTCCACCAGGTGAAGGGAAATTATTAGGATAACTTTCTGGATTCTGTGATGGAGGTGTGTTAATTATCAATTCTCAGCAAGTGTCTAATAACTACACAAGCCTGAAGAGACATATTGACCTGTTTAGTCATCTCTCCTCTGTGTCAGGCTCCCCTCTGGCTAACGGCAAGATGCATCTACACAGCTCAGTAAAGCGGAAGCTTGCTGAGGAGAAAGGCTACGTGTTCGACAAGCGGCTCAGGTACAACGTGCGACAGAACGAGAGCAACTGTCGATTCCGAGACATCGTTGTCAGGAAGGAGGAAGGCTTCACGCATGTGCTGCTGTCCAGCCAAACGACAGACAACAACTCTCTGACACCAGAGGTAAGAACGGGAATGTGCAGTCACCCCTCTATGTTTTTGTGTTTCTCTGGTATGTATTAATGCATCAAGATTTAATTATGTAACTTTTTGATTGTATCCCAGTTGCCATGGAGCTCTGTTTGGGAAATATAAATGAGGAAAGTTTCCTCATTAACTGCTGTACAGATGCCCTGGAGCTATGCACTTACTCCCCAACTGCTCCAGGGGAGCTTTTCAAGAGACAACTTTAGGAAACTGTGGTTTTATTTGACAGCTGCCAGGTGTGAATATGTTTAGCTGCATGAATCTTACACAGTCCATTGCTGGAAAAGAGTGTGTATACTCAACAAAAAGGTTAGGAAATGGCTCTTGGGCTCTGTTCTCAGTACTGACACAGAATTTCCTCAAAACTGCCTCCTGCCAAACAAGATTTCTACAAGTAAAGTAATTAGGAGTACATACAATTCAGCGTTCTGCCATCTGTTGTTATTGCAGCAAAATGTCAGTTTTACTGAACTGGAGATAAAATTATGCAGCAAGTTCACAGTGAGGAGCACTGTGCAATTATTCTCAGAGACCCAAGAGATGCCCAGATTTCCAGTGTGTCCACTGCTCACTGTTTAGAGATAACACTGACATCTCTGCTAGAGATTGCAATGTTGATGTTAACTTTTCTTTGTAGTCCAATTAGTGTCAGATCATTTGGTTTAAACAGGCTGTTTTAAAAAAAAGGCGCAGCGATCACTAACATCTGGAGAATCATAAAAATATATTATTTTCAACAGACTAAAAAAAGAAGCCCCAACAATTTGATGAGTTGTTTGCTCTGCTCTCACAATGTTATCCAGAAACGTCATTACAGAAGCAGGTGTAAAAAAAAACATTGCTTTTGCAATGATATGATGATGCGCAGATGTTTGTGCTTGACGTAAAGTCAAATGGCAACCTCCAAGGCTGAAAAAATGAAGTCAATGCAGAAGTGCCAAGTTCAAGTGCAGTTCATTGAATGGCCACTTGAGGCTGGCTCCAAAATAGAGTTAATCTCCATAAACCCTCATGTTAAAATGCCCGACTTTACAGCACTAAATGTTTACAGCCTGGTACAAAATCTGTTTTGGTCTCTATAGCTAATTCCAACATTAATGACAAATGTACAAGGGGTGATTTTTTTTTATTGAGGCCCAAAGTTGCACATATTTAACAACAGGGCCACTTGAGTGACAGGCTGTCTGCCAATAGTGCCCTTGGTTTAACATAATAAATGGGAACTGGCGTGCTCACTGTGTGTCGAGTCAGTTTCGGTAAAAAGGTGCACTGTGGTGGTGATCCAGTAGACAAAAAAGAGCCAAGGACCAGCTTACCTCTGAGCAGAGGTGGAGTGGTCTCTGGGTGGTCACAGGCACTCTTGTGTAGGAGAGGATTGAGTAGTCGTTGTGTAGCACAAAAATTAAAAGTAACAATACAAATAATGAAAAATAATAATGAAAAAACACTCAGCATGGTGAGAATGTTCCAGTTGGATCTGATGAATTGTTTAATGCTGTATGTAGTGGTGAAATAAGTGTGGTTGGAGTGGGCCTTAGTCCTTTCAGTGCCCTATAGTAGACAAGCTGTGTCTTGTGTGGCAGCCCTCTGACGGCGACGGCTAAAATGCTGAACTCGAGGCTTCAAAACAGCAGATCCTGTGGGTGACATCACGGTCCATTTTTATACAGCCAATGCCTAACACAACAAAATGTTTTTTTGTAAATTATAATAGATTGCTGATTTACCATGACGCTGAACACAGGATGAACAGGATCTTGCTTTTTTAGGAACATTTTTTTTTGGGGTATGATAATATACCAGCTGAGTCTTCAGGCAGTGAGGGTGCATAATCTCCACACTGTGTTCACTGGCATGTTTTCTCCTCTGCAATTATTGGATCACCTGCAAAGTCCATGTCAATCAAACATCCAGTGGCGAAACAAACTGTGTATTCATAATTCAGGAGTTGCGCTGCGGTTTACTATAACCTGTCACAGTGATGGATGAGTTCTATCAAGGAGTATAATTATAACATTGGATATAACACTGTACCTATTTTGGGATGTTTACGTGTATGATTGCTGCTGTCACAACGTGCTGCTCTCCACGAGCCATTCTCAATGAAGAGGTTAAAAAAATGACAGCTTGATAATGCTGGGATGTCTCTCACACTGACTGGCTCTCTGCCTTGGTGCTGTAGCTTCTTGCATCGTGATGATCTACTTGTAGAATCGGCTGCCTGCAGGAGAGTACCAGCCTGTGATTGGTCACTCGTTCACACACTCCAATCAATGGCAAGCTGCTCCATTAAAATTTCCCCCTAAAAAAATATTCAGTGACTTGCTTTCACAGTTCAGGAGATGCGTTCCCCTCTCTCTGTTTGTGCTGACTGTTGTGACTTTTTGTAATATTCTGTTTGATGTTATAAAGGTTTTTATTTATGATTTATGAGTTACCATGTCAGTTCATTTTGAATCAGTCAATATGACAAATAGTTTCTATAATTATTCATTAATGCTTTTAGTATAGTAACATTGTTGTGTTTACTGAGCGCCTCCTGATATTGACCCTGCTCAGTGGAGAGGCCGCGTGTCATTCAGGTGTTTACACTTACAATTTACTTTACTTATAAGCTGTTTAAAGAGATACTTTGCCGAATTTCAACCAGCTTTGTATCATAACGTTGTGTGTATAACACGTAAATGAATTGTGGTAAACTTACCTTCATCTTAACCAGTGGTCAGATCTATCTGCTCATCTCTTAGCTCAAAATCAGATTTCCGCTGGCTGTACCACAGATTGCACTTTCTCATTTTTGTGTGCCAGCTGCCACGGACACAAGTATAGAAGTACACCCCTCCACTCTCAAACTCAGACCAAGCTTCAATCAAACTGTAAAGCTAGGCAGTGCTGATCAAATATAAAACAAGAGCAAAAGCAAATGTCACAGTCCTTTATCCCTGTTTTCTATGGCCATGTATCACAAATGTCAAAGTATCATCATCTTTCCATTGCACAGACAGTCATCTTTCCAGCGGTGAACTAGCTCCTTAAGCATATCACAAAGAAGTCTTTTTTTTTTTCATTTTTGCAACATTTTAAAACTTAAATCTTTTAAAGAATTGAAAACTGAGTTTTCAATGTTTGTTTTTTTTTCCTTAAAGGTCCATTCCTACACTAGTAAGTTGAGCCACAGATAATGGCATGTATCACAATCATCCACCTCTGGATCATAAGTCTAAGTAAACAGGATTTTCCTCCCCTCAGACTGTAGGATGCGTCTTGATCTTCCACAGAGGGTGGTTCTTGCTTTGATATGGGGCCGTGTGCACAGCAGCCTGTACTTCACAGGCGCTGAAGTGGCCTATAGTGTGTGTGTGTGTGTGTGTGTGTGTGTGTGTGTGTGTGTGTGTGTGTGTGTGTGTGTGTGTGTGTGTGTGTGTGTGTGTGTGTGTGTGTGTGTGTGTGTGTGTGTGTGTGTGTGTGTGTACGTACTTTCATGTGTGACAGTAAGCCCGTAAGCTGTGGGCTTATCAAACAGCTCTGATAGCTCCCTCTCTGTCGCTCAGTCTTTGAAGCTACAGGAACAAGAGAGACTGTGGATGTGCCCACTGAATGGCTTTCCGAAAATCTTCTAAAATATCCCTGAACATTTTTTATCCAAACACTCAGCGCTTGCTCAGTGAAAGTCCCCTGAGCTGTTAACTGGTATCTTTCTCTCACCTCTCTGGCTAAATACACAGTAGCTTTTGGCATGCTGTTGTATACTGCTATTAAAATGTTTGAACATCTGCCTTGCATGACTTTTTGATAATTACATGAAGCAACACACCAACGACAAGAACTTGACATTGTATTTTCACATAAGAGTAAACAAACAAGTATTTGATTTGTTCTTTTTTAGGGAAACTTTATTAATCTACTTGGAAATTGCCTCGATCTTGATCACTCTCAGGCATGTGCAGCATATGATAGATTTGTATATAAAAGGCCAAATTCCTGCACACCTGTATTTAATAAGCACTAATTAAGAAGGGAAAAAAAGAGTTTTGCACAGCGGACATTTCGACTTATCATAGCAGGAAAGGCACAGGTGGTACTAATGACATTATCAATGGCTCGTTCTGTTCTAAGTGTCCCAGTAAACCATGACGGTGTGACAGCAAGCCAGCATGAACAACGACAGGATGCTGAAACTGAAGCGGCTAAATAGAATTCACTTCAGCCATTATTAATGTCATTATTTACACCTGTGCCTTTCCTACGGTGACATGAGAAAACGACTTTTCTGAAGAAGGCCTGTTAGAATCTTATAAATAGGAAATGTATGACTTTGGTAGAGCTCTCTCGACTGTGCCCTTAATCATTCAGCATTCACTTTATAGTGTATTATATTCTCTATATCCACAGTTTTATTTGAGTTTATGTATCTCCATGGCAGTCTAGTCTCTAGAGCTAAGTGTCCACGGGACACAGTCGACCCGCCAGGCAAGGTTCAGTTTGGCTCACCAGGTGTTTCTACCAATTTTCTTTTTTATTGATAAAAAACATTTAGATATTGTGAATCAATTTTTATGCATTTTTATTTTTGTGAGGTAAAATGTGTTGTTGGTATGTAGTATACCTGATTATTAGTAATTTTTCATTATCTGAGCACAGCAAGCCGAATGACACTTTGCACAGGAAATCAGTTTGGTGCTTTTGGCCCAGTAAGTTTTAGTTATGGCCCTTTAAGGAAATTAGTTTGGGCCCCCTGCTCCATAGTAAACTACTGTTTGTTGTTTAGCAGTAAATAAAGTTACGTTCAGACTGCAGAAACATCAGATTTGTTTCTCAAATCAGATCTCACAGACAGACAGTCCACAATGGTATTTGCAAGTAATCAGATCAGATTTGTTTGCCCATATATCACCAACTTATCTGCATGGGTTGCTGTGGTAACAATGTTGACGTCAGTAACTATGTGGCTTGTGATGCGGCTTTCCAACGCAGAGAAATAGACGCATGAGAAATAGACGTCCATCATTTCACACTCCTAAGAAATTTATTTTGGCATCTGTCCACTGTTGTTCCTCATGTTGTCCACTTTTGAACTGAGATACATCTGTAGAAATCTGTTAGTAATTGCATTTTAAACCACCTCCAAATGTGGTTTAGTTCAGATTTGCAAAAATTGCCTTTCATGTTTTTTTGTTTTTTGTTGTTGTTGTTTTTGTCCAGACTTCCTAAAATCAATCTGGATGTGCCAAAAAAAATGATATGGGCCGGCAGTCTGAACCATGCGTCAGTGAACGAAGGACTGATTTTGGATATAGGCCCAGAAAAAGACAAGCTATTTTTGTCTTCAGAAATCAAAAACTGTCCCACAGAAAAATGCAAAAGTAGCCGACAATATCAAAAGACATGCAGAAACTGGGAAGAACACAAACTTAAAATAGTCTGTCAGGCCTTTTCTATTTTAAAAAGATGTGATTGATTGACTTCTGCCCACCCCTAGATGTGGTGATTTCATTTTAAAGGAGCTGAAGCCTGCTGTTGCAAATTTCTTTGTTGTGCATACCTCCTTTGTTTGTCTACAAATGTCCTCGAGGCATCTGCTCACTGCACAGGAATGTCACTTTGACTGCTCTCTTCTTCCTCTCTGTTTCACAGACTGGAACCAGCATCTGCCCATCTCTGCTTCTAGTGTCTGAGCAGGATTTCTAATTCACCTTGCTTGAATAAAGTCACACGTAGTCACAGACATACACACACACACCACACCCAGTTAAAACTGGGGACGGATTATGTGCTTGGTGAGACAGAGAATTAAATTCACTTTGAGGTTGAATGGTTAATATGGGTCAAGGGTGATAATCTGATTAAAATGCAGCAATAGAGTGGGCAGATTGACTGCAGACAGTGATGTGTTGTTGTGGGTTTCCAGACGACTTCTTATCAGGTTGGCTGTCTGACAATGTAGGCTTGCTTCCTTTTTCATCACTTGGGGCAAAGGCCAAATGCTTGTGTTGATGCTGAATGATGCAGTGCTGGCAGAGTGAAACTCTGCGCAGAATACATTGGTCGACCTTTGTTGAGGTGTCAAACTGCAAGTGTACTCAACTGAAGGCTGATCATTGATTAATCAATTATATCCCAGGGATTAATTAAGCGAAAAAAAAATACTGTATGCCAGTTATTACATCACATCTGCATGAACAACTTTTCTTATAACTCCTGTTGGTCCCACACTACAGCCAGCAGGATAAGCTGCTACAGTTAAGTCAGTTGGTGCCGGCAGGCAGGCTGTCAAGGAAACAAGCTGCCCAGCAAGTTCTCATGTAAACATCTCACCTGCCGCCTGAGCTGCACACAACGTTAACTGCCTAGAAACAATATATCTCATAGTGTACACATACTAAACCAACATTGGGCCTCATGCAAGAAACTATATACAAACAGATTTTCTCTTATTTTTGCTCGTATCCAGGGTATGTTCTGAATTTGTTAGTACCCATTGATTTTTGGGATTCACCAATATTTTCTAATGTTTTGCTTCTCTCTTAGGTAAGAGAAATTTTTTTGAGTGGTCCAGAGCGCACGTGCCAAGATAAGAGAAAAACATCTCCCTTTTACAGGCCACAAATTGTTACTGAGCAAAAGGAAAAATAAGTTTTACATTTGAGAAACATTTAAAAAATGCACTAATATCATTTAATCAAATTTAGATAATGTTTAACTAAAAAGTCATGGTTCCAGATCTCATACATTCTGTATGTATGAGGCATTGCTGCTTTTTCTTTTAACTATTTTAATCATTTTGTTTTACTACATTTATTTAAACCTTTTTGCGAGTACTTGTACTTTTAACACTGAAATGCATCTTCCTGAAATCACATTTACTTTGTTTAAGTTTATTTAAAGGTATGTCAGTTTCACTGCAGCAGAAGTTCTTCCTCTTACACCTTTTTTTGGTGTCATGTCTGTTAGCTATGTGCCAGAGTCTCTGCACACAGCACACCTACTGTTATTTAGTGTTCGGGGAGCGTTACCTATGCTAATAGGTGACTTCAGATAAAGTGGGATTCATCATTGAGCACACCTGGGTAAGAGCAAATTTGGGTGGTTAAGAGCATTCAGTGCATCTTGAGTTGACTTAGATTTTCTCTCACCAGAAAATTAAAAAAAAAAAAAAATCTAAGAGAAATTTAAGAGAATTGCTGCAAGAGGCCCGTTGTTTTCCAATAAAGAGAGGACATTTGCTGGGGAAATGAAATATATTAAGTATGTTTTATTTAGTGTATAATCACCTGAAAATAAGAATCAGGTTTTCGTTACATTAGAATAAGTCGTTTATATCTACATGGGCAGGGGGTCCTTGTCATCAGAGTTAACACCGCCATGTTTCTACAGAAGCCCAAGACGGACAAACCAACCACTGGCACCAGATAGGGCCATTCCTGTTATCGTGTTTTCGCCATGGTAGTTAGCAGCTGCTCGGCGATCAGCAGTGTTGACAAAACACAGAATTTTAAAATGTGAAACTGCTTTATTCAGTCTTTTTACCATTTTAAATGTCCAGGTCTGTTTCTCTTGGAGAGGAGGAGACCTCTGTGGATAATTCCTTTAGTTCCCACTTTAAATTCCCGCCGCACCCTGTAATTATTGTGTGAAATGACACATCGAGTACTCGCCTATGTCTTATGGAATTTGGTTCATCTTGAAGTATATGGTTAAGAGATAACTAGAATTTTGTTTGAGATAACTAGTATGGGCAGAGAGTTAAAAATGACTGGTCCATGAACTTGCCAGGAAAAGCCATGTGGCATGCTGGTCCCGCAGCTAAATATAACAACAAAAATGGTTGAAGTGTGTTGCTGTTGAGTAACTGTTGGGCTTATGATCAATATATTTTCACAATACACTTTACTTTTTATTTAAAAGGTTTTTGAGAAAGTATTTGATGCATTCAGGTAAAATGGGACAAAAAATTAAGCTAAAATGGGACATTTTTTGAAAGTAAAACCACAATGTTTTCAGGCTACCGAGTGTCATAAAATTATGACTGTTTGCACCCTGTCAACTACTACTCAAGTATTTTGTCTCTTAAAAAAATATTAAATATGATGCTGTGAGTCCATGTCAGCCACAATACACTAGTGTTAGCCATGACCTTTAGACACACATGCATGTCCATTATAGACAATATGGCACCAAGGACAGGGGAAAGCAAAGAACAATCTTTCTGAATGAACTGCCAAAGGTTACATTATGATTTAATGAATTAAAAAGTAACACTTGAGGTAGTTTGGAGAATTTTAGGTGGTTTTCTTGGTCATCTACCAAAAAGTGTCCAAAATTAGCCACCTCATTTCACCCTACCTTTATCTCTAATAATTATTCACTCTGCTTTGTTGAGAGAATTTGTGGTTTGTAGATGTTGTAAAATAGGTAAACGACAGATAATGAAACAAGACAAATGGAAGCTTAGAAGCTGCCAAACTGCCCACTGGCAAGGTCTACTTATCTCTCCTGCTCTTTTAACTATTAGTCCTTAATCAGTGAGTGAGCACCAGTGTGTCACTCACAGCAGCTGTAAGAAAGCTTGAGAGAGAGATGGGAGAAAATGATTTTTAAAAAAAAAATACCACGCTTTATCCATAACAGTAACAAGTGACTAAAAGCTTACATTATGAGTAACTTTCACAGCAGCGCTTATAAAATTAAATCCTGAAAATCTGTGGCCCCTAAATTGAAATTATTAATCATATGGTGCCTCGGTACATTAGATGAATAGCGCTATTGTAAATGCACTTTTCCATTAGCTGTCACTGACAGTAATGTAGGAATGGAAATTAGCGTTCTTGCATTCCCAGTGTTTGTCATTATTTCTTAGGCCTGTCTGTGTGCCAAATTTTTTTTAACAGGGTTTTCAAGCTGTGCTCTCAGAGTGAACATCTTTATTTTCTCTTTTTTTATCAGCCTCTCTTTGTGTGTCAGGTGAGGTAAGAATAATGTGTATGCATTTCTTCCTCTCTCTCTCCAGATCATGAAGGAAGTGTGTCGAGCTCTTGGTAATGCAGCTGCTGATGACAGTAAATTATTGTTGCTCAGCTCTGTGGGGACTGTTTTCTGCAGTGGCCTGGAGCCATCGTACCTCATAGGTCGTCTGTCCACTGACCGCAGAAAAGAGAGCAGCCGCATCGCTGATGCTGTACGGTAAGAAGAAATCACTCTGCTATACACAGTGACTCTCTTTTCACTTGTCATTACACTTTACAGAGTTGGTACTGATTGTTTGGGACCCCTTTAGGGAGTTTGTGCTGGCATTCATCCACTTCAAGAAACCCATTGTGGCGGCAATAAACGGACCTGCTCTGGGCTTGGGGGCCTCCATCCTGCCCCTGTGTGATGTGGTGTGGGCCAGTGAGAGGGCCTGGTTCCAAACTCCATGTGCTGCCCTCCACCTCACCCCCTCTGGATGCTCCTCCTACACCTTCCCCCAGATCCTGGGCGTAGCTCTGGTGGGTCACAGCAACATCAAGGCTTTCGGCAAATTCAACTTGTTCTCATCTGATTCCTCTAATAAACAGTGGGCGCACCCAGCAGAGTTTTTATAGGGGTGGTCAGATGTGGCCTCTGAAAGTCTTGGGGTAGCACACCAAAATTGGAAGCCATAACTGAATTTCAAGAATTCACTCATGCTGTTGAAGTGTATGTAAGAGTTGCTGGTACCCCACAAGCTTCATGTTAGCCTTTTTAGGCTAGCATGAAGCTAGTGGTATCTTGTGAAACTTGGTTCTAGTGTGCTACAGTCTCCTAAAGACTGAGCAATATCAGCCTCCAGTTGTTTTTGACCAGTAATTGTATTGGGGGCCATGACAGCCCCTGGTCCCCCCTGGGGGCGCCACTGCTTATAACCACGTGATTATCCAAATCAAACCTAATTTAGATTCCATGACACATTGAAAATAATTTGTCATTTCCCCCAGTGGTGGATAAAGTACCCGAAAGTCACACTTGTGTAAAAGTGTAGATGTCATACTAGAAAATAACTTTGGTAGAGGTTAATGTCACCTCACCAGAATATTCCTTGAGTAAAAAGTCTTAGAGTATCTGATATTCATTTCACTTAAGTATCAGTTAATTTTGTGATATCAAATGTACTTAAGTATTGACGGTAAAAGAAAAAGTAAATGCTGTTTTGAAAAAAATTCATGCGGTAGGAATTATGAGAATTTTTTTCTTTGTAACATGAAAACCACCTTAAAAAAGGAGCACACATTACACCTGAAGGAAAACAGGGTCTTCACAACTTAAAGGATTCAAAGAAAAAAATCCAGTTTCTCCTTCCCTCCCATTCCTTTATTCATCCACCTGACCTTTCCTCCCCCTTTCCCCTCCTCCCATCCTTCCCTATTTTGTAGTAAGTAACTAGCGTAGGTGAAATAAATTGGAGGAAAAGCTCAAATAAAGTACAGATGCTCCCAAAAATACTTAAATACTGTAACCAACTATTATTGCTTCATTACATAACACCACTGACCCCCCCACCCCCCACCCTGTCCCCATCGGCAGGCCAACGAGATGCTGTTCTGTGGAAGAAAACTCACGGCACAAGAAGCATGCAGTCGAGGTCTGGTGTCACAGGTCTTCTGGCCGACCACATTTAACCAAGAAGTGATGCTGCGCGTGAAGGAAATGGCATCATGCAATGCAGTGGTAGGTCCTGATCCAGACAACCCAGGAGGGCAAAACATTTTGTTAAATGTCACCAAATGACCCTCACCCCTTTCTGTGTGTTTTTAAAAGGTTTTAGAAGAATCTAAATGCCTGGTGAGGAGTATCCTCATGTCAGTCCTGGAGGAAGTGAATGAGAAGGAGTGTCAGATGCTGAAGCAGCTGTGGTGTTCAACCAAAGGACTAGAGGCGCTCTTCAGTTACCTGCAGAACAAGGCGTTTGAGAAGTGATCATCCACACCCAGATCGATGTTGGTCAAGGGTTATCTGCAGAGGGAGATCCAGGTTTATGATTTGATCTCAAACGGAAGGAAAGGTGCGCTAAGGGTCTTTGTTTCCATCCTTCGGCAGAGGGAATTCTCTGGAGTTCTGTTTGCTTCTATATCTACCAACAACAACATCATGGTCTTCTACTTTTATAAATCAACTTATATTTTATATTTATTGATCCCACAACTGTCCAGATGTTAATTAGGAGTTAAAGAGCAAATATGCATTGCTTAAATAAACACTGAAAGTGGCTCTTCAGGGAGGTACAGAGTGTTTTTTGTACATATGTGTGACTTGAAATTATCAGGATGTATGAAATCAATGTGTCTGATAGCACACGATAAATAGGCGATAATATATATTAATATATATTTATTTCAAGCGTGTAAAGAAGTTGCTTTCTTGAATATGTGGATTTTCTTTAGTCGCTTATTGTTTGAGCTGAAGTGTAAATATCAGCGTACGCATGAGGACACTGTTTCTTGCTCCTTACATGCACATTCCATCCTCTGTGTATGGACCGGAGAAAACTGGCCGCACATGCTCATTCATGCCACTGGATCACAGTCGGTGACTGTGTGAAATTTCACGAAAGTCGCTATTCATCGCTCATACTGTAAAAGTTCTTATTACACAGAAAAGACATCTTGTTTGCCAGTACATTTGTTATCATTATCATAATCAGCATAAATTTGCTTCCGTTACTTGAATTCAAGATTAATGCTGTGTGCTAATGAGACCGTCTGGTCATTAGTGCATAAAGTATCATCGTCATGTTGTCAACATTCATCAGTCTTTAGGTATTTTCACCTGCAAATAAAAAGGCTTAATTAAACTTTTATTTAGACAAATAAAACCTTATTGAGGTCAGAGATTTTTCTTTCAAGGGAGACTTGCTTGAATAAAAATGAAAATCTGAAAGATAAGTGGAAATAGAGAACACTGGAAGCCTCATGGGAGCGCTTAATATACAAATGTGTCCGTTCTTAATAAAATGGCATTTTGAGTTGAATACATAATTGAATTGGTGGCACATAACATGGAAGGATTAGTGATGAATTTAGTTTGAACTACATTTACATACAGTCCTGTGGTGGTTCAAATGTACAACATAGCTTCCAGTCAACACAAATAGTTGCTGTGTGAAACCTGTGATCATCATGTCGATATTACCTGAAAGTTATTTCTAAGTTGTGTATATTTTTTGTTTGAGCACACAAAAGACATGGTAATTGTTGGTCCTCCGTGAATCACATTGTGACTACACTAATTGTCAGTGATCTATATTGTGGAGATGCAACAGTCATGTAGCTGAAATCAACTTTGTCCTTATCTGCATGTAATGATTCAAGATTTCCAATCATTTTATATTGCGATGTGTATTATATGTAAGGATCTACTTTGTTTTACCCCCCCCCCCCCCAAAAAAAAAGTAGGTCTGTGAAAATTGTTTTGTAAAACTCAGAATATATTTGTCCATTTTTGCAGTGGTACACATGCAGTACAGAATAATATATAGATAATGTGGACTGTTTTGTGTATATATACTACTATATATATATACTGTACATATAAATGTGCTGCCTGTCTGAATACCTGGTGTTTCAGGGTATGTTTTGTATAAACATTGTAAGTATTGTTAGAAATGGTGCAGTTTATTTTTGTATTTATTTGAGATAACTGTCTGGATGTGCAGTGCCATGTTGTCTCCTTTGCTCTAGAAGCCCGCTCGACTCTCTCAAACACCCTTTCTAAATTAATACCATTAAAACTCTAAAGAATATAATAGTGCAAATAGTTTATACATATATAGTTTCAAAATAAAAATGTGCAAACACTATTCCAGCTTGAATGTTTGAAACTTCACTTGACATTAACAGTTAAACTATTTTGTTGTAAATTATTAAAGGCATGCCAGATAATTTAATATAAAAGTATAAACGGCTGACCAATAAAATGACCTTTATTGTATTTTCGATTAGACTCTGTTAGTGTCCCATGATATTTTTCACTGATTTTCAGCCATTGGTTTTATTTGACTGAAGGGAATAATTAATTTGATGTTGTGTTTATGATATTTTCAACTCTTTACTTAACCAAAATTAACACACACGCACAAGAAAAAACAGCACACTTTCACTTAAGCTCATGAAAAATACAAATGTGCAGATGCATTATAGTGCACCTGAATTTATCCTTTTCTCCCTAACTTGCCAGATAGATAATCAGCCCCAGAAAACAACAGGCAGTTTTGTGACCAAAGACTCCATCAGGCGTAAATATGAAGTCAGTCGTCATTGTGATTTTTTAATAATAAGATAGGTCTGTACTTTTCACCTTTGCAACTATGTATCTTGTCTGTTGGTGAGTAATGTCTCGGGTTCTTTCTTTGCTTTAGGGTCCCAAAAAGAGGTGAGAGGGGCCTGTAATGTGGCTCCTGTATGCAAATCACACTGATCTTTCAAGACTAGGTCTTTATGTATTTATTTGTAAAATGTTTGTAAGATATTACAAATTATCAGTGTCACCTGAGATATAAAATGCATTTCTTTACTTGTTTTGAACTTTTTTTTTCTTTTAGGCATTGGATCGAAATTCCCACTTCAGCATGTGTTTTATGTGTGCTCGGTAATCAAATTTGAAGTAAATAAGTTATAACTAAAAAAAAAAAAAAAAAGAACTGCTCATATTAGCTCCTTAATTTATTGCAGGTGTCTGCATTTTTGACAGGTTTCTGTATTTTTGTCCTTTATAAGCCGCAGTGTCAGCTGTGGCCCCGTGTAGATGTTATATGTCTTTCATCCTTCATGTTTTTTCTCCTCACACTGTCTCAAAGCACACCTTAGGGTGCCTTACAATTTCAGTATCTGTCAAAGATTGATCCATACGTTGTGATGGGTAGAGTGAGCTGCTTCAAATAAAGAAATAGTACTCTCACTTTGTGTTTTTTTTGTTTTACATTTCTCAAACTATTAAGGGACTAAGTGGCTCTTCTAAGAGGGAGTTTGCTGGGATGTGACTACTTTTTTTAATTTCTTTTTTTAGTCATGACCATAGACTGTATATAAAGATGAACAACACACCCCCACTTAGCCCCGCTATGTTTAAGTGAGTTTAAAATATCCCGCCAAACCACCCAACCGAACAATCGCTACCAGCCCCATCGAATGCGAGTTCAGATTGGCACACACAGCTGTCAATCATGGTGGAAAAGCCCCTTTTTGTATAATTTAATAACTCTTTAAAAACAAACACGTGAACAAACATCAGGGTTATGAGAACTACTTTCAGTGTCCATCTTTGGGAAAAACATTTTTGAATGGCACATAAAATTTATGTCCCATGCAGTAACATGCAGGGGCGGGCTTTATGAGCTAGATGCTGCAGTGGTGATCAAAAGTGAAAAGTTTAACTTTTGAGGAGCTGTCATGACTCTCTCTGAAGCGACAAATATTTCTCCCGTAGCCTGTCATGATTCTAGGTTTTGTGTTATATAACAATGGACTTTGTTTTGGGGTTTTCTGTTTGTGTGTTCCTTGTTTCTTGTTACTTATGTTCCATTTCCTGTTTTACTTTGTAGTATCACTCATTATGTGTCATGTCTGGTTTTACTTCCTGTCTCTGTGTGTTTTCCGCCCTTGTAACCCCAATTATTTTCACCTGTTTTCACTTTCCCATATGATTTTCCAGTGTCCTTAGTTCTCACTGCCTTTGTCTGTCTCCCCCGTTTTTTAACTCACCTGTTTTAGTCTTGTTGCTCCACTCTTGTGTTACCGGCCACCCCGCTGGTATTTCGTCAGTCCCTGTGTTACCCTCCTTTTCTCTGTCCACCTACCCCAGCTGTGTCGTCCTGATTAGTTCCCTGTGTATATATTCCTGTGTGTTTCCTTGTCAGTGTGTCTGTTATCCTGCTTTTATCCTCCCTGTCGTTCAACCGTTACTGCTGTCATCACTCCCGTGTTCATCCTTGTGATCCAGGTTGGTTTTAGTTAAGATTTTGATTTGTGTTTTATTTGTACTTTGTGTTTTTGTTACATGCTTGTTTTTTGGACATTACCTTGGGCATGAAAGCTTGATTTTTGTTTGTACACCTGCCTGCCCTTTTTTGTTCTGCATTTTGGTCCTCATCTTGACTCACCCGTCACAGGGCAAAAACGCCTAACCCTCCCTCCATCACAATTAACCACATTTTTATATTCATACCAAATTTAGGTATTTGAGCCAGTGCAACAAGCAAACAGCACTGGAGTGTTAGTTAACACCAAAACAAACTCTAACTGTTTTAAGATTAAATTTGGTAATGTTTCCTGATGAAAGCTTTTGTCACACATTGTGTTCAAAGAGGTGAAAATATGAAAATCCAACGATAATTTCTGTTTTTACAGATGCTGGCTTTGTTAAATTCTGTGATTTTAGCAATTGTTTCAAGAAAACATGCCTTTTTAAATCCGACAGCGGCTTTTAGGGTTCTGAGGGTATTTAATATAAAATGCAACCCAAAAAAAACCCCAATGATTTAACATTGTATGTCCTTCCGCTGAGCCAAAATAAACACATAACTCCTCGTTGCTTAAAAATCATTTGATGAAACTCACCCCGTTCTGTGCCACCTACTCCTATAAATAACAAACATTCCCTAACTGGGAGTTTGTTTTCTATTAATTTCCTGTAAGCTAACCTTACTGAACACTCAGTGACCCTTAATATAACATCAACCAGGGTGAGGTCACACATCAAACCCCTGTGATTCACCCCGTTAGTAATTATCAGGAAAATATTCACTAAAATAATTTCATCAAAAAGAAAATGCATGTTCACGGTCAAATCTCTTTTCCTAGTAGCTTTGATCCTGAAATAGTGTTTTTAACAAAAGCTTACTCAGAAATGAAGGATGTGAGTTTTTACTCTGAACTGCTCTCTGATCACGTCTTTTCAGTGCCGTTGTCTTTAAACTCAGCTCAGCTGTTGGGCAGACAGGCGCTTGCCGTTTCTTTTGTTGGTTGTGAGTAAATAAGAGTCCTTGTTGATCTAACAGGCCTGCTTCAATCAGTTTCTGTTGTTGTGACCTACTCTGACATAAAAAAAACAACAAACAAAAAACAGACAATACCTTTGGTAACATTACCCTATGTAATAAAGAGGATCCACGTTTAAAGGTCCAGTAACTAATGGTTCTGAGCCCTCACCCTCAACAGTGTCTCATGCTCCTCATTCAGCACATGGGGATGGCTCAGGTTTGATTTCATGACCTGAATGTGAACTTTTCATGTGAAGACTCGGTCATCGATCAAGAGCCAAAGCAAGATCGAGGAGACAAAAAGAGGGCTAATATGATCACATATGACGAAAGCATCCCATTTAGGTGATGTGATGACACCTTCACCTGCTCCAGTTGCTGAATAAAGACCATGACATGCAATTGAAATCTCTATAAAATGCTATTAACTTAATATTTCAGCTTAGATTCTTTTTACGTCTTGATCAGCGTTTCTGCACGTTTGACCGTTTCATTTTAAACCTCTTCACAATCTTTTTAAGACTATAGAATTTAATACCTGCGTAGCAGTCATACCAGTCAGTGTTAAAGTATTACTAGAATTATTTATAGTACATTTTTTGCTGAAACCAGCCCTTGCTCATTATTAAGAAACATAAACTTCCCAGGTACTATAGCTAGCAACAGTTAGTATTTTGCTATAGTGCTCCCCAGGAATGAGGTTTTTCTGTGGACTGACGTGGAGGTTGGCTTCGCCCTTTTTCCCTCGTTAAAAAGCCTATAGTATTTTTCCATTGGATTTTGGATTATAGCAAAAACAAGGTCTGTGGCAAACAAAGTATGAAACCTACATGTTTTGTTTAGCAGGATTACGTTAAAAAATGACCACTTTTAGGATTTATGAAGCCTAAATGCAATCTCCAGAAGTAATAAGCTATTGTTTGGCTATAAATGAACTTAACTACGGTTGCGTCACCACCACAAAAAGGCCGTAAAGACATAGATCGATGTGATGACGTTCTGTAGTCTCATCAAGCCTCTTGTTAGGAACCTCCTTTTATAAGACATGCAAAAGCATAAAAGTTCACGAGAGTGATAATTACAGACATATTTCATGTTGTGGAACAAAACGTGAAAGTCTCTTAAGCCTGTGTTAACAATAGACCTCATTTCAGGCATCTAACCACAAACCCATTCAGAAAACCCACTGGCTTTCAGGCAAGGGAACCAGGAGTGCTGCAATTATAACTGTTTTCCAGGATTTAGGACTCATTCCCAGGGGACTCTATACTACATGAACAATTCACTGTTGTAACAATCCATAGCGAGTTCATAGGTTTTTAACTGCTCCTGACAACCTGCGAATGGATACAAAAACATTTTATAACATTATTGCTGCCCACAGCTTGCTATCAACTAAGCCCTTTTTGTGGAAATAAATGTAAAATCTTTCAGGACTTTTCAAGACCAGCAGATGTCGATCAATACTTTTACAATGACAAGCAATATGAAAGCATGAATTCTTATATTAACGTTACATTCACTTTATTTGAAAGCAATCAAACTTGCAATGAATCAATATGATTCCCCATACAAATAAACTTTCATACGAGTGTGTTCAATATGTGTGTTCATGGGTGCATGTTCACATCGAGAGAAAAACCCAGCCACTGCTTCTCTTGTTTTGTGTCTTTTTACACACATCTCTGATACCATGAAATCCACTTTCCCTGTTTTCATGAATAAAACAGGCAGGAGAATATTCCTGAGGTGTCCTGCCAACTTAAATAATGGTTTGAGGAACGCGTTGTGCCAGCAGCTACACTAATCTCTTTGATGGAGCTGTAGCTGTCCTGCTAACAGAATGGGAAATAAATGACGATCCCCAACAGCAATCTTTAATCCAAAGCACTAAATGCTTTTGTTTTTATGTTGACCTAAAATGTTCTGGAAACACTGCACGTTTCAGTCTGTGCTGATGATAAAAAAAAGTCAGAAGTGTTAGGAGGGTTCACGTCACAGTAAATGCAGGAGTATTAATACAGTAGTGGTATATGATCCCATCATTTCAAAAACCTTATTCATGTTTCTCTCTACTAATATCAACATTATATATTACTTAAGTAATAACAGCAGACACTTAGATTTATCAGTGCCAATATAATCCACACTCCTCTGAATTTAAAGCGACAGAAGTTATAAACCCTTCTCCCGTTTCGACATAAAAAGAGCAGTGTCTTGCTTTAGTCAATGTCCCATTATCTGAATAGTTTTAACTTGCAGTACAAGTGGCAGAATTGCAATAAAAAGTCCTTCAGAGCTGTTCTTTGGGCCCTTCTTTCAGCCTCCTTTTCATCTCTTGTGCATGCTGCTTGCTGCGCTCCCGTTTTTCCAGTCTCTGTTGAATGGTGAGGAAACAAAGAAAATATTGATCAAATAAAAAAACAATCAAGGCTCAGTAGTCAGAGCGCTTGTTGCATCTCTTACACAAACTGCTTAAAAATTATTGACAGACCTCCTTCTTCAAGCACTGACGCATAGCGCGGTCCACATCGTTACACGTGCCAAAGAACTTCATGACATTGTGCTGAGGGGAACATAAAACAACATTTACATTGTTTTGCTTCAAGCATATATTAAGCATGCATCAATAACATTTAGAGAGCGACTTACCTCTGTGTGGCATTGCCTCAGCTGACTTATCAGTTCATTACACTCATCTGTGTGCAGGTGAGGCGACAGGTCAGGGTGCATGCTGAGTTAAGGGCTTACTGTACCACTGCGTCAACACTGAAAATCCACAAACAAGAGGAGCATTGATTGAGAAGCTTTGAGTTAACAATTACTAATAAATATTACTGCAAGAGATGTTATTTGGTGGTAACGTGCAAGATTGCCTTTAAATAAGTTTTACTTTCTGCTGTACTGCAGTTTTTCATCACATTGGAATATGCTGAACATACTAAACCTGCAAATAATGATTATTTTCAATTTAGATTTGTGTATTCATTAATTTAGTCTACAAAATGGCCAAAAATTGAGTCAAAATGCCTCGTCAGAGCCCAAGGTCAAATCTTCAACTTGCTTGCTTTGCCTGGACCAAAAAACAACAAAAAAACCAATTAACAAAAGTATAACAGAGAAAAGCAGGATGTTCTCACATCTTATCTGGAGCTGTGAATATTTGCCATTTTTGCTTGATAAATGTCTCTAAAAATTAATCGCTTTTTTAAAAAAAATCAATGTTGAATTATTATTTAAGCACTTCTTTATTGCACCAGGTCAACTCAGCATTGATACACTAAAGCAAATGTTTTGCACGTTTTCTAAAGGATACTAATGCCTCCCCATCCCTCTCCTTCCTGAGCTGTCATTGTGATGATGATGATGGGGTTTGTTTTTCCAGTGGACACTTACCTGCAGACACAGAGAGGCAGGGAGAGAGACAATGTAACAAACTACCTGCATTTAGCCTGAATCCCCTGGAATAATGTCAACAATGCGACCCTCACTAGAAGACTCTGGATCAGAGTAAATGCTCGACTGAAAACAGTTTTGACATGTTGTACACTTCCAACACACTATACAGAACTGCTAGGTTTGCTCAATACAGTGCAACACATACTGCATATCTGGTTGTTTGCTAAAAAGCTGTTTGATAACAATGTTTAGTATGATGTCCTTACCAGTGGAGAGGGTTTGTCATCTGAGAAGTTTGACAGCAAACCACGGTGTTATGTCACGATAGCTTAGCTGCTAGGCCTCAGCTAACGTTAGCCGTTTGTAACACTGCAGAAATCCATAAAACAACTGAAAAACTACGTCTCGTCTGTCTCTCCGTAGAATAACGGCGCAGGTTACTATATTTCCTCAACAATTTGGGCCAAATCATCCGGTCTTGTACTATCGCAAATGTAACCTACAGCAAGGACCTGTAGGACATGCTAGCTGCAAAAAAAACACTAGGAGCTTTTCCGTAACTGTTTGGCGGAGGCGAATTGAGTGACATGGTGGAACAGCGAATCAGCGTCTGCCATTTTTGTTAATCTACCAATGGTGTGCGTTATTCTCAAAAGAGGCGGGACTTTTTTGACGGAAATTGACCAGAGGTACAAGATGCTTCCCCGTGGTGTTTTTCCGTTTTCGCTTATGGCTTCATTTCACAATTGGCCATTCGACCCTTTGTTGGAAGTGGTTACAATATAGCTATCTGTGCTGCTGGGATAAATATATACCGTGTGGATGCTGACTTAATTTAGTTAAAAGTCATGTAATGGCTAAAATGCCAGTGCTGGGCATCAATGATTAAAGTCCATGATTCCACTAAGCAATGTTGCGGTGATGGCCTTGCTGCTGCACTGTTTCAGGTTAGTGGACAAAGGGTCCAATGTGATCTTAACATACTCAAGTAATGGGTGTCATGGTGACTGGACTGGAGTGGAGAAACAGTAAACCTACTGTATTTCATATGAGCGTCAGAGAAAAAGAGAAGCAGAAAAGTAAAGGTAGTATGCTAAGTGTAGCCAACCTCAATATGGTAAAATAGGCAGCATCCTCCAAAGGGAAATATCATATTGCTCTTTTTTATTACACTGTTTTCTTTTTTTAATCTATAGTTCCTTCCTTTTCATTAAAGGGATACTTTACCCACAAAATTACTGTTTGTAAATCAGATAGTCATGCCATGATGAATGAAAATTTTTTTCTCACATGCCTCCAGGGAACACAGCAAAGAAACTGATTTACTTTTTGACTGAAGACAGGGTTTGATAGCAACAAAACTAAAGGCTATCAAAACATCAGTTTACAAACAAACGTGTTGTCTACTATTTAAAACTGAACTGAGACTGAAGCTTATCTATACTCTCTACAAAGCCAGATTCCACACTAAAGGATTTGTTTTTTAGCAAAAATGTATGTGTTTGGGAAGGACTGAGCCTATGGTTGGACAAGTGAGACCTGGATTATACTTAATAAGTTGTGTGAGAGTTTGTTAAAGGATATTTTGACATAATTTTGCTGGTGTAAAATATGGTTCCCAATCAATTTGTATATTAATGTTTGCTGTTTTCTGGTACTGCATGCAAAATGAGAAATAAAGTTCTTTGGGTTTTTTCAATGTCATCTTTTGGGTAAAGCATTCTTTAACACTGATTTAGAAGAGGGTTTTAATGAAATAACTATAATAGCAGCACGTGTACTAACCAAGACCAGAAGGAGAGCCCACATTTCACCTGTGCTAAAGACCCTTCACTGGTTACCAGTTAGTTTTAGAATACATTTTAAGATCCTTTTCTTGATGTTTAAATCACTCAATGTAATAGCCCTCGAATATTTATCAGACATGCTTTTAATGTATACTCCACCCAGACCACTAAGGTTTTTTGTACTTCCTTGTAGATAGAACCATGGTAACCTTTTTTTTTTATAGTGCATTTATTAAATCTGAATACTTTAATTGTTTTATCTTTTATCATCTTGTCATGTTTTATCAAATCTACCTAAGGGTACAAATAAAGTAACCTTAACTTATCAGAAAGTAATCAAAAATGGCCTAATGACTTTCATTACAATGATAAATTTATTAAAACTGTAACATTACTTATTACATTTTCAATTCAGTTCAATTCAATTCAGTTCAATTCAATTCAATTCAATTCAATGCAATTCAATTCAATTCAATTCAATTCAATTCAATTCAATTCAATTCAATTCAATTCAATTCAATTCAACTCAATGCAATAGTTTATTGTCATTATTATAGGAAAACAACAGGATAACGTTAAGGCAATCTCAGATATGTCATAGATTCTTAAAAAAAACCCAACATAATAGACACAAAAACAGCATAAATAAACATCAATAGATAAACACTATTTGTAAAGTGGCAGAAGTGTGATCGATGAGGTAGAATAGGGGATGATGCTGAAGTGTGTGTGTGTGTGTGTGTGTGTGTGTGTGTGTGTGTGTGTGTGTGTGTGTGTGTGTATTACATTTCTAAAGTAACCTTCCCATCACTGCCCGTAGGTCGCAGTGTTAAGTAGTACTTTCAGCAGCGACAGTACTAGAAGTACTACCACTCCAACACAACAGAGGGCGCCACAGGAAGCGCGTGAGGTTCTCTGCTGTTACCTGATTGGTTGATTCGTGTGTTCTCTTGTAGGCGGTTTGTTTGGAATTTGCCGCTGACGCTGCAAACTGAACAGGACGGAGCCGACTGCTTAAAACGAGCAAAAACTAATTTAACTTTGAAGCTAGACACAACAATTGTTTGAGTAAGAATGGATGACTCTACGAAACGTTTTCTGCAGCGACTCGTCAGGCGGATACCGACGCAAATGCTGGAAACGACGCTGGAGAAGTGGGGCCGTTTGAGTCGAGCCCAGCAGCAGTCAGTGGATTTCTCTCAGACCAAATGGGCGATAACGGAAAAACTAATAGCAATATGCGAGGTAAACAGAGCTTTTCTTGTACACAAAAGTAAATGTACAGTGTAAAAACCCGTAGTCTGGTAGTTAACGTCTGTTATCAGCGCGTTGTTTTTTAAAATGCTTGGAAAAAAGTGGGCCGTGTTAGCTATTGTTATACTCAGCATTACCACGGTTAATGTTACGCCACCTGAGATTAACAGATACCTCTCAGTTTGTTTGTTTGTTTTGTTTTGTTTTTTGAACAGTAAGAAATCATTTATTGTGTATTCAGTTAATCTTTTAACCTCGCCTCTTTCCTGTGCAGGAAAATGAGTTTGCAGTGAAACACCTCACAGAACTCGAGATGATTTGTAAGTCAAATTATTTTCTCATTTTCCTTTGCTAACGTTAATCATACTATGTCAATCCAATAATGTTTCTCTTTGGTGTCATCGTCGCTCAGATGTCATTGACAATCCAAATCAGGGAATGTGGTATGCTTTCCAGCTCATGGACCCCGAAGGTATGATTAACACGTTTACCATTGTGGGCTGAAAGTCTGCAGCTTTTTATTCTAACCAACACTACACTGCTGGTGGGATCAGGGCTTGCAAAAGTATTCAACCCCCTTGAACTTTTTTTTTTTCTATTTTGTTGCATTACAGCTTGTAACTAAATTGAATGAAAAATTCATGCATTGAATGAATGCATGGGGCATGCATATGAATTCACTCCCTTCGCTATTAAACCCCTAAATAAGACCTGGAGGTACCAATCACCATCAAAAGTCACATAAATTGTTACATAAAGTACATCTGTGTGCAATCTAAGTGTTACATGACCTTAGTTTGTATACATCTGTTCTGAAAGGCCCTAGAGTCTGCAGCACCACTAAGCAAGGTTTTCCACCAAACAAGTGCACCACAGAAACCAAAGAGCTCTCCAAACAGGTCGGGGACAGAGTTCATGAAAAATATCTGAAACTTTGAACATCCCAATGAGCTGCATTGAATTCGTTATTACAGAATGTTAGAAATACAGCACAACAACAAACCTGCCAACAGAGGGTTACTCAGCAAAACTCAAGGACCAGGCAAGGTGGGAGACTACAAAGATATGGAGGAGGGTATTCTGTTCGTATGAGACTAAAACTGAACTTTCTGGACACTTTTCCATGAAGCCCAGCTCTGTGGAGTGTACAGCTCAAAATGAGCTCATGGACAGTCAAGTCTGCTGTGGAGCTTTCCGGCTCCTCCAGGGTTATCTTTTGACTCTTTGTTGTCTCTGTTTAATGTGCTTCTTGCCTGGTCCTTGAGTTTTGGATGTGTTCATAGGGCCACTTTTTCACCTTTTTTATATATTTATCTTTCAGAATTTTCTGAAACTTGTTTTTTTTTTTTTTCATTTCACTTCATCATTTCTGACTACTCTATGTAGGTCCATAACAAAAAAAACCCAATAGAAATTAATTTAAATTACAGGTTGTAATGCAACAAAATAGGGAAAACGCCAAGGGGGGGGGCTTTTGCAAGGCACCGTACAGTTACAAAGCAAGGTTACATTTTTGCACATCGTATGACCCTGTCACATCTATATTCTGGTTTTGATACAGGGAATTTAAAGCTGACTTTACTATTCAAACCAATATTCTTCCGATGTTAATTATTTTCTCTGTTCTCCAGATGATGCTCACTCTGTAGAGCTGACGCAGTTCAAGGAACAGTTTAAGGCTCACCTCAAAGAGCTCGTAAGAAATGTAAGCCAGAAATTCTTCCTCACACAAATTACAAAGTCTTCTGAATTTTATTCTTGCATCACTGAAAGACATTGCATGGGCTTCTCTGTATTTAACGGCCTGCTTTTGATTTTGCATTCAAGGTGTCTGTCAAAATAAAGAAGCACACAGATGAAGCTGTATGGATTCGGGTTGCATGGGGAGACGCATACTCTCGACCCAACCACCTGAAACCAACATATGTTGTTCACTATCTTCAAACCCCTTATGTCTTTGTGACCAGCCTGACTTCAAAACAAAAACCACTATTATCCCAGGTGAGGATTTAGTTTCATTTTCAGTCTATGATGTTGTTTGCACAGGCCGCTATTTTTTCTTTTTTTCCAATCCCCCCTAACGAAGTGATGTACTCCGCAGGCCTTAGTTCTGTCCACCAGACATCAAGCTGTCAAGGACGCTAACCTCAGTGGACGGAAGCTCACTGCCATCAGGGACCTACTGATGAGGCAGTATCAACAAGTAAGCAATTTCCAACTACACGCACCATACAAAGCTCTGCATGCCCTGTCCTCCCCACTTAATCAAACATGGCTGATTAGCACTGGAGCGTTTATAATTGTCTGGTCACGGACGTCTGCCATCTTGTACTGAAGAGTTTCTGATGAATAATTATCTTTATTGTCTTGTTCACCTCATTGACCACCAGCTGAGGGAAAATGAAAATTGCCACGTTCACCCTTTATTCACCTCAACTGCACTTCAAGCGTTACCTTTTTATTTTACCGTATGTTTATTATTGGTCACACAAAACTTTTACAATGTAACGATGAACTGTTAAAAGCATCACGCTATGATGTTTTTCCATTATAGGGAAGTTCTTTCTGTGGTGTTACAGCCTATAAATCGTAAATATCTGTGATGGTGTTAAACTACTTCCCGGATCAAGTTTGACCTTTGCACTATTTTGTGAATGAATGCAGTATTTTTACTGTCATCTTAGTGGTTTAGATGATGAAGTTTAAATGGGGGATTGCTGTAACCTTAATAGTTGTCTAATTGATCGGATATGATCATGCCCTTAAGTCTGTAATCTCACTCTGTTCGGCCTAATATATTAACGTTTTTTTTGGCTACATAATGAACACAGTTTGTGTCAAGGGAGCCACTGAACAAAAAGGAACTTTCAGCTAAATATTAACTCCTTATAACCCCGGATGAGGTCTTCCTTTATTATGAAAAGACCAACTGTGGGATATAATTTACAAAAACATTGAACTGATTTACATTATGAATGTTGTTCGTTGGATGGATTTTGACTCTGTGTTTTACTGTTTCTAGGTGTTTCCCACCAAGTATCCCAGCCCTCTTGCAGAAAATAATCACACCGTCTCACGTATGTTGGTCAAATCTTTTAGTCTGACAAGGCCACCTTAATATTTTTTATATGATGTCACACATATTTAACATTGTTTGATTGATTAGCTGAATGTATTTGATCTTAATGTGAACTCCTGCTAAAATTCTGCATTGTTATTTTATTCATTTGGCTTTCTTTCTATTTACAGACCCACACATAGAAAGAGAACAAGCTGAGCCTGCAGCAAACAGACTTCAGATGGCCTCGGAGGCCTTCGGTGGAGGGATTTTACCTCAGCTACAGTCTGCAGTTTACAAGGTATCCTGAGGCATGTTTGTGTTTTTAAAATATTGAGTTTCAGCAATTCATTTTTTTAAATTAAAATCAAAAATACAAATTGCATGACTTGCTGTCTCACTAGTTCAAAGATGCTAGAGGTCAGAATCCCTCTGTGCTGTGATTTTCTCAATTTTGATTTATCTCCTTTCCTCAGCTGGAGACAAAATTCAGAGACCACACCAACAAAACCATGACAGAGCGGGAAGAACCCTTCAGATGTGTTGTCAAATTTGCGAGCACAAACCTCCTGGAGTCACTCAGAAACTGTGCATCTTCAGGTATCAATATTTTTTTGCCACATCATTCTAACAAGGTGATTAGTTTTGAATGTTTCATAATCCTGGCACTTCCATAAATGACCACAAGAGGGCACACACATACTGACACTTAATACTGTATCCATCCTAAATATGTCATGGTCAGTGCATTAAAAAAAATAAATAAATAAATAATAATAATAAAATATATATATATCCCCTCTCTCCCTGAATTGTTTATATTTAATTTTTAACCATATCAACAAAGGTAAACATAATTGTAATTAATTGTTTTTATTTTTTATATTTTACAGGAATTGCCTCCACCCCTGTCACACCTCTGCTCTCATCTATCCCTCTAAAAGGAAGGAATTATTTTGTAATCACAGACAATGGACCTGGTCCCTCCTCACAAACACGGCAGCAGCAGAACTGATGAATGATAGGTGTTTGATTTAAAGGATTCAAAGTTTGGCCTGCCATGTCTAATCCACAGTTTGCTTTACCATTCTAACTTCAATCTCCTTGTTAACATGGTTCAGAAGAGCCATGACTCTTAGGACTTAAGAATCAACTAATGTGTCTTAGTGTGCTTACACTTACAAATAAGTCAGTAGTTGGCAATGCATAATCGGCAATTTATTATCTTGGTATTTAAGTGGTAACATGTTGACGCCATTTTTATGTGTCCATATTGTATTTATAAGCAGGCTTTTTAATATTCTTTGAGTTTGTAACTTGTGTCAATTTCATGTTGTATTATCCCACACACTTGTCATCATTTTACTTTTTTTTCTTTTTTTTCATCACTTACAGTGTTACATAAAGGTGTTGTGGAGCACATGAGAGGTCTTGTGGGAGTGCATAAAATTATTAAACAAGCTCCTAATAAGTTTGCATTTACAAACCTTATGCCCTGACCAGAGGCTGTCTAACTGATCTGAGCTGTTATAATGGTTTTGATTTATTGATGTAATTTGGCGGTGACAGATGTGCTCAGCGGATTTATATACAGCAGCAAAATGATATGATGCTAATATACGTTAGAATTCATGTAAATGAAGGCTGAACCATGAACAGAAATCACAGATCGCCTGTATAACATTTTGTCACCGCCTCCTGCTGCGGCCTCCTGCTCTCGTGCGCAGTCCATGCGAGACGCAGTTCATCTGGAACGAACCTAATATTTTAAATGCGCAACGACACAGTCAAATTTAGGTTGCTTCAGTGTGAGTTATGGTTAGTGTCACTGTCTCCGGACATATCTCTAAAAAGGTTGCATCTACCTTAACTTTTAACTCATTTAATGTCCAACGCGCCCTGTATGCTAATGACCAAAATCAAACACACCTGCGACGTTGCGTAATGTCCACGTGCGTCTGTCAGAGCTCTGACTGAAGGGATTTTACATTCAACTGACATTATCCTGTTTTTGACAATAAACCGTAATGTGACCGCATTCAGCTCAGCATTATGGAAAACTGAGGAACGCAGTGGCACAAAAGGGACGAGTGGACTGTCAAGTAGCTGTGGGAGTGAGTGACCAGACTGTTTGATTTCCCCACTAATGTATACTTTTATATTTCTTCTAAGCATGACATAATAAATCACTTTTTTTTCATCTGTTACAGGACACTGATTGAAGTACAGCATTTCCTGGGCCTTTTTGAAACATTTATTCATCATGCTGTTCTGGAAGATCATACACTTTATGTAGCAGTGTTTGTTTAAATGTTTTTGTTTCATAAAAAAATACATGTTTACATGTACCAAAACATAAGTGAAAAGATATGTAAGAATAAATATATATATATATTCATGCTTATCTTTTCTCATTTAAAATGCTGTTTTGTGGCGATTTTTTTAATGCTTAATAAAGCTTTTTCAAGCTCTATTCCCATGTGCTCTTGTGTGGTATATTCAATCCAGGCTGATGATGACATAATGAGTGCTGTCCCATCACCTAGGTAAAGATTTCAGCCCTACCCCTTCTGACTATATTGCGAAAAGGCACAACGTTTTTGGAGGTCACTCCAGCAAACAGGGGTAGTGACACTTATGAGGAACTGGGATTCAGCCAATAACTATAACAGAGAAAGGAAAGACAACAAAAAGCAAGATCAGGAAAGGTGTAGAGTCTACAACAGTGCTGTACATGTCTAAGACACTCACCCCACTGAGCCAGGAGTATTTACGTCAGCTGTTTTTTTTATCACTATTAATGTGATCTGTCCACTGGTGGCTCTCTGGCTTCTGTATAGGAGCGGCTCTGTAGTGTCCAACGCACCAACACCCATTTGGTGGCTTCTCTACAGCAGAGTGGGTATCTGCGCTGGACTCTGGGTATGGGGCCAAAGAATGTTGCAAACCACAGGCAAAGACCTTACACCCATTACACCCTCCAGGTATGCCCCACATTTACAACAACTAAAATTTGGATATATCTGACAGTCAAAGCCCACTAACATGTTTTCTTTCAAATCAGTGGATTCAGCTTTGAGCTAACTTCAGCACTCGCAGTCGTTGTGGCATCCAATGTCGGTCTTCCTGTCAGCACAACCTACTGCAAGGTAACAAAACTGTGAAACTTCAGCCTAAATAGATGAATATGATAATCAAAAATAGAACCCAATGGCCACATCTGATATTTACATCCACACAGGTGCAATCCATGATGGCTGTGGGATGGCTGCGCTCCAGGAAATCAGTTGACTGGCGTCTGTTCAGGAACATCTTCATCACCTGGTTTGTCACAGTCCATATCTCTGGGCTGATCAGTGCTCTCTTCATCATGTCTTTCTTCATATATGTTGTTCTGTGAGCTTCCCAGTGCCCAGCCACATTGTTACTTCAAACGACAGACTGCTACCAGCAGCTTTTGTGTGACTGACTTGATAAAATTAGGCTATTAACATGTTCCATTTGGTCCTATTGATGATTTTTCTAATATCATTCAGTGTCATTTCAAGGTCAAGCAAATGATATTACACAAGGAATATGTACCTGAATAATGTAGGATCTAATAACACTGTTCAAATATCCTGTGATCTTGTATATCCCTATGTATATTTGTATAAAAGCAATGTGTATTAAAAATCAAATGATTCAATTGTGACTGAAACAGAACAAATAATAGTTTATATTCTGTTTTTCATTTGGATGTAATAAAAAAGGAGTTGCTTGATTTGCAGGAGTTTCAATGTGTTAAACTATTAAACATTTTCCACTTAATCTTTTGTGTTTGTGTGTAAGTAGGAGGGATGAGTCAGTTAAACAAACAAATAAAAATAAATAAATAAAATAGAAATACATACATAATAAAAAAAAATGAATGAAAAGTTTTTATTCATACCCTCTTCCCACATTTTTCAGATATAAAGGTTTAATACTGTTTTCATTTTTTTCATCTGATATATATACACTTGATATTTTTTTAAACTTACCCTTAAAGGTCAGCAGTAGTTTATTGTGAACGTGATTCTACAAGTTTCATACTACAATACAAAAACTGCAATCTTTTTCTAACAATAAATGCAGCTACTCCTGCTAATGTAGTACATGAAAATATCCACTAGGTGATAATGTTGCTGGAGCAGCCACCACAGTTGATTAATTCTGCCTCTATCAAATACTTCCTGACAGGGACAGATTTCACCACCAGCGCGAAAAGGAGCTCTAATTAATCACTGCAGTACATCAACCATCTGCTGCAGGCTGCTTTTAAGTTCGTTTTGTCATCCAAGGTTATTTATGTATACTAATACTCACACAGGCCTGTAAACTTTAGGCTGCTCGAAACAAATTAATTTGAAAGCAGGGTTTAAGAGCTGTGTTTAAAAAAAACGTCAATCACTCACCATTGATGTAGTGTATTAAATAGAGAACTATTAAAGGAATAACTGAATGAGATTTGGGACACCACGCTGGAATTTTCTTCCTCTGCAAATACATGACCACATTGCATTGTGGTATGTGGGGGTTAAAATTTACAAACACAACTTAAGACATGTAGTGAGTGGGACCATTTATTGTGGACAATTTATGTAATTTTGACACTTTTTTTTAAAAACTCCCTGCGTCATTCTGTTTCTAATTTCTCGAATACAATACCACAATATCTGTGATTAGTCCATATTGGCAATAATGTAATTTTGATCAATGTTTTGAACAGGCTCCAAAAGAACACTTCTTTCTGTCAAACAGACTGTCAGTAAGGGACAGAAATACCACACAAACAGGCATATACACTACAAAGTCTAAAGAATATCAGCCAAATTAGAAAAAAACTAATGCTTGATTGTACACTTTATTTTGTAAAACGGACGCTGAATATTGTACCGGATGTGACGTAACTCAGCTGTCCCAGCCGAAGATGTCGAACCAGCCTTTCAGGCAGAGCTGAGGGTTGTTATGCCACTCTCCATTCAATGCTGCTGCTGGGGCTCCCTGCCAAACACAAATGGACTGTCAACACCGAAACATGGCCGCCTCTGCGACGAGCAGGACGAATAACAGAGAAAACGCCACCGCAGACAGACCCAAATGTCAAGAAGAGTCCCTGACGCCGTCGCGGGACATAATAAAACCCACCATCACGGAGCTGACCAAAGAAGTGAGGACGAACATCCTCTGCACCGTGGAGGGATGTGGCAAGATTCTCCCCAACACACCTGCATTGAACATGCATCTTGTGAAGTCACACAGGATAAAGGTGAGCCTTACCTGGCTGATGCTCATATGGTTTTAGGCGTTCATGTTACTAAAATGCTAAGTTGGCTAACTCATTGCTGTGCAGTCGTTGCTAAAAAACTGGAAAACGCAAGTCATCCATCACAACTTGGTTTTAGCTAGCACATGGTGAAGACGCTTAGCATACACATTAGAGTAAACCTCGAGTAAAAGTTGTAAGAGTGTAAGTGAAGCTCCGTTTAGTGATTTAGTAACAGTTACGTTTGCAGTTAGCGAGCTAGCCAGTTAGCTAGCTGACGTTACTAATGTTACCTGATTATCTACTAATCAGGTAACGTTAGCTGCTGATTATCGCACGTGACGAGTGATGCTTAACGTTACTGCATCTATCGATACAAGTCCATCTGCACCCTGAGCGTTAAATTTCGCATACTTGACTGTATGTGATCAGGAATTTGGGGAGTGACTGATTTGGCTCTGCTACGTTGGTGTGAAGTGATAAATCAGTTTTCAATTTAATGATGATGATGGGGAAGTCTTCTCGCCTGCCACACAAGCTCTGATGACTCCCAGCGTCTAATTTACAGTCCACTGCCGAAACTAAACAGTCAGCAGAGTGGACACAGTCAGAGCATTTGGATAGAGGGACTGCACTTTATTTAATAGAGTAGGGGGGTGCTGGGGTGGGAATAGTTTTTTGTAATATCATAACCTTCTGCAGAGCAACAAATATTTTTCCTTGAGCCTTCCTCAGTGTTCCCACGGTCATGGAAAACCTGGAAAAAGTCATGTAATTTCAATATTATAATATATATTATATATGTTATAATATTCCAGGCCTGGAAAAATCGTGGCATTTGTCAAAATTCTTTTTAGTTTTAGAAAGAAGTTGATGTATATATATATATATATATATACATATATATTTATTTTTGCAATGTTCTTCTTTGGATAACCGTTCACATTAATGTAACATAACGGCAAGTTCATTTTCCGTAGCTGTCGATGTGACATAGCCCTAATATGTGACTGTGAAACAGTGTTTTGCTTATCATTGTGCGCCATTATCTCACTGGGTTCATCTCTCTTTTTCTGTATGCCAGCTGGGTTAAATTATGTCTAAATCCTGAATTTGAATCGGAGATGTTGTAAAAATGACTGGCAAATGGGGCACTTTTTAAAAATTTTATTTTATTTTTATAATGGGTCATTAAAAAGTCATGGAAAAGTTTGGAAATCTTGTCTATGAAAATGTGTGGGAGCCCTGCTCCCTGAGTTATGCATGACCCTCCCTTCACCATATCTAAACATATCTCAACATTTCTGACAGTGAAAGCCAAATCAACTGCCTCCCCAGTTCTTAATAAAATACCTGAAGTGGCTCTCCTGTTTGGCACCACCCCTCCCCTCTCATAAATAACGAACAGTCCCTAAAGGCTTTTGACCCTGGTTCTTATGTCCTCTCTGGACCGGGCTTTTTCGTAGGCGGCAGTAATTCACTGTTTCCCCTCCATGAATGAAGCTCTTTGCTGGGTAAGGCTGCCTTTTGTCCTGCAAAAGACTAAGCTCTTTGTTTAAAATAGGTGAATGTGAGAATTTGAATTAGGAAGTAGTTCATGTGGCCCAACTAGAAGAGTGTTTAAAGGTTCAGTTGGTGGTTCTACCATACAGATTTAAGGCAGGCCTACCGTTAGGTATATTGAGTCTGTTATTCATATCTGAAATATTGGCCTTTTTGCTCCGGGGCCAAAAGATTTCTTGTTTAAACAAACCATTAAGAGCTACAGTAAACTGATCCTTATCCTAAAAGGCACGTCAGCCACTTTGAGAGTAAAAGCAACCACAATTGCATCACATATTCTGCTTTGAAAGTAGTAATGTGTAGGATGTGGGGCACCTGTTGGCAGAGATGGCATATAATATTCCCAACAATGGTCTCATTGGTTTATTATCACCCGAAAATCAGAATCGTTGTGTTTCTATTACCTTTATATGACCTGTTTATATCTTCATATGGAGCAGGTCCTCTTCCATGAAGTCTGCCATTTTTACACTGTAGCCCAGAATGGACAAATGAAAAACCGCTCTAGGTTAGGCAATTCATGTTTTTGCATTGGCTACCATCGTACCCCTAAATGCTTTGCACATGGGAGAAGTTTCAGTCCTGCAACCTCACCTTCAGATGCTTGTAAACCTTACACACTGGACTTTTAAGGGGTTGAAAGAGAGTAAAGGAAGGGAGCAGTGTGTTATTTTTAATCCATAGTGATGTCAAACTTCAGTCAGCTGTGGTAATGACATTCTGATTGACATGATGACAGCAGTTTCATATGCTGGGAAAGCTCACTCAGTATGCCTCCTCTGCATAATTCATCACGTCTGACTGCAGGATTAAGGCATGATGTGAGGCACCATATGTGTTTATATTACATCCACTTAAACACCGCTGTAGCTCTACTGCATCATTGCACAGCAGTAATGTTTTGCTGATCACTCACTCCTCCAGTCTGTGTCTTTTTAGTCATGAAGACTGATGCATTTGAGCTCACTGACCACAGAGTTCAGACTCTTTTCACAAATTTAATGTGACTGTTTTTGGCTTGGCTTTTAGCGGTCTTTCTATCCATTACTGACTTCAGCAGTAAGGAGAAGCAGAGGGCTATTACTCTGACTTATCACCGCATTGCACAGTCCCCTAGAAAAAGGATTCAACCTCAGTGATGGCCACTTAAGGGCTGCGGACTAACCCTGGTGTGGCGAAGTCAGTGAATGCTGGCTTGCTTTGTCTTTTGGGCTACAGCCTGCAACTGACTGATGACTTATAATGACTCAGGCTTCTGACCAGATGATGTGATCAAGGCAAATTGCAGTTTTCATTTTTAGCAAAATGTCTGTTTATGTTAACTTCTTATGATAAACCAGAGGGTGTTTGTCAGCTTGAGCTCTTCTGCCCTCCAGTGTTACAGCAGATCGAGGTGACCTTGGCCACTGGAAGGCTGCAGTGTTAGTAACAATTATGCAGGATGATGGTTTTGTCTGTTTTTATCATGCAGTGTACATTCAGTGTAGGTGCTGTTTTGTGCAATAAACATGCTATCCACTGACTTTTTAACATACGGTATGCTGACAGCTGCTTTAGCAAGTCTGCCTTAGGACTGAAAGAGGAGCAGTTGTACAGCAAACGCTTATATCCCATGTACTGCCCCACTCATTAATTCATTTTCAGTTATGTAAAGAAGAGCCTACTGTAGAAGAGTGTGTGTGTGTGTGTGTGCGCGTGCGCGCGCGTGTGCTTGTGCATGCGTGTTTTGCTAAGGTTACATTTTTAATATACTTATCATATTTACATATTTACCCACTCTGATGAAGGAAACCGTTGCAATGTACAACCATCACTTTTACTTTCTGGGATCATAATGTTGCCTTTGAACTATAAATAAAAACTGGTATATGAAAACATATTGTAATTGTACACTGTAGTTGTCACTGAGTGCTTTTTGTTGCAGTTACTGTAAGAAATATCGTAGGTCAAGAAAAACTTCAATTCATCAGCTATGCTGTTGATTGTCAGTCACTCGGTAACCCTGTTAGACTGCTAACTTACAAAACAGCTGAAAGCATTACAGGCCTTTCTTTTGGTTGCTTATGTTTATGGTGTTTAAGGAACTTATGCCAGTATTTAACACTCACTGTAGACCAGTTCAGAGTTTCTGCGTATGAAGGGGTCCTTTTTTGGTCCACATGATGTGAATGTCGTCATCCACACATGTCCACATGGACCCTTGTGCAGATGTCCGAGTGCAACCCTTTTGTTTTGTTTTGTTTTGTTTTATTTTGTTTTTTTGTGAGCGAACGAACTGTGCACATAGCAAGCATGCAAACTATTCATGCTCCAAACTCTTGTTTCATGCTCCAGTCCTGTCCAAAACACTGTGGTAAAGCTAGCTGCAGCTGCCCCACCATGGTGAAGTTAATTTTAAGTTAGATATTTGACAGACATTCACTCCAGAACCCGCCGCATTTTCGTAGTTTCAGTTTTACCCAATGTAGACAGTAGGCAAATGGTGAGCTAACCTGATGCGAACCCTTAAGTACTATGAATGGAACTGGGTATGCGTCTGCATGACCGCAGCTGTCTGTGGACATTCAGTGTGGAAAGTGTCTGAACCTTAAGCCATACTGATATTATTTGCACAAAAAACATCCAAAATGCTAATTTTCCTTTGTCCTCCCTCTTTGTGTTTCACTCGATCGTCCCCCTCAGGATGGTATGGTCAATCCTACGGTCAGAAAGGACATGAAGGGCTCTCAGAAGCTTTACTGCTGTCCAATTGAGGGTTGTCCCAGGGGACCTAACAGACCCTTCTCCCAGTTCTCTCTGGTTAAACAAGTAAGTATTCCCTCTAATGATCTGTGAACCTACCCATGGGATCAACAGAGTAAAATTATGAGATGTCAGTTTTATGGTATAGCTCCTAATGTATTACTCCAGGGGTGTCTGAACTTTTTTTGAATGGGTGCCAGATTACATAATGTGAATATACCTGGGGGCCAGCTGCTTTTTTCATCAAATAAGTGATTAAAAATATCACAAACAACACTTTTGCTGTGGCCATGTAACCATTCTCTTTGCCTTTTCACTGTCTGTTGAGAGCCCGTTAGATCCTACTTGATGCATGTGTACAAGCTGTATTATAGTCCTGCCACTAGGTTGGTTTCCATTACAGATTTGCGCAAACCTCAGTGATATTTTCAAAACGTCGATAAAACACAATTCTGTGATGACTGCGTTTCCACCAAGTGATGTTATGCGAGTTCTCCTCTCGTGATAACATTCAAAGAGCAGGTTAATTTCTATTGCAGCCACCACACTAGCCGTCATTATTTCCAATCGAGTTGACAAAAGCGTGTTATGCGAGCAATAATGGAAAGGCAAGCCCTTTATACGTGGGAGCGGCCAGGTATGAGGCATTTCTGGGAGGTGATGGTCCACGATTTCACAGAGGAATTGTGGATTCAAAACTTTCAGATGATGTGTTCAACTTTTGAAGAGTTATGCGATTTATTAACACCTCTTGAAGCGTTTGCTGCATCAATCTAAGGGAGCAAGTTCTTACTGACAGGTGCATAGCCATAGCATCATGTCACCTATAAAAGTGAAAAAAAGGTGTTTCCACAGCAGTTTGGGAAATATTATTTTTTCATATAGCTTAATATAGCACTCCAGCGTGCGTCCTCCTCCTGCGAGCGTAAAAACATTTTTGTGATAAATGGGTGTTTTTGTTTTGTTTTTTTTAGAAATGGACATGTTACCATTAGGCATATTTTATATTTGCAATTTCAGTTTGTGCAATTTGAAGGTTTTTGGAAACCCACCTATTGTGAGGTGAATGGAAAAAAATGAAAAATGAAATGAAAAAAGTGATCACGCTTGATTAACCAATTTTGTGTAGTTACCCATAGTATATTTTGAAAGTCAAGCAGAGGGCCATTGAAAATTGCTGTGAGGGCCGTGATTATACCTGAATACTTTGCTACTGCCACGTGTTGATAAATGCTAAATGCTGATTGCATTATTTAGTGGCCCACCTGTACTTAATAAAATCCTCTTAGATCTTTAACCCCTCTCACAATGCTTCGGCCAACTGTTACTTGAAAAAATAGTATGCAAACTTAAAAAAAAAAAAGTTTAAAGAAACTGTATGCACGTTTCATTGTAGCACTTCATGAAGATGCATGCAGAGAAGAAACACAAGTGCTTCAAGTGCAACAATGGCTACAGCACAGAGTGGGACCTAAAGAGGCACATAGAGGACTGTGGGAAAACCTACCATTGTACATGTGGCTGCCCCTATGCTAGCAGGGCTGCGCTACTCTCGCATATCTACAGGACGGGTCACGAGATTCCTACAGAGCACAGGTACCTGCACACCCCAGAGTGATTTTGAAACTTTGCTTCAGGTTTGACAAAAGATTAATTTGGTTGTCTTTCTCTGTATCTGCTTTGTTTCTTCACAGAATTCCTCCCGTAAAAAAGCGAAAGATGGAGAAACTGTTAAGTGGCTCTGAAAAGGTTAAGATCCATGAGTCAACCTGTCCGATCATGCCTGCTGGTAAAGAGCTGACAGAGAGCGTTCTCACTTCTGATACAGCTATTCATCACACAGACTCGGTGAATCAGAACTCCAACACCCGTAAGAGCCCGCAGAAGTTGCTCCTACCAAAGCCGAAGATGGCTTTGGTCAGCGTTCCTGTGATGCAGCTGGCCCATCTGCCTGTCCTGCTTCCATCTACAGAAAGCGGTGCTCTGAGGTCTGTAGTGCTGGCGGTGGACAGCCAAGGCTCAGTCAGCACCCTCCACCTCCTGCCACAAGCCACGGGAGCTGTGGTACCCCAACTTGATGCTAAGAGTTTGGGTTTCAAGGACAGCATGCCTACTTCCCGCTCCAGCCTGGGGCCTATTAGCACAGGAGTGCAGGTCAGTCTGGATCCTGCGGGCACAGACGACTCAGCCAGCCTAGCACGGGGAAGAAGCACTTCCACCAATATTCAGACTGACAAATCGTACTTGTCAAAAATGCCCACAGGAGTCGGGGTTGGGGAGGGAATAGGGTTGTGCTCTGTGGGCGAGTCCTCGGTGTCGTCCTGCTCCCAAACAGACATCAGCGTGAGTGCACAAATCCTCCTGCCAGTCAGTGTTGAAACCCAAACATTCTCCTCCCGGGCCAAAGCTACATCTTCTATTGGAGCTCAGACGGACAGCCAGTGCATGAGTCAGATTCCTTGCACCTCCTCATCTGTGCCCCCTTACAGAACCAGGCAGACACAGACATATTTTGCGATGCCACAGTCAGAGGAGAAGGCTCAGGACCAGGCCATAATGTGCTCTGAGCTATTTGGCAGTGACTCCCTCAGCGTTTCCACTCAGACGGCTCTGGAGATAGATGACACCCTCACTGCTGCGGGAAGCAGTATATATGAGGACTCAAAGTCGGCTGGTGGTATGTGTTTTGGGGTGCAGACAGATGAGCTAAACTCAAACAACATGGCAGATAACCAGACCCAAACAATGACCTTGTTAAACGACTTAGAAAATATTCTGTCTGACAGCATGTCAGGCCACCAGGTGCTCACAGAGGCCTCCGCGGGCTGTGGGTCAGGTTTGGGAACTGTTCAGGAGCAACACAACGGCATTGACTTTGACTTTGAGGAGTTTCTAAATGCTGTGCACATCCAGACGCAGACAGAGGAGAGTGAGCTGGGAGGGCTGGGTGGTGACACGCCTCTGGAGTCTCTGGATATCCAGACCCAGACGGACTTCCTCCTTATGGATGAACTGGACCAAAGCGAGGGCCCAAGTCGAACCCAAGCCAGCGACCTGGAGCTATTCGATACGCAGACTCAGACTGACCTCAATTTCCTGCTGAACGCCGGAAGCCACATGCCCCTGAGCAGCATCCTACGACATTCAAGCTTTTCTATGAGCACAGAGTCTTCAGACACAGAAACACAGACGGATCTCCCCTCCTTTGCCACAGGTCTCCCTGCTCAGACGCCTGTGAGTCAGGGCGAGCATGCGAGGCTGCTGAACAGCACAGAGACACAGACTGTGACCAGCCAGGCAGAAGGCCTGGGACACCTCTTCCTAACAAGCAACGAAACACAAACGGTCATGGATGACTTTTTGTCAGCAGACCTGGCGTGGAACATGGAGTCCCATTTCAGCTCTGTGGAAACGCAGACATGTGAGGAGCTTTGTGCTCTCTTTCAGCACCCCGAGAAACCCAACAGCTGAACCCCTCTTAGTGAAGCTGTCTAAGCTTCTGCAGTACAGGTTTCTCGCGTCTGTTCCTGTGAGAGGAATCTCGCTGTCGTCCAGCGGACCACAGTCTTAGCAGTAAGAAGTCTGCGAAAATGTCTTTGAACATTCCACCGGAGACATCATGTCCAGAGCCTTGCCAGGTCTACATCCTGACAGCTCTGCTGCACTTTATTAGCTCAATGGGCATGATTCATCAGCTCCTGCAACAGTTTACATATTTATTTGCACATAAAGTAACATATTGTATGTGTCTTGTCTGAAATGGCAGTTTATTTCTGTATTTCAGTGTATAACCAATGTGGCTGGTTTTCACTGTTTGGTCTTACTAGCATTTTTAAAAACATTTCATCAAAGTTAGATTTAAAAAGGGATAATACCTTTAGCTGTGTGTGGCTGTCAAGAAAAGGCTTATAAAATGGTTACCCTGTATGACAGCTTTCAGATATGCATATACTGCATAAACACAGCTTCATCTCAGATGTGCAGTGAACAACATTGTGCATTTAGTTTATGCGTATGTTTGTGCATGAAGCCTTCACTTGGTCAGCAGCGCAGAAGCATAAAATATCTATTCTCTGCTTGTGCACCTAATGGCTGACGCATTGATGTTGCCCCATCAGCGACAGTGAGTCTATAAACTCTGAATTACATTCTGCAAGCTTTGCAGCCACTGAAAACTTGACCAATGAGAGCGCTATGCTTTTCAAAACAAAACCTTCAACAGTGAACAGGGTATTGCTAAAAGGCATTAAGTTGTATCTCTGAAACATACCGTTACTCTTACAGTTGTGACACAAGTAAAAATGCTTGTTTATGTCTCGTCAGTTGTTGCGCACCTTTCATTGAAATGTGATTGTGAAGTTTGATGTTGTGTAAACACTTTTTTTGTGTCTGGGCCTCTATAGTTAAGCAGTCAGTTCAAGTCAGTAAGCAGACGAGGCTGTCAACGTCTTTGACTTATTCATTAGCTGGGTGTAAGTGTATACAGTAGCAGTGCTCTGCCCCGAAGTGATCCAGTGATGTTACTGTACCGAAACACATAGTGGATTAGCGCTAGGATTAGCACAGAGCCATTGTACGTATTCAACACCTGATTTTGACTGAAAGGAGTCCTGAAGAATATCTGCTGATAAGTTTGTGAGATTTCCGACCCTTAAGAATCGGACGCAGTATTTTAATTTATTTTATTTTTTGATCTCCAAGTGAGACTAAAGTTGACGTTTTGATTTTGTTTTACTGTTGCACCACAGAGTTACCTCACTAAGCACAGGCACCGCATGCAGACCGGGTTCTACTTGGGAACCTTGAGCTATAGGCCTTGATTATTTGTTAATTTTGTTACGTTGGTGCCTTAACCCAAGTATTTGCTACAGTTTGCTGCTTCATCATAATTAACAACTACCAGAGTATGTTTTGGAAAATGAACACTGGAGAATTGTCATCATCCTTTCAGTCTTTGCTTTGCATGCTTAATCCATTCTATATTGGTATTTTCATCACACTTGCATGAAATATTAGAGTGTCCCTAATTTTCCTCTATAGAATATTTCTGCTCTGTCACATGAAAATAATGCTATGCAGCATTTTATTGAAGAGAATTTGTTTGACACAATGTCACTAGTTTTAGTGACCGGTGGTTAATGCTGTTGGTTTATAGATACGTATTTGTAGAAACTGAAGAATGTACAGAACATTGTGACACTGTGCCCCAGTACAACGCGCTCTATTCTTTCCACCATATCCAAACATTTTAAGGATAATTCCCCTTTGCTAATAGGGATTTTGATTCTCATATTCAGTTTCAAATTTTCTTGTACTGAGATTAGTAGCTACTTCTTGTTTGTGTTCTCAAATTCAAGTGGTCCCTGCTGGTTTAGAGGAACAGGGAAACGCCTTGCTTTAAACAGAGCTATGTGTAGAAACAAGCCTTGTCAGTCTCAAGTGTCAGTTACAGTGCTTTATTTTCTCTCTGCCGAGAGCGCATGCAGATATTTTCCCAGCAAAAAAATATTTGTTTTAGCAAATATGAGTTTCTGTTGGCTATATGTGTAGAGTTAATGGTTGCCTTGATTAATTGTTGAAGCTACACTACAGATGTTCTTAATAAACCGCTGGAAAGTGTATATGGTGCTCCATGTCACTTATTATAGAACCAAGGTGGGTGAAAAAAACAAGCTCACATGCACTCAACCAATCAAAAAAAGTTTGTGAAACCAGAGGTGTCCAAAAATTAGAAAAAAGGCCTCACACACGTGTATTATTTAGCTTGATCCTTTAATTCAGCTCTCAGTTCAGCATAGTGGAAAAAATTACACATACATTTTGTTCTTCTATATAAACTTAGAAACTGACAGCTGAATTTAGAGTCAGTTTACTCCAAAATCAAAATGGATATTTTATCTCTTCCATATTCATCAATCTAGATTATTTTAGCACGAGTTGCGTTAGTGTTGGAGATATTGGTTGTAGAGGCGTCTGCCTTTTCTCCAGTATAATGGAACTCGATGGTGCTCAGCTTGTGGTGCTCAAAGCGCCAAAAAGAAATACATTTGAAAAAACTCGACAGACGTGTCTTTTCAGAAATCATGACCTGGTTACTGAAGATAATCCACAGACTTTTGTGAGCAGGTTCATGTATGAACTATGTCTTTGCTACCAAATTATTGTTATCTGTGTTATCTAGTTTAATTATGTTTGAGTGAAGGCAGACATCTCAGCTGCTGATATGTCCAACACTTGGGAACTCACACCAAAACAATCTAGATTGATGAATAGCGGTACAGGTATGAGGAAAAATATGTATTTTGGATTTGGGGGTGAACTGTCCCTTTAAAGGCTGTGCAGAGACTTATTTAAGGACTTTTTATTATAGGACAATAAAACTATACTAATATGTATTTTGCAATTACATCTCCTGAAAACCGACATGCTGAAGCCTGGCTTGCGCTGGATTGAAACTCTTTTCAGATTGGTTTTAAGTAACTATTTTACATGTACATTTAGTTAAGCCAGAAGTTTTCTGTAATTAAGTTAACACTGCAGCTCTTGTGATTATACTGTAGAACGATTCCAATAAGTGAATCATTTTTTATTCAACAGAGCAGCTTAATGACAAAGGCAGTATAATAAAGCAGTGTAGTATAAAGCCCAGATGCTGCGTTAATTGGCTGACGTTTGGAGCCCAACTTGTCAGAGTGTATGATGAGGGATCTCAGTGTAATGCTGCACTGAAAACCCTTGTTCACTGCACAAGCAAGATCCTCTCCACAATCACAAGAAATCACCTACTGACTGATATCAAACTTCAGCTGCATACAATAAAATATTAACAGAGCACATGTAGTAGTTTGGCAACGACTGATATCATCATCACATGTAGTCACAGGGCAACACCTAGCTGCTTGTAGCTGAGGTTAAATAGTAGAAAGTGCGAGGCAGGCGCACTGCCATGCTTCTTATGAGGTAGTTGCACCGTTGCTAGGTAACTAGAATAGTGGAAAAAGCACTTGTGGGAACTGGTCAAAACAAAAAGGCCCAAATTCAGTAGAGAGCTTAACATTTTATAGTATGTAATGAAATGTTACACCAAACTGAAATAACTGAACACTAAACCAAATAAATTACCTCTGCAACAAGTTACTTTTATGAACATGTGTCATACCTTGATTTATTCTTGCAACTTACTTTTTGGAAGGAAACCATATGTATCCTGTGAGGCATATGCAGTACAATATGAGGTTAAAATGGGTTATTTTTACTTGGTTGAACCTGAGAGTTTACTACATACACGCAGTCTTGCTGGGGTGCGCATGTGTTTGTGCACCTGCTGCAGTGCTGGAGTGGAGGGCCTGCGTGAGGCTCTTTCCCACTGAGTAGCTAGTGTGGTGCACCGTCTCAGGTTTGGAAGATGTAGTTACTTGATACCTCTTGGGGATAGAAACACTCAAAGCAGAGAACAAGTGGGGGTTATACGGACATGTCCGGTACTTGGAGTCCAGGGCTGCAGAATAAAGGGGAAGCTCTGGGTCACTAAAAGGGTCCACTCTTGTTCCTTTTGTCCCGCTCTTCTTATCAAACATGAAATAGTCTTCCTCTATGGTCTCTCCTGCTGGAGCCTTCTTGCCGCTGTCTTTCTGACAATTCAGGTGTGGTGATTTAATAGGTGGTAAAAATGTGAAGTTTTTAATGGGAACCACTGTATTGCTGGGCCTATTCCTGTGTTTCTGAAGCTTAGTTGGCCTGTTGTCCAAGTATTTTGAGTGGAGATGGTGAAGCTGCAAAGGAGTCTCTGTGAGCGTCCCTTCCTCTTCTGTCTTTTCTTTGAGCGAGAGATTGGATGCAGCTTTCTGCATTGTATTGAGGAAAGGCCATTTGGAGGCATCTTTCTTCAGAGCTGTCTCAGCGGTGTTATCCCAGGATTCTGTGATCTGGTTTAATGGTGTGGATTTCTTAAAGCTGTTATGTGGGGCCACATTAGACTCACAGCGGTGCTCTGCAATGCTGACTGTGCTGTCTGTTGGGTCAACAGAAGAGGGGGTCAGGTTGTCAGCCTCCTTATGCTTTGGTTTCCTGTTCTTCTTCTGAGGCAGAAGTATGCAGCTCAGTGGAGCAGCTCTGGCCCAACCGTGAACCTGTTTACACATTAAACAGAATGTTAAATATGAACACAACTGTGTCGATTTTGTTAGAGCCATTTCTAGCGAGCCCTTATAATTTTCCAATTTTTGAAGGATCACTTGAATGCATCACCTGACCTGGCATCTCAGGATGCTCTCATTGAGGACAGGTGTGTGAAATTAACCAATAGGGAAGTCATCAAAGAGGACACAGTCTTCAATCGCCATGCTCTTTTTTTTTTTTTTTTTTGTCAAATCTCAATTTAGTTCAGCATCACACAGTAACTCTCCAACACCCGAAGAACCCAAGATCATCAAACAAAAACAGTGAGTATCCAAATACAGCAAGTTGGGCATATCCCATAGCATCTGTGGGCAGCTATTTCAACTTATTTTGAATCCACAATAATTATGTTTGAACTGAAAATGCATTGAAAAATTACTTATTGTACTAAAGTGAAAAGGAAGCTAGTGGAAATTATGTTAAAGCAATACTCCACCCACAAAATGATTCTTTGTAAATGACCATATGATGCCATCTTACCTTGAATTCTTTAAAAAATCTTTGTTTTTCTTGCAGTCTTCCATGGAAAATGGCCAATATATTGATTAATTGATTGATTAGAGGCCTTGGTTAACAGCAAAACTATATCAAAAAATCTGTTTACAAACTCCCGCACAACTCGCGCAATATAATCTACGAAACTATTATCAAATTGTTTGCTAAGTACCTCCCAACAATGTGCATTTTTGCTAAAAAACTTTAAAAAATTGAACTGAAAGTAAGAATTATCTATGCTCTTTTACCAAGGTATTTATTATGAAAATGCCTGTGTTTGGGAAGTACTGAGCATACAACTGGATAAAAGGGTCTTGGATTATACTGCATGAGGTGTGTAAGAGTTTGAAAATGTATGTTTACATACAGTTTTGCTGTTATTAAATATAGACTTTAATCAATCAATAAATCAATATATTCACAGTTTTCCATGAAGGCACGTGAGAAAAAAAAGAGTTTTAAAATTCAAGGTAACATGGCATGACTAATTGATTTTTGTGGGTGAGGTATTCCTTTAATATAGGTATGAGAGTAAATTTGATACCAATATCAAAAAATAAAGGTTATAGTAACACATGGAAATATAATAAATCCTAAATCAAAGCAGACATCTTATACATTTGTTGTTCTTATGTGATAACATATTCAGCGGTGCCCCATAGAGGGTGTATCCTCGCCGCAGCAGCTGCGAGTCCATTCTTACCTCGACCCTTTGCTGCATGCCCCCACCCCTCGCTTAAACTGTCCTGTCCAATAAAGATAAAAAAATGTTAAAAAAAAAGACAGGCTCATAATATAAGATATTCATTCACTTACAGCTTCGTCCCAGTCAGAGTAACAGTGATACTCATATGGCTCCAGCTCCTTAATGAACTCCTCCTCACTGATATCTAGAAGGGCATCGACATGTCTCCTTTCTGGTGGCTGCTCCCCAACTGCGTCCTCCTGTGAAGAAAGCTCCTCGTGTGATCCATTCACAGGTGTGTGATCCACTTCTTTTAAGCTCGTCATTATGTAGTTAGCTCATGTGCTTCATGGTGATATCTAGAAAACATAGAATATACTACAACTTAAGGGTACATTTTTGAATTCTCTAGGAGCAGTGGTGGACAGTCACAAACAAAATGTACTTAAGTAGAGTTTTGAGTATTTGTACTTCACCTCAGTATTATATTTTTGGAAACTCGTTGCTTTGACTCCACTTAATTTTCAAGACAAATATTATACATTTCTTTTTCTTTCATAAAATAAAAAGTCCAAATATCCACAACAAACTGTTTGCACTGGCAACAGAATTTGACTTTTTGACCTACAAACTGGGTGGATGTTCCCCCCAAATTAAACATTGTGTGAAAAATGATTTTGTGTTGTAAAATCAAATTAGTAATATTTCTATCGAGCCAAATTGCTTTTGAAAATTTACATAGCAGGCGTGTAACTGGGATGTTAAGGTAGGCTGTTTCGATTTTATTTTATTCATTTATTATTTTTTTAAGAAGCTGCATCTACAGCACATTACACTGTTTAACAGATACGGCATTGTAAAAAAAATGGACTTTTCACCTGTATTAGAGTAATATTTGACCAGGAGTACCTCTACTTTGACTTAAGTAAGAGAGTTGTGACCTACCTTGTCCACCACTGTGTAGGTCAAGTTGCACAATTTTAAAAACCTTGAAAACTGACATTACATCGGACTTTACTCACCAAAAGCAGGCAGTCTGAGTCCTTGCAGCATTATCCCCACATCAGAAAGCCCCGTTCACAAACAACTGCTGCGATCTGTCGTGGTGACTTCTCTTTCCGGTCGACAGAGTTTTTCAAACACAAGTGTGGGAGCAGTGAATGCCTTTAGAGACGGGCTGCAACGCCGTCGTCATAGCAACCCGTGGAGGCTGCACGGGGGTTTGACGTAGAGAAAAGGGGAGGGTCTAATGCTGCAACAGAGCAGTCAGCTCCAGATGAATTATTACATCTCTGTTATGCAATAGGCTTAAAAAAAAAGTCTTCATTTACATTGCACTTCCTGGTAAATCGGTGGTGCATGTAGCAGCAGCATTTAATACAGTGAAACAGAACAGACACTTATGATTGGAAACTGTTGAATAAAAAGCTGTTCTGTCGTATTATTTTAAAGCAATGCCCCAAAATTTAATTAAAATGTGTTTAGAATAAGATCATGCATGTTTTCTTCTTTTTTTTTCTGTGTGCGATGGAGGTCATTATTTGTGTGTTAAAGTGAAAAAGGGAAGTTAACCGGTTTATCACATTTGAAGGAGGAAACCATTTTGGTTAGTTGCACGTTCAGATCTGCACGTAGACGCCTCTGCTCTGCTCCACGCTGGTTCACGTCAGTTGTGGGAGGACACTGCATGTTCATTACATGTACGATGGCAACGAGCGATGGTCGCTGCAAAGAAGATAGTATTCTTTTTTGAAAACTTTATGCAACAAGAAGACAGTGGGATATATTCTTCACACACAGAAATTTAAAGTGACTGATCTGCTGGAGCAAACGCGGACATCACCGGCTCGGTTTATTGGTCCAGAGCTGCACAGTGTCAACCTCTGACGCAGCCGGTGCACCTATCCGCGAGGGGAACACTGACACCTGACGGCTCCGTCTCTCTCCACACGACGCCGGTCTTTCCCATCACGATCACTTGGGCTCTGCAGTGCAGGAACTGCTGCGTTTTATGGAAGCGGAGTCTGTGCATCCTGTCGTGGTCATGCTGCCCCCAAAGAACTGCCTGCCGAGGAACTACAGCTGCATAGCTGGACTCTTCGGGAGCCTGGCAGCGGCGAACCCGCGGTTTGAAGATGGGGAAGATTTTGACATGATAAACGGCACTTGTGAAACCACCGAGTGCCCCGTGGTGGAGGAGAGACCACGGGGCAGAGAGATCTTCCTGAAGCCGCCACAGAGTCCGAATCTGCGTCGGAGGTGCAAGTCACTGCCCACACCCACAGAGAGAGCCAAGTTAGAGATCTCCCGCAGCAGGAGTCCAACCAGCCAGAAAAAGGTCCGGTTTGCTGACTCCCTCGGCCTGGAGCTCATCTCAGTGAAGCACTTCGATGATACAGATGAGCCCGAGGTGCCGGAGCGCATTTTGGCCAAACTCCCCAAAGGACACCTCCACCTGAATCATTTGGACACAAAGTTCCCCCGCGCTCCTGCAAAGTCTGTGTTCATGGAGCTGCAGTTCACCAACCCGGGCACACTACCCGGCTTTGAGCAGAAAGTGAGGGAGGTGAAAGTCCTGTTGGAGACCGTCGAGGCGGATGAATTCAGTCTCTCCGGGTTTGTGCGCGTGTTGAATCTGGCCTTTGAGAAGAGCGTCTCTTTGCGCTATTCTCTAAACAACTGGATAACATTTATGGATAGCCTGGCGTCCTATGTTCCTGACTCAAGCGACGGTGTCACTGATAAGTTCAGTTTCAAGATAGTCATGCCCACATACCTCGAAAACGGAGGTACATTCCAGTTTGCAATTAAATACTGTGTCGGCGGGCAGGAGTTTTGGGACAATAACAATGGCAACAACTACAAAGTGAGGCGTCACCGATTCAAGATGTCCCCACCGCGGGAATGGGAGAATGGATGGATTCACTTTATCTGAGTTTTTTGATGCCTGCGCAGTGGCACACTGCGTGCGTAATTTGCGCGTAACTAATCCCCGGGTACCTTAAGTATGACTGTAGCTTTTTATAGATTTCTTTTCTGCCATTGCCAGCTACACACATGCTGTGACAGTGAAAACCCACAATAATTCAAATATTTGCTCCGCTGTGGTGACAGATTAAGTGGTGGACATACAGTAGTACAGCTAGGTGCCCGGTGAGCGATGCTGTTAGATAATTTGCCTTCATGTCGGGGCTCTCTGTACAGCTTGTAGCCCTTTGGGAGGGCATGCTCACGTTATGTAATGTAGAAACACGTGCCACGGAGAAACGTGCCGGGCATCGCCGACCTCAGGCATCACTGATCCTTTTTATGAGATGCTGTACAATGATTTTGGGGGGCACGGAGATTTTAACATCATCGGTTTGTTTTGCATGCGTGCAGAAATGGGAAGCAGAAAGCATCACATCTTGACTGATGTTCATGCAAAGCGAATATAGTAGCATCTAGTAGTCTCCTGCAGGCTGGGAGAAACACGTTTTATCATTTTGACAGGAATATGTGACAGGTTATTTTGATTTAAAAAATTCAATGTATAATATCCCACTGCCATGCCATTGAACAATGCCTTATTTTAAGCCATGGTGTGGGAAATTGTGCATTGAAAGCTGTGCAGCATTTTATCACGAGGCTTGAATAAATTAAATGCATTAGATGGTTTTCATTCTAAAAATTACATTTTTAAAACAAGGCCTCTTGGCACTTGGAAGTTTTTATTGTCCATATACCTGTAGGCTTTTAATCCAGGGACAACATTCTTAGTCATAAACCAGCCATATATTTGCACACATCTAACAGCTTTAGTATATATATTTTTTGCTGAATCAGACTAATGTAAAGTTAAATAAAAAAAATGTTTTTGCCGCATTCAGAAATCAAGAGGGCCTAAACAAAGTCCAAAGATAAGGAAAGTTTTCTCTTCGAAAAAAAAAATTCCTAAATTGAAATTGTGCCATGCATATTCCATCTAATCATAAAAGTTACGTTGATTATGGGCCTTAATGCTCTCAAACAGTAGCATGGTTGTTGTCCCATCAAGGAAAACAAATTAAGTAGCAATGTTTGCGATGTTAAATTTACCTCAGCTTACTTGTGGACCTCCTCTTCTTCTTCAGGTTGATCGTTACAAAACATTATTTTCACAGTAATTGTTTTCTAATGGTTACATTCAAACATAAAAGTATTATTGTACATTTGCAGATTCAAAACACAATGCATATTTTGTTTCTAATGTTCTTTACTACACTGTGTAACCATTTTTCTAATAGAGCAGTGTTATCTATAGACAAAGTAGCTATTACACAGCTGACTGTGTTGAACCGGCTGTAAAGGTATGATGATATCCTTGGTCACCACTGTGCAAAAATAGTGCCGCTCCTCACACCCCACATGACCTCAGTGGTTTAAACTGTCTCGATATTTCCATACTTTGATGGAAACCATCATGTGATCACTTCACTTTCATTTGCCTTGATTGATGATGCACAACCAGTCTTCTATCTCCAGACAACAGCTTAGGTTACATCCACAAGTTTGTAATTAAATCACCCGCAGGCAGTCTTCCAAACCAGCTCCTGACCATTTATCATTCTGTGCTTTGTGGTGAACAGGTTTGCATGTCGAAGGCAAACACGTTTGCTTCAAATGCAAATATTCATCATGCTTTCTTTTTTGGTGTATGACATTATCAACAATTTGTCCATGTAGTAAGTTGGGAGTCCAGTTCAGCAAGTAAAAGGATCAACAGGCAGGATGCTTTTAATTCCAGTGCTCCGACTGTAATCTGAACATCACTCTGCTCTTTGTTTACATCATCATGGCATCAGAGGAAGGCTCTCCATTTTATGAGGCCATCAGGTTATGATGTGGAAAAAGACTATTCCTGTAACCACTTAGTTTTTGGAGCAGTTCCACTGTGAATCCATCAGTAATGTTTGTCTCCGAATCTGACATGGGATAACTGATGTTGTTAGAATAGTTTTGCTGAAGTGACAGGTGGCCAGCACCGGGTTGATATTTGCTTTTTCTACATTTATCACACACAGACTTTCATTCTCTCACATGTTTAGTTAAGTACACTGGATATAAAAGGTCTGGCCATGGCAGAGCTTACTGTGTGTTATATTGTTATATGAGTGGGTATTTGCCTGCTTTGGTCTGTGTAAACTTTTCAAGCATCCATGCTGTGCAATACCAGAAAGCATTAATTATCCAGGTTGACTTCTAATGTGAGTGCTGAGAGATGCATCAATACCAATTAATCACTGCAGATATTCTTCTTTCAATTTTAACATTTAGTTTTAACAAGTCCTGACAAGACTTGCTATCTTGAGATCACTTGACATAAATGGCTGTCTGAATATGCTCTCTTAAGTTTTCAAAAAGTATCTGTCAGATAACAGTGCTCACTTTTAGTCCGGTATCGCACTGCTGTTGTAATTGGTGCATCCCTACCATAAGGAAAATGAAGGGCTTCTGGTCTGATTTCCACCTCAATGTATACATAATATTTTGCATCAGCACTCAATGATATATAGATATGTATGTAAATGTGTAAATGTTTCATATTGAATGTCTTCCTGTTACTGTTCTATGTTGTGTGTATTTTGAAGCATTTTTAAAGCAGAACTGAGGGATGGTAAAAGTTTGTTATCTGATGATGCTGTGAAGTTGGAAAATAGCATATGAGCCCAAAATAAATTATTTGCTAAAGCACACTTAGATTTAATAAGCAGACCTTTCTACAATGTAATTAAAAAGAGGGCTGCTTATTAAATTGGTAATACCACTTATGTGATCATTTGTATCAAAATGATGTTTACTCTAAATACTATATTGCAGAATTTGCCCTGAAATATGGACCTAAATGTGAGCAGTGTATCGGAATGAAATGAACACATTTGAAAACCTATGTGCACAACTATAGGTGTACACTGCCTTACTAAAATATGAGTTTACTTTGAGATATTAAGCAAAGCAGGAAGAATGAAAGTGCTTGTTTGTTAAGAAATTATGTGACTACTGATATATGAAAATGTGTAGTGTACAAAAGGACAAACCCTAACAAGACAGGTAGCGCAAGATGCACTTTGGAGTTTGATAACTTTTGGCACGAGGAACTTATGATTGTAGCTGATACTGAGCAGACTCAGTCACAGCAGGTCTAATGCACTTTGTGTGAGTACAAGGAAAAGGGAAAGAATGGGTTGCACGTAAAGCTTCTCCTTTGAATAGCTACTAACCAAGATGATTTCCATCTTTGTCCTGTTTTGCTTCTCTTTTCTCTCACTGTGGAAAGCCTAAATCACCTCTGTCTTATTTCTAACCATTGTATGGCACTGAATCTATTTTGGTGAGTTTTTTCTTCTTTTTTTTTCAAAATCCTATGCACCTCCTTCTGTGTTGTAACATCTGTAGTCACCTGGTTGTGTTAATCTGTATTCTGTGCTGTCTTTTATTTTCTCTTTCACAGTGAACGTTAACCATGTTTGCATGTACAGCTCTACCATACCTTTATTTCTACGTTAAGTTTTTAATGTAACCTATATTTTGTTAAACAATATTAATAAAGGCATTTGTGATGGAAACTTAACACTTTGCCAGTACTTCAAACTATCAGATTGGCCTAATTTTAACTAGATACTATAGCCTTTATTTAATTTCTGATTATTATGTGAGCAGTGAATACAAGCTGTTGCATAATAGTGTAATGTATTCCTCCGTGAACAAATATCTTAGAATTTAGCAAAAGTCCACAGTTGTTTTTTTTTTGTATAATAATTCCTGTGACATACCATGTGCAGAGCTGTTTATTGTGTGTGTTCCCAAGGTGACTATCAGCTCAGCCAAGCATCTCAATGGGAAATGGCTGCTGCTGGTCCCCATTCATAAAGCAGCAGACTGCAGTGGGCTGTAGCCATCGCCATTGTGGACACTGCTGCGGACATGTCCTTGAATTGATTACTGTCTGAGACCACGGTGAGGGGGGGCAGGGGGCGGCTGGAGCCTAAAGCAGTGAGCACAGGCAAGCTGGGCAAAGGTGCAATAAGCAGCATTTAAAAGATCATATAAAAGGCTAATGGTAATAAAGTATGTTTGAGATTTTTCACTTTTAGTTGAAGCTCCCTTGGAAACATAAGTACTTCCTCAAGGCCCAAAGAGTTGAGTGCAGCTATTTAACTGTAGACAGCTGCTTGCTTAGCTCCCCATCTGTTAAAAGCTCGGCAAACTGTATTTTTCCTTCAACCTTATATTAGATCTGAACATTATCTCCACACCGTGACATGACATATGGTTATGTAACATAATGCATACACTGTATCCTCATACTTAAGATTCAAAGCTTATCAGTGGTATCCCTCTATTTTCATCACTTTCTGGCTATTTATTTTGTTAAGTGTTTTTTTGGGTCAACAAGTGCCAAATTACAATCAATTAACAATCTCTTTATTTCTAACAAGCAAACCGGATTTTAGTCTAAATAGCAAAAATGTAATTCCCATACAAGAAATAATTAGGCAGCTGGCATGCAGTTAAATAAAGCCAATGCCTCTATAGTCCATCAACAAAGCCTCCTACTCTTTTATAAAGGAATTAAATGGCTGATAACGACACTGTGATATAATGCATTCTGGGCTAATTGAAAGTCTGATATTGATGGTTTGCAATTCAGAAAACTATGAACAGGAGCTGCATTTAAAGGTCTAGTATGAATGGTTTAGTGGCATCTAGTGATTTAACTTTTTGACCCAATCTCACTCCCAAATCATGAAAAACCGTCGCTTTATCAGTGATGTCAATGCACAGACGCAACTTTTCAGTGAGACGCGCCAGATGTGTCAGTTTTAGAGGCAGCAGGCAACAACCCAACTCATCCAATAATGCGGCTTTGTCAGGGCATGTTATTGTCAGACACTGACACAAAGAAGCACTTTTTTCGATGGGATATGATATGAGCTGGGCGGCAGTAGTTCGCAACACTGCGAGCAACTGCCATAGTATGAAGAGAGAGAGAGAGTCTGTTCAGAGAAGGCGGGAGGGGTGAATACCAGTGTAACAATCTCTGGAGCCAACTTTTGTTTTCCATGTGAATTTTTAGCCAAACCATGATAGTTTTTTTTTTAACCTGATCACATGCTTTTGTTGTGTAAACCTAAAAAATACACCTAAATTTGAGATGTTTTACCCAAGTTGTAAGTCTATTTTGAAAAGATGCAATAGATATTATAAGTGTAAATTGACATGCTGTACCTGTCAGTGACCTTCCGGGTCTAATTATGACGTTTTAGGTATCCTTCTGCATCAGCTGTTTGCGATGTGGGATGCCGTTGCTGCAATGTCGACAAATGCACATGGTGGGATGACATAGGTTTAGGCAAAAGGTGTTGGAAAAAAAAACGCCACACACACATCCATGCAGGAAGTGAATTCTGGACTTCCGCACGAAAATCAGTTGTTTGTGGGACCCATCCCTCTCCCCTCCCTCCTATAAGCACACTTGCACTCCTTATGTTAGGGGGTTACTGGCAATGATATTACTTGATGCCTGTCCGTCAGCATTTCATGTGCATGCGACCGGTTCTATCCGACCGTGTTCTCAAGTGACACGGCCTGTGCAAGTTGCATGTGGAAGCACCTGGTGCCATCCAGCTGTCCACCAGCGTATAATAACAATCCCACCGATTCTGTCCACTCACATTCTCATCTGACGCCGTCCAGCTGCATTCTGGTTGGACACGGAAAGTGGCTTTTGGTGTCACACTTATACGCCACGTACCTGATGTGTTAGGATGAGAACACGCTGTTTGGTTTCTCTATTTTGGGCTGCTGTAGACTCTGTGGAAGAGGACCCCCTCCGAGTGTAGATGTAAATGTCTCATTTTAAGGTAATGAAAACACAGCAGTTCTTATTTTCTGGTGATTTTGAACTAATGAAAACATAGTCATGAATATTAATACCATATCTTTTAATAGAAATGATCTCTGTTGAAGTTGCCCTTTCAAGCTTTGTCCATATGTGCGCAGCAGGTGTATGTTGTTTTTGTCATCTTTGTGGTGTGTTAGGGACACTCTGTCAGATTAGACACACTATCCTGCCTAATCTTCATGTAAACCTAAAGCAGCGATGACTGAGCTTTGCTGACCCACAGTCAGAGGAAGTTGAGTTAAAGTTTGCTCACTTCTAGCTGTGTTGAAGGCATCGTGACAGTTTCTGCATGTAAGCTTATGCTTCCAGCAACCAGTCAGTGTGAATCCATATGGCCAGTCAATAAAAACCTGCTGTGAGATTCCAATTTAATTCTATGATTAGAGCTACTCAGCAGCTTGCTTGAAGTGGAAAATCACACAGTTCCCCAGAATACAGATAAAGAGAGATTAAAATATCCAATGTCAGTAATTGGTGAAGCAGGAAATTAAGACATGCACTGTCTGATTTGACTGCAGCATGGCACATTTGTCTTGTCTGGATTTTATTTGACTATTTGTGAGATAGATAAGATATATAAACATCAAACTATTTGTGTTTGTGCGCACGTGTGTGTATTATAACCTATACAGCATACAGCAATGTGCATGTGTTGTGTGCCTGTCTGTGTAATTAATTACCAAGCTGTGGTAATCAGGAAACATTGTCATGCTGTGTAACAACAGCTGCTTATATAACTGCTGTGTTCATGTGATGATGCCGTTCTGATTGTTCTCTCCCTGGGGCTTCCAGCTTTATTAGACTGCAACCACAGAGCCATTTTCATCCCACCTGCGTAGCTTCTCCCGCCTCATCCAGAGTGTGTCCTACGGCTCTAATAATGCGGTCAAGTCGATGCACACAAACGGGTTTCATGATTTCCAGTTTAAAAAATGTCATATGAGACATTCATAAGATAGCTGTGCCATGAGATCAATCCTGACTCAGCAGCAGCCAGGGCTGCAGTGTATGGATACAGCCATAACCTAGTCTCAGTGAGCACCGAACCTGAATAATTAATTGGCTAAATGGCCTTTTACAACTTTGAAAAATTCATTATGTTGTTTTGAAGTATCTACTCGCACAGCTAACCAAAACAGCTTCCTTAATCCTCCCTGCAGCTGTTTCTTTGGAATTTCTCTCTTTATTCTCCTCCGAGTAAATGTTGCTTTCCCCAAAACCCTCTTGTTAAAACTGAACCTTCATCCATATCTCAAAACACATGCTTATCTATATACATGCACATTCACTCACTCACTCACCCACTCGCACAGAGGTGAAAATCAGATGTGGCAGAAGTCAGGCTGAATCTTTGTCAAACAGCCTGCTTGCCCACTTTTCTCATCCTCTTTCCTTCTTCTTTTGCACATTTAGCACATTTCTTTTGCCCTTCTCTCACCAACTCTTCCTTGCTTACTCATTACACTTTTTTTTATCAATATGAATTTTTCTCAGTTTTTTCCTCTGAGTGTGTATCATCTTTTTCAAGTTAACTTAATCTATGTATCTGCAATGTATTGTTAATGCATTTTCTCTTCTGGTTGCTGAAGTTATGTGAAATTCTTAATTAAAGGACACGTGAGCCCAAACATTTTACATGTGAAAGATCCAAAAACCACGTGTGTGTAAAAACCACACATGTATGCCTTGATAAAGTCACATGTAAGCTTTTTAGAGTTTTATAACAGTTCACACAGACATACACTATACATGATAAAATATTGATGGAGGTGGCAGGCAGCAAGAGGTGCAGCAGACTAAAGACGATTCACTTGAGCTTTCTTCCCATTCATGTGAAACCCTATTAGTGGGTCAAATGTACTTGTAAAAACCAACACTTCTGGGGGCATTTGGTGGCTTAGTGGATTAAGCAGACACCCCATGAATAATGCCACTGTCCATGCTGCAGCAGGCACAGGTTGAAGTCCAGCTCATGGCCCTTTGCTGCATGTCATCCCCTCTCTCTCCCCCTTCCACACTGCTGATCTGTCCTATCTAATAAAGGCAAAAATGCCAAAAAATTTAAAAAAAAACCCAAAACGGCAGTTCCACAACATCACGGGTTTGTTAGGTAAGAGTAGATAAACTAATACAAGCATGCACAGAAATAGCCTAAAAAAATCACACTAGTAGGTTCATCTGTATCTGTGGGAAGCTCCTGACTTGGAGCTTTCAGTGGAAGTTTCCATTCTCTTAAAAAGGCTTGTTTATGAGACGGAAAGATAAGTTATTTCCTCACACACCATATTTAGACATGGTAAAGGAAGTCGTTTAGAAAGGCTTCATAGAAAATGCTTTCCCAAAAAAAAACAATGGCTATGTGCCAAGGCTGCATACCACAATTTAGTCCGATAGGCTAATATGTAATTTATAGCACTGCCTCAAGACAAACAAAGAACTGACCTATGTCTCATTACTGCTGTACTGTAATGGTTCAGCTAATGATGTGGAAAATTGATCAGTGTGGCTGCAATTGGAAATGGAACTTTGTGAACAAATGTCTCGAAATCACTATTAAAAATCTCCCCTCATCTTCCCTTGCAGTCAAAAACAGTTAGAGACTAGCCGGTGAACACAGAGGTGCATTTAGCAGCTACAGAGCCAGGTGATTTCCTCAGTAGTTGGTAGAGACCAAAAATGAAGCTAAAAGAGTGTGAATGTTGGGCTTGCATTCATCAGGTTGACACAAACATAACTCCAAAAGCATGAACATGTTGCTCCGTAACAGCTAGACATGTAAGAGCCATCTATACCAGTAAGTCCACCATATCAATTTAAACAGTGATATGTAAATGTTGTGTTTAAAACTTGTTTTTGCTGCCTCCAAGTGGCACAAAAAAAAATATTTAGGCATGTGAAAAATCACCTTTTGTAAAAATTGAAATGTCTATAATTGAAACTACGTATAGATGGACTTATGTTAAGTAAAGTGAGCCATAAAGATGTGCAACATTGTCCAATTTGGCCTTTTCGTTTTCAGTTTACAGTGGCCTCTTGTCAGGTAAAAGAAAGAGACCAGCTTTCCCATGATGAGATTTCTCAGAAAATGTCGACCCACATCTTCTTTCGGTGAGATGCAGTCCAGTTGTGAGGGGTGTGTTGCATTATTCATACTGATTATTTATCTTGTTAGTGTTTACTCGTGGTTTCAGCATTGTTTTATCTTACATTGTTTTATCTTATTTAATCTGTGTTGTGTGACCATGTTACATTGTTGATGCAAGAAGGAAGAACACTGTGGTAATGTGTGTTGCAACAGAACACTGTAAAATAAAGGGCAAGCAGTAACAACAATTGTATGTTTTGCATGTAAATGCAGCAAAATGTCAGCATTAAATTTTCTGTATATTTTAATATTATTTGCACCAGGCCTCTCCACAGGCCTGGTGCAAATGTATGTGCAGCAGGTGGAATACGTCTGGCCTTAAAAAACTGAAATGAATCTAAAGTATCCTGAAAAGTAGTAGCCTTGTTCTTTGTGTGTGACGTGTAATCCAAAGAGCTATATAGGCGTTCCTCTCCACCATCAGTGACTGTTTAGTATGCTGCTGATCTCCTTCTAGACCTCCAAGGTCCACCAGACCTCACGTAATAAAACACAATGGTTCCGTTTCATAAGAGCACAGCAGGAGTTATTGCGCCAGGGAATATTACTCTGAATAAAACAAAAGGTACAACTTTTCCTTCATTTTAAAAATGTTATCCTTTTCTCTCATTTCCATTATCTGCTGTACACTCAAGTGGTTTAATATGTATTTCAGTTTCTTATCTGTTTCTCATCCTCTGCATTTTCTTGATGCTCTCAAATAGGTTAAGTGTTCTTTTGTCCATGCTGTTCATTGCTTTCTTCTCTTTCTTTCCTCTCTTTTTTTTACTGCCCTTATGCTCTCACTGTCCTAGACTGATATTCCAATAATGCAATGAACATTCAGACCACTGCAGGCAGAGTAAATTTCTTGCACTGGCACCGAGGATGAAGTTTGGGCCAGGGGCACACTCATAAATTATGGACTGATCCAGACTGTCTCCACAGTCTCAGCAGCTCTGCAGCATGTCAGTCTGACCTAAGATGGTTATACACGAAGCATTGTGCCAACAATCAGGCGGAAAGACCAACTTAGTAGGCACTTATATAAAGGCACACACCAGAGTGCGGGCACACACGTACTGAGGGACCATGTGGTGGGACGTGATAATCAGCGGCACATTTAGCATCATCAGTTCCCAGCTGACAGGTCCTCTACTGCCACTCTAAAAATGGCCTGTCTGCCATGCTGAGATAGGTAATTTATTGAGGACATTGGAAGGTTTTTCACTTCAGCCAGTACTGATGACAAAGGCTGCTGATAGAAGTAGGTTTGTGTGGTTTAGAAAAAAGAATAAATGTCTATCAGTTTATTGATCATTAATAATAAAAGTGCATATTATGGCCAGACGTATGTGGATATTTAAATAAAGTAGGTGGACACAGAAATACTACAAATATGTGACTGATGAACATCTCAATCCCAAACCAGTAAGGCCTGCTGTAATATGGTGCTATGGTAACATCCTGGGGAGGCCTTCCGCAAGAATTTGTCGGCAGGAATTTCCTCTCATTAAGTCACAAGAGCATGAGTGACGTTGGGCGTGCAGGATGTGCGATAAGGCTTACAGTCTGTGTTCCCGGTAATTCCAAAGGTGTTGTTTGGGACTGAGGTTAGGGCTCTGTATAGGTCAGTTAAGGACACACAAAATGAGCAGTCCATTTTAAGAATATGCACAGAACGCATCTATCCCCGAGCTGTAGATATCATAATAGCCCTTCTCTGTTGCTTGTGCCTTAAATACAAGGCAGAAATTGGTGCTTTAATTTGTCTTTGGTCACGCTGTAAGCTGCAAAGATCTTGGTCACGTGCTTTCTGAAAGTGGAAAAATATTGGGTTTGAAACTGGACATGGACCCAGTGACCCTCATTCTGGGCCTCCCAGAAAAAGACATATTATCAAAAAAAAGAAAATAAATAAAATAAAATAATTAAAAAATAAAATATTGGGATGGCTCTGTATTCTTACTGATAGTCAGGGGTTGAAGTAACTAATTTCATTTACTCATACTGTAACAAAGTCATATTTTTGTGTAGTTTTTTGAGTACATAAAAAAATCAGTAATTTTACTTGTACCTAAGTACTTTTTTAAAAAATAGTATCAAGCATCATACTTCCCTACATTTCAAGTCCCATCTGTTACTGAGTAGCCTAAAAGCAATAAGCTGTGTGAAAATGGCACAAAATAAGGGAAATAAATCAGTAATCAGTCTGCAGGCTGGTTTGAGATGCATGATGGGAAACACCTGGTTCTGACCTGACTGAACAGCTGATTGGCTTAGATGTTGACTCAGCAATATGACATTTTAGATACAGTGTGTATGTTTTTGTTGAATTTCAGAGATTTGGATTTTAGTTGTCTCATTAGAAGGTTTATTATTTTAACAGAGTACATGTTGTGGCTGATGGTAATGTTTAGTAGTCAGACAGACTAAATACATTCATCATAAACTATGGTTACTTAATCTATTGTATTGCTATTAATACTGGACAGTTTTAATTATTTTATTTAGGCCTATTTAACAACACAAAGACATGTGATCAGTGGGATTTGAGGAATCGTAAAACAGCACCCATTATGGTATTTATCTTTTTGTGATGAACACTCTGAAGCTGTTTTTTGGAGTTATTCTCACACCAAGAAACTTTGGAAGGACATCTGCAAATCCATCATGGACCATATCTTTGGAGACTTTATTTTGGGAAAAAGTTTGGTTTCCTCAATTTCCCCAAGAAAAGAAGACAAACCATTTTTCATAATTAATTTAGTCATGCCTAGCAAAGTACGTCTCACATAAATGTAAGTTTAGCAATTAAGAAAACATAATTTTGATTATCTCTGAAGGACATTTAACATTATATGAAACTTCTGTGATATACAGAATATAATATACACCTGGCTTTTTGTTCATGTTTTATTTGTATATAAATGTTAACTAGATTTTTTTGTTGCACTCCGTTGTGTCAATAAAGAATGAAAAAAAAAGTAGCCTTGTTTTGTCACCGCCTCCTGCTGCGGCCGCCCGCTTTGGTCCACCTTCCAGGTGAGGCTCAGGTCATCCCAACGGGCCTAATGTAATGAAATGTAATGCACGTCCTTATGGGTTATGGTTTGCTTCACTGTACCTCGGCAGGGTTGAAAAGGTCGCATCTACCTTAATTAATAAGTTATTAATTGCTCCACCCGCCGAGCACGCCGGTGACCTAAATCAAACACACCCAGATGTTGCCTGATGCAGATGCACCATGAGATGCACACTGTGTTAGCCTGACTCAGGCTAACATGCTAACATGGATCCACTAGCGCTTACTTTTCCTTTCACTGAGGAATTTTCACCCTCTGTGAGGTGTGTGAGGACTTTCTGTAGTTTTCATTAATGATCTCTGATGCGACTGCATTCAGCTCAACACGCTGGAAAACTTGGACAGAGGCCCAGTGGACTGGTAATGTTGGGGACAGAGAGGCAGACTGGACTAGCTTCGAGGATGAAGAGCACAGGAAGTTGAGAGTTGAGCGGATTAAAATGAAGACTTCTCGCACAGTGACTTCACACAGGTGAGTACAACACCTCCAGGTGATAATGTCATCAACAGCTGCTTGCTTGAGGATGTTGTTTGTGCAGGCTACAGTGTAATCTGTGCAGTGCCTCCTATGCTGAAATGTGTTTTTGTGGCTCCTGCTCAGTTTAATGTCCACACAGCTTCCTGATGTCTGCTGTGGTGATGATTTTATTATGCTGTTGTTTCCATAAGAAGTGACAGCTTATTTATTTAGTGTGGCTTGATACTACTTTTTGAATTCACAGACTTTCCATGTGTTATAAGTCATTTTTTTCTGAGTTTTGTCTCTACCAAGGCTATATTGCTTAATAACCACTTGCACAGGCTGCAAAAGGGTTGTCAATAGAAATGTAATTTACGCTACTGTCGATTTGGAGACACAAGCGGTCATGTTAATTCTCTTGTTCTACATCTGTATACATTGACATCTATGGGGGGGCATGGGATTTATTTTGTAATATTATACATGAGTATAGTATTCTACTACTCTTATATCTGTGCTTATACTGCGAGGAAAAATGTCTCATTGCAGTGGTTTAATGACAAAGAACCAACTGTTAGGCTGGCGGAGATTGCTGTTTGATTTAGTGCATTAGAGTCACATGTGTATAAAACTCAAAAACAGACCAATTCTGCAAAATTTGGGAACCCTACATAAACTTGGCCTTCATAGAGACTGGTGTCATCATGCTACAATGGTTTTCCTGATTGTGCCTGCTGCATTGTATCTCAGTCACCTCTGGTGTTGTATGTATTTATTTGAGCTGGTTTCAGTGTCTTTGGTTTATTTGTTTTTATTGATTAGTCTTTTTGCCTTTTTGTTCTCTTCTGTGGATTTCAGTGTAGAAAACGATTCATCTGTCGACGTGGTGCCTTTGGGCATTGTCATGTTGAAAAAACTAGCTGTTGTCTAAATAATCCTGCATGCTGTCACATTCATATTTTTCTCAGTTGGATATAAGGGGCCCAACACATGAAAAACAGCCACAGATAAATAGTATACAGGGTGGGAGGTGGTGGTTGGATGTTGGATGTTGGATTTAAGCGAGAGGAGCGGTAGCACTGGGCTTACTTGTTTGGATAATGTGAACTAGAAAGGAGTTGCTTTTTAGATTTTAAGAAGCAGAAAAATATGTGACTGGACTCGAGCCAAGAGGTGTGGCTGATACAATGTCATGAATGAAGAAGTAGGGGAGAGTGAATGAAAGCAATATAGAACATTAAAATGTCAGAGCTGGTTTACCTACATTGTTAGGAATGACATTTTTCAGAAAGTGGAAGTTGCACCCAGTACGTGCTGGGACACACTTGAGTCCCTCGAGACTTTGAGTGTAAAACCTATTCTATTAGCTGTTTGGTTCCCATGCCATAAAAGCACAGACACTGTGTGTGTGTGTGTGTGTGTGTGTGTGTGTGTGTGTGTGTGTGGGGGGGGGTACACTCAGCAGCAAACTGAGAAGGTCACCCTTAACAATTGTCAACAGTGCTAAGACAGGATGTATCAGCCTTGTGTGTCTCTCCAGTGGGTCTGTAACACGATGCCAGGCTGTCTCTCTCTGTGTCCCTGTTTATACTGAGTGGGGAGAGTCAAGCACCCCAATCCTCCTTTCACACCATTGTCACCCCTGCAGAGGTGCCATAGGCACTTTATCACCAGGAATGACGTCACTGACTCTCACCCAGACTCTCATTTCCAAATAAAACCCCCCTGCCTGCTGTTAAGGAGGAGGACAGGGCGCGTGAGTGATTCAGCAAAACGTGACTGCTGTCAGTACAAATATTTGTTATTTGCTTGTTGCTGCCTGCAGATGGGTGCTGGAGATGTATTAAGCACGAAGCAGCGGCCATGCATGCATCATAAAAATACTGCGGATTCATTTATGCAAACCCATCTGTGTGTGAGGGGGAATGCTGTGTTTATATTTAGGTTGTCCTCTGTGTGTGTGTGTGTGTGTCTGCCTTATGGTAACCTGAATCGTATCATTTTCACCGTGGTGGCTACATCTCCATAAGCCCTGTTGCCTTTGGGTGCAGTGCACTCACACAACAGGTCTCATGAAATAATTATGTTGCTGCTCTCTCACACACCTCTCTGTGTGTCTGGCTTCTGTCCCAGAGCACTCTCTTATGTCTCTCTGAGTCTCTCCTACAGACAGTGGCAGGTCACATGGAGCAAATGTGTGACTGGACGTGCTGTAGTCTTCCTCTGCCAGTGACCCTTAGCCCAGCCGCTTATATCCACTCCACATGAACACCACACATCCTCCCCTGGGCGTGCAGGAGTGTGCCTGGGGCGTAGGTATATGGATCTAGTGTAGTTCCAATAGCGTAGACTGACAAAGTCAACGACATCCAATGAGATCACTTCTCAAGACCCCTTTTTATAGTGAAGCATTTTGAATATATTTAACATTGCCTATTTTACATTAAATTTAATAGTTTTTTTTGTTGTATTAAGAATCAAAAATCAACCTCATAAGTCTGATTTATCATTTTAGATTTTTTATTGTATCTATCCTTAAACTGTTTTGAAATTTTATTATCCCTCACAATTGCAGTTCTTGCAATGTACCCTGATTCAGCCTCTTTTCTTGAATTTTGCATTACTTAACTAATACTTTACCTTCCGACTGTATGAATTGCAAAAAAAGAAATATATGCATCCTGAATAAACACATGACACTGTAGTTCTGCAGATGCTCCACAGTCCTGACATGTGCTGAGGATGGGGTTATTTAGGCACATGCGCACGTGCAGGAGAAAGCGCTCTGAGTGATGAACCAAACCGTTGCACTTCATGCATGTGTGCACCCAGATTCTGCATATGGTGACTTTTACTCCTGAGGTTTGGAGCCCACTCTCTGCTGCCCTCTTTTGTGCAAACATGTTAAAACAATATTATCTGTTTATAACCTGAGACGCTCAGAGTGCTGCAGAGGAACATGCAGGCTCCAAATTCATCAGCACATCAGTGAGACTGTCTTTTGAGAGACAATTCATGATCTGCACTTGTGTCGTATTGACGACTGGCAGCCTTATAATATAACTGACTTTAATCCAACATTTCTGTTAATATTGAGAAAGCCACATTTGCTGCTCAGCACAGCACACCAGACCACACCATACACACACCCACACACATCCACCCACACACGCGCACACGGCCAAATCCTTTTAAAGTGGTGTAAATCTGCAGGCAAGTCAGGTTAATGAAAGAGGCTTTGTTGGTGCCTCATCTGAAGGCTTGTGTTCTTGCTCACAACCCTCTAAATGTGTCTCATCTGCCCGGATGCTCAACAGGTCTGCAGATTACACAGAACAAAGCCCAGAATATGAGCCTGCTGGCAGCAGAGAGGCACAGCCGATTGCCCCGGTCTCCGGGGCCCAGTCATCAGAAACGGCATCACCGCCTCCATCTGTCTGAAGGACATCTGGTCTTTTCTGTCTTTTCTGTGCGTGTGTTTTGTGTCACCATGACCATTATCACTGTCAAATACTGGCCAGTTATACTTAAAACTGTCTGACCTTGGCACTTGTGTATGTTTTTAAATGAATACATTTCTTCTTTATTTGTGTGTTATTTTAGATTAAACACACACACACACACACACACACACACAAAAACAGGAGAGGATCTCACACCCTGTGATTTACAGCTAACAGACTCTCAGACATGTTTATGTGCCCATCAGCATCAGTGAGTTTGCCAGGTGTGCCATTTCTTTCCCCCTCTCCCTCATTTGCTTCCAACTCCCCAAAGACCCGACTGTTGCCATGGTGACCTACCACTCCATCGTAGGTGAGACCCCAGTCTGCAGGTGAATATATGTGGTCATACCAGCAGATTCATCACACTGACTGACTGACTCCTCTTTTTCGAATTCCAGAAACGCAGCAGAGAGGTTAATAGTAACAATGAAGTAGAAAAAATCTCTGCTAATTCATCACAGCAGCTGTCAAACAGAGCTGACACTTCCGTGCCACGAGGAAGACGGTTTGGCAGGAGATGAGTGGAGGGCTTATGATTTTGGCGGTGCTGTGTGAGTGTGTGAGAGAGCGGATAGAGCGGGGCTCTTAAGTGTCCTCCACCCGGTGTTGTTTCAGCTGGGCAGCCTCGGGGACAGCAGGGACAGATCCAGAGGGAAGGATTTCAACAACACACACAACAGACAGACAGACAGACAAAGAGACAGACAGAGAGTAAGACAGACAGACATTACGAACAATACTCCATCCCTTCTGACACAGATCCTTTGTAAGAAAATGTGTAGTTAAACCATTAATTACCACAGCACTGAAATGATATTCATTATTATAATTCACTCAGTCATCCATCACAATCATCAGAAACTTACAGTGTGTTGAAGCCATAATGACCTCATTCGAACTTGACAGAGTGAAAAAACAGATGAGATATGGCAGCAAGTTGAAAGGCGCTACTACGCTGACGTCAGTGTGCTTTTTCTCTGTATTGATGTCCTCCAGACGGAGCTCAGTGCATACGTGCTTGTGTGATCACCATATATATTGCGTTTGGGCCCTTAGCATGTGATAACAGTTGCATTTGCATTTATTTTTTATTGTATCACACACAAGCTAGAGAGAGAAATAGCGGCTGTGCCTTGGCATTAATACAGTCTCAGGTCATGCAGTAGCAGCCCGCCAGTTACAGTTGTTATTGTTCATATTCAGCTGCCATGACTGAGCTGCTTATTATTGATGTATTCATTCAAAGGGAACAAAATGAGATGAGAGCTGATGAGAGTTTGTGGCATTCATTTTGTGTAATTTTACATTTGTACGCTGTCAAGCTGAAATGAGATGTTTTCCGTTTTCATTGCTGTGGAGCTTATTTAGTCATTTGAACAGAACAAAATGCCATTATTGTTTTATTGTACCATATAGCTGATTTTTTATACACTTTTCTTGTTGTTGTGACACATCAATTAAGTAAACTGATGTTGGGTAATTTGTGTTTGCTGAGGGCAAAAAGTACTCCACGGTCATGAAAGATTGATTACAACACAGTGGAAACCATGTAATACATATTTATCTACAGTGGGGGACTGCATAGCATCGCCATTTGGATTAGAGCCGATGTAGTGTTTGTGTGTATGTGTTTGTGCATCTGTGTGTACTGTTACTTGCAGATAAACAGTCAGACATCCTGATTCATCTCCTAAACATTTACAGAGGCAATAAAGACAGCATGAGTCTGTTTCTTAAGGCATGTCCCTTATCAAAAAAGGGTCTGAAACCAATTTGTGAAGATGAGCACGAGTAAATTAAGTTGCTTCTTTCCCTTTGACGGTACAATTGTCCACCAGGTATGAATGTTTGCAACTGATTTAGACTTAAGCAGGCTTCAAACAAAAAAAATGCTAACACACTCAACAAAATGTTCTTGGGTAAACAGCAACTGCAAAAGTGCTGATGGTAAACCTTTTTCACAGAAAACATTTTGACATTTTGACATGTCACAGTAAGAAAAGCGCATGTGTAAATAATGAAATGAATTATGGCTGAATTCCATTTAGCTACTTCAGTTTCACTGCCCTGGTATTGTGCGCGGCTCACTGTCACACTGTCAAGACTTGAATGGGAGACCTGAATAGAACAGAGGCATTGTTAATGTTGTTAGGAAAACCTGTGGTTTTCCTATTATACCATGTCAAAAGAGCTGCATCACTTCCTGCCCTCTGACCGCTGTCTGCATGATGTTCCTTTGACTGATTTGGACTTCATTTTATTTTGTTAAATTAACTTATTGGGAGCCATGCATGAAATCATTAGTTTCAAGCAACAAGATTGTCTGCAGTATCTCTGCCCGCCTGATGTCACCAAAAGAGATGCAATTCTTCTCAGCCTTATTGACTGTCTGCTCCATGTTAAGTCATTTACATGATCAGTCCTAGTGAAGACAAGACAAGACTTAATTAATCTCACACTGGGGAAATTCACGGGTTACAGTAGCTCAAGAGTCCGAAGCAGGGGAAAAAAAGAAAAAAAGTGATGAGTGCCACAAAAAGATAATATTTAACAAAAACATACAAATTAGATTAATTAAAAAAAAGATAACAATGATATACACACACCTTTCACTTATTCATGTATTGTATGTCCTTAATTGATAGTAACTAAAATACACACATGGTGTGTGGTATATTTACTGTGAAGAATTTAAGATAATATTGCACAGTAAGTGATTAAATATTGTATAGTAGAAAACTGCACGGGAATGTTACAGAGCATTCATGATGAATATGGATATGCACATATATATGTGAATATGTATGATGATTATTGAAAATGGGTATACACGTGAGAATAGAATGAACACTGAGTGAATTTTTGACAGCATATACTTCATGACAGCTGTGGAGATGTTTGTCTCATTTCTTGTTGACTATTCACTTTTCTGGTCAGAGATCCCTCCCTTAAAGGGATAGTTCACCCCAAAATCAAAAATACACATTTTTCCTCTTACCTGTGATGCTAATTATCAGTCTTGATTGTTTTGGTGTGAGTTGCCTATAGATTGTATGAAATAATCAATGTTGCTGCTGTGACCTGACCCATTGGTTTGTGGACTCCAGTGTTGATGTCTTGAGTTTGGCATTTTTTCCATCCCTATCTTGTTGTTTTTTGGAGCCAGATGTGACCATATTTCAACACTGTGGATGAGTGAGGGTTGGCTCTGACTCAGACTGTAGAGACACTTGCAGACAGCCTGTCACTCAAGTGGACCCGCCCTAAAATATATGCAACTTTAAGCCTTAATAAAATGTAAATGGGTGAGTTTTATAAAAATCCATCTCCCGTGCAGTTGACATGAATGTTGAAATTAGCTACAGTGACCAAAACCATTTTTGTACCAGGCTGCAAACATGTTTATTTTTGGGCATTTTAACAGAAGGACCTATGGGGATTTACTCCGTTTTTGGGCCAGCCTCAAGTGACCATTCACCGTTGTCACTTGGAGTTGCTGAGTGTTGCAGGTATTGGTCGTAGAGATGTAATCTTCTCTTGAATATGACGGAACTAGATGGCACTCCGCACCAAAGAAATGCATTTGAAAAACTCAACAGTGATGTCTCTTTTCAGAAATCATGACCCGCATCCTCAAGATAATCCACATACCTTGCTATGAGCAGATGATGTCGGAGCTATTTTCTCTCTGTTGAATTCCACTGAACAACTGTGTCACAGCACAAAGAGAAACGTGCATCTACTCATGGACTGCAGGCTCATGCCCGTGACACAGTGAGATGTAAACATGAATTGCGCTGTGCTCAGCAGAACTGTGGTGTTAACCAGCTCAGTTGTGCAAAGTGAATTCATGCATGCTGTCTTCTACACAGTGATACAAGTTGCAGGTGTAGTTTGATAGAAAGAAAGTAGTTCCACACAAAACTGCTCACAGTGAGGTTGTGGATTATCTTGACAAACTGGGTCATGATTTTTGGTAGAGACATTGTTACATTGTTTTTCAGGTTATTATCATTACTATTATAACCCGTATTTAACTGGGATGGTCCCATTGAGATCAGAGATCTCTTTTATAAGGGAGACCTGGCCTGATCTTGGCCAGCAGCAACACAGAGTTTCAACAATAAATTAACATAAAATCGCATAGAATCACATAAATTAGAATACACTAATACAATCAGATAAAATGTTTGCACAAGTTGGACTCAATGGATTTCACCATAGTTTTGAATGCTTGTGGTGACTGTTGACCAACAGTGTAAAACCCAAAGATGCAAAATTGAGCTCCATTACATTACATTTGCGAGAAGGCAGACAGTCTAGGCTGACAGAACTACAGGTAAAAAAAAATCTGTATTTTTGTGTCCCTTTAAAATAGTCCCTTTTGTGTTCATTTCATGGTTGTCTTTTGCATAGCACGTAACATGAGTACAAATTTGTTATTTTTTAAAAAATCTGTATATGAAGTGCAGTCAGCATGAACACCATGGCACAAATCAAGATGTCTTTTTCTCTTTAATATTAGTCACAATAATATATAAATTACAATGTGTGGTTTAGTCAGATACCAGCAGTTTGACTTTGGAGACATCCAGTGATGTATTTTTTTTATCTTCAGAGCTGCAACTTGATATCACACCATGTGTGAATTTAGCCAAACAAAGCTATTAATGAGTTGGTCCGACTCTGGGACACAGCTTGTAATTGTGATATGTGTGGGTGAACTGTTGGTAGTTAATTATTTCGGCCACATGATGGCAGCAGAGTGACATGATTAGGTTGTTCTCACAGAGCAGGGGGAGCCTTAACAAGGAAATAAATTGTAACCTCATCCTCTGAGCCTTTGAGGAGTCTGGTAAAATTGCTGTATAAAAGCGCTCTCATTGCCCCCCTTTTCTCTCTCTGTCTCTCTCTCTCTCCGTCTAGAGGGGAGGGATTGTAAGGACTGCTGCCTATTAACAAGAGTCTGTGAGAGAGATGTGTTGAAGCGAGGCCAGCTCAGCTCTCAATCTGAAGAATGTGTTGGCATATACAAGGGGCGCCACTCAAATGGAACTTTAATTCATTTACACAAAAACCAGAACAATCGTAAAAACAGACCTCACTGCCGAGAGCTAACAGCTTAGGTAATAAAGGCTGGAACGTAACTTCCTTTAACCTGAGAATGAGCCTTTTATAGGGTTTTTCTTACAATTTATTTTGCACATTAAATGGGAAGACGGCGCGTCCCTCTGTGAGTGTGTGTGTCTGTATGCATGGCTGTGCATGTGTGTCAGATGGTAGAGGTGGGCAGTGAGTGAGTCTTTGATGTAGCCTGCCAAGTTTCCCCTGTGGACAGCAGCTGTTATGATAAACACGCTGTCTAGTAGCAACAGATCCTCCCAAGATGGTTCCCCACCCCTCCTCTCCACTCTCTTCTCCTACTTTCCCTCTTTTCTCCCAAGGCTGTGTTTAATGGAAGGGAAATGAAAACAATAGCCCTGCCAGTCTGCAGGCCAGCAACGACTCTGCCAACCTGACAGTAAGTCAGAGAGACAGAGACTGTGAGGGAAAGACTGCGATGTACCAAACACAGTCCAGACAGTAGGTGGGGGGGTGAATCAGGGAGTCTGATTGTGCGCGACCATCTATATTATCTGTCACATGAGCTCTGAGAACAGATAGAAAAGATCTTATGGGTGTCTAACATGCTTGATGTGCTGCATGGAAAACAACTTTTATCTTTTTATGTGAGCCGCCTTTCATGTGAGCCAAGTTTTTACCCAGAATGGTAAAAGAGGTCATAATACTTACTGGAAATGATTAAATTCCCATTAGCTGGACTGTTCTTGTCTCTAATACATCTTTGCTCACTCTGACCTCTGACCACTCTGATGAAAACAGAGAAATACTATATACTGATCTCCAAAAAAATATTTAAGAGCTGGTACTTTTTTTTTTTTTTTTTTTACAGCGCACATCAAATAATACAATTTTTTCAAAAGAAAAAAAAAGTACTTGGGCCCATTATTTAGTTAGTAAATGGCAAATGCATTTAGTACTACAGTAATATAACTGTAGTTAAGTTACAGTTGGTACCTTTAATTTAAAAAAACAACAATTTAATAACAGATTATCTGTTTTAACAACGGATAATGAAGTGAAAAAAGTAAAGAAAAAGACCCCCTTTATATTCCTCTGCATACTCAAATGGCCTTTTTGTATACTCAGTTGGCCTTAGGGATGTGAATGAAAACAACCAATCAGAGTCTAGCGGTCTCTAATGCAACTGACAGTCATGTCAATCACTGCTCGTGAACTGTGGTCAAACTGTCAAAGCAGGCAGCGCTTATACAATATGAATCGAGATTCTGTTTCTGCTTCACCAATTTTGAAATGAGAACACTTGTGACCTGGCCGCCATGTTAGATACAGTTAAACAGAGGACCAATTACTGCCAACTGCCGGAGCAAATTTTCTCATCTTACAGCTAAATAGTACACTAAAATATGTTTCTGAAAACATTTGAGACAAGAAACAGGCTGTGCAGTAACAGAATATTGATTCCTATTTGATCAGCGCTGCCTAGTTTGACAGCAGTTCACGAGCAGTGATTGACCTGATTGACACTGCGTAAGAGTCTCTTTGGCTCTGATTGGTTGTTGCTGCTGCACCGGTCTGATTCTAGCAAGTGCCTAAGGCTGGTTTCACACAGCATTCGTCAGCAGTGTGCGAGCAGTGCCAAACCTGTTGTTTTTTATTTCGGCACCCATATTAACAAGTTAGAGCATTTACACTGCCCGCCTGAGCAGTGCTTGTCAAGCAGAGAAACGGTGGCTCGTCAATTTTTTTACGCGTGCTGTGCGTGTTTGTCAGCAGAAATAGACAGTGAAGATGGTGTTTTGATGATTATATTGACCCTACACCCGCAGTTTAAAAGTCTCTCTATAAAGATGTTTGTTTTATTCCAACTTCCCTCCTTCCGTTTCAAAATAAAAGCCCTCTGAAGAGTCTCTGTTGACAGAATCCCATCAGATATTGACATAAGGCATCTTATTTTGAAACATTTGTCAGCAATGCAGATGCTTGCATGACTTTTTAAATGAGTGGAATTTGTGCTTATAAATGTGGAAATACAGAACTCATAGTAGCAGGCAGCAACGCAGCCGCGACGTAGCGACAGCGCTGCATATGTGAACACCACAAACATGAAACACGCTGCAGTTCAGCGAGGCTGCCATCACGCACTGCTGTGTGAAACGGCCTTAAACGACAATAGGAGGGGAGGAGCAACATGATTTTATTTACTGTCTGTCTCCCATCCTTCCTTTTAGAATATATTGACAATTTCAGCAAATAAGACACAAAGTTATTTTCATAAAAAGTTACCAATTGTAGCTTTAATGCATACTTAGTTAACAGGTTAAATAAAGAAGTTACTATTTTTTAGGGCATTTTTTTTGCCTTTTTTACAGAGCAGCTGGAGCGGAAATGGGGGAGGAACAAAAGGCGATGACACACAGCAAAGGGCAACAAGTCAGATTTGAACTCAGGAAGCTCCAAAAGACTCAGCCTAAATGAGACACATGCTCTACCAGATGAGCTATCTCTGCATAGATGGAAATCATTTTAAGATCTTTAATTTTTGTTATTTAACAGGCTGTCACTCAGACTGTTCAAGGTCTGTTAAAGTTTTGGAATAGTTTATAAATTAAACCCAGATGAATATTGGCAACATAAACTTAGTTTGAACAAATTAACTTGTATGGGTTATCAACTTAAACTGCAAACATGTGTTTATAGCAATTAAGTATTTAATGACCATATTTACGAACACACATTTTTAAGTTTTTTACATTATTTCAAAGGACATTTAAAGCATTATGAACTGTTACCATAATTATGAACACATAACAATTAGACACATTTTTCCACATTATATAAAAGGAATTTTAAAGTGTTAAAGCGGAAATTTGATTTCAGTTGTCAGAAAATCAAATGGACAAAACTTTATATGAGACTCTTCTGATCTAATTTCTGGTTTAATTATGACGAGCTACCTAAATACAGGAGAAATAGCTCTTTAATTTTTTTTTTCAAAAAGATCAGTCTGTAAGTTAAAAGAATCCCTTCCAGATCATGTCATTTATCAGTATCATTCCAAGATTAAGAGCACTAATCTTTATAATCTATATCCAGGTAAGATTAGTCAAATATACACAATCTTCCATACAATGCAAGTTACTTACAGTGGAAAAAAGGTTCATAAATTAATGCATTTTCTTGTTACTTAAAATGAAATGCTATCTGTGCAAAAAAACAACTTTATGAATCATTAAAAAAAGAATATCACAAATGCTATACCAAAATAAGGCACTCTGAAGAATTTCAAGTGTTTGTTTTCTCCTCCAAAGTTCATGGCTGATGACATGTTCAGGTGGTCACAGTACGCCCACACGAGGAATGAAAAGAAATTAGTCAACGCTGTCTTTGACTAATTCTCAGCCTCCCAGGTTTACTCATCAAAGTGCTGTCACGTCCTGTAAAATGATGTTGGTTTCCATGATGTTTGGCTCTCCACAGTCATGCCCATGTTGTTGAGTGATGGCGGAGGAAGGGTTAGAGGACACACACACACATATACACACACATGCACTGTGGTCACACGACAGGCCCAAACCACAGGCACCCATGTGGAACGAGTCAGTGAACAGACCTTTATTCCTGCACTGAGCTGCTCTATGAGTAACTCACTCAAACTCTCAAACTTTATGTGTCAATTCTCTTTACTTACTCATTTAGTTACGTGTGCGTTGCCAGCTCTGTGACTTGCAAAGGTCATTCAGAGCACTAATCGTGTCTCACTTTTATCCGGTTTGCATGCTGACCCTCTTACTGTGCCCGTCTGCTCTGTGACCTCAGCGTGAACTCTCTCAGGCTGGCCAGTTGCCCAGCAAGGGACTTGCAGCCCATTTGGTCCCTCAGTACCTGTCCGACACACTGATTGGGTTACTCAGTGTGTCGGAGTAAACAGGTACTTCCCCACCTATCCAGGAGCCCTGGCACTGCAGGCATGTGCAGAAGTACACAAAGATCCTTTTACATTTTCCACTCTGCTAGAAGCACAAGCCCCAGGCGCCCTGTGTGTGCTAATGCATGCATCCATACATGTGTGTGTGTGTGTGTTACTGTGTGTATGTGCAAAAACACTTGGAAACCTTTGGGTGTTTCCAGAACAACCATCCCAAACCATTCACTCTGTTTGAGCATATGTGTGTGTTTTAGAATGTATGAGGCGTGATTGGAGTGGTTGATTCAATAAAGACTTATCTTTCCCCCGTGAAGGTATCCCACACAATCTAAATGTATCTCAATGGGATATCATGTCCAGTACCCTGAAATGCACACCCCAGTGCACACACAACACTAAACCCCCCCTCAGGCATCAGTCAGTGAGCCAATCCATCATGGGAAGTTTGCGCTGTTGAGAAGAAAATGGGCGAAAAGAGCAGTGGGTGGAGAAATCGAGGAACAGACATGGGGTTAGAGAGAGAGAGGAGGGCGGTGATTATAGTGTTGGATGAGGGAGAGGATGCTGGCTGATGGCTGGTGTGAAGGGACAAAGGAAACCTGGAGGGAGAAATTGATGTTAAATTGATGTGAGTGAGAGGAACCATGGGGGTTGTGTGGTATCATTGCAAGTTTGATTTTATTTTCCCCAGAAAAGGGGTCCTACCTTGGTTAGCGCCAATATGCGTGAGAACCCCTGCACAGCGATAACTCACCACGTCAGTTTTCAGCAGAGAAAACATCAGACAAAAGGCTGCAGGATTTATACTGGTCGGAAATCAGCAGAACTCAACACTGGGAGAAACCACAGTACTGTCATGATCTGCGTCCAACAATGGGAGATTGGATAAATGCAGATGCTGGACTGTTTGGAAATGCAACAATGTATGACAGGCCTCACCACAACTGGAATATTATGTTACAAGAGGATGAATATCAGAGAGTTGGAGCGAGAGAGAAAAACTTATCATGCAGTCTATGTGTACTTTAGGTACTGTGACAGGGCTTAATTATGGGCGCTAATGCTAGTAGCAACAATTGCATCCCTTAACAAATAAAGTAACCACTGAGTAAACAAACCACATGATCTCTGACTTATTGATAACTATTATCAGCTTAGGACTTCTAGAACATCCTGGAAAGGTTGCATCTGACTGGAGGGTAATAAAAGTTGGAGTAACAGGGCGAAGGGTGGAGAGAAGCAAGAGAGGATGAGAGATGGAGCCAAAAGAGTTTAGAGTGGAAAGAGAGAAAGAGAGAGAGAGGGAGAGAGAGGTTTCCAGCGCAGGACTGTGTGGCTGGCTGTGTGCTCCTGTTCTGCTCGGCGGCCGTGGCTGGCTAAATAAACAATCCTAATTGGCTGTGGAGCCCCACTAGTCTGGGGTTTCACTCGCTTTCATCCTCGGGAAACTGCCGGGAAGCTGTGGGAGAGCTGAGGTGAGGCATCATGATAAACACACATGTGCTCAATCATGCGCGCACAAGAGAACTCACAGACATGTATGCACAAACAGGGTGAAACTTGATTAAATGCGCAGACGAAGGCTGCTTTTTGATTCTGTGCTCTTTCTGTCGTCAGGTAAACGGTGACACATGAGAATTAGTATATGAGCTGTGGTGAGTGGCCTCCCCTGCCTGCAGTTCAGCTCAGAGGAGAGTAATGTGGCCACCTGCTCGGCACATCTGGGGATGAGCATTGCAACACACACACACACACACACACACACACACACACACACACACACACACACACACACCTTGTGCATGTAGACATAGAGGCAGGCTCTGACTCATGCACAATCACACATTTGATTCTTACCACATAAATACACACTGACGCAGACAAACACAACAGCAAATTCCTGGATGTGGTGGATGCAGCCTGTGCTCCACTAACAGTGTTACAACACTGACTCTGGAACAAGCACTCTTTATCCACCATGGACCATTTAGATTCATCTACTGAGGTCTGATGAAGACATGAATCATCGATTATTTTAACAATGCAAGCATAGTTCAGCGTACAGTACAATATGAGAGACATCTAGTGGTGAAAAATAGAGAGCTGTCTCCAAATCTGTCAAATTATCTTATCATAACTAAAACAATTATGCCTGTTTCTATTTCCCAGTGTATACATCATCAGAGTGAATAGCACAAAAGCATGATGAAAAATGAGTGGGATGGACATGTAAAATGAAGAGGAGCTGTCTTGTGGAAATTCACCATCAACCCTGCAATGATGCTCCACTTTGCCCCCATCTTTCCGAAAATAGTTTTGAATCAACAAAAGTGAAGAATGACAAGTTTTTGTTCCTATGTTACTCTCCTGCCGCGGCTGACTTTTGATAAATTTTTGAATGCATATTGCGTGCCTGCAAAGAGTGCCTTAAGGAAAAAGAAGACCTACAACTACCGAGGACTGTGGTTTCAGTGTGATGGAATTGTGATGTCTGAGAGAGAGAAAGAAGAATAAAGTCAGGCTTTTTTGCTCTCAAGCACAACTCTGGCCGTTAGCCCGGCATGGCCTGGGGAAGGGGGATTGTGAAAGCAGTTGTCATGGAGGAGAATAGAGAGGAGGATAGGAGAGGAAAAGACTTGCTCTCTAGAGATGCAAAGTACTGTTGATTTGATGTCTCTGCTTTGAATGTTCTGTTTTAAGGCTCAGTCACAAAATCGACATCGAAGAAGTTGTTACGACAAAGGCTGACTGTTGCATCGCCTCAGGTTGCCTGTGTCTTGGCCAGAAAATTGCTCTTGAACACACTGCAAAGACCTACAGCCAACGGCCAACTAGCATGTATATTTTGCGTGAGAGGAAATAATTGTCTACATAAGCAGGCGGCAGTCGTCTGTGTTCGTCATTCAATAAGGAAAGAGATCGACAGGACTGATTCAAGATGCTAGTTAGCTAGTAAGCGCATTAACAATGCTCATAGTAAAAGAACAAATGATATTTACTGTTCACTATGAACAGTAACACAAACAAGATAGATTGATTTATTTGACAATCATAAGAATACACATAAAACTGCTTTCCCTAAAGACAGTTACATACATCTACAACTGTCAGGAATTTATTTACACAAGAAAGCCACGGGCTTATTTCCATTGTGAATAGTTACGAACTGCTAAATAGCTCAACGACTAAAAAACCCCAACTTACCTAATTTTAAGTTTGTTTTGATCTCACTCTCTCTCGACTTAATGCATTTGTTGTTTTTCCTCACTTTCATTTCTCTTCTTGTGCACTGAGCTGAACTGCCATTCACAGATATTTAATTAATGCCATCTCCGCAAGCTTCAACAAATTGAATTGGCCAAAAAAAGCTAGAAAGGGCCACCAATGGCCGATTAGTGCCAACGGTGCGGAAAAGACTGCAGCAATAGACGCAAACAGACGCTAACCGATAGTCCAACATTGACTGACAGTGTGTCAGGACCTCTGTAGGCTCAGCAACGAAAAAAGAGAACTTGAGGCAATAGGAAAATGGACTGATGAGGAATTTTTAAAGCAGCAACATTTAATTCTCACTAAAACAAAATGCATGTTTTGCACATACATGTTTAGATGATTCACCAGCAGCAGCAACAAAGTGTTGTATCGCATCATCAGATACAAATAAATCGATGAGAAGCAGAAACCATGATGACTTGTTGGAAAAACAAGTCAATAATGTCAATTTCAAAGTCAAGAAAGCAGAAACAAGCAAAGGTGGGCTCTGTGCAGTTATGATAACGCAGCAGGGCTCTTTGAGCTTAATGCTAACATTAGCATGCAACCATACTTACAGTGACAATAGTAACATGCTAATTATCCATTATATTGTTTACCATGTTTGCCATTGTAGCGTGTTAGATTCCATGTATTGCAAATATTGTATGTACCCAACTTCATTGCAATTCATCCAATAGCTGTTGATGAGATTTCACTCAAAATGACAAACGTCAACATCATGGCTGTTTTTGAGGAAAAGTCACCAAAGTACTTTGGATTCATCATCTGGGTGCCATTTATATCTATGCAAATTGTGTGCCAAGTTATCCAGTACAGTATATGCTGATATATTTTGTTCTGGCAGCAACCTCGAGGGCTGATAACTTAAACCAATACCGAAGCGCCAAAACTACAGGCCCTCTAATGGCCAGTTGAGCCTGGCTCCAGAGGTGAATAACTCCCCATAGACATCCATGTTAAAATGCCCAACTTTAAAGCAGAAATAAACTCCTTTTTTAAGCCTGGTACAAAAAAATGTTGTTGGTCTCTATAGCTAAAATAAACACTCATGCCAACTGTGCACAGAATTACTTTTTATACAACTCACCCTTTTTTAATGTTATTAAAGCTTAAGTTCTGCATATTTAAGGGCGCGGCTGTTTGAGTGACCGGCTCAGAGTCAGATCCACCCCTCGCTCCTCCACAGCTCCAACCTCTCGTCCAAATACGGTCACTTCTGGCTCCAAAAAACAAGATGGTAACAGTCGAAATGCAGAACTCAAGGATTCAAAACAGCATCCCACAAACGAATGGGTGACATCATGGCAGCTACATCCATTATTTACACAGTCTATGATTTCACAGGATAAGTGGAAACTTTGACCTGCCGATGGGACTGAAAAAAAGTCAGGCGATCTCTATAGTCATTAGGATTCACTGTCACTGAGGGCGCAAAGATCATGTGTGCAAAATGTCATGGCAATTCATCGAGAAGATATTGAGATATTTCAGTCTGTGTCAGCTGACATTCACTAGGAATACAAAGTGAAGTAATCTCTGGTAATTGCCCACTGAATGTCAAAAAAATGTTGTGACTTCTATCACATTAAAGTGAAACACTTTTAGATGGAAGCGTGAGCACATCATGAGATGAATTTTCAAAAATCAAATGTGTTTTATGGTTACCATAATTATAAACAGTAATTATCTGGCCAGTAAGTCACCCAATTGTTTCCCTGCTGTCTTCCAAGACATCCTCTGGAAATTCAGAGTTCATCGTGGTTTACTGGCTTTGGCAACAGGGATCAAGCTGTGAGTCAAAGGGCTGAATGTAAAGATGGCTTTGACCCAAACGCAGCCGCCCAGCCTGCCTCCATCCGTCCTCCATCCTTCCTTCATCTGAACATTTTCTCCTCATCTGACTCCTGGCTTAAGCTCAGCACTTATGCTGCTCCTCGCGTGACCAACACACCCCAGGAATCCACACAAGCTGTGAGAGGAGATTCTGTGTGTGTGTGTGTGTGTGTGTGTGTGTGTGTGTGTGCGTGTGCGTGTGCGTGTGCGTGTGCGTGTGTGTGTGTATGTGTATGTGTGTGTGTGCGAGGAATTAAAGACTCCTTATGCTAGTTGTGTGTATGTCAGGCACCTCATGTATCAGACAGCACCGCTGTTCACTGGGGCAAAAATGAACAGGAGACAAGGGGCTTTCCTACCTGGCTTGAATACTCCAGTCACGAACACACACACACACACACACACACACACACACACACACACACACACACACACACACACACACACACACACACACAGTTACACAGGTTAAAGGGCAGAACCTGAGAAGAAAATGCTTGCTTTTGACAGCTGCGACTGCATGTGCGTAAATGTGTTTGCCAGGGTTTGAGAGTAAAAGCATTTGCTCCTCTCTGGGGGAAAGATCAAGTGATCTAGTTGCTAATACCAAAAGATGTACACGACCACACACCCACGCATGACCACATGCACAGCCACACACACACACACACACACACACACACACACACACACACGCACACACATAAAGACAGAAAGGTGATAGAAGTAGATGGAGAGGGAGCAAGAGGAAGATGGGCTGGATATTGAGTGCTGAATAGACTGCAAGGCGGGGCGGTAGACAAGGAATAGCATTATTTGATAGGGACGAGGGTGGGCGGTAATCACTTTTTCCAGGGACCTCTCCGAAGATGTCATGTCATCAGCATTTCCCTGGCAGCTCTCTTGCAGTGAGAGAGAGGGAGGGAAGGAGGGAGTGAAGAGAGGGGAAGGAGAGAGAGGCTGAGGGCGCGCTTCTTCCGAAGGTGGCAGGCAGCCAACAACAACAGCCGACTCCAGTAGGTCGGCACAGGAAGGGGGGGTGGGGGTGAGTGTGTGTTTGTGTGAATCTGTGTGTGTGTGTGAATGGAGTGGGGGGGGGGTGCTGTTAAAGCCCTTATGTGTGCACCCTGCGCTCCTCAAGCATTCCCGTTTGTTGTTCCCGAGCCAGAGGGCCTTCGGCTGGGCCAGTCCCAGGGGAGTCGTTACACCACATTCCTTTCCCATTATTCCAGGCGTCTCTTTACGAGCAGCACCATCCCCGGATTCGGCTGGACTTTCCTCTCGCCCCTGATGTCCTGTGTTTTCATCCTCGTCATTATTTTTTGGTTATTAGCTGCTGCTGCTGCTGAGGGGAAAGATGGTGATGTGTCAGAGAGAGGGAGGGGCAGGAGATGGAAGGGCTTCTGCTACTACAAAGGCTAGGCGTCTGTGTGGGAGTGTGTGTGTATGTGTGTCATTTTGAATATCCTAAAACTACATCTTGACAAAATGTAAACCATGAGAACTTATCCAAAGGTGCTTCTTCTAAGATGCTACATTCATTTGAAGCAGGACACCATGCTGTGACCTAGAGAAGGATGACAGAGTGAGAGATAGTTTACTAACATCTGCTACAGAGAACAGGTGTCCCAGGATCTCCAGTTCCATGTGGATCACTGACAACCCAGCAGGGAAACACAATCAGGGCCTCTTATCACTTGTCCTCACTGTCCTTACATTCACTCCTTCTGTCTCTCTCATCTGGTCTCTTGTGGAAAACAAGTATGTTCTCTTCTTCTCCCCACCGGTGTAGCCTTCTTCCGTTGGGTCTTTGTGACCTGAGAAGGGAGGAATGTTCATCAGAAGTATGTCAAGACTTTTCAAGGTCTCTGATGGGAGGGTGTATAAAGCCTCAGGCCTGGGAGGGGCCTCATGACCGACTGACAAGTACAGGTGAAAGCGGATTGGGTCAACATTGTGTCAGTGGGGACACACACACACACACACACAGGCTCCAGCCAGGCTATGCCTCTCTGGGAAAGAGTTTAGAGGTCAACTACAGCTGTAATGGGGTTAGCTACAAGAGAAAGTAGAAGCTCCCTGACCCACACATGTCACGTGACTATATTTAATCTGTATTATGGTCTACAGTCTTCTCTATTTTGCTTTTTCTTTTAAAAGCCACAGAGACTTGTTATGGAGAGCACACTTACGCAAACTCACTTTGATTTGATCGAGGATAGGGTCAAATAAGGAGCATAAAACCGTAAATGAATGCTTTTATGCGAGCATTTCTGTTAGTCATGCCTTAAAATAGACCTAATTGAAGTCACAGCTTTATCATTTTGTAGAAAAATTGCTCTTATTTTGTTGAATGTCTACTTAGCACACATATTTGTCTGTGGTGACTTCACTACTAGACTGCACTTTGACCTATTATGCTTTTCCTTATTTTCTGTTACATTGTCAGATGTTTGTGATGTTTGAGACAGGCTGATCAGCTTGTTATAGATTTCTTTATATGGACGTCTTCTCCAGGCATGCTACTGCAAGTGTTTACATTATGTAGTCTACACTGCTACATGTAACTACATGCTATAACGTCAGGGAAACATATAATCTAGATTGCTGATGTAAATTTACCCCAGATTTTGGGTCCTTTTAAAACATGTCATACCTGGGCCACACTGCATGTGTGAGCAGTGCGTGACAGCTACCTCGCTGTACTGCTGTGGCTCAGACGCTTTTGGTGTTGTTGCTGTGGCGCTGCTGTGGTGCTGCTGCAGAGCTGCTGGTTGCTATAACTTCTGTATTATCCACAATTAAAAGCTGATACTCAACTCCACTTATTTTGAGATGGATCCAGGAAACTTACTTTACAGGTTACTTTACACGTTACAGGTTACAGTTTTATTTTTATTCATGTCCGTGACAAATGTAGACAGAGAAACTGTAGTGAGAGGTAGTATAGTGCCAATATGATTATCAAAAGACCATTTTCACTGTTTATCTTTGCTGAAAACCATGAGCATCATGCTGAAAAAACCTGCAGATCCCAGATCTCTAGATGTGCCACAGCTTAGAAGCAGCTGCTCACACAGTGTGGCAGTCACATTGTGGCCCAGGCGTCAGGTGTAAAGATTTTTCTTGAGAAACTTTTATTGGTGATTTGTCATGTATGAAATTGATACTACACTCTGTTACAGTCATTCCCCCTGGCTGCAAGTACAATGCTACATATAGCTACATGCTAACATCAAGGAAACATGTGATGTGGTCTTTGTTGCCGTTATTTTGGTTAGGGAGTTGGGATAAGAAGTTAATATTTATGGTAAGTGAAGTTATCCTTCATTACAGCTATTCCCCCATCTGCAATAACTAAATACAGAGGAACCAGAAATGCTGGGAGGGCGGCTTAAAGAGACTCTCAGAGGATAATTACACGTGTTCCAACACTGATATTATGAGAGAGATTACGTTGTTTTTTTTTTTTAATCATTAAAACATGGAAATATGTTCTTGTAGAAAACCAAAATGGAAGTATGAATAAACATAATAGGTCATAGAGCAGGGAATATGGTCCAGAAAACCTAATGAACTGTGGCCCGCAGCAAACTGTATGAGCTGGACGTGTTAGTTTTTCCTTGTTTGGAGGAAACACATTCCTTAGTTGCACCTCTGACCTTGGAGAGAGGGAAAAGATCCTGCAGAAATAAATGAATAAATAAACAAGGAAAGAGTCCAGGCGTCTCTCTAGAGGTTGCATTTTCTCTCTCTCTCTGTTCTGTGTAACATGCTTCAATGCTGCTGATAAAACAGGATAATCCCAATTTTGCAGCTGCGATTTTGAGATTTATCTTGTTACACTTAAGTGTCACAATTTCAAGGACTCGTCCTTAATCTTCCTCACAACCTTGAAAAGCTTTTTTAGTATGTCTTTTAGTGTGTAGAATTTGTAACTTGTTTCTCAGCTAGTGTGATTTTGGCCCATCATGGACCTGAACTGCTGACACTTTGGCTTGGTTTACTTCCTGTGTCACCTCTCTGAAATGACCATGCACACCCTGACTTCCTGCCTGGCAGGATGCAGAGCTGTGGCTGGCAGCTGAGCATGGCTGTTATTTCTGGCATCAAAAGCCATCAGCCACTTTTAAACCTTATTAAACACAACAGACATGAAAACGTTCGCAGACACAAAGAGGACTCACTCCTGCTCTCACATGTTTCCTGCCCTGCTCAGTCCCTTATTAAAACTCTTTTATATTTCAAAAGTTTTTCAACATTAATTTATTAATTAGTTTGTTTGAAATGTGTTTGAAGTGTGTTCCCACACCTAAAAAGTAATGCCTTCTCTGGTTAAATGTTGTCACTACACTGGGCCTTTTTCACCGCAGACATTTATAATCATAGTGGGAAAGGGTTCAGTCAGTGGTCAGTCTCTTTTCAAAGAGACTGATTAGCCCACTAACTACAAGACTTTCTGTACCCAGCAGCAATTACTACAGCCCTGTTAACACCAAATATTTATAACAACGTAGAAATACTTTTAAAATAATGATGAAATGCTCTCCATCATCAACAGAGCCCTACAGAGACACAGAAAGAAAGAGAGAATTAAAGTCAGAGGGGTAAAAAGATGAGTGAAAAAGGAAGGAAGGTGCTGAGTGACAAAAGAGTCAACAAAGCTGTCAATCATATCTGGTTTGTATAAGTCTACTCAGTCCTGGGGGACAGGGCTAATCAGGCAAAATGAGAGAAAACATCTGTGTAAGGAGTACTTGAACTTTGTTTTTGAAGAGGAAGCTTTGACAGAAACAGCAGATCAAGCAGTATTAACAGTATGAACAGCGGAGGGACCCTTTCGCTCTTAATGAAGCAGAGGTCAGAGGGCAATTTTGCTAAAACTCTTCAAAACTCAATTTCATTTTATACATTTTTTTATGGGATGCATTTTAGTATTTTCATTATTCTCTTATTCTATTAAATTCTATTTATTTTTATTATTACATCAACTATTTTTTTCCACATGTTTTAAACAGATTTTGTTACTGTATTCATTACTATTTGTATTTGTATTTGTTTATTTATTTTATTTGTTTATTTTGTTTGTTTATTTTATGAAATTAGTTTTATTTTCAGATTTCTAAAATATAACATTGGCAATTTTTTTAACCCTTATTTTATACATATTTTTTTATTTGTATCTATTTGACTTGATTTTTATTTGTTTGTTGTACGAAGTTACTTTTATTTTAAGATTTCTACTATATTACATGGACTTCTGCACTTTTTACACGCATTATACTTGTTTTTTTTTCTTCTTAATAAATTGATGCATTTTGTTAACATTCTATGGCCTATAATGTTGTGTAATGTTTTGCAAAGGCATTTCTGAGTGACTGTTAAAGGGTTTAAGACAAGAAATAATCAAACTAATCTACAGACTGGCTTCAGTTACAAGACGTGTAAATACTGAACTTTGAATGTTTTGGATACATTTCTCCATCCTCATGAAATCACTTCCAACACTTGATTTTTGAAAATGGTTTCCCTGACTAATCCTAGCTGATTAGTGCAGGTGAGCAGAACAAAGCATTCAACAAAACCATCATAGCTGTTGGCCTTCAAGCAGCTTGCTATATCCTAGCTTTGTCTAAGTGATGTCCTGTTTTGTAAATTACTTTCCACTTTGAGCATGATTCTTTTTTGTTTTTTTTTCTGTTTTCATTATTAAGGCCCAGAAACAGTAAATCTAACATCAAAGAGCTAGTTGTGACAAAGGCTGACTGTTGATTTGCCTCACATTGCCTGAGTCTCCGCCAAAAAGTTGCACCTGGACACACCGCAAAGACAACAGCCAGTGGTACAGCAGTAGTCTGTATTCATCATAAAAAAGGGAAACTGGAAGACTGGCAGGACAGATTCGAGGCGCTTGTTAGCCAATTAGCACAGAAACAACACATCCTAATGTGTCCATCCTAATCACGGTGGTTGCTCACCGATGGCCTGACATTTTCAGACTACTGACCATCAGCTCGGTGTGTAAGGACCCTTAGGAGATGACAGTGTTTGAATTCTAGATCTTGATTGGTGCTATAAACTTCCATACTTTGCACCAAACGCTATTTATTTAGTTAAAAGTCTGGACTGCTCTCACACTCTCTGAAAAACGTAGTTCTCCTCATACCAACATTATATTCTCTCACTCCCACTGACATGTCCAGGTCCCAGGGGGTCTCTAGTGAAGTTTGGAGTCTTGGGGTGCAACTGTAAAATAATACCTCCCAGATGGCCCTGAAAGCCCAGACACATACAGGATGACATACAGTATGCTTGCACTGCACATGCACATACAGTGAGTATGCAGTATATTACCTGTGGAGGAATCAGGTGTATTTATGACCTGCTGTGTCTGTCGCAACCCTGAAATATCAAGAACAAACAAAGAACACAGGCTAGCCCTTTCAGCACCTTTGTATGCATATATATAGAATGCATATATATAGCTGAATTATGTCTGTGTGAGTTGTGTGTGCAGGTTTCGTGTGTTTCAAAGTTTAACATGCAATTATAGGTGCTATTGTCACAAACTGGCTCAGGGAACATGAAAAAGTTACCACAACTGAACTATGGGGTGTGGAAAGCCGTATCAGCAGTGCATGTGTGCAACATGTGTGCTGTGGAGATGTTGAAGGTGCAAAGTAAAAGATGGTGATGCAGAGTGGCTGCAAGCTGCAGGAAACAAGAGAAAGCACACAGACCAGTTTTCCTAGTTGCTCAGGTGAAGCAGCTGAGGACCGTCCACTGTCAGCCTACTGTCTATTTAGGTTGGCCAGGACTGCCTCCAAGACTGTGGGAGGGGCATCACTCTGTTATACGCGTGCGCACGCACGCACGCACGCACGCATGCACGCACACACAATGTAATGTCTATGTGGCCTCCTCCTGGCCTTATCATCACCTCCTTCCAACAAAACTCCTGGAGGCCCTACACTACTCAACAAGAGGATTTTATTCAGATCACTCTCCCATTGTATTCCGTTTCTCCCCTCACTAACCCCACTTCCACTCACACACACACACACACACACACACACACACACACACACACACACACACACACACACACACACAACCCTTCATCCCATCTCCCTTTCCACTCTCCTCTGCCCGAAGGGTCTGTCAGAGCAGAGCAATTTCCATACAGAGCATTAAGAGCAATACGGCAGATATCTCAACTCACATGAAACCTGCATTGGCACCATTTCAGTCTCTGCACACATAGATCATTATTACACACAGGTACTGAGAGTCTGAAGACAGTTATAGAGATGACGTCCAAATCTCCACTTTCATATCATCGGCTACAGTTTTTGATAGGTAGAACATAAGTGTGTGCTGCATTGGGGGTCTTGATTGTGTGTCTGGGAGTGTGTACATTTTATGTTTGTCTCTAGTGTTTCATCAACCTGAATAACCTGCCTCTTGTTGCACTATGGGCAGGGACCAGTGATACTGATAAGCTCATAGAAATACAGAGACAAAGTCTATATTGAGAAGTACAATGTACACCATAAGAGCAGGCAAAGTGATTCCCAAACTTTTCCATGTCTGACCTCTTCAAATTAGGGAGTGTCTTAACTTGTGACCCCTCCTCACATTTTAAGACATAAGTATGGACATGAGTTTAGAGTTCAAAAGAGGTAAAAGTACCCAGTATTTCCTAAAAAAAAAGAAACCTGAATAAATAATACAGTTTTGTGCAACAGAATTTATCATTATTATTTCTTGTATCAACTTAATCATTTTGTGAGCCCCCATATTTGTCCCGGCCCCCAGCTGGGGAACCACTACACCAAGAAAGCAATAAAACAGAAAAAAAAAGAAAAGAAAGATGATCTCATACATTTTTTTGAGCTCTATCCTTCTCTTGTTTTCTTCCCTTTCAAATGCTCTGCCTACTTGCTCTCTTTTAGTCCTTCTGTTTTACTGCAATTTGCCAGCATGAGCCTCAGTCTGACTGGCTGTACTGGGGGATTTCCCAGATGATGCAGTACCAAAATTTGACACTGCAAGGCAGTGTTGTAAATCTGTGCTGACAACACACCATCAGTGATTCACTATGTGTTAGATGTAACTTTGGGTGAGGACAGATTAATTGGGGTATGCATCTGCAAATACATTAATTACACTCTAATGTTAGGTGTCTGCACTCTCTGTGCTCGTCTCCCCCTCTCACTGTCTACTCTCTGTGGGAATTGTCAGTAGAAACAGGTCAGCATCATTCAGGAATGCCTTTTTTTTCTGTGATCTTTCACGGTTGCCATATTGAAGAGAGAGAAAAAAAAGCAGATCTTGGGTGGGCAAGGAGTTATAGTCAGGCTCGGCAGTGTCATTAAAAACCCTCTTGGACTTGGTGGTTGGAAGGCTAAGAAGGGAGCACAATTTGTCTTCAGGGGACAGAGTGATGATGAAGAGTGTAATGGATGAAGGGGAGGAGAAAATGGGGAACTGCAGAGGTAGTAAGGGGAGGAATACTCTCTAACATCAGTAAGTCACTGGATGAGTGGACGAGGCCAGGGGGCAGCATAAAATGGAACGGACAGACATAACAGTTTATGTGCATTATTGTTAAATGACACAAGTGTTTAAGGGTTGATTTCTCGACTTGAGTTCAGCAAGCGGATGGGGTCTGTAGTAGACGTGTAAATATTGTGATGTCTGTATGCACATGGAGTGAGGAAGATATCCTTTGGGTTGTTGGGCCTTTAGCATCAGTTTGTTTTTCTGTACATCCCTCTCTCTCTCTCGCCCCCCTTAAAGACTTGTTGCTGCAAATTGTAATAAATACTAACAAACACACTGTCGGACGGATAACAGATGGAAAGCATGCATGCATGTCTCGTGACATTGCCGTTTTAAAGCCATTCTTGCATGGTTGTGGTCTTATGGCCCCCCTTTTCCAAAATTTCAAAATGTTGCTCCTATTGTCTAAGATAGTCCAAAAATATTAGTAAACATGAACAACTTTCTTCAAAATCCAAAAACCAGAGAACTAAAGCTCAGATTTGTTATGTAAGTATTCAGTTTGGAGCTGCTCCACAGACAATGAAAGATGTTGATGTTCTGAGCGTATGGATACATTCACTATTTCAGAACTGAGAATACTACATAAAGGTCATCATTTGGGTATAAAAAGAGAAAAACTAACATTCTGTGGTTCCACAAAATCAGGCTCCAATTCATTAAAGAGCAGGTCTAGACTTAATACTTGACTACATCGCAAGTTTGAGACTCACCTATCTGGTTGCTGGCTTTGAGAGAAAGTAGCTCATGTTCATGAATATTGATTGAACATTCATAGGCCCTAGAAATAACTTTGGAATTATTCATTTAGGTGGTGTTCCCCTTTAAAGTTCATGTGTGTAAGATTTAGTGGCATCTAGAGGTGAGGTTGCAGAACTGAAATTTCTCTAAGCGTGTAGGAGAACTACAGTGGTGAATGCAAAAAAACCCCAAAAAACTAAAACAACAAATGTCACTAGCTAGAGCCAGTGTTTGATTGGTCGGCTCGGGGCTACTGTAGAACAACATGGATGGAGCCCACTCCATGTGTAGATATAAATGGCTCATTCTACGGTAACAAAAATACAACTTTTCTTGTTTTCGGGTGATTATAAACTAATGAATACATAGTTATGGATATTACTTTTTCGGTGAAAAGATGCCCCTAGATCCCACACACTGGACCTTTAAATATGTACTTGTAACATTTGGTTTTGTTACGGCTGTTAAAGAGTCTCCCACATGCCAGATGTCATGTTAGTTTTCTACAAAAGCACCTGTGCTACTGTTGTTGTCACACTGCACAGTCTCTCCCATCTCAGCCATGACGCAGCTCTTTCAGCTTGGTGGCTTCCTTCATTTGTGCCTTTTTTCGACACAGGCACTCAGTGCAGGATCACCTGCTCAGATGTAAAGCTGTGTCACATTCTTCGACCTTGACTGATTCTTTTTTGACTGATTGAACTTAATTATTTGAAATCTCCTCAGTAAAGCTTTCATGGAAAGATCATTTGTTCTTGTGGCACAATTTTTGCCCAGACACTAAATATCCAAAGGATGAAACCTAACATGTCATCAATTACACACATCAAAATGCACAACTTATAGGTTTCAGTGGGGGTTAATGCTAGTGCAATGGATTATATTGTTGCATTTCTATTCATTTTCATATATTTGTTCTCAGTAATTAATTGTGAATTCAAAATAAAGTTTGATACTTCTAAATGGAGTGAGTTGCCTGAGGCATCATTATAATGGCATATTATCCATACTGTCTCACCTTTCTCAGACACCTTCTGCAGTGATGATTGTCTGAATTGTTTCATAATTGCCTTACATAATATGCATATAAAAACCCCACTGCATGCTCTATTTTTTAGCAAGTGTAATTCATATTTTAAACTCAGAAGAGATGAAGCAGAGAATGCTTCTCTTCTGGGAGCCGTTAAAAAAAATCACACTTTTCCATTTCAGCTTTGTGCATCCTGGGAGACAAATGATAATATTTTTTTTAACATAGTTAAAACCTTCTCAATCACATGCAGTCCCCCTAATAGGCTCTAATAATGATTTATGTAAAGCAGTTCTTAAGTTTTTCTCGCAGATGACTACCTACATGCTGGGAGTCTGCTGATTAAATACACGCCCCTGTGCATGTTAAACCGTGGCTATCCTGTGCATGCTTTGACGCATGGACAGCTACTGCAGGAGTGTGTGCTCATAATCTCTGCAAAATTATTACTGGGGGCTGGCAGGGGGTGGAGGTTGTCTTTGGGGGTGTCGGAGCGGGTCCCATGAATCGGGGATGGCGCTGTGTACAGTGTACGCGAGTTAGCAGCCAAAGTTTGCAGCGCGCAGGCAGGAAAGTTCGCTGGAGAGGCGACTCGTGATCGTCTGTCACATTACCTGTGGATTTCCAGTGCAAACATGCGGACTTCAGACCTCATGAGCAAGGACTTTTGTGCTGTTTCGTGGGAGTTTTGAGTGATTTTCTCCCTGTCCTTGAAAGATAACAGTTAACGGTTTGCTGCCTTCGCTGCACGCTGTAGTTTCAATGGACTCTCGTGTATCTTATCATCCAGTGAGTAACTGAGACTAACAGTGATTGTATGATTTCCTGACCTGTAGATAAGTGTGGGCCATGAGCATAACCTAACTGTTGACGTGATGCCATGTAGTTTGGGTGTTTAAACACAATGAACTCCCCCTGTGACAAGGAACTGGCACCCTTATCTCGGAAACACCGACTCATGGCTGCAGCTATGCCCAGTGAGGACAGCCCATTGCCCGGCAACACTTCCAGGACTGATCGGAACGGATTATTGGTTCATTGTTTCATATGTGGAAGCGGAGTTACACCCGGGAAGGAACTGAGATTACAAGTGACATATCAAAAGGAGAGGCTTCCGTTTTTTCCGTTTCTACAGAATCAGGAGCCAGCCCCGGGCGCGTGTGAAGTGAGCCCGGATGGACATACGCTGGTGTGCGCCGTGTGCCACTGCTTTCTGACGGAGCAGTGGAACTCCTTCGAGCGGAGCAGGACGCCCATTGAGAAGCGCATGTACTGGTTGAAACGACCGTACCAGTGCGACTCACGGCGGGTCCCACAGGAGTGGAACATCTCTTATGATCTGGAGAGGAGGATCAGTGTCAGCAGCCAGAACTACGACGGGGGCGCAGAGTCTGATTTCTCGTCTTTTTCTGAAAACGACAACATATCAGATCAGGAGATGGATTTAGTCGACAGAGCCAGCATGAGCAAAGACAAGTGTCTGAGAGCGTCTGGCAAATCGCCAAGAGACAGTAGCAGGAAGAACAATGTCATCAGTGTTAAAAACAGCCCAGATTCACAGCGGGCAATGCGCTACCCGGTGGGTGTTTATGGGGCGCAGGGATCGCCAAAAGCGGAGAGTGTTCTGCCGGCGAGGCGCGGTGCTAAAATTATGAATAATGTCTGTCAATCATCAGAATCTCTGGCAAAGTCCCAGGAGAGATTCCCTCAGCGATGCTATGACAGCCCTTTCTCTGACGCACCTGTGCAAGACAACGGGGTCATTATGCGCAACAGGCGATGGCTGGAGGATGGGAATGTCAGACACGCGGAGCCTCGTCAGATCCAGCGTGTTGCCGACAGCAGCTGTGCTTCGTCCAGACATCCATCGCTGCTGCACCGAGGAAGGCTCGAGGATCACCCCAGCACTGCTCTGTCATCTGTTGGCACCGCTGCTGTCACCACTAAATCCAACATGGCTGTTCCCAGGGAGAATAACTCTGACAACTCTGATGAAGATGAGATTAACATTACAAGTGATGATGACATGAACATGCATGAGAGCAAAACAGGCCCAACGGCTCAGTTTAGACCTGTCAGAGACCTTTCAGCGAGAAAGTTGCACCCTGCTGCGGACACCTGTTCAGAGGAGTGTGTTTGCTATATCTGTGGCACTGGGCTCAGACACGATGGCCGCTTTAAAATCAGTGTTCAGAAACAGGAGAGGGCACAGGGCGAGCCCTTCTTTCCTTTCCTGTGGCTTCACTCCCCTCCCCAGGGAGCAATACCTATCAGTCCAGCCGGTACAACTCTGGTGTGTGGCAGCTGCCACACCTCCCTCATGCAGCAGTGGCAGAGCTTCCAGCTTGCAGATGTGCCTGTTCTGCAGCGCCTGTATGTAGTCCCCCTCAACCAAGGCACCAGTTCTCTTCATCCTTCCCAGTTATCTCCCCCAGAGTCTACAGAGTGCAATACTGAACCTAGAGCATCCCAAGAAGCGTGTTTCCTCTGTGGTCAGGACTGTGGAGGGGATGTGAGAGTGGCATATGCACAGGCAGGTGTCGGCAAATCCCGTGGTGCGATGTATTTTCCTTTCATCAATATGTTGCCTTGCCCACCAAATGCCCAGGGGGTGAGAAACGGCCGTGTTCACTGCTGCCCGCAGTGTCATTTTATCCTGGAGGAAATCTGGGGTGCATATCGACTCAGCCTTAGTGAAGACCTTATCACCTCTGTCAGCTCCTTCCTGGTCAGGTACCACGCTGCCGTGGCCATTGAAGGATCTGGACCACCCCATTCCCAGACGGGTGTGGCCTCTCGCCCCGGCAGCTCCATGGTGGTGTGTTACCTGTGTGGAGCTGAGCTGTGTGCAGGTGGAGAGTACCAGCTGCATGTCAACCCACCTGGGCGCTGTGGGGAGAGGGAGCCTTTCTTCCCATTTCTCACTGTCCACCCTCCTGCTCCCCGTGCCAAGCCAGTGGACGCCACAGGCCTGGTGTCAGCTTGTAACCTCTGCTACCATGACTTACACACTCAGTGGGCCCAGCATGAGAGCAAGGGCTTGGGTCCCTCCACCCCCTCTACCTCAAGTTTATCCAGTGCCAACCCCCAGCCACCCAGCTCCCCCTGGGCCCGCCAGTACAGCTGTGAGGCTTTTGTGTGTTTCTTCTGCAGGAAAGAGCAGCGCAGGCAAGGCAGGCTGTGCGCTGTTACTGTGGCCAGGCTACCTGTCTTCCTGTATGCACCTCGCAGCACACGCACACTCCTGGTGGATGATGGGAGGAGGCTGGTGATTGGGTCCTGTGTGGAATGTAAGGCTGTGGTGCAGGTGGGACAGAGCATGCAACAAGACAGGGATAGAGTTGGACATGGAGCCTCCGACGGGGACAGGAAAGACTCAGCCTCGCCACAGTCTAGACACAAGGTAAGCAAACTGCTTGATAAGAACCAAAGATTATAACTTTTTCCACAGTGTCTTCAGTGTTGTCTAAAAGAATTCATGAGCTTGGTTATAATGACAGTCTCCCATCAGCCTTTAATCCTCCACTACATTCCCACAGTGCAGCACTGACTGCGTGTGCCCTGATACGACCTCTGAGTCACATGGCAAGGGATAATTTTAACATTTTGCACAGTGGAATTGCTGTGGTCTTCATCATCACAATACAGATAGTGCTCTTTGTGCTTTTGACAATTTTATGTTTGGGGTGGAATGCACTAATAGCCTTGATGCTGCTTCCCATGTAGTGGACTGTATTCTACATTTTGCAGAAGAATAGAGCAGTAGTGTCTCACTTTGTGTGTGTCTGTGTGTGTGCACAACTGGAGACTGAAAAGCTTGCTTAGGGTGGTCGACACAGCCTGGATGAACAATGATGAGACAAACATTTTCATCAAAACTTGCTTCTATAAACAATCAGAGGAAAACTATGGGGATCTGACGGCCAAGGCCAGGATTGTGTTTGCTGTGTCCGTGTGTGTGTGTGAGTGTGTTTATTTGAGCAAGCATGACTGAGTATGTCTCACCCAGTGCTGAACAGTTTGTTTTGGTTTAAGTATGTTGAGGATCCTAAACAGTGTTTTCGAGGAAGTTTGTTAAAAAAAAAGTCTGGAATTATGGTATTTATTTTGATTTAAAAAAAAAAAAAGAAGAAATAACCACGCTGCTAATGTATGCTCAGTTTCTCATCAAAACATCAGCTATATCGTTCTGTTACCAGTTCCTCAGACAGCCTATGCAATGGGAATCTCAACTCATTGCTCAAAGAGCTCACTATTAAGTCTCTATCTGTAGAATAAATATCTCAATATTATGTAATTTCAAGTGAAACTCGACAGCTTAGCATAATGAAAACAGAACAATCTGACCAACGAAGAGTAAATTGGACCTGTCTATCTATTTTCATCTGTTTATTTCTCAGCTTAGATTTGGGATGAAATGTCCATGATGACGTGGGGCACAAAGATAGTCCATACTACTACTGCATTCCCATGTTGTAAGCAGGGCAATAATTAAGTACACTCTTAATTTAATCAAGAAACCCCATCATATCATGTCAGTGAAATCAGTTTTATTTAAATGAGCCAAAACCCCAAACTTGTATACAAAATCTTAAATATATATAATTTTTCTCTCAGCTATAGTGCTATGTGGGAACTGTATCTTTTTTTTATTACACCTGCCATCCCTATCACCACAGAAAAGAAAGTGTGTATCTACTGGTAGCTCACTAACAGCTGATCTGAGGAGGACACCATTAATGTTTACATCTGGTGCTGTTATGAGCACAGCCACTTCTGCATGAATAGATGCATGCTTCCCTCTGTGCTGTTGATTTTTTGAATGTATTTTTTTAGCGCTTTGACCAACACAAGCAGACTGCCATTTAGTTCCATTATATTCAAGAGAAGGCCGATATCTCCAACACTCAGCAACTCAGGCCAAAACAGTCTGGCTTGATAAGCAGCACTACAGGTAAGAGGAAAATGTGTTGGTATTCTAGTTTTTGGGTGAACTTCCCCTTTAATATATTGGTGCACATGCAATTATACACATAATTAATAGGATCAATGTAATTAGTCATTGATAATTGATTCCTGCTGATGCTATAAGATGCTGATCTCCCCCAAAGTGATTAGCAAGATTCAAAGTGACTGTCAATTTTCCACACTCAGTAATTCAGTCATTCTGGCTCCACATCTGCCCATATTTAGCTTATTTTGCAGTGGTGGGTGTTAAAAGAATTTGTACACTTGTGGTGTGGCTTCACTATTGCATATTCATGACAAAGCACAGCATGTTAATGTCATAATAAGTGATTCTGATGACTGAAATGCTTGCATTGGTGGTCCAGATGGGCCAGCTCAGGGAGTAGCACATCTACACACTTCCTCTGAAGAGAGATCATTCTGTCATCGTCCCCTCTTTTCTGTCTCCAAAGTTTGGTTTCTTTCCACTCCTCTCTCAACAATACACATTAAATCCCTGTCTTGCTGTTAGGAAGTCAATAGCAGAACTGTTGCTTTTCCAAAAGCAAAGAGCAGAAGTTGGAGGCTGTGGGGTTATACGGGGAAACAGTGGGGAGAAAATGAGGATGCTGATGTGTTGATGAAGACCTGAGGAGCATTTAGACAGCCAGTCGGCTCTGTGAACAGCTCTCTCATGCAAACAGACACAGAAGGTCCATGCAGGACACGTGAAAAACATCTGCGGATGCCATTCACACTCTGCAACCTCAGTATGTCGCACACTCACACCAGCTGTCTGGAGTCGTCCATCTAATTTTCTCTCCGTCCTTTAAAGAAGTGTTTGAATGCTCATTCTCGTGGTCTCTAAACTCAAGCTTTATTATGTGAGCTCTCACATGCAAGCTATGAGCTCATAGTAATCATATGTGAGGTGACACTCGTGATATAGAGTATAATTATGGGACCAGCTTCCATGTCTGCCAAAGTTCAGGCATCTTAGGTTGGGAGGAATGAGAGGGGTGTCGGGACAGGCTGGGTTTCGGATGATCATTTGGGCTTGTAGGGTTGCAGGTGGCACAGCCAGTTTTGGCCTGAGCGAGTCAGTGACCTCATGGCTGAGAAAGTGCCAGTGTGTGTTTCTGTGGGGAAAGGGAGGTGCGAAAGCGCTGTGGGGGAACAGGTGCTTTGTCCTCTAGTGTCATGCTATATGCTTGAGAGGGTCTGTCATCGCCAGGGTTTTGAGCTGTCAGGAGGGAGTGCCCATCTGGTTCCCCTTAGCACTCTGTGTGCCTGGTGGAGGGGGTGTGCAAATATAAATACATGCTTGCATACAGAATTCAATTTTATACTAGTTTTCGTGTTGCACAGCAGTTTCCATCAAAGCCACAAAATGCACAGCCACAGAACAGGGACAGTTCCAGCAATAAATTCATGTTTAATGTTTAAAGACAAGAAGAGACAAATCAAATCTTTGATCATGTCAAGAGTGAGATCTCAGTTTTTTAACTCATTAACTGTCCGCTTGGTGTAAACATTATTGAGCGCGTACGAATGCCTAGCCTGTGAAGTGTAAAAGGATGAATGGTGCTGTGCTGTCTGTTTTTCTCTGCTTGGTAAGATATGAATTAGTCCATGAAATGAGATCTGCCTAAGGAAATGTAACACACGCACAAAAACACAAGTGATGGGTGGTTATCATGTTCTCTGCTCTGTCGCCGTGTGTTTAATTAGTATGCAGGACATGACCTTTGACAGGTGTGTAAGTATAGACCGCCAGCCGGTGTCTGCGGAGGGGCTGCTGGTCAGCAGATCTTTCACTTGCACTGTGAAACAGGTGTCCGTGCTGGTTAAAAGTGTTGCATGGACATAGTTGTGTTTTTCCTCTTAATGAGATGGCAGCAGGGTGGCTTACTGAAAAGGGAGAATGCGTTTTCTCTTTTGAAGTGCCGTTGAGCAACGAAAGGAAGGCCATATTTATTCAGTAAATCCCTTGTGCCTCATTTTGGAGGTGTGTGAAATCTTAACAGATGCAGTGACATAGAAGTAGTTTCCCTCTCACTCAAGGGGCAATTTTCCTTTTTCTATTCAGCACTAATTGTCTCTTTGTCTTATTGTCTCTCCAGTGTAGTGCAGCTCTGAAACACTGTTAAAAAAAGGGAGAAAAAAATAATACTTGATCTGACAAGCCACATATTAGTTTCAGATGAACAGTGGAATGCCTTTTTTTCTTTAAGGAGAAGAGTGCAAATAATGAGAGACAATATAATATGTGTTTATATTAAATTTTTATTGATTTACTAATGTTCACACAATTTAAAAGGGATAGATTAATTTTAGAATACTCTGAATTTAAAGATAAAATGCATATTTGTGCAGGTAGAGTGAGAGATGATGTGTGACGGAAGAAATCTTTTATTAACGTGCATCCTCTATGGCTCACTGGGTCAGAAGAGCAAGAAAAGCTGCTTTCGAGGAAAACAAGGTGGCAGTTCAGAGTTGGAAGTTTTTCAGACCTCTAAATATTAAATAAATAAATATTATTAGTAATTCTAGATGTTCTTTAAATTTAATTGCAGATGCCATTTTGTTTTTATGCATACTGATGCATAAAAATCTCAATCTCTTAACTGCATATTGTGAGCTCGACTTCTCTGACAAAATGCGCCAAGAAGCCATTCTCAGAAGCTGGAGGTGTTATCATCTGCTACATGTCTTCGGCCTAATCCACACGGACAAAGGGATTTTTTTTTTATAAAAATAGGTTTTTGTTCTCAAAAAAATTCTCATCAATGTATTAAAAAAAAGGAACAGTGTCCAAATAAAAATGCACATACACCACTGAAGAGCAGCTGGGAGCGTTTCAAACCCACAGGGGGTGATATAAGTACTTTGAGATTTGTTTCAAATGTAAATGTCATTATAAATAAGATCTGTTATTATTATATGTGGAACCTGAAAGCCATGCACAGAAGAGGAAGAAGAGAGTTATGATGTTGGCCAATCAGCAGTCTGAAAAAAGCTATCACCAGAGTGACTTGTAGCAGTGAGTGACCTTTGTAGTGCACCCTGACACCTCTATTCCTCAGTATAGTGCATAGTATAATGTAACTGTACACTTATGTGTAAACATGGAAAAAGTCCCGTTAGCAATTTTAGAGCCAGTGTTTTTCTGACCACTTCTGCCACTGCACAAACTGTTGCCTCATTGTGTGATGCCACACAGAGGAGATAACTACACCACTCTGACCTTAACTGTCACGAGCCAAAATCTCTGTTTTCCTCCGTCTACATAGCAACACATAAAATGGAGTTTCCCAAAATCTTTACCCTGGATGTAATCTTAAATAAGGTTTGTTATGAATTGGTTTCCAACAATTTGAGATTAGTGAATTTAATATTACAGAATTCTAATGTTATCAGTCAGAATGACCCTTAAAAAATAAAAACAGAAGGGTTAGATTATTTGGATGAACAAACATTTTATTACTAAAACTGAAAGTTACCATTTTTAACTGATATATGTGCAAAAAGTCTCCCTTTTGAAAATGACTAAACTACAGGGGAGACAGTTGACTTTAATTTTTTTTTAAAATTGTAGTTAAGCAAATATACATGGTATTAACCGTCAACTTTCATATTACAGTTTACCTTAAAACAGGTATATCGCTCGTTTTTGGTGATCCAAAACACAGTTTGCATGTGGACAAAAAACAAAACAAGCTATGTTGTTAAAAAATACCTGTGTCTATACCTGTGGACTAGGCCTTGATCAGGCACAATTTAAGATAAGAAATAAGATAAGATTATCCTTTATTGATCCCCAGAGGGGAAATTCAAGGGTTGCAGCAGAACAAGGGTAAAAGTTGCATGCATGAGAGGTCAAATAAAATCACATATAATAAATAAAAGATCAATATACTATACATTTTTATAGTGTGCAGTAGTAGACCGAGGTATGCTATGGTACAAGGCGCAATGTAGTGGAAGTAGCATATTAAGAAGATGGATAGATGTAGTATTAGAAAAATGTCAGAATAAATATTAAAGTGCAGAAGCACAATGGAAAGTAAGCGTCAGAGTCTATATTGACAGTGTTTGGAGTGTGGATAGGGGGGGATATCAGTGTAGTGCAGTGCAGGTTTGCACTGGTTGCACAATTGCACAGGTTGGAAGTGCAAAGGGCATAGCAGAAAGATGAACACTTATGAGCACTATTGTTGGGCTTGCATTCGAGTATTTCATGGAGACATTTACTATGGATATCCCTTTAAAAAAACTTAAATGCAAAAAAGTAAGAAATGTAGACACAGAAAAATGAGAAAAGCAAGAACAAAAACATGGTGAAAAAAATGATTGAACGCTGCAGTGCTTAAGCCCTAAGTAAATTGGTTATATACCAGCGCTGCATTACCTTGTTGTTGTAAGGATTGGGATTGATCACATGCCTTTGATATAGATGTTTGTAACTGAAGCGTATAGCTAAATCCACAGTCTCCCTATAGTCAACAGTGTCTTTAGCCTGTACAAGCTTGTGTGGGACTAACAAAGCAAATAAATCAATCATTAGTCAAGCCTTGCGGAGGTAAATACTACATAATTATGCGTAGATATAGAACACACAAACATATTTAGCCTCTCCTTTTCACACACACCCACCCACACACACACACACACACACACACACACACACACACACACGTATGTGTGTCTGTTTACACGCACAGATGTTTATTTTTGTATGGTGGTCTGTTGAGGGACTGTTTTGAGTAGATGATTATTGTTGACCTGTTACAAGAGAGGAGACAGGTTTCAATGACAGAGTTCAATCATTCAGTGACTGTGTGTGTAAAAGATTGGGTTGTTTGTGTTAGCATTGTGTGGCCCACTGTTGATATGCTGCTCCTTTGTATGTGTGCGTGTGTGCAGATTTGTGTGTTCATGTGTGTCTGGTGTAAAAGATCTGCTGTGTTCTCGCTGCACGGCCCATATCCTGTAAAGGAGGTATTTGCTGTCACAGGAAAAACATGCCGGCATCTTGACAGTGTCGCCACGGAAGATTTATAGTGTAGTGAAAGAAGGAGTGAGGGCAAAATTACACATCAAATCTGGATGTGAAGTTGAAAAGGGAGAGAAAGATTACCCAGAGTGAATTATCGGAAAAAGAAGAAGAGGAGAAAAGGAAGAGTGGGAGGCTGAGAGAAGGTGAGAAGGTTAATGGGATTTAAATTACAGCTAGAGGAAAACAGAAAAAAAGGATTCCCATTCTCATTAATTCATCATTGAAGGAAATATTACAGCATGCTGGCCACGGAGCCGGGTTTACACAGAGAGGGAATTCTATTAAAACTGTGTTAATTTGAGGCATGCGAAGTGGTGTGGTCCGAACATATGGTGCGAGCTGTTATTGTGCGTGCCTGTGTGTATGAGTGTGTGTTTAGCCAAAACCCTTCGTTTTGCACATATCCTGTAAAGTTCCTGCAGCTGTGCCTCGCTCTTCTCCTAGCAGTGCAGGCTGACAGACAGCCTTGCGTTTCACAGGGAATCCTCTGGTATTTGAGGGGCTTAATTTCAAAGCTGCTGGAGGTGGGTTTTGATTTAGGGCTCAAAGCTTTAATCACCCTCTTCCCGCTAGCGTCCCTCCGCGCTGCATTCTTGCCCATATCTGAATGGAGAGATCAAATCCTGTATGGAGCAGATGAGATGGAGGTGCTCCAGTGTTTCATTCTTTGTCTCCCATTTTTATGTCTTTGCCCTGCAAAAACCTACCTATATAGTCCAGGCCTCCCACAGAACTAGTTTGACAACATCCCACAGCTGTCTGATGAACCTGGCCAGCTGAATGTGTGTCCAGGCTCGTGTGTGACACTGCAGGTCCTGACCCTCATGGTCTTTGTAATTTCAGTTTGAGCTCCATGTCGCAGTATGTAACATATTGAAAAGGGGAATCCTTTGATCTCTGATACAGTTATCCCCTTTCACAGCTGGCATACAGCACATACAGTACCCATGCATGCCCACTATGCATATGCGTCATCGTTGTGTTAATGCAACTCAATATGGGGCTCCAAGATGACATCCATTCATTCCAATCAAAGTTGCTGACGCAGAGCAAATCCCCAAATGCCTAATCCACTTCTGCCTACGGCACATCGGTTTCCCTGAACCTGCCAGTCCTACAGACTACATTGAATCAATATTGCCTTGGATCAGCAGTAGTTTTACAAATGTTGAATTGTCATGGTTTAGCAATTCATAAAACATTTTTTCAGACTTTTAGCTGTAATGGTGGTGTTTAAGGAACATGCTTTTTTGACTGGAAGTGATTTATTTTATTTGTCACAGTATTGTGGTTGGTCACTTGGACAAATTAGTAGCCTGGGTAATTCAATGCATGATATCAAGCACACAAATGTATTATAAAAACAAGGTGCTGTTAATTCATTTAAATTAAAACAGCTTGCCCAACACATTAGTGTCTGCTTTCTGCTTTTCTTTGTATAGACCAAATCACTGTGACAACGGTAGACAACTAGCAATTGTTTTAAATTGTGGATGGAGATATGTGAAATCAGCAAACTTTTTTATTTCTTTTGTTATTTTTCAGCCGTAACTTTTAACGTTTAACGATATAAAAGTTGAGCACAGTGGTTCAACCGATCTTTTGTTTCTGCTGGCAACCAAATACTGCCATGGAGACCAGCAACTCCTGTGTTCCCAAAGTAAAATGACTGTTTTTGTCAATGGAGTCTGGTGGTGAGATAACGGCATAATTTCCCCACAGGCAACGGCTGTCTGACAGCATAGTGAAGCAGTGAAAGTATTCTAAATATAATAGGCTTTCACTGATATTGATCTTTTTTGGTGGGCCTTTTTTGAGGCAGTGTTTGCTCAGTGCCATTTCATTTCATATATGTGATGCAGAGTTTTTCCACCTGAAAGTTATGTTATTGCAAACTAACATTGTGATTAGGTCTGTTAGTGTTTCTCCTGCTCGGTCTTGTTCAGCCCTTCGCCTACACTTTACATTGGGATGATGTCACAAAACTGAAAATACCGTTTCTGTGCTCTAGGGAAGTTTTGCAAATATAAAACCTCCATGAATTAAAAATCCATGATAAAGACAGCGATCTTATTGCAGTGGGAGCTGTCCTGTCAAAAAACTTTATCAACTCACTGTCCTCCCCCCTCTGTCCCTTGGTTTGATCCATTCCTTGAACCCTCTGGTGCTTTACTACTGAAGACACCACAACCATCCACGGAAAAAAAAAAAAAAGAAAATACTAAATGTAAGCAAACCTCTTCAAGCATTCAATCTAATTTTTGTGTGAATTAGTGAAAGTAGAGTTTGTTTGTGGACATTTAGACGTACATCAGTCACAGACTTAGTCAAATTTCACTCACAGCTAAACATTCAGCAGTTGTTAGCTAACTAATATATATCAGTCTTTTTCACATGGCTGGAATCTGCATTTTTACATAGCTTGATTTCAGTGCAGGAAATGCAGAGAGACAAACAGCAATAATCTGAGAGAGACTGACGACACTGGCATGCAGGTGATAATCTGTTAGATTACAATGCAACAGGCATACTCCAGGAGACAAACTTTTATTAGATTAGGAGTCTCTGTGCAGATAATTTGTCATCTCTGTGGTCGGCAGTCTAAATGGATCAAAATAAGCCAAATAGGATCATAACAGGTACTTTAATGTTAAAATTTGCCGACAGACAGTTTTCAAAAGGAAGCAGGAGAGTGCCAAAGAGTGAAGGAGAGAATGATTGAATCAAGCAGTGTGAGAAGTTTCCTCACATCCTGTGTTGTTACAAAGAGGAATGTCATTGAGTGCAAAGAGTGAATGACTGTGGTGGCTCATTACACTCAGACTGTCAGAGAATAGAGTGTGGCACTGCTGCTTTTAGGTTGGTTTTTGTTTCTTTAAGCAAAAGGTGTTGATGTCATTGGGAGAGGCAGGGGCCTTGAGGAGGAAGTTGGGGTTTGGGGTCTGGGTGCAGACTTCCATGCTAGTTTGTTGCTGACAGATGAAGGCATGCTGACCTTTTAACCCTGTGGAGCCAGGCAGAGAGGGGATATCGATATTAGCTCAGCTCTCAGGGACAGGGTCAGCAAAGGTCATAAGTCATTTTGGAGAGATGGGGGCTGTATTGGATTCTCACACACCTGTTTAGCTTTTTGACTTCAAAAAGTCACTTTAGTATAATGCTGGCGAATAGTTTGCTCTTGTGATTTATGCAGTGATAATGAGTGAGATAATGAAATGCATCCGGGAAGTGAATTTTGAGTGAGAAACTCATACATTTGAAGGCTTCTTTTGTGCTACATCTCAGTACAGTTTTTTTTACAAGTGTTTATATTATACTGCCACAGGATTTTACACATTGTAAACATTATCATGGCAGCAATTATTTTGTCCATCCTGGCGATTATGGTGACATAAACTGTAGAAATACAACGTTCGGGTGACAGATTCAAAGATTGATGTCAGGAAACACATATCTTTGATTAACTATCATTAATTGTGTTTCCTAATCATGCCTTCGTTAAAATAAAGGTCCAATTACACTTAAATGGACATGGTGAAAGGGGAACAGAGAGACCCTGCTGTGAACTGTTTTTTTCAGTGTTTTTATGGGTGTCCGTTTGGCACCAAAATATGTGTATGAGATTGTCCAGATTGGAGAAACTGTCATGTAAACTGTGTGTGAACTTTAAATAATAACAATAATAATAAAGTTTATTTATATTATTTATCAAAACCAATGTTACAAAGTGCTGTACACTTAAAATCACAAAACACACACAAAAAAATGTTTTAAAACACAACACAAAAGAAAAAAATAGAAGAACAGTACACCGGAAAATAGTTAGAAAACAACAACAACAAGAACACAGAAGAAAAATTTAAAATCATGGCTGAGTGCCCCTCTACATCTATGTGTTTTAACATTTCTCAACCAATAAAGTGCATTTAAAAAAGCTTGTGACTAAACCTCCTATCTCCTTTGTATCCTTTTAAAAACAGAGCATTTTTTCTAATTCCTGAAAAATAGCTATTTTGGAGCTAGGAGATTTTTGCCTGACAGCACTGATATGTTTTACATGAAAAATTAAGAAAGAAATTGCCATAAACATGCACATATGAAGAAGTGACATGAGCAGTATGTACTGATACTTTTGCGTAAAAGTAATTGTTGAAAATGAGAAGAGTTGTTTGTGTCTTTTTGTAGACCTTTTTCTGCAATGTAACTTCTTTCGGAGTCAGCCTCATGTCAACATGAGAAGATACAGCAACTTTTATATTTTCTTTAGTTTCAAAGTCTATCAATTAACTTTTTATGAGCAAAGATATTTTTTGGCTGGTGCACATGCTTACACATTGAGGTTTGCTAGGTTTTCTTAGCAGTTTTCTAAGCTGTAAATCTGCTTTGTAGTAAATTCTTGTTGTTGCCTTACTGGAGCCTGGCATGGCATGGCAAGAGGCCAATACAGAAGACTGGTGATGCTGTAAAGACCGCCGTGCTGTACTGCCCTGGAGTCTGTTTTTTACACTAGTAAACCTGGTTTGACTGTGGTAATTATAGAGGACAGAGTATAATGTAACGATAGCTCAGCTGTCTCTGCCAGCTGCCCTCTGGCCATACGCACACTCACCCACAGTCACGTATAAATGCATACATTCACTTACTTGCACTAGCATACACACATACAGTATGTAGTCGTTGATCATAATTTACATACAGAGCAGCTGCAAGCGTGTGTGTTTGTACATGTGTGTCTGCCAGGTGGTTGGGAGCACTGGCAGGTGTTTGCTCTCTTGCTGGCAAATGCAGCTGGATTGTGCCACAGCTGTGCATGTGTGTGTGTGGCTCTGCACCTGGTCACAGCTGGAGTGTGTGGTAGCACAGTAGCTAATAGCAGACCTATTTCCTTGCCAGACTTTTAACATGTAACTTATGCTCTTAGCTGGCTGGATATTATTCATTGCTATTAAGTGTGCTCATTAGTCTTGCTCTTGTAGACCTCCCAAGTGCTGCAGAAGGTCTGTGTGAATGTGATTCTTCGTTCTCAGGGTCTTCCTCCTCACTTCCCACTTTGTTTCCCTTTGCTTTGCATCCTCCTCTTGCTTTCTTGTGCACCCTCTTTTCTGCGGATATTACTAATGGGTTAAAAGAAGGGGGACACACTCTCACCCTGCTGTCAGGACAACTGGAGATGTCAGCTGGAGCCAAAATAGCCCCTCCTGTAGTGGACTAAATATATTCCACAACCTCTTGCCCCCTACTCAGCAGACAACCATCGGCTCCAACCAGCCAGCAGCTAGATAGCTTCACCCTCTTTCTGTCAGCCAACCAGAGGAGAGATAATGATTAGCATTACTGGTGATCTTCTGGGAGCTTATTTTGGCTGAAGAAGACATTCCCTCCTTGGATTACTCCCTCCTTCCATCAGCATCCCCAACTCCTGGCCCTGACCCCCTCTCGTCCCCCACCCCCACACATGCCGTCCAGCCACCTGGTCTCTCACATACTCAGCTTGTCCTGCCAGCTCCAGGACAGCTGGGAAGAAGGAGACAGAGAGGGAGTTTTGGAGTGAGCCTCCAACGAGGCTAGAGACTGTGATGGAAGAATGCAGTTCACAGACAATATACGGTAGCCCTGACACATTTACTGGGCTCTCTTTACTGTGTGATAAAAGTAGATCTTTATGTTGAAAAAGCCACATTATGGTGGCACTCATGCAGTGGTGAACTGTAACTAAATACATTTACTCAAGTACTGTACTTTAGTATGAATTTCTTGCACCTTATTTGAGTATTTTCTTTTCATGCTACTTCATACTTCTACTCAACTACATTTCAGATGGAAATATTGTATTTTTTTGCTTTACTACATTTATCTGATGATGTTTACCTTTCAAATTTAATTTTTTGCCTAAAAATCATCGGAACTCTTTAGAAAATCTGATGTTTTGTGAATAATTAAATTACCCAACAGTTAATACAGGTACGGCTGCAATTTTTTATATTGAGTTTGGGTTTTTTTTTTTTTCATTTTTATATGATTTTGTTTTTTATGTTTTTGTCTTCTTTTTTAAAAAAATAATTTGGACTGATTTTGTTTTAAACAGTTTTTTCTAGTTTATTTTCAATATTTTTTTGTCTTGGGGTTATTATTATTATTATTATTATTTTTAACAGTTTTGAGTTGTTTTGAGTGTGTTTTTTCTTCTTCCTTTTGAATTTTTTTTGTGTTTTTTTTGAGTGTGTGTGTGGTTTTTTTTAAAAAAGATTTCTCTGCATTAGGTACTACTCTCACTACGTGAGAAAAGGATCTAGTGCTTCTTCCATCACTGCACTTAAAAAATACACTAACCGCTTTCATACACTGGACTCTTTAGAGTTGTCTCTGTGTGTAAATGGCATACTAGAGGTTAACATTTAATAAAGCTGTACTGTGGGTTGTGATTCAGTCAGTTATTCAGAGCATCATGCAAACAAAGAAAGATTACTCAAACATTATCCAGGTGGCATAAATCTCAAAAGAAATGCTCTCATCGGCCAATCCATGAGTGGACACACACATAAACACAAACTCAAATGCATAAGCACACGCAAACACACAGACATAGTTAGGAGTTACAGGGACTTTGTAAATAGTTTCCATGGGTGAGAGTGTCCCACACTGACATGACCATCCTATGAGTCAGACACAAACCGATACAGTTTCTCCATCTGTATGACAGATAGATACCACAGATACTTCCCTAAGGCCTGCCATTATTTATTTGTTACTTTTTGCCCGCTGTCCCTTTCAAGTATGCCATTTGCGCTGCCGAAATGTTATTAATATAGATTTCATGCGGCTGTTTACCACTGCTGATTATGTCTGTGACTTATTGAAAGCATGCCGAACCTGATCCAAGACTATGAGGCTAGCAGTATGCTAACATATGACCTGCCAACTTGGTCAGTGGCATTTCCCACATGGTCAAGAGTTGTGTGCAATGTGGACCGGCGGGCTAGTCACGGTTAATGTGCGGAGCACAGCCTCAAGGCCACAGTGAAGGAGCCAGCGTGGTGAGCCACCAGAGGAGATTTAACCTGTTACAAATGATCACCAAGCTCCTTGTGGTTCAGCTCAACAGTTACTGACTTTACAGATAATAGTATGGTGTTGTAGGAACAAGAGTTTTAGGTTAGATCCTAGAGAAGAGCGAGATATTAAAAGTCAGTGTTTGCTCCATGTTATAAAATACTTAAGTTGTTATGAAAGTCCACAGAGGCAGAGGGGTTCTCGATGTTTATATGTTCTTCTCTTCTACAGGGGGTTATAAAAATAGCACTTGGCTAGAGTAAGGTGTCAGAGGTCTTCTCCTTTCTCTCATTTTTTCTCTTTCTTCTTCTCACTAGCTCTGTCTTCTGTCCATCTCTCCCCCATCACCTCAGTCCTCTTTCTTTCTCCACACCACCCCTCCTTCTTTTCCCCCTTCCTCCCCTCTTTTTCTCTCTCCTTTCCCCCCTCCTCTTCATCTTTCCCTGTGGTATTAGCGGGGCCACATGTTGCTGGCCTCTCCTGGTGGTGTGAGCCCCATGGCAGGCCCTGGCTCCAGGCTGACGCGTAGTTCGGTGTGTGTGTCTGTGTGTGTGTGGACGAGAGAGAGACTCTAATGTGTGCCTGCATGCCTAAGAGTGAGTGAGCGTGTGTAAGTGTGTGTGTGTGAGGCCACTAACACAGTAACCTGATAGTGGTGCGGCTGAGTAGTACAGAGCGGAGCAGTGCTGTGATTTATCCCGCGGGCCCAGCAGATGGCTGCAACAGGAGTTTGTTTAAGTTTGCTTCAGAGCCGGGCAAGCAGCCAGGAGCATAGAGAGGGCCTGCCAGAAAAATGTTCACTGACTCTGGATGCCTAACCGCACTACTCCCCCTCTCCTCTCCCTTCTGCCTCCCCCTAACCCCTCACAGCCCCCTCAGTCCAACACACACACGCACACACACACACACACACACACACACACACACACACACACACACACAGACACACACACATGCTCTTGCAGACTTTCTGTCGCTACTCTCCTTTTACCCCTCTCTAATTTCTTTCTTTCCTCCCATCTGCTTCACACACACGCTAACATATATATGCACACTCACACGCACACATAGACACACACGTTGGTTTGTGCATGCTTCTCTGTTCTGCTGGCAACATCCCGGGTGCAGACATGATCTCACACCTCAGAAGGGGGCATGGAAGAGTGAGGATGTGTCCATTCTGGTGGGGGTCTTCTGAACAAAACCATATGACCAGCACTTGGCCTCTCACATTGGAAAAGAGAAGTATCTCCGCCACATAAACACATGCAGAAGAGCACATGCACTGCTTTGCCTTGCGCACACAAAGCAGATGATTTTTGGTTTTGATGTCCGTGCATCACCTTTTCCTCTCCTGCTCTGACTCCGAGTCTTGCTCTTTGTTTGTGAAGGTGATGACAAGTCCTGTCACATTGCCTCAGGTCACTCAGGCGATAACTCTTGATCTTCCTCTCCACACATCAGCCTCGCTTTTTTAACTTTCTCTCTCTCTCTGGTTGCTGGTCTTTTCCTCACAAAGTTCAAGGTCGCCATGTTTGAATCAGACAAACCAGCACACATCAAAGCAGGCAGTAGGACACAGTGAAGTCAATGGGAGTTTTTTAAGACTGAGGCTCCTGGTATTAGCATACCATTTGGGTGATCCAATCACAGGGGGGCAGCTCTGTCTGTCTGTTCACACCTGAGATCAAAATGCATGTTCACATGCATCATGAGCATCAACTTTTGATCGGATCTCACTTCCCAGCTGTAAATGCAAAAATAAATGCATACATCATTTGCGTTTGCAAAGACCAAATGTGTTGTTGTTTCTGTTGTTTTAACCCTCCAAGAGGTTTGTTGTGCTATAGGCTATATCTTAAATCAGTCCTGTTACCTATCTGCCTTCTATCAGTAGAGTGGTTTATATTATATTATTGTGTAATTTCTTTACATTTAAATACTTGTAGTTCCATCAAGAGCCAAGGGCATCTTGTTATGTGTGCATATTCATGCATAAATACTGTTTATAGACAGAGTGTCCTACTTTCTAATAAACAGGGTAAAATCTATCTATCTAAATTAAAATGATAAATTATAATTAGTAAAGGTGAGCTGTGAGGCCACATGACTGTGTGAATATCTCAGTCAGCCTGTTATCAGATCTCTGTATTTTAATTCTTATAGGTTACAGCAGTCTGTGACGAACTACGGCCAGGGCAGAAAGGGAGTGTGTGTGTGTGTATAGATGCATGTGTGTGCATAGATGCATGTATGTGTAAGTATGTTGTATACTGAAATAGATGTGTGTTTATCTTTGCATGACTTTGAGCATGTGTCACAGCATGACTAATTATTCTTCTCTTGAGACATTACTGTGTACCTCAACAAAAGCAAACACATCCATACACACACGCATGCACACACACACACGCGCATGTACACGCACGCACACACGCACGCACGCATGCACGCACGCACGCACGCACGCACGCACACATTCCTTATTCTCTCATTTACTCCTTTTAAATGATAAAAAAGGTATTCATGTTTTTTTTCTATCACTTCACGCTTCTCCCCTGTTTATTTAGGTGTTTCCTACCCTTGGGTTCACCCCTCTTTACATCCACCCAGTGTCTTTCTCTCACTGTCATGTTTATATTTATTTATTTGATCACTTGCTGCTGCAGTCTCCTGTTTCACTCTGTCTCCGCCTGTCTCCTAACCTCTGTCCAATGTCATCAGTGACTTTTCCAGTTGGGAGACAGCGATTCGACTGGCCAGTCGGTACATTAATACTGATAGTATCATATGAGAGAGCAAGAAAAAGGTCACTAATATAGACTGAAGCCATGCAGCCACTAAACCCATACATAAACTATGGAGGGAGAGGACATCCTTCTGTTTGTGTGTGTATATGAGTAATGTTTGTGTGTGTGCATGACTAATTGTGGAGGCTGTCAGGGCCATTGTGCTTTGGCACAGATCTGTATTTCCTCTAAAACAACATAAGTCATTCCTACTGCCTGCCGTGCCTTTAGGTCAGAGAGACACAGCTGAATGTTATCTCTGTTGTGTAAGCCTGTAAGAGTTTGTTGAGGATAAGAGTGGTATGTTTGAGTTCCTGGAGGTATCAGCTGCTTAACATCAATCAGCATTTGCACATTACGGATTTCATACTTTTGCAGATCTATTGGTGGACTGATATATAGAAGCACAAAGCCTGCAGCTATAAAAGAGGGCAATTAAATGATCATGATACAGTGGTCATTTTAGTCTCCTTTGTGTTGCCTAAAATATTTATGTCCATGAGGAAAAATAAAATTATGCTTTGTACATTGCTAGCTGACCTGTGACAGCACAGACAAATAACCAACAAAATATACCAATCTCATGCCAACTTCTTTGTCTGATTGTCTGTAATATTAACAAGAAAAACAATAGCTGTAGTTTTTTTGAAGATGAAGATGCCACCTTTGAGCTGGTTCCTATAGTAACAGGAACAAGCTTAGCTGATTAATTAAAAGTGCTTTTACAATCAACACTTATTATTCCTGTGATGTGTAGGGAGGCCTTTTTGTGTGACTTCCCCTCTCTGCTACTGCATGCATGTCTTTTTTGAAAACCACTTCAAATGCAAACAAGCTACACATCAAACAGAAAAGACCCAAAGAGGAGATGGGTAAAGAAGAGAGAATTCTTTATTAGGCTTGATATCCGCCTGCAGCTCTGCTCCCTGATACCCTCGCAGGAGAGGAAGTGAGTGGGTCACAGGTCAGGTAGCTTAGCAGTTCACTAATGAATATTTATCTGTCAAGGTTACACTCAGTTGACACAAATGTGTTCGTGCCAGACTTATTACCTCACCTAAGTGTGCTTATGTCTACTTGTTATCTTTATATGCTATTTTATATACTGTAGTATGTAGTCATACATGAAAATTGGGGCAGGAGCCAGGATTTGAGGAAAACTGAAGCCTGCCTACCAAGCAACCATGACTACTTTCACAAATTTTTTACCAGAAATCAAAACATGTTTCTAAAATATTTTTAGTTACTTGGACTTTTCCAGATTTATTTATTCAGTTAACTTTGCAATTGTACTGCCCGCAAATTTCATTTCCCAATGTTGGTATTTCACAATGCAATGAATAAAATGTGCAAAATTATAAGTTTGTTAGCCTAAAAATATTACTAAAAATAATATAATCAGCTCATAAAAGTACTACCATATTGAGGTTTTTTTTATTAGAATGTAAACTCCTCCCAGGTTGCTTAACACAAATAAAAAAATAAAATACTGTGGACATGTAGATAAAACAATAGTTTGTACAACTCCAAAATATCTTTGAGAGCATAAAAAATGGAATAGACAAAATTTAGAACAGAGAAATACCACTGACACTCATAAGCCTTCACTTATTTATTTTGGACAAACATGGACACAAACGTATTTCAGTGTGAGACATGACCTCAGTGTCTTTCGTGGTAGCTACTATGGCCCTAATTAAAATATGTTAAATATGCATTGCCTCTTTTGTTTTCAATTTAATATATAATCATATGAATGCAGAAATGTAGCCAGCCAATCAGGACATCCCTACCCAAAAATGTGCAGATTCCGCAGTATATTTAGTAGCGATATGACATTATGATCACCGTTACTTTCTCAGCAATGCTTGAAATGGCCCATACTTTTACTCCACTACATATCCTCTGAGCATCTTTGTGACTTACTAAAAGACAGGGAAGGAAGGGAGGAAAAGAAGAGGGGATGGACAGACGAATGAAGTATTGAGAAGGAAGGAAAAACTAGATTTTGTTTTTCAAAACCTTGAAGTTGAAAAAAAACCTTGTTTTTCCTTAAGGGTAATGTATGCTCCATTTTTAAGGTGGCATACGTCAAGAAGAAATAAACTAATAATAATCCTTCTCAAAATTCTTACTGATTTCTTGTTTTATTATTAGAATTTGGTTGCACTTTTACTTACAATAACAAAGTACATTTAATATAATAAAATTACTTTTGATGTTTAAGTACAGTAAAGATTAGATATTTTTAGACTGTTACTCAGGTAATAGTCTTATTGGTGACTTTAACTTCTACCAAAGTAATTTTCTGGCAAGCACTTTAGTTGTTATTGATAAGACAGCTAAGGTAAGAAAGGTGGGGAAGTGAGGGGGGATGACATGCAGCAAAGTGCTGCAGGTTGGAATCAAACCCAGGCCACTGCAGAAGCATCAGCCTCTATGGGACGAACACTTTACCAGGGGAGCTAGAGGTTGCCCCTACAATTTAGATATTTTTTGGTTTACATATAAGGAGTATTTAACTGTTTATTTCAGTGGAAATCAAAGGCGCTCTTTGAAATCTCATAGAACAGATTGAAAAAAATAAATACTTCATTGTCCAGTGAAACCAATACATACGTATTGTTAACATTAATACTGCACTAAGCCGTTTGAAATGAAACCATTTGAACTCCAAACTGATTATAATACCAGTCTGAAAACCTATCCTTATATAGGCCCATTACTCTGTGCTGTTGTTAAATTTCATGACTAAATCTGTGACAGTCATCAGCAGTCTGGCCAGTCTTTTACAATACATGTTTTTGTAACTGAAATAATCTTGTGTCATCTTTGATCTCCAATCCAATATGACTCAAATCCAGTCCACTGCAGATCAATGAATGCTGTGACAATAGGAAAAAGTGTGTGACTCTGTGTGGATCGTGGATCATTTTAGGATCATAAGATCTTATTACCTATGTCCTCACTGTCCTGTGTGTAAGATAGCACTGTGTGTTCAGTCCAGGCCAGATGGGCTTTTTGCGAGCTGCTTGTTGTCCACCTGTCGGTTTGCCTGAGGAGAGCACAGTAATTTCCACACAGCAGAGCCTCAGACAGACTGACGCTGGCTGAGGAGCGATCAGATGCTGTTTGACTTCCACTCAATAAGGAACATGTGTTCTCAGCGTTGGACTGATAGCAGGCTTTGGACGAGCTCCCACACTGAGCAGCTCCACAGGTGTCAGAGTTGTTCAGAGTTGTGTGTATAAGCCTGTGATTGTGTGAGAAAGATGGACAGTGTTAGCTTTTATGTTCATGTGCACACACATGTGAGAGCATTTTGAAGCATCTTGAGTATCTGTCCGCGTAGATCAAAGCGGTCTTTCTCTGTTGTTTTGCAGTACTTGGCTGACTCATTGTGTGTGTGTGTGTGTGTGTGTGTGTGCGTGTGTGTGTGTGTGTGTGTGTGTGTGGAGCTGCTTTTATGGAGTGCTGCTGAGTCGGTCAGTGGCCCGAGCCTACACGCACGGCTGTGGTCCTGTTGGATCTCTGTGATAGGCTGTTAAAGCTGACTGACAGCCCTGCTTTACAAGCTGCCATACATCAACCCATAGCCCTGCTGCAACCGTGGGAACACAGATACATTTGTGTTTCAGCGTGTGTGTGTGTGTGTGTGTGTGTATGGGTGTGTATGGATGTGTGTGGCAGAGTCAGGGAGTAGTGGGGGTCAGTGTGGAGCAGAAACAGGGCCTGCTGCTGAACGATAAGGCCTGCTGACCTTGTAACCTCAAGCTTGCTGTGATGAGGTCATCTCAAATTACACCTTGCCAAATGTTCCCTGTCTGCAAGCATTAAAACAGAAAGGTCTAACCTCAGGAGCGGAAACCTTTTCTAACCAGGTGATGGATGATGGTCGTCTGTCCGGTTTCATGTCCAGCAAATGGACAAACACACTCTCATGAGCTCCATTCAGTGTATGGCTAGTAGTCAAAGGCTAAATCATGACATTGTGCTATCACAATATTCTTTCAATACAGTAGAATTGCAGCACTGATTCTGTTTATGAACATGTATAACAAATTGGCCAAATATATGTTGCATAAATTTTAAATCTATCATATACTGTTTTTTGTTCTTACATCATGAGGTGCTTTTTGTTTTCATTGGGTTTTGTAAAAGGCAAAGATGAGACAATGAACACCGACATTGTATAAAGGAAGTATAAATAGCAAATGTCTGTATTGGGAAATATGTTATTGTAACATACTGATTTTCTGTCTGACCACTGATCTAGTACACTAACCAGAAACGGAGAGCCAACTTGTTTTCTAACTTGTTACAATGCCATGGAAGCTACATGTTCCAACTAAACTGGGATCACAGAGCATTATTTGTGTACATTTGTGTGCTGCAAAAGCTGACAAATGTAGTTGGTGGCTGAAGCTCAGGTGGAAAAGCAGCCATTAAATGATTTAATGATCACTGTAAAATGTTCTTGTTTCCCAGATGTAAATTTATTTGAATGAAAATGTCTGCCAAATTAATGTAAAGTGTAAAAAAAATGTTGAATCAACCCTTTTTCACATTTACCCCACTACCAGTTAAGCCAGTGACTGATCATGTATGCAAACCTGGTGTGTATATAGGTGAGAGTGGGGGCCATGTGTATGGAGAAGCAGAGTTCCTGTGGTTGTATGTGTGTGTGTGTGTGTGTGTGTGTGTCTGTGTGTGTGCGTGTGTGTCTGTGTGTGTGTGTGTGTGGTATTGTGTGGCCTTGCCTTGAGGTAAATATTTGAGGACTGTAGGCACCATTAGGAGAGGGTCTGTTTTGGATGGGCTGATTTTGTGTGAGGCCACGGATGACGTCAACTCTACCTCAGAGGATCAGAGAGAGAGAGCCAGGAGGATAATGTTTGTGTGTATGTGTGTGTGTTTGTGTGTGGGATTGGTACAGTGGCACAGCAGCATTTGCATGGATAAAGAGAACTGGGTATACAGTGTTAAGGGGTTGGGGGCACTGGTGTGACAGACCCAGAAGTTGTAATTTAAAATTGTCTTGCCAATTGCCAAAGCCCAGTGCTGGTCCTGGGGGCTTGTTGCACACAATAGCAAAATCTGCATTTAGTACAGTGAACTTCTGGTCTTGGATGTGAGATATTTGTGTTTGTGTGTGTGTGAGTGTGTGTGTGCGTGTGTGTTTATTGAAAGTTAAATTACCCAGCACTTTGCTTGTGCCATCCCCTTAATCACATTTCCTCCCCTGCTTCCAGTGGCACCTTGGTTCTGCTCAGTGAAATTCATTCATGTGTTTCAAATGCTGATAGATTCACTGATAACACTAGAAAGTTATTTAGTTACTTTTGAATCTCTTACTCTCAACAACATTTTTGGACAACTGCACAAGTTTGAATGCCAGACAATGTTTGGACTAGCTTGACAATGACTTTCTTTTTTGTACCCCAAAAGAAACTGGCAAGAGCTTTTGTAAACAGAACCTCAACCAAGTCTGCCAAGAGTCCTCACTCTCATGCTCAATCTCTCTATCTTTGTCTTTCTTAGTTTCTCCCCAAATCTTCCTCCTCCTCATTCTTCACCTCCTCTGTCTCCTTTTCACTGCAGATCGAGCCAATCTTTTCTGGCGCCAATGCCACTTCTTTCTTTCCCCTCTGGAGGAGTCAGATTTATTGGTCCAATGTTTATTTTTGGAACTAATTTTAGTTTTTCATTACTTGTGTATTATAACATTAGCAGAGTGGCTTTTTTTCATGTTCAGCACTAAAAGGTAGTGAGTGGCGTGAACTGCACAGTGTGATTATACTTGTGTGTGCGTGTGTGTGTGCACTTGCATTTGTGTGGGTGTGTGCGCGATCCAAGCACAGATGTTCTCAAAGGCTCTCCAGTTTTTAGCCAGTAGTTCTCCCTCTCCCCTTTCAGAAAAAGGGAAGTGTCTAATAAAAGGCGGGTGTATGAGATGGAGTGAGTCATACACACACGCACAGAAAGAGAGAAAAAGTCTGCCTCCCTCGATTGCTCTGAGCTTGTGAGAGAGAGAGAGTTAGTGAGTGAGTGAGAGAGCCAGGCAGGAAGCAGGGAGAGAGGCTGTGCCAAGCTGGAGCTGAATTCCTGCCAAGAGTCTACTTGTTTGCTCGTCTGGCTGGAGCCAGAGGCTGACCTTATTAGCTAGGAGGGCAGCCGTCTTATTAAAACACATCTGGCGCTCAGGGAGCCCAAATAGTCCTCATATTGTCTTCCTGCTTGCTCCTGACCTTGCGTTACCTAGCAGGAATGCTGACAAGGGCTTCACGCATCTGTTGAGAGTTTCACCAGGGTCTTTCTCCCCCTTGTTCCCTCCCTCCTCCCCTCCTTTCCACCCTCGCTGTCTTTGCTGGCGCCTGCACGGTAGCTCTGTGGGACCTGTTTTTCTTCCTCCCCCCTTTTTCCTTTTCCCTCCCACCCTTTTCCACACACCACCCTTAACACCGCCACCACTCTTCGGCGCAGTGTCCCTGTACCCCCCATGAAGAGGCGTTTTTTTTTCCCCCTGCCAGGTTGCTGTGTTGATACAATTATTCCTGTGTGTATTTGTTTTATGAGGGGCTGTAACCTGGTCCTGTTTAAATAGCTCTTTGCTGGTTATTTTAAAGTGTGAACGGTGCTGTGTCCTGGGGCTAGTCTTTATTGTCTATTTAGAGAGGGGGGCTTTTTTATGGTATGTTCAGTTTCTTACAAGACAGGAGCTGTAGGTAGAGACATGGAGACTCAAGCTTTTACTGTACAGAAACCAGATCCCAGCAGGCTTCACAATGGATACACTTCAATCGCATAGTGTTTGTGTGCTGCATTCACTTTGTGCACAAAGAAAAGAAAGACTTGTGGTAGTTTTTTGCTGTGGGCTCCCTCCCATGTAAAGAATATTATGTCCAGACATTTTTTTGGCTGTGTCAGATGTTCATTGTGAGTGCTCTGCCTCGCTGGTCCTTGCAGTAAAGGTCGAGGTGGACCGCTGCTCACTGGCCTGGAAACAACACTATCATTACCAGACTTAACACCTGTAAGTACCTGTAAGCTGCTACAGATGGAAGTGGAGTGGTCCACTTTACACGCCGCTGTTTCAGTCACTGATTTCGCTCTCCCACACCTGTTGTTCTTTACCCTATTCTCCTGTATAAATTAATTTAAGCCCCTTGCTCACTGGGAAAAAGTACTTTGTACTTGTATACTTGTCCACTACAGAGCTGTGTACACAGCTTTGGTCTATTGGAAATGGGAAAGCAGTCTTTCCTATTTTTAATTAGCTTTCCTACATTTAAAAACATGCATATACATACATGTGAATTGTGGCATTAGAAGGGTATTTAACTTGGTCCAGTGTCAAAGTTGTAGGTTGTTGTTTGTCTAGAGCCCGGACTTTGCAACATGCTCAATTTGTGTTTGTGCTGCACTGTTCTTGTTGATGTGTGCCATTTGACCCCTCAGCATCCTCTGGTTTCAGGGTGGCTTTGTACCTTAACTTTAACCCTAGATGCCCTCATGACCCCAGTCCTGTAAACACACAACAGACCCTCCAAAAGCCCACCAGGTCACCTGTTACAATCTCACTTCACGAGCCTCATGCGTTCTCCTTTCCTCTCCTCAGAGGGGCTAAGGAGAAAAAGATGAGGGTAAAAAGTAGGTGAGGGTCAGCGTGTTGATTTTGTTGCAAGTGTCAGCTGTGAAATCACAGAAGATTATAAAGCCTTTAAATAAATCAACATGAGCAATATCACTTTCCATGAGTAAACAATGCGTGTTTATAGTGACAGAATCACAGCCTATATTCGCTGTGCTGGACATCTGTTTAGCAATGGAGTCTGGACTTACTCATCCCACTCATAACATCACTCACTCCCTTCCTCCTCTCTTTTCTCTCTCCATCCTCTGGCTGCACCGGACATCTTGCTTTTCTTTTTCATCTGTCTGACGTGTGTGTGCAAAAACTTTATACAGCTTTTGTGTGGATCTGCTCAGTCTCCACACCCAACAGCTCTGTGTATGTCTTCACTTTTCTCAGACTGACTCTCTCCTTCCCAGTGTAACACCACCGCGAGTGATGTGTCATATAAAAGCATACGTACATTCCCTCTGGTGATTCATATCTCATAGTCTGTCTTTATCATCTCTGGCTCTCATTGTGCTCCACCAAGTGCCACTATGACTCACTTTATTCTGTGTGTATTTGTGTGTGTTTTTGTCTGATCTATGATGCAGAACAGATCACCGCTGGGGATCTGCGTTTGGTTTACACACTCTCTCTCTCACACACACTCACACACACACACACACACGCTTGCCTGCTCACCAACCTGAACTCACTCATGATCTGTAAATGCTCTGTCATCAACCAGATGCTCTACTCTGATTGGCTGCCAGCACATTTCGTGTTACAAACATCACTGCTGAAAACTAAAGTGAGGAATTCACTCCGGCTGGGGCTGATAGACAGATACACACACACGCACACACACACACACAAACTCACACGCGAACACACACACACACAGAAGTGAACATGACCCCTGACTACAAGAAAGGACACATGACACGCAGGATAAAACAGCACTGTATTGTGTCACCATGTCAAGTGTAGCTGGTAAAGCGATTAGAGCTCTTGACCAAGTCTGACCACCAACTCTTTCATCCCCCTATTTAACACACACACACACACACACACACACACACACACACACACACACACACACACACACAAATACAGCCCAAGGCTTCTGGTAAAAGCTTTATTTTATTCACTCCCAGGCTCTTAGTAAACTTTATTGGCCCCAAATCTTTTTGCACTCATATCAACTGCTGCTGTGTTTGTCCTGTGCACGTCTACAGCCACACATTATATGCACCATGCATAGCCTTTACCTCTGAACATGAGAGTGAGAGAGAGAGAGTTGACCGGACAGACCCTGCATCCTCTGGGGAGATTCCAGACATTCCTCCACTTCCCTGCCCACTACAAAGAGACCCATTCCCCAAGGCTCATCACAGCTCTGCCTCGTTACACACACACACCCACACGCATGCATGCATGCGCGCGCGCGCACACACACACACACACACACACACACACACACACACACACACACACGCACACAAAGAAATCCTCCTTGCTCAGTGGGCACTGTTGCAGCCTAAAGATCCAATTACTAAAACTGAAACAGCTAATCTAAACAAGCAAAGTAAGATAGATCGATGCCCTCTCCATTGTAGAGTGCAGTGTGTGTGTGTGTAATGAGGTGGGTTGTAAAGTGGGGGTCTCTTCCTCCCTCCATTGATAGAGTAAATAACAGAGTTTCCTCCCTCTGCCCTCTGACTCTTCCTGTTGTCCCCCCTGGTCGAGGGAGGCATGCCACTTCTGTCTCTTCTTTTTCTTTTTCAGTGTCACGTGTAATTTACTTTATTTGTGAAAATCCAAGTCTGTGTCACCAAAGCATGCAGAGAGAAAATTGTGAAATCATAAAACATGCAAACAAAACCAAAAAAAGACAAAATGACAAGTCACCCAGCACACTCTGTTTCCTATCTATCGCACACTTTTTGCAGACCTGTTGGTGTTTGTGTTAACTGCAAACTGAATATACCTTTATGGCTTTACAGGATATTTGTTTGTGTGTGTGTGGTGGCCAGCTCCTCAGCATGGTAACAGCTGTTCGGAGCAGTGCTGGCCACACACACATGGGTCTGATTAGCACTTGGTGACTCCCTCCCTTCCTCCCTCCTGCCCTCCCTGCTCACCTCCCTCCCTTTTTCAGTGGGGGCCGCGGCATGCTGGCGGCACCAATAATTTTAATGCCTAGTCTGAGTCTGCCAGGAGCACAGGCATGCGTGTGCGTGCCCACACACACACTGCACGCAGACGAACACACACACATACACAGCCGCAGAGTCTTGCCAAGAGAGGGAGCACAAAGCTCTCATGCTTTGATCTGCTCTTTTCCTTTTTCCTCCCCCTCCCCTCGCTCTTTCTCTTTCTCTCTCTGTTTACCCCTGACCTTCTCCTCTCCCTCCTCCTCCTCCCCCTTCTGCTCCTCATCCCTCCTGCTCCACCACAGATGTTCTACCTTAACAAGTTCAGAGTTGACGTGTGGGGGTCTTCATGTCCTGTACTGCTGTACACTAATCCCCTTGTAAATATTATATATTGCTGCTCTTGCCTCTTTTTTTCTCCCACTCTTTCCTCATCTGTCTTTTGGCAGATCCTTCCATCAGTCATTTTGGCTCTTTGTCTTAATGGAACAATGAATGACTTCATTGCTGTAACAGCAATAGAGTTGTAGCGGTAGACAAAAGTTAAATTCTATAATTGTTTATCTAGAGATCTATCCATCTATCTTTCTGTCTTTTTTTGTCAGAGCAAACATTTCTCTCTGTCCTCTCTGATGCTTCAGTCCAGGAGGAAATGTCTCTCTGAGACAGATTCCACATGGAACTGATAACAGAGGAGTGGGTGTAATAACTCACAGAGGGAGATAAGTGTGCGAGAATAAGAGAGGGGAGACGATTAGGGGGGAGAGGAAAGGCTGTGAGAAAGGTTCAGTAGAAAAATTGGAGGAGAAGGTGGGACATGAGGATGAGGAGGAGGAGGTGAGAGAAGCTGGTTGATGATCAGAGGGGAGTGAAGAAACAAATACAGAGTGTGGGACAAAAAAGATCACAGGCGAGGAAGAGCAAATGGGGAAGAGCGGGAGGGAGAAGATAGTGCCCACCATGACTCATCAATGTGGCTCCACTTACTGCAAAGTCCCAGTCAGTGCGTGTGAGGAAATAAAAAGTGTGTGTTCTGTGTGTGTCAACTAGAACAAAGGCAAGACCTTGACATGAAACTTTTAGTAGACTGAACTGTCACATGCAGCAGTTGCACTAGTTAAAATGTACATTATGCATGTATGAGCACAAATTGTATTTTATTTGTACAGTAGAATTTATTTTCTTTATGCAACCACAAAGAAGGAACAAAATATATATGTGCAACATACAGTGCATAAGCTTGCATATTATTAGAGTAGGTATTAATGCAAAATGCCCAGATTTAAATGAATGGTTAAATAAATGTGAGATCCATATTGTCCCCACTGCCTGAGCGTTTGGGGGGCTGTTTTAAATTTTGATGCTTTTTCACCACATTTTAGAGTTTCCTCCTTTTTTTTCTGTTTCCATCTGTGTCTCTTTCCCTGTCTCTGTACTGTATGTAGTGCTCATCGTCAGAAAGTGCCCCGCGATAGACAGATATCCAGTTAGAGAATAGATTGGGACCTTGTGGCCGACTCCGGAGATCAAAACCGCCGGCATCTGCTGTCGCTGTTTCATTTGTTCCAAGTGACTGCAGTCTGGACAGATTCTCTGTTTTGGTTTCCTGCTGCTGGAGATGTCTTGTCTTTCTTCATGACATGTCATGCAGTTTATAAGCCAGCTTCATTTTCACATGAATGATTGGAAAATGAGTTTGTCCCTTTTCTTGCTGACGACTTGTCAGTATCATTAGTGCTTATCATAGGACTCCAGTGCTTCTTTGCACAGATAATATGTTATGTGCAAAATGTGTAATGATATCATTAGCCACCAGATGGTATCAGTGCTCCACTTGGGAGAGGTCTGATGCTGGACAAAAGTAGAGCAGGAGATTTCCAGTTGATAAAACAGGGAGACTCCACTTGGTACACAGAGAGGGAGTGGACCCAGGTGTATATTGTATATTTAAAGCAGGCTGAATGTAATTGCCTGGGCTTGCATATGTGTGTGTGTGTTTGTATTTGCATGCCCATTTATGTGTGCAAAAATGATCTTTCTTGTGCAACAGTTCAAGTCATTCTGCACCACTGGGTGGCTTGGAACGTGTGCATGAATGTATGTGTGGTTTTGAGGAATGGGGATACAGAGCAGCTGTTTAAATGCTTTGTACAGTAATTGCTGTTGTGTGTGTATGTGCGTGTGCATGTGTGTGGTGTATGGTGTCATCACTTGGGCTGTGTTGTGGTAGACTTTCGGCTCCACACACCAGGCAAGTCTGTAATTACTCAAGCCAACGCTCATACACACTGTAAGCTTGTAGAGTCTGTGGTCCCCCCTGCTCTCTCTCTCCTTCTCTCTTTTGCCTAACTCGCTCTCTCTTTCTCTGCCCTAAAGTCTTCCTCTGTGATTCCCAGTGTGGTCCCAGCTATGGTTTGGCCATGAGATCTGTCTCCTGTGTTTTGGAATGTGTCGGTGCTTCTCGCCAATTCACCCTCACGCTCACCGCTCCACTGGCAACACACACACACACACGCACACACACACACACAGACACACAGACACACACACAGAGGTATCATAATGCATAGGCTTTTTTGACCAACTTGACCCAGCCAACAAGCCAATTATACGTGACTCTGTTTAGATACACACATTTTAAACAGTGAGCTAATGAATACCAGACAGGTTTTGAAACTGTCCTGTCAGCATTGTGCTCTCTGCTTGTGTGTGAGCGTGTGTACATGTGTACACCAGCTGTGGGTCCAGTCTTGCCACACCTGGGATACCTGATAACTGCCAGCAGCTTCTTTGACCTCTGATAATAACACAGGCAGGTGTCTTTCTTACACACACTAACATTCAATATGAGATGTACATATGACCATTTTGTATCTTTGATAAAGGCCGTAGGAGTGTGCTTGTCTGTGTGTCGGCGTTACCTCTGTGTGTGTGTGTGTGTGTGTGTGTGTGTGAGTGTTTATCTGTGTCAGAGAGTTCCTGTGTAGTTACTGCCAGCTGCCATCAGAGGACAAGAGGCTAAGCCACATCTCTAACCAGTTTGAGAGCCTCCCTATCTCTGCTCTCACAGACTGGGTTGCTGGGCACACACACACACACACTCATGCACACATGCACATTTCTCCCTGTTAGCAATGAATACACACACACTAGCTTCTGTACTCCTTCCATATATATTCCATTTTTACTGTTTCTCTTTTTCTCGCTTTCATGCACGCATGCGTGCACGGATGCACACACACACACACACACACACACACACACACACACATGCACACACACACATGCACACACAGATTTCCTCTCCCAGCGTGGCTAAACTAGATTAGTGTGTATAAAGGCTCATAATCCCTGCTGCCTCCCCAGCAGGCAGAGAGGAGCCTGTCCTCCAAATTAGGTTGGCCTCTTTGGGTGATGAGTGGCTGCCAGCAAGGGTCCAATTTATTTGTGTGCACGTGTGTATATATGTGTGCTTTTTTTTTGCATTTGTGCATGAGCTGTGAAGCACACTTCTCCAGCTGCTGTGTCACTTGTTACCCTCATGAAGACATCCACCCTAAGAAAGGACGGAGGAAGATGGCACTAAGAAACCAGTGGCACAGTGTCTTGTTTTAGTGTTGCAGCTTAAGGTATGTTTATCTCGCTAAATATCACGTGACAAAAGTTAGCAGTCGACTGTATGGAAGTTAAAAGGGAGTAGTTTTAATTAAACGGCAGGATTTGCTTGTCAATGGGTGTGTCAGCACTTAATGTCGTCTGGCGTAGTCCACGCCTCCAGTTTCCTGTGGTGCTGTTGGACAAAAAATAAAACTCGTCTTTGCTGTAAGATGTTTGTAATGGTATAGGGCATGTCTTGTAAAACATAGACTTAGTGTGTTTGACTCCACTGGCTTGATGGGGGAAGTTTTGAAATCTCAATCAGCGTTATTGTTTGCTGCAGCCAGAAAATCTGATTTTGATAAGCTTAGACAACAGTCAAGCTAAGAAAACCCAAACTTTCCACACAATTCATAGTGTCTCCTTTGTGCAAATAAATTACCATGAAAGCATGAAAGAAGAAGAAGAACATAATTTTTAACACTTTGTTGCTGTATGCACTTGGCTGGATAATTCACCTTCTATGTAAATGTCATTCTTTTGTGCAATCTGCAGCAGTTCCTCACTCTCTGGATATTTCTGTCATTTCTGTCACAGTTATGTGTATATGTGTGTGTGTGTGTGTGTTTGTTTGTGTGAGTGTGTGTGGCCGTATTTTTTATGTCTGATGTAAGCCGATTTATTGGTTTTTGAACCCCACAGGCAGGACGTCATTTGACCTCCTGAAAAGGGATTGATATAAAGGCTGCTGTATTATGTAACAGTATAGTTCACATGCACTTTGTGATAGAAGACTGACTGGCACTACTGTATATGTAATATGTTTAATCAATCATGTGGTTTATGTCTGTCTCTATGTCCCAGCAATCACATTTATACCAGTGTCTGCAACACAGATCAACCTGTTGTCACTTCTAACTCAGATACTGACGGGGAACCCTTTAGCAATGCTATGACACGCAGTGATTTTTTTGATGCTCACAGCGTTTGCGGTTGTATAAAGAGTCAGAAAGTCTACATAGGGCGATTGGGTCAAGCAACCTCTCTCCAGGACACCATGTTCATGTCCTGTGTAAAACCAGACGTCCATTGAGTTATCTTAATAACAACATGGAGTTCATACCACACTCGTGATATACATCATGACATCATGTGATGTCACATTACGTCAATAACAAATCTAAGGCCAAACTTTGTTTTTTTAACCCATGTTACTATGCATGTAATGACCGTAAATTGACATGCCGTCTTTGAGTGTCCAAAACTTACCCTGCAGGGGTACATGGAGCATCATAGTTTGATATATAGTGCCACTGACCACTGAAGTGTCAGTATTTGGGAGTGAGAATGTGTTGCACAAATTCCTTTGTACTCAGTAAAAAAATTGAAGCTAATGCTCAAACTTATTCATCATTGATAAGGTATAAATGATACTGATTATAATCTTTTTTTTAATTATTATTATACTTGCTGATCTCCATTGGTGCACATATGGCTCATCCAGGCACGGTCTTTATGATGTTGTGAATGTTGTCCTTCTGTTACCCTCTGTGGTGCTTATCATCATGATTCAGCAGGCTGACTGTTATACCAAAGCTGTATTAGCTATGGGGCAGCACTCTTTGGGGTCTTTAGTGTGCTAATAGTGAAGGGCCCATAGGGAAGCACAGTAATTGGTCTTTATTTATGCTGAGTGAAGGCTATGATTAACTAATATCACCCTTGAGTGTATATACACACACGCATTAACACACATGCAGGACTCACATGTGCATGTGCAGTCACACACACACACACATAAAGATCCCCTTATGTAGGGTGTGTGGTGGTGAGATTGAGTGGAGAATTGAGTATTGAGCTAATCCCTGGTGGCAGGCTAGAAGCTCTGAAAAGCCACTGACAGGCAGTAAAAAAGGCATATTTTAGTTCACTTACAGTACCACAGTGACTTGCTGGAGGCGGGGTGATGTTACCAATGTAGTTTTTAAATGATTTAGAAACAGATCACAACTGGTGGGACAGCAGTGTGTCAGATATATCTTAGTTCTTCCATGCTGTGTTTATACCAGCATGCAGATTACACTGTTTTGACCACTGCAGAATGCCATTTAACTGCCAATGGCTCCATAGCATGACAGTGAGAAAGCAAGTCTATGTGTGAATATGTGTGCATATGTGTTGTTTGTCTCTTTCTCTATCGCTGCTAATGAGCTGAGGGCAAAAAGGCCAGGCTTTGTCTTTTGAAGAGACAGACGGCGAGCGGGGAAAGTGGTGCGTGTTGGGCTGCAGCCTACTAAACTTACACACATCAAGGCTGCAAGCGTCATTCACGTTCCGGCTCTGTTGCTCTGCCTCTGTATGCATGGCAGACCCACCTGTGTGTGTGTGTGTGTGTGTGTGTGTGTGTGTGTGTGCGTGCGTGCGTGTGTGTGTGTGTGTGTGTGTGCGCGCGCTTATGTATTGTCAAATCCCTACAGCGGCGGTGTTCTCATGTGTTTACTCCTAGTGTAGAAACTGAACACCAGGCTGTAATCAGAGCTGCAGAGAGAGGATCACAACAACAGTGTTCCCTCATTATGGCTCCAGCAGATCACCTTTACCTCCTGTGTGTGTGATTATGGTTCCCCCCTGGTAGCAGGGTACGTGTGGGTGAAGGCAAAGCGATCTATATCTTTGTGTGTGCATAAATAGTATGTGTGCCATTTACAGAGCTTTGTTTACTGAGTTTTTCGGCTCAAAAATGACAGAAGTGTGGCTCTGAAAGGCTTGGTCAGTGACAAGAACTTCCAAGCGCACATGTTCTTAGACAGCACACAGAATTTTTTATAGTAAGATTAACTTGCAGGAATGTTATAGGAATGTGTGTACTACATACACATAGCTTTGCAAAAACAAGTTCATATTTTTCACCTTGACAGCAAGGCTCTACAAAGTGAGCATATTCAGATTCCTGCATGCAAATGTGCAAATGTGTTAATGAAAATAGTAGCACTTGTAAGAGTGGTTGAACTGTGAGAGACTGAAATGAAGAGTAAGGTAGTTCACAACAAAAAGGTCACAAGGCCTTTCTGATTTTAAGGGGAGTAAAAAAAATAACAAAAAAAAAAATAATAACAGTTGGCCTACATCTCAGCATTTCATTAATTTCTGAGAATAATGTCAAATAAAATTGTTGTTTTTAAAGTTGAGATTATTATTCAAGATAGAAACTTTAAAAAAATCTCACAGGATAAGGGCATGGTGAACACTAGCAGTTAAAACAACCAAAGAGCTTATAGAATAATGGCCAAGCCTCAGGAAGACGAAAACACAATTTATTAAAAAACAAAAAAAAAACAATTAAAAGAAGCCCAAGCCTATTATGTATGTATGATTGTTAAAGACAAAAAACCCGCCAAAACATATTAGAGACAGAAAATCATATAAAAATTTGGACTTGTGCGTCCCTTTTAATGTGAACATAATGCTAATCATTACTTCACAGACATACTTGCATGTGAACACAAATTTTCAATTCAAAGTTTAAAATGCACTGCTAAAACTTCACACATGCTCCTAAAAGTCTGTGTTGAGTCCTGTGAAGTGCATCTTTCTCAAGCCGAGGCTGCTGCTGTCCTCAGAAGCAAATTATTACTCAGGAACTCAAGTTTAGTATACATCAGTTTCATCTGCTCCCAACTGATTCCCATTATTGAATTAGGATAACCTGGCCCTTCCCTCCATCTCTTCTCATTCTCTTGGTTTTTATATTATTGCATTATCGCCGCCTCCCTAACCCTCCCTCCCTGCTTTATGTGGCCCAGTAATGAGACAGTGACAGATTACCCTAAACCCTACTCTCTCTATCTTCCTCCCTCTCACACTGAGATAGAGGGTTGCCATGAGCTTCAGTTTGGAAGAGCTGTGTGGATGTGCAAGTTTTGTATGAGGTGTGTAAGCTTGTAAGCTCAGGTGACGGGGCTGTGATATGGTTCACGTGGTAGAGATTCTGTTTCTAATCCCATGTCAGACATTTAGTGCCAATTTGTAAGAGAGCTGGCAGGTAGACCAAAACCAGAATTAAACATCAGTAGGGCCTGGCATCACAGGGTCACCCAGGATGTGATGCCATCATAACGTTTTAAACATGATAATGATGCTGTCACATGATGATAGCATCGGGACATGGTTGGTAACACCTAGAATCACCTTACAATATAATGTGCATGAGTTGGACAACTTCATATCGACCCTGTTACAGTTTGTAAATAAGGATGATGTGCATGCGGTTTGGCAACTGAAGTATGGCCGAGAGCAATAGTTTGCTGTCTATGCAAGGACAGTAACCACCAAAGATCACGAATGCTACCTTAAGAAACTAACTTTGACAGATGCTGAATAACTTCCAGATCCATGTGTTATTAGTGACTGAGTAGAAAACATTAGCAAGTACCAAAAAAATCAGTGGCCAGATATTTAGTCAAGAAACTTAGCATTAGTGTATACACCAGCAAGAAATTACAAGCATCCAAGACACAAGATCACTCAACTTTAGGCCCTTGGGCTTAATCTGGCCTGTGATAGTTTCCATTGATTGCAATGGATATAAAATTGATTTAGACATTTAGACATTCAGGCATTTTTTTTTGTACTTTAATGGAAATAAGTTGCCAGAGTGCATAAAAAACATCAAAAGTAGAGCTTTTTGTCAAAATAAAATTGCCAAATGAGGATCCCCAGACCTCCTGACAGAGGTCTTGGCTAAGCCTTGAATGTCTTCAAATCCTAGAAGGGCCCCTGTGTACCTGCCACCTGACCTATGCAGGGCTGCTGTGACTAACCCCTGGACTCCTGTCATTTAGCAAAAGCAGCCCCCCGGGCAAAGCTATTTGAGTATCCCTGCACTAGATGATTATGACTACGTTGTCTGTGGTCATGTACAGAATTTCAAAAACCATGTCAGACTCAGAGTTTCGTGTCTTGAAATCAGAAATCCTCCCTGTCCAAAGAAAAAGACCAGACCACCATGTATGAAGCTTGGGTTAAAATTAAGTAACCAGAAAACCACATCCTAACAGAAAATTGTATCTGCATAATTGTTTTGTGTTGTTTGCTTGCCAGCTGAGAACTTGTTGATATAGTCGTTTTGCAAATATAAATTCTGCTTCTGTTTTACTGTAATACTTTAAGTTTTGATCAAGCCTTCAGTCCACTGGTAGTCAACACATTTAATAGCTTGCAGCCATAGACGCTGCCAGTATGTCAGTATATCGAGTGGCCCTGTTAACCAGTGACTTCCAGCCAAATTCATGGTGTTGTTCATTGTGATAGCAACTGTTTAAAACCCAAACAGAACATGTAGGTGTCCTTATACAAGCCTTCAGTTTTACCTTAATCAATTTTGAATATATACTCATCTGCATTTTATATCCACATCAACCGTTTATGTAAGTCTTATGACCTACAACATTCAGCTGAAAGTCATTAGTTCACACAGCGACTTCCTGTTGCTCTGCATCAGTTATGGTCCTGTCAGAATTTTGGAGACCTTGCTTATGGAATATTGATTCTGACAACTAAAATGAAACATCCAGATATTTTGATGCTGGTAATAGTCTTAATTTTATACTTAAAGCTCGCTTACGTGTTTAGATGACTAGGGAAAATGTGTATGAGCATATTTTTGATTAGGTTGATTAGGGTCTGTTGGCCTAACTCAGCCAGTTGAAGACGTGACTGCTACAACATGTTACTGAAGTAAAACTAAAAGCAAAATTGTGAATCACTTTGGATAAAAATGATATGTAAATATAGCCGTTTACCATAAAAACCTCAAAGTTGTTCATAAAGACTTGAGTAGATGAGCTCAGTCGTATTCCAGCTCCATCCATAATACATCACATTATCTGGGGAACTGAAGAGGAAAATATACTCCTAAATTGGCACTATATTTTTTTCAGAAAACACAGCTCAACCTTGAAATGTGTTTATTTGCTAAACATCGTAAAAAGTGTTCACTTTCAGAGTTTTTCTCTGAAAGTGTCTATCAGTTTTACTCATCCAATATGTTTATCACTTGTCCTTTAACTGTTAACCAATGTTGGAGTGTTTATGCACAGTTTGTGTGTCTTGCCATATGTGTATGATGGTGCGTTTGGATGTGTGAGCATGTGTTGGACTGTGTATTTGAGGAGAGCTTCAGTAATCCTATTGACAGAGATGCAGCTTTGCTTCAGCTCAATAGCAGCTGTCTAGTTTGGAGTGGAGGCGTCCAGTTCTCTTTTGGGCGGGGGGCGGGGGGGGGGTTGCTTCTACTCTCTCTGACCTTTGTCACTGTCATTAAAGGCTTTTATATATTCCTCTCACGTCTGTGTTTCTCATTTTCCTCATATTTGTATTGTTTTATAAAGCTTTTATTGCAGTTAGTCAACTCATTTGTTTGCTCCAAGTGTTAAATATGTGGTTAACACACACACACACACACACACACACCCCACCCCCACCCCTGGTTCTGTTCTTGCAGTGGTCTGCTCCGCCCCTGGCTCAGTGCTGTCTCTGTGTCTCAGAGCACACATTCATTGTCTAATCTTCCTCTATGTTTAATTTACAGCCTTGGCTGCTGCTGCCATATGCTCCTTTTGTCTCTGCCTACTAACACACGCTCTGACACACACAAACACACACACACACACACACACACACACACACACACACACACACACACACTGCTCTGTGTAGCTTTGCCTCAACCCTGACAGAAAAAAAAACTCACAACAAAAACAAACATGCCAAAGAAAGCACTCACCCCCCCTTTAGCAACACTTCTCAACCTTCCTACAAGCTTGTGTTGACACAGACAGAGGTGTGTGTCTGATTATGTCTCGGTTTGTGTGTGGTGTCTGCTGTCCGGGTGTTAAGGCAGGGTTGCGAGACAGACCAACCAGTTCGAGGTGAGAGACCTTTATACGACTGGTATTTTTCACTCTTTTCCGTCATAGCTCCATCGTCTTCCCCTTAGCCCTTCTCAATAGCCATGCACTTCATTGTCTGAAAGGTGTGGTGTGTTTGCATCTGAAATATACTTGTTGCTTTCGGTGTCATTCTTTTTTCTTCCTCTCCTCTCAATATTTAGCACTGCACGAGCCAAATACTCTGGTGTTTGCTGTGTATCTGCACACAGGGTGACGCAGAGCGGGGCTTGCAGACTGTGTGCTCATCCAGGGGCAGCTAATGTAGTGTCACTGTGAAATATAAATGGGCCGAGAGCAGCCGTGCTGTAGATGAGCACTCCCAGGCCTTTTTACACAGTGCCGCTGCTGTGAAGAGCCCCTATCCTTATTCATTTTCATGGCTCTGCAGTCCCGCTATTGACTTAAAGTGCAGCGATGCAACCACCTACTCCGGTGCATTTGGGAAATATAATGAGCTACAGCAACAGGAATTTAAATACAGTGGAGTGGTGAGGGCAGCAGATGAGAGAGGGTAACAGAAGTGGAGTGAGAGAGTGCGTTTCCTGTTTGCTTTGCTCAGGATGAGAGTGAATTGCTGCGTTGTTCTCTGCTCACTTTGTCCCAGCCGCTGCCGTTTCTTTTTTTTCCTTCCTCTATGGCCCTCTCTCTTTCACGAGCTACTTCCCGTGCTCTCCTGGCCAGTAACACATGTTTTGAAATGACGTATTCACACAGTGAGACACTTTCAGCAAGGGTGTGTGTGTGAGAGAGACACACAGAAAGAGAGTTTGTGGTTAGCAGGGCTTTCTCTCTGGCTCCAGAGGCCCTGGCCAAGTCAGCGGTGAGGTTTGGCTCACTTCTCACAAGGCTGCACACACAGACTTGCACACACACAGAGACACACACACACAGTCTCTCTTTCTTTGTCCCTCATACCTCTCTCTGTTGCACTGACCTGTCTATATACAGTAAGTGCTCTTTTTATTTTACGTACAGTACGCCCACCCTCTTTGCCTTTCTGCCCCCCAGGAAGTAGATCACAGCTTGATTTAATGGGCTGACTGTGTCCCAAGATAAACCCTAAGTTGTTCTGCAGTGAGATTCTCCCGTTACATTACACCTTTACAGCACCAAACCCTTTCCTCTTTCTCTTTCTTCAACACACACACACACACGCACGCACGCACGCACGCACACACACACACACACACACACACACACACACACACACACACACACAACAAAAAGAACGAGTTCCTTCCAGTGCTTAACGAGACAAAGAGCCATTGATTTAGAAGGGAGTACAAGGACTTAGGAGTGATCGATCGTGTTAAGCCTGTGGACACACTCTCACAAGACCTGAAAGAGAGGGAATGTGGAGAGAAAAAGAAAAAGAGAGATAGATGAAGAGACGGAGAGGGAACGCAGGTTGGGAGGTGTGATCAAGAGATATAGCTTCTTAATGTGGTCACTGGGTAGCTATTAATGTGGCCTTAAAATATATCTCACACCCCAACAGATCCAGATGGGGATCACTACCAGGTGGGCTGCAGCGAAGAGTGAAGAGAGGGGGGAGTGATAGAGGAGAGAGAGGGAGAGGGTGATAAGTGGAGGAGGGAGGGATTGAGATGGAGGTAGCGCAGTGATGTATGAAGTCTTGTGGAGTTTGTGTGTGTGGCTGTGTGTGGCTATGTGTGGCGGGGTATTTTATGGTTAGGCTGAGGTCTGCCCCTCGGGGCCTGCATGTGAGCCAGCTGCGTGTTAGTGTGCGCCTTTGTGCGTGTGATGTATGTGCCTGTGCTGACTCATCTGCTAACCACACTAACATTTTGAAAAAAACGCAAACAGCCACTAGTCTGGACTGTTGACTAACAAAGAAAGCACAACACTGGGTGTAAAGACATCTAACATTCGAAATGGGTAGTACATAGGTGTATGTAGCAGGCATTCAGACTGGAAACAGCAAAGGGAAAAGCTGCTCAGGGGACTGCGTTTAGTGGAGGTGTGTTGTTGAAGTTACCTGTGAGACATGATAAACAATTTAGAAAGTCCAGTTTGAGAAAGCGACCTGTGAGTTTAGAAGTTGAGAGTAAACAGTAGAAATACCCTGTTCATGTTATGAAGTAATTCTTCAGGAATGTGCACTTGCACTCACATGATTGACCATTGTAGAACCCTGCAGGGTTTTTGCATTGCGGTAAAAGTCAAGCTCAGAACCCATCAATTTGATAATGATGTAGCCTCTGGGGACAATGGTCGGTATTATGGGGGTTATGCTGTAGTCAGTCATGACTGGATAACAAGTATCTGGGCCAAGAGTTCCTCTTCCATACTCTGGTCATTGTTTACATCCTGATTTCCAACTTGAGATGCAGACAGGCAAGGTGTTTAAGATTAAAACAACAATTTGGTTAATTTCAATAAAGACATACTGCATTTATGTGAGAATACATTTCAAAGCAATGAACAAAAGGCTAAACCGTCATCGCACAACAGTGGATGGTACCTGCGGGCAGCTGTGGCTCAGGAGGTAAAGTAGGTTGTCCACTGATTGGAAAATCAGTGGTTTGATCCCCTCCAGTCTGCATGTCAAAGTATCTTTGGGCAAGACACTGTTTTGTGTTTGTGGACCTGGCTGGTAGATCTTGGTGTAGGTCTGCACTGTTCAACTGTCCCTCCAGTTGTGAAATTATGGCTTATTATTATTATTATGGCTTTATATAAAAGATTTTTGAGAAGAGGATTCAAATTTTAAATTTCAGAATTGAATAGAAGATTGCAGGTGAGGAACTTGTGCTACACAAATCTTTATTCATTTTGATATTTAGAAGTCTTTGGTTTTACTTCCTTGACCTCAAACAGTAAACATTAAATTACACCATTTGGGAAGTTTTGGGCAGTTCTTAGGTAGAACGTGAATCAGGGCATTATTGGAAAAGAGCAAATCCTCTCTTTCCTTCTTTCTTTCTTTCCCTCTTTCTTTCCCTCTTTCTTTCTTTCTTTCTTTCTTTCTTTCTTTTTTCTTTCTGACTTTCTTTCTTTCTGACTCTCTTTCTTTCTTTCTTTCTGACTCTCTTTCTTTCTTTCTTTCTGACTCTCTTTCTTTCTTTCTGACTCTCCCTGTCTCGCCTTTCTCTAAGGCTCTCAGTTGTCATTCCCAGTGCCGCTTGTCATCTAGTGACAGCAAGAGTGCGAGTCACCGGTGAGCGGAGCCTTTAAAGGAATCTGCTGTTTTAAATTTTTTTATGAGCAGACATAAAAACACATGAAGCCGGCGCCGTTTAAAAAAAACATCACACTTCCCAAGACAGCCTGCAGAGAAACAGAGAGAAAGGAGGGGAAGGGGTGGTGGAGGTGGAGGCTGGGGGGAGGCTGAGGATGCAACAGCGTACCACACAGAGTCAAATAGAAACAAAGCAACTCACGTTCTTTAGTCTCTCTTCTCTCTGCTTTTACATCTCTACCTTCCCCTCTGTATATACAAGCAGGCATCTGCTGAATGTTTTAAATGTTAGTCATGACTGTGTTTAAGAACACGTGCTGCATGAACCACAACTTGATAGCATGCCTATCTGCAATATTGTTGTCTGTTTATGTAACAACTGCAGATTATGTCAGTGTCAACATCTTGTCGGTTAATGCCCAAATCTGTGGAGCTGTAGTGATGTGGGGAGTCTCTCTGAGTCATCCCCACTGACTCTTTCACCCCATTACCAAGTATCTAAAGACAGAAACAGAGAAGAACTTGGGGACATATGGTATGAGGTCAGCGGTGTTAGTGAAATGTGTTATCTCCTTATTGTGGCTTGGCTGCGCATTCCAGAAGCGGTTTTGACTTGGTGTTTAGCTGTAGCATGATGTACCTCCATGGAGCAGAAGCTGGCAGGCGATGAGGCCCATGGAGACAGAGTTCTGCCCAGGCCAGGGCCCTCCAACTGGCCTGGGGTTTGGAAGCCGGCCCTTTCTCACCATGGGGAACTTCCATAGTTACTGGTGCACAGCTGGGTCCGATCACTGGCACTGCAACTGATGTGTGCTTGTGTGTGTACAATCATCTGCATCTTGTCTATGGGACTCACAAATATCCCAGGCGATAAGATGGAGTGTGAGATTAGATAAGGCCTCTCTATCTGTAGGCCAACATTCACTACATGTATCAACCATTCAGTCTAATCTCCAGAGTGAGGAAGAGGTGATGACATGAATATAAAATAGTGATTCTCTGAACTTCTGTCGAATTTGATGATCTAAATGGGTCTCCATTTATGTCCGATGATCTAGATTTGATAAGATTTATAAGAGTATTACCATGTTTTGAAAAACCAGTGTCACAATCAGATACGGAATTTCCCATTTTATTCCTAAGACGTAAAGTTGAAAATAACTCCCTGTATACTATAACTTAAAGGTACACTGAAACCACAAATTGACCATTTGTAAATCAGTAAGTCATGCCATATTACCTTAAATTTGTGAATAAAATCTTTTTCTTGCACACCTCCAGGGAAAACAGCGAACATGTGGATCAGTTGAATAATTGGGGACCACGTTTAACGGCAAAACCATATCAAAACATCCCTTTACAAACTCTCACACGACTCATTTCAAGTCTCATTTATCCAGTTGCATGCACAGTACTTCCCAAACACATAAGAAACCTTAGTATTGGAGTCTTGCTATGCAGAGAGAATAGATAAGTTTCACTTGCAGTTTTAAACAGTAAACAGTAATAAAAATGGTCATTTTGTGGTCTTCCTTTAAGAGCACTCCACTGCTTTTAGTAGTGCATTCCTTTAACCTAGTTGAACTCACAATGGAAACTTAAAAATCTAAACTGATGTAGCAAAATGAGAGATATAGTATTTTTTATTCCATGCACATTCTTCTTCTGTACCAAAACCAAGTGCCTACATTACTCATAATGCAAACTAGACTACCAACAGTTTGGTCGGGAATTCAGATGTCTCGCTCTTTTAGCAGCTAATTTAGCCTCCAGCCACTTACCTCAAGCAGAGATGAGGAGTGGACTACAGAGGACTGGTGACATCACTTCTTTCGAATGCTGCAGCCCCATATTTTTAATTCTTTTTCAAAATTTTATGTCCAGCTCTAACTGACACAATGACATCATTTCAAGCAATTCATCACACTTTGTACAGCTCCATCTAAGCCACAAAAGGCCTTAATTCATTTGCAGTACTCCACAAAACAATGTAAACAGATACAAAACAATGTAAACAGATACCTGCCCTGATGTGTTAAATCGGTGTTACCCTTTGAGGTAGCAGCATTCATTTTTTAGTTTGTAGCCTTGAGTACCACTTTTGGTGGGCTACATTTCTCCCCATTGTGCTTTGAAAGCATTGTTTTGGTTTGGTTTATTCATTATTCGACTTTATTATTAATTCAACTTGATGGTAATCATACCGTGTAGATTTGAAATAAATATGCAACCAAAAGGAGAATCTCACCTGCACAGAATACAAAGCATTTGTTGAACCAACTATAAAGGGTTACTGGAACTAAAATTGATAATAGTATTTTTTTAATGCTGCATACCATGAAACCATGATGTTTCTGAGACTGTTATTGAACCTTGAAAAACTCATACTGCTGCAACCCCAACAAATACTAAACATAGATACACAAATGCACACCTACTGTCTGCATTAATTCAAATTCATCCTCAAGCACACCATCTCTTAAAATATGCTCAAGACTAACAGATGAAGAGACACATTGCACCTCTCCAAGAGCCAAAATTTAATTTAATTTTGATCACTGAAAGACAAGCAATAATGGTTCTTGTATATTTTTTATATGGAAACTGAAACTGTGATTATGTGGAGTCAGTGGCTGTCTATTGGTTGTTATCATTGCAATTGGCGGCTTGACACAGTGATGAGTGTTTAAGCGTTAAACATGCCTGGCTGCATAGCATGTGCGCACACACAGACATACCTAAATCTCTCACAGCTGTTAAATGTAACATGTAACACACACGCAAATACACATACACACGTTGTGATAAATCCATTATGGCCCCTGTGTCCCGTTCTACCAGCTGCTCACTGCGCTGCTACTACGTCTGTCTTGTTGCTAGGATACATACACACTCAGGGAGTAGCTAACCCCTTGTCATACACATTCTGTTTGTGCCCATACGTTGCCAAGGTGTCACTGAGTGTACACACACTCATACGCATGAACACACACAAACACACCTCTCTCTCTCACACACAAACACACACACTGAACTTCATGTGGCTCTGGATACACCACACTAAATCAAGAGAAGAAATTGTCCGCTAATGTATTTAACAGTATCGCAGTTTTTATGTTCCACCTGGGTAGCATCCGTTGCATGTTGGTGTGAAATGTAATTTTTAACCCTTTGAAAGATGATTGACATCACTTTTTTTGGGCTGCCTTCAAGCGCCTTTCACAAGTATTTGAACCTTTGACGCCTGAGCAAATTGGTGTGATTTTGTTCCAAAAATATAAGAAAAAAGTAAATCAGCAACTTGGTAAGGACCACAAGCTGCAAGAAATTAGTACATTTTGAAAAAAATTTTTTTTTTAAAAAAGCAAGGGAAAATATGCCTAAAGAAAATAAAGGAAAAAAAGCATAGGGAAAAACATATCTTTATAATGATCATAATTACATATTTAAAACAGAATTAATTATTTTTAAGCACTTTTTGTCAAGTCTTGTGTGCCTTGTTTTTTTTTTTATTTCAGGTTATTGTTTTGTACTTTTTACTAACTTCTTGCTAATTTTTGCATTACGTCTTTTGTTGATCATTGCGTTCTTCCCATATTTTGGAAAAAATCTTTGCTCAGGTTTCAAAGGGTTAAAACCAAGGCTTCATAGTAGTGTGTTTATTGCCATATTAATTGATTATAAAATTTGGAAGTGATTGGTTTCTCCCTCTTGCTGCTGCTGGTAACTCCCTGGACAAGAGGGGGCAGGATAGAGAGCGCATTGCAAGTGCACAAGTGCCATTAGAGGGCGCTATCTGTCTGTCTACCTCATTGCTGTCATAGTGGAGCATCACTTCCTCTTTATCAGTGAGGATACCTCAGCAGCAGCTCCCTCCTCTCTTCTCTCTCTTTACCTCTCTATTTGGCTTCCTTTCTGATGTCTTTTATCTTTTCCTAAACCCACCTTTCTGCTCATCCCCCCACCTCATCTTTTCCTCCCTGCCTTCCTATTGGTTCCTTCCCCACCCTTTCTTTTCATCCTTACCTGCCTCTCTTCTTACCTCCTACCTCATCTCCTTCTCCCCTCTCTACCTGCTTCACTTCTCCATTGCTGCCAATTTGCTTCCTTCCTCTCCTCTCTCAATTTCGCCCTCCCATCTCGCCATCCCGCAGCAACAGCAGATGAGATTCCCCTTTTTACAGAGCCTCCCTTCCCTGCCTCCCTTCATCTCGTCCTCCCTCACTCCCTGGCTCCCTCCCTCTCTCGCTCCATGTATTCATCACTCTTGCCCCTCGGGGCTTTGTTCTGCCTTAATCAGGAGCTTAAATGTTGCATTCTCACCCAGACAATGCCTGCCATTCAGTCTGGGCCTGTGTAAATAGGTGTGCCCTGTAAGTGCGCCAGCGGGCATGCCAAGCCAGCCTCGCTGCGGTAGCGGTGATCAGCCATAGCCCCCAGTTACAGGAGGCACACACACACACACACACAAACAAACACACAAACTAGCAGCAGCAGGAGGTGGAAGAGCAGAAACTTACTGAAGGCTGCCTTTGAAGTGGTGCCATACAAAGGCATGGACGGCCAAAGCAACACTCACAACACGGGCATATGCACATGGCCACAAATACTCTTCAATTGGAGTGGAGAGAGAGAGAGGGATTCTTTTCATAATCAGCCATTTGCCTCCCGTCCTTACTTGGCTATTGCCTTTGCAGGTCCTCCGCCTCTGGCTTACGGTCTTGACTTATTTGTGTTTCTTAGTCGGAAACAGCCCAGTGTTGTGTTTGGTGGTAAAATAGCAGAATAGTGACTAGGGGGATATGTGTTTAGTGGCTTCGGGAGACCAGCAGCCTGTTTCTTGGCCACCTGGCATGCTCTTTCTAGGAGGCACTACAGGCCTCTACCCAGCTGGATGATGCTTGCTGTCAGACTGGTGTGTCGCATCCAGGCAAGCCAGCTTCCTCAGAACAACCGACCATCTGTCTGCATCCACCATGGCACTCTACCTGCAGATAGAGAGATAGAGAGAAAGAAATGGAGAGGCTGACATACATGCAGTATGTCGGAAAGAGAGAAACCTTATGCACTCAAAAAAGAGGTAGTAAAGTAGATTATATCTGCATGTTTTACAGAAACTGAAGTTCATTAGTGCACATCCACCTAGTCTTTGACTGTATATTCATATCAACTTACAGTTTACAAAGAGAGGGAGAGCCAGAGGGAGAGAGAAGATAAAATACAAAAAGGGGTGGACAGACGTACAGACATGCAGTGGGCAGAAATCAAGTGACACACAGGATGAAAAAAAGTGAGCCCACACTCGCCCATGCTATCTATCCTCCTCAGATGGCCATTTGGGCTTGTTAATCTATCGCCTGGTAACAGAGACAGCCTATCAACAACAGCCACGCCCCTCTGCACATGCTCATAGAGAGGGGCTCATTTGGATCTTTGAAGGGAAAACGCGCACACCGCACCAAAACACACAAATGCATGCATGCTAGGCGCACGTACACACACACGTACACACACACACACACACACACACACACACACACACACACACACACACACACACAAAACTCCCCACAAATCCTGGCCTGTCATTGCTCTCCATTGTTTGGCTGTGGTTGCTTTCTCCTGGTGTGACTGCCAGCAGATGGCTAGCACTGAGCTGTCAGAGTCAGCCTGGGGCCCACACACAGGCACGCACACACACACACACACACACACACACACACACACACACACACACACACACACACACACACACACACACGAACACGCGCACACACACACAGAGAAACGCTCACTCATACAAAGAGTGTCTTATTGCACACAGAGCATATGCACAGTGTCCACTGAATGGATCCAGAATTGGCTCTATATCACTTCTCAAGGTCTGCTTATATATCAGTTGAAACACTACATATACTCTGTGTCAAACTCTTTTATTCTTTTGCTGTATTATCTCTCTCTCTCTCTCTCTCTCTCTCTCTCTCTCTCACTCACACACACACACACACACACACACACACACACACTTACCTACACAGGCTCCTGATAGTGGACTGTGGAGCCGCTCAGCTACAGGTGCCCCCCATGACCCCCCTCACTGTAATGACTGTGTAATCTCATAAAAGGCCCGCCTTACTGCATTAGCATGTGTAAAGGCCATTGTGTTTGTGTGTGTGTGCCTGTGCATAAGTAACCGTTTTGAATCTTGCTTCTGGTGCCATCCTTTACATCCTTGTGTGTATAAGTGTTTCTGTGTGTGTGTTTCACAGTGATTCGATGTGTGTAGAAGCAGGTGTCAGGCCTAATGGAGTGTGTCGGCGCAGTGTAAAAGCAGCTGCTGCGGCCCTGGGGTTGTCCGGGGTCATGCCGAGGTGAAAGGTCAGGGTCGTGGTGAGGAGTCGGCTGTAGCTACACGACATTCCTCCACTTACTAATCATAGCTCTGATGAATGGCTGCAAAGTGGCAGCTGGTAGACAGGAGGCGGCGGTGTGTGTGTGTGTGTGTGTGTGGCAGTGTCAGGAAGATAGAGGGAGGAGGATGGAAAGAAGAGAAGATAGGGGAGGGGAAGAAAAGGGGAGGAGGGGATCTATACATTGCAACTAATCTCACACACACACATTCACACGAGCAGGCAGGGTGAGTATTGACTGCAGAGGGCTGTGATCCTGAAGGAGCTGTACATCAGAGGAGACAAGCACAACAACACAGGCTTTTGTCAGTGTCTGAAACTCCACACATATGCACAAAACCTCTGTGCACACCCAAAGGCACAAATGCACGCACCGTCATCCTCTCTCTCCCCCTCACACACACACATACACACACACACACACACACACATACACACACACGCACAGTTTGTTGTGTCTGCAGAAAGCTGGGACTAATGACAGGCTTTGTGTTGTGTGTGCTCACTCAGCTACCCCCTGGACACACTTTACCCACCCAGCAGAAAACAGCCCTTTGTGCCTCCCTCTCTCTCTCTCTCTCTCTGTATCTCTCTCTCTATCTTGCTCTCGCTGTCTCCCCACTTTCTTCTCCCTCTGGAGAATAGAGTTGTTTTGCTGTGCTCTGCTGTATATATTACCTACTGTATATTTTCTTGGGGCCTGACAACAGATATATGGGTGCAGCAGTGTTTTTTTGGCTGACACCAGCCTTTCACATTTACTGGTAAATGGAGCAATAAAGCCTGTACATAAAAAATGACATTTTGATACAAACATGGTTAATATTGAGGATGTTCGTATTTACACTGCACCTTTGATATGAAGTGCTAAATCATGGTAAATAAAATGGAACCACAGTGAGTTTTACAGCTACTGTATACTTCAGCTCAGCAGGAAACTATGAGAGGAATTAGTAACAACAGTGAAATGCAATGACGATGATTGATTGTTTTCCCATCAACTATCCATTTATTGAAACTGTATTTCACCAAATTAAGGATATCATTTAGCTAGTTGGGTCATTTGAGAATATGTTTTTATGGTTCTTGTTATAATATATGTGTTACTCTTACATTATCTATTTTTAATCTTGTGTATTTTCTGATCCTTGATTATTCTTTTTATATTTCATCTTTTTAAGTATTCTGTGTTGTATGTTTTGTCACGGCCAGGACTTTATTCCTTTTTTTTTTTGATCGTAGTGAGGCCCTTTCATGGTTAAAGAGTTAGAACAAAGACTTTGGCAGTTGTTCTGAACGGGCAGAGGTGTGGGCTCAAGTCACATGACCTGGACTCGAGTCAGACTCGCGCCACAACTTTGATTACTTTAGACTCAACCTGACGAAATCAGATTTGCAACTTGACTTGGACTTTTAAACCAGTGATTCATGACTTCATTTGGACATGAGCCTATTAATTTGAAAATGTTAAAAAGATTAGAAAGAAAGATTACAAAGTATGTTATTAAAAAGCATGCCATGAATCAGTTTATTTTATGAATCAATTAAGATTAACACTATTCATTCCCGGCGAATCGACACGTAACTCTCCAGATCCACTCTGTTTAAACCAACCTGACAACATCCAATCAAGTTGCAGGAGAGAACCATGAAGACCTAATGTTATGTCAGGAAGTGCAAGTTGGTAGAATGATACCAAAGTTAATTGTGTTCCTTTGAAAAAAGCAATGCTGTTATCAGCAAACAGGAATTAGGGTATGCAAAAAGTTCAGGTCGAAAACAACAAATACGGAACAACTTCCAACAAACTTGTTTTAACAAATAAATGCAGATTTTAAAAAGCACTGATGATTTTTGTAAATTTTAGAGATAATTACTCTCTAATTACTCTCATAAAAATGGCCTTACAATTGTGAAGAGGGCATTATGACTAGTATAGGACTCAAAACTCAAAGTTTAGGACTTGTGACTTATTACTCTTGTAAGAGACTTGAGTGCAAAGACTTTAGACTTGCTTGTGACTTGCAAAACAACGATTTAGTCCCACCTCTGTCTCTCATACCTACAATAACAGTTGTCAAAGTAATAAAAGGAGCAGTGGCCTACACTACGCCTACTGTGCCACAACTTGTGTTTGTGTGAGAGGCTGAGAGAAATCGGTTTACTTCTGCACATCAACGTGTCCATTCCTGTCTGCTAAATGAGGCATTTATGTATAGCTGTAAACAAACTGTCAGTAGCACAAATGCATACAAATACACACATACACACGCACACACACACACACACACACACCACTGTTTTCTTCTTCCGTCCCTCCCTTTGATTTGTTAAACCACAACGAGCAGCCTCTCTGTCTCCGTCAGTCTGTTTATCTGCCCATCCACTTATCCCTCCTCCTGATTTGTATCCCTCCATCTTTCCTCTGCCTCATATCTAAATGCCATCGAAGAGAGAAACGAGTGCAGCAGATATTTCTGTTCATAATGTCACAGTGTTGCCCAGAGGAGCGTTTTATATTGACCCGTGTCTGTCTGCATACCAGCTTTTCTTGCTACATGTACAAGTGCTGTAGCCATAAGCAGTGCACATGGCACGCATACTGTGGTTTTCAGGAACAGTCTGAAGGCATCCAATGATTACAGTTTTACATGATAACAATTTACTTTTGTGAATTGATTTATTAATTCTTTCATTTGCTATACCCACTCAATCCTTTGTATTGTCACGGCCTGAATACAATTACACGTCATTGCCATGTTGACTACTAGGGCTTATGACTACCACCACCAATAATAATTGTATAAAAAAACAATTGTAATAATTAGGTCTCTTTTCCTTATGACTTCAAACCTTTCTCAGTCACATTAAAACTCAAAAGGACTTGGTACTGCAGTGTTTTAGGTGTATTCTCAAATCCTGGAGGAACTGGAAGGCAAGCACTGTGTGTGTGTGTGTGTGCGACTTGACTACATGTAGTTAGTGCTGCACTGAAAAGCAGACGGTCAAACGGTCAACTTGTTTTTGCTCTGACAGCCAGGCCAAGCAGGAAGAAGCCAATCAATAGCACTTACCCTCTTCCTGTTAGAGTTCCCAACAGACTTGGGAGAGAGATGCAGCCCTGCAGTAGTCACAAGCTGTGTGTGTGTGTGTGTGTTTTGGTGTGTGCATGTGTATGTGTGTGTTTGTTTTGTATATGTGTGACTACCTGTCTGCAACACACTTTTTGCGTATAAAGCTTTGTGTCTGGGGCTGAGTAAGATTTAGTGCATTTATGTATTTGGAGCGTTAGCCCAAGGACGAACTGCAGTGCCATGAAGAAGCATTCCTCTTGATTTATTGACGTCCATCTAGCTCCTTTACACCCTGCAGTTTGAGACCAAACTGCAGGTTTAACCTATCTAAATCTCAATTCAGATAACTCTCAAATAATAACCTTGAATTTGAATTCTAAAGATTGTAAATGGACTGCATGTATATAGCGCTTTTCTCGCCTGAGACCACTCAAAGCAGTTTACAACCATTTACACATACACATCCATACATGTGTGGCCGAGGAAACCATACAAGGTGCCACCTGCTCAGATAAACATTAACACACACTTAATTCAGCATCTTGCTGAAGGACATTTCAAGGACATATAAACCACAAAGGTCAGGGTTTAAACCACCTGCCTTTCAATTGGTTGCATCCACTCTAGCTCCTGAGCCACAGCTGCCCCTAGATAAACTAAAAAGGATAAAACAGAGTGGACTAAAAGGCATGATACATATTCATGTAGAGATATGCAGTGGTAGTGTGAAAGTCCCTCACTTTTCCTCCTCTGTGTACTGTGACCTGCCTTGAAGGGGCAGGGGGAGAAAAAGTGCCCCACAGGAATCAATAAAGTATCACATACCGTTACTGAGGCATTTGTACCCATGCATCCTATTCCTGAGGACAAACCAACCCAGGAAGTGGCCAAATGTTTATTGTGATACGTCAAATGCTGTGCTTCCCTTACTTTGAACTCTGCTCTCCACCAGGATGCACATGTTTTACAACCATAACATTGCTGGCATTTGAAGGACAGGATGACAGTGAGCACTGAGGTCAGATTAGCACCCAGTTTGGCTGATCCACTGACCTCCAGCATCCTGTACCGCTGGAGGTTATGCTTAACTTGTCTGTGCACAATACAGGTGTGGTTAGACTGAAAATGTACTCCTGATTCAGTCTGAATCTTAATAGTGATTCTAATTGTTTATTAGTCAAGAGACTGACTTTCTCCTTTTTTTTTGCTGTACATGACATATGGTCAACTGTGCGCATGTTTTATTATACTTTGGTGCCGGCAACATCCGTCATTATGTTTCTGGGATGTCCGTCTATCTGCCCATCCCATTCTCGTGAACATGTTATCTCAAGAAAGGTTTAAGGGAATTTCTTCAATGACACATACATCCACTTGGACTCAATGATGAACTGATTTTGTTTGGGGTGGTTCTAGCTCAGAGGTCAAAGTCACTGTGACCCTTTCTGTTTCATTCTTGTGAACCTGAAAGTGAGGAAATTTTTTTAAGATTTGGCACAAACGTTCACTTGGACTAAACAGTGAATTCATTGGTGGCCAAAGGTAAAGGTCACTGTGATTTCACGAAACATGTTTTTGGCCATAACTTAAGAATTAATATGCTAATTATAACAAAATTGCACACAATTATCTGATCGGAAATGAAGCTTTGTGACTGTATATCCAAAAGGTCAAAGGCCAACTTTATTGTGACATGGCAATGTTTTGAAAAAACACTATTCAGGCCAACATGTCATGGAAGGGGAGACATTTGATCAGATACTGAATTGGTGATGCTATTCTTGGACGTCCACCTTGAAACTGTGCCGATTGTACAGATCTTCTGTGCTGCCTTGAGAGGGGCGGGGCGTTATTCACGTTTTCAAAAACACGTAAGCTGTGGACATACAACTTAAAGTCTGTAATTCAAGTTTTGGTGGAAGGCAGTTTAAGCATATGCCACATGATGAATTTATTCATTTTTTCATAATATTTTACATTTTCCACTGTGGGGTTAGTTTCCCAGCAGATTGTCTATATTAGTATATGATATGATATGTTAATATGGATATTTACATTTTTACACATTTAGTCATGCAGTCAGTCAAATAAGTGAGGCGAATTAATAAATTTACTTAAATTTATTTTCTCAAAGTTTAAAAGTCCTTTAAAGTATGAGTTGATGCATGCATGTGCACCCCGTATTGATCTATTTGTGTCTTTTGTGTTATTGTGTCTATCCAGCTGCTCTCAGATCAGCCTCAGTGCGAGGCGCGCTTCTGTCGGGCTTCCTGTCCTCTTGCCCTTGACTGACCCAAGCCTGACCTGTGTTTGGGCCCTGGGCCTCCTCATGGCTACTGTATGGGCTTGCGTGTGTGTATATATATGTATGTGTGTGTGTGTGTGGCCAGCACAGGGTGGTGGGGTGTAATTTGAGCCCCAGGCCAGAACAGGACTGCTGCAAAGTCCATCCAGGCAGAAAAAGCAAGACATGGGAGCCGCAGGGTGGGCAGAGAGAAAGAGAGGGCAGGACAGCTGAAAGAGTAAGAAGAGGGGAGGTCGGAAAGAGAGAGAGAGGGAGACAGAGAGTAATGAACAAAGAGTAGTGAGGCTCTTTTTCGGCCTCCGTGGAAGAGAGATGTCAGTCTGTGTCAGTTCGCTCCACTAACCAGCCTGTGGCAGGAGAAACAGATCTCTCCCTCCCTCTCTCTCTCACACTTTCTTGCATTCTCTATATCTCGCTCCCTCCCACAACATTTCTATCTACTTTCCTCTCTCATATCTTTTGGTGATAGCTTTTCTGCCTCAGTTGAGAGAAGCAGAAACACTCTGCAGCTCAGGGGAAAACAGCAAGACTAAGTAAAAGACCAAGCAGTGAACCAGTCATCTCTGAAAGGCAGGCAATGTATAGTGCAGGTCTTCTCCTGATCACACTTCGGGTGAGTGAGAACGGGCTGCTCCAAATGCTGTAGAGTGAGGCCCCAAAGGCAGGTCACACTGGCGGCTCTGCTGCAGCGTTTCCCTCAGTGTTTTGAGGAGGGCAGCACACAACCCTTCAAACACAGAAGGGATCAAATCTTCAAATCCCCTGGAAATGTCAACCACGTTCGAGGAAATGTCAGTAGAGCTGAGAACACACGCAAACACACATCGGCTCAAGTGTGCACACACACAGGCACTTGCGCTCAACACCGTGGCAAGAAAGGCAAACGTGATATAGGGCAGTCACGTCCTGTGGGTGAAATCAGCATCATCTCCTTCATTTTCCCAAATCTCAAGGGAGAATCACTGTATGCCTCTGGAGGTATTTATTCCCAATAATGTTGAAGTTATAATCTGTGGCATTTTCACACGAATAAACATCTGCTTTGAAACTCTCTAACATGAAATGATGACATAATAGTGATTCAACTGGTAATGCCATTTCAGTGAAGGCAGAACAACAGCTGGACATGGCACCAGAGGAAACGGGAATAATTACATGACTTATTGCTTGGAGGTCTTTCAAAAGTCTTAGTTAACTCTGCAGCTGGTTATAGAAGAGGGTTTTGGTTTCACTCTGTCCCAGTGCCCCCTGCACCCTGCACCTACACCCACAAATAAATAAATAATTAAATAAATAAGTCATTTGCTGCCGTTCTATGGCCAAAGTACTGCAGGTGTACTACCAAAATGCATATAAACAACCTAGCTAACAACAGCATGTTGTTATATATTGGATATTGTATAATTAATAGATAATCAATAAGCAATCAAAATTAAATGACGAAAAAAAGGAATTGGGCTACAAATTAACTCAATCAGATGAATAAACAATTAAACAACATGTGATAATGTAAAATGACAATAATAACATATTCACTTTTTAATTGAACTAGGAGTGCATCAATCTTGAAATTCTCGGCTGATGCAGATAACAATGTTTAAAATAACAGTTTGGCTGATAGTACTGATGTTTTTATATTGTTTTATTATATTTTAATATTGTACCAGAGAAAAACTAAAACTTCAAAATAACTTTTTTAAAGTAATTAAGGCCTTCATTACACAACCATTAAATGAGCACCTTTACAATACCCTTCTTTCAAATGAAAACCATCTTTTTTTAAAAAATGCAAAAATCTTTTTTACTATTACTATTTACGTCATGATTGCTGTAAAAACATTAATAAATGTCTCTTTCAAACAGCTAAAAATTATCCAAGCTTCTCTCCAAAAAATACATTTTACAATACTGCATTAAACATATTTAGAACTTTATGGTTTATCTTTGCCCGATGGTCTTTTTTTGAGTAGAGCTTGAATACATCACAATGTAAACTCTGTGAGCTGTTAGTGACGGCCACCAGCTGCTGAGAGGTAACGTTAACCAGCTTCTTTTTTCTTTCTTTTTTCATGTTTTTTCTCTCCACATACACTCCTCTCAGTGGCATAGTGGTAGTTGATGAGGTGGGTGTACTACTAGGTAGATGGCTGGGTTACAGAGGAGGAAGCAGATATGCTCTTCTATTCAAAATTGGCTTTCTTGCTGATAGGTGGACGGAGAATGGTCCTCTGATGTCCACTTGAATCACGCACCACGCATTGTTCAGACTGTGATGATAAATCACATAAACTTTTTTTTTTTTGCGCATTTTTGGCCTAGCTGGGCACCTATATAGCCTATGCCAAAAGCCACCACTGCTCCCTCCACAGTTCCTGTCAAATAGGTAATATGGAACACTTTGTGATAGCACAATTCGTTTGATACTGAATGTGTAGATCCTTAGTCGCCTCAGGTGATCTCATCTACAGCCACTGACATCATCCTGTGTTCCTATTGATCTATCCTCAACCCCGCTGACTAACTTATCGACATCCTCAAGTGTATTTCCTGTCTAGACTGTCAGCAGTGTTTATGGATGGCCCTCGCTCCAGTGACACACGCACGAACACACACACACACACACACACACACACACACAAAAACACACACACACACACACATGTGCGCCCACCTCCTCTGCTTATCGATGTACCATTTTGCTTCTGACTCCATCCTCCTCCTTAATGAATCTGGTAGGTGTTGAACTGCAGATCTTGTGCAGGGCTCAAGTATCGACGGGCACGGCTGCGATGAAAGAGCTCGTCCCTGGAGAGGCCCGGGTTAGGTCACAATTAGTGTGTGTATGTGAGAGAAAGACTTAGAGTGTGCATGTGTTTCTGGGTGATGTGCATGTGTATCACCCCATCACTCCCTGTGTGTCAGTACCAGGAAGTGACATTGAGTCTAGAGCAGGGTGTGTGTGTGCAGCACAGTGTCAGCACTGCTTCAAGAAGTTGACAGGTGAGACGTGGGTTGAGACAGGGAAATGACTCGAGAGGTTTTGATTGTCTTGATTGAGAAGCCTCTCACTTAAACACACTCGAACACACACACTCAAGCACTCACACTTCTCTCTGTGCAAGCCTGCAGGCCCTCTGGACTCTCTGTTTATCTGCAGCTTCATATCAAGATCTGCACTCAGCTGCTAATGTCTTGTGATTCTTTGGGGGCATACTGTACTCCGCACTACTGTGTGATTTCTGCTGGCAGGCTCTCTCCATGTACTGCAACATCATCCGTTACCAACTTCCTCCTTGCCGATTAGAGGAGATAATGCTGAACTGTGGAATTAACCTCAATTAGTGCTACCTCTCTAGATCCTTTTCATTTCACCCCCTGACTCCCGCGCTGCATCTCACATGTCCCTGGTCTAATTCCTGCTCTATTCAAAGGGCATATATCAAGTGTGCATATAAACTTGGGCTGTTTTTAAATAAATAAAAAAAGCAGTATTGTAGCTTTATTTTTGTTGTATTAAGTCCCAATCATAGACTATAAAAATAAGGAATATAGCTACCACAATGTCACCAAATGCCATAAATTCGGCATTTGGGAAGTCGCTATCTTGGTGTTTTGGAACCAGAAGTGATCATATTTGGACTAGAAGCTGGAGCTATGGAGGAGTGAGGGGTGGATCCGACTCAGAAGCCGAGGACACTATCTGCAACAATCTGTCACTCAAAGCAGCCAGACCTTAAATATGTGTACCTTTAAGCCTTAATAAATTGCAAACAACTGAGTCGATTTAAAATACACCCCTGGTACAGTTGCCATGAATGGAAAAATTTGCCATAGAAACCAAAACTAGGCTGTAAAAATGTTTAATTCAGCTATGAAGTTGAGCATTTTAACATGGAAATCTATGGAGATTTACTGGCTTCTGGAGCCTGCCTCAAGTGGCCATTCAAAAAACAAATTCGCAAATGTCAGCAGCAACTTACTAAACATCAGCATGCTAATATTACCTTTGTGACAACTTTTGCATGCTGCTGTTAGCAATTAGCTCAAAGCAATGCTGTGTCTGAGTTCAGCCTCGCAGAGCTGCTAGCACGACTGTGGACTTTCAGTCCAGTTAAAGGTTCGATGTGTAGGATTTTGTGGCATCTAGGGGTGAGGTTGCAGACCTAAAACTTCTCCAGTGTGCAAAGTGTGTAGAACTATGGTGGCTATGAAAATGCAAAAAGCCCTATTTAGAGTCAGTGTTTGGTTTGTCCGTTCTGGGCTACTGTAGAACAACATGGTGGATGAGAAAACATAATGATTCTTATTTTCGGGTGATTATTATGATACAACTTTTGCCAATAGATTGCCTTAAATCCTAAGCACTGGACCTTTAAGCACAAAAATATCTAACGGCTGTGCCGATAGTAACACTCTGTTATGAAACATGACACACTCTAAGTAGTCATGCCCCTCCCTAATTATATGAGCATAGATGAGTCATTTGGCAGCAATGATGGCAACAGCTAAATGAGTACCATCAAATTTTGGCATCCCAGCTTGTTCTTTAAGGCCAGTATGTTGAGTGTTACTTTCCAACAACTGTTGTGTTGACAGAAAAAGCGACAAGATCTCAGTGATGAAATTATAAAGCCCTGACCTGACAGAACAGTTCAGACACTCTTTCCTTCTTATATCTTTCTCTTTAAATACACAAAGTGGGGAATTCATAATAAAGCCCCTCATGCATGCACTTTCACTCAGAGAGGGAGAAAGACAAAAAAAAGACAGACAGCAAAGGTTAGGAAACCTGTAGGCATGTTTGCTGTGTGTGTTTTCTAGAGGAGCGGTAGTCCCCAGGCTCAGACATGAGTAAGTTTCTCTAGCTTGCATATGACGTGTTAGGGATACAGACTGGGGAGGCACACCCAACGTGTCTCATGAGGAAGATAAGATAAGTAGGTAGACTCGATGAAGCAAAGTGAATATACTCAGTCTAACACGCTCACTTGTATAATACACCCGCGTGAGAATCCCAATACTTCAGTGGCATAGCCATTACTGAGAGTGTGTGGGAGAGGTGGATCGTTAGCTTGAACAAAGGGTGAGTTTATTGTTAAGTGAGGTGTGTTAAATGGTTTTTAACTGGCGGAGGCAGCTGCCGGGGCTTGAAGAGAGGACAGGTGGGCAGGTCTGCCAGAGGCAGTTGAAACAAACTCCTGACCAAAAAATCCCCCTGACCAGCAGGTGGATTATAGGCCAACAGCCAAAACACTTTTTGTGTCAAAGCTACTGTTACAGTTTGCCCACTCAGTCTGTAACTGTGGGAGGAAGCATTGATGCACTTTGATGCTCACAAACACCTGCATGTGTGTGTAAGTGCCAAGCATATGAACACATACACACACACACACACACACACACACACACACACACACACACACACACACACACACACACACACACACACACACACACACACACACAGAAGCACTAACTACTCCCCCCCTGGCTCCTCATGAGAAGTCATTAAGAATATGTCTGTGTGTTTTATTTTTAGCAGTGTGTGTTTAGGAGGGGTTGCGGAGTCTCGTCAGTCTTCAGGGCCCTCCTCTGCTCTGTCGCTCTGTGTCTCTGTCTCCAGCTGAGAGCTATGTATATTTCATCAGCCCAGGGTGCCTTTTTGTCTTAAGATGCGCTGCACCTTCCCCGCCTGTCTCTCTGCTGCTCGTCAATGGAGGGAGCCATCACAGCCTCTTTTAAACTCTCCCCCACTTCTCTCTCTCCTCTCTGACAGCCACCCTCTGCTTCTCCCTCTGCTTTTCATGGTCAGCTTGTCTCTCTCCTGAAGGCTCATCCCTCTTTCCTCTTTCAGCTGTGGAAGGGGAGCAGAGTGGAGCACATCCAAACAGACTTGGGCTGTCAGGAAAACTCTTTCTCTCTCTGTCTCTCGCCGTCTTTGATTCTGTCTGTCTGTCTGTCTGTCTGTTTTGCGGCTCTGTCACTTCAGGGAAGGGACACTTCTTCACCCAGCGCTGTATCCCCTTTAGTTGTTGTCTTTTTATAGCAGAATCTGAGTGCTATGACAGCAGCTAAAAATGGTTACACCAACGACGGTCTACATCAGCAGTAAATTGCTATATTTGCACCATCAGTGTCTCTCTATGGCTTAGATTTCACTGTTATGTCCATATTGCTGTTGTAGCCCCAATAAGGGTGGCAGATGGTCTGTAATGGTCTGTAACATTATCAGGGCACCTCTTCGTACATATGTGTGAAGCAGAATCAGAATCTTAAACTTGAGCTGTTTGTAATAAGTCTGGGGACTTATATTGAAATTGCTTATTGCGATTCATTCACTCCACCCCTATCTTACAGAGGACACTGTGATGCAATAATTCTTTCTTAACTACTTGCATGTTAATTATGTTTTTGTAACTTTCAGGCATCTACTGTGATTGAGAGCACGGCTGGAGCCAGTAAGGAGGTGGACTCTGGGCCTTCGCAGTCTGCAGGTGACCACACTTCTTCTAACCCGGTGACCTCAGAGCCAGAGAAAGCTGACCGCCCACTTTCCAGTGAGTATAGATCTTATGAATTCCAGATCACATTCTACAATGTATCATTTTTTACTCTATTCTCCTCTGTCTCCACCTTTTATTTATTTTGTTTTACTTCTGTTTTTTAGCTACTTAAAATGATGCTAACTGGCCTAACCTAAAAGTTCTGTTTATGTGAATGTAGAATCCACCACATTTCACTCCACACTAAGTGTGGAGCAGTACAGTACAGAGCAGTTATTGTATATAAAGATGGAGAATGTTTCTCCACTTCCTCCCACTGTACCAAAATGAAGCCAGAAATATTCTGCTGCCATCCTGCACTCGTGACACTGTTTTGAGCCAAAGTTTGCACTGTAGCTATCTCTATGCAACAAGTCCCCATCCAACCAATCGTAGCATAGAGCATACTGGTTGGCACGCACAGCTGTCACTCATAATGTCAAAACCCCTTTTATGGAATCAAATAACTTATTTAAACCAAATTTATTATACAAATTAACACTCAAACATGCAGCAGTGTGATTTAAAAAACTAGCTAAAATGACAGAAACCATCTTAAAGGTTTATGACCTGTACTGCAACCAGCCACCAGGGGGCAATCGTGATGTTTTGGCTTCACTTTTGGGGAGCTGTCATATCATCCACCTTTATTATACAGTCGACCGTACAGACCACTGCAATTAAATACCCCTGAGGCTATTCTACAATCACTAGCAGTATTATTTAACACATCCGTTATGTTTCATGTTGCATTTCTTGATCTCATCACAGCTGTGTACCCACAGCTTCAACAGGCTTTCAGTCAGAACATACAGTAGTAAATGCTTTGGTTCAGCCCTCAGAATAAGCCCTTTGAGTATATATCTCTTCACTTAGAGGGCGTCTTATCTCTGCTTCCTTTTTCCTGTGTGAGGTTACCTCCTGACCCAACTGTGTGGCAACACAGGAAGTAGTAAGACCCCTGGTGTGAATAAGATTAGGTCTGAGGCGGCTCTAACATTCATCGAATAGTTAAAAAAACCTGTTGAGTTCTTCTTTTTAGGCTTATGCTGTCATGTCTTCTAACACTACATCCTTTTTTAACACTTCAGCTGCACTCCTGTACCACCATTGCATTTTACCTATATATACCTACAAAAGCTATCATCTGCTCCCTGAAACTGATTTAACTCTTCATAATCATCTTTTGTCATCACAACAGTCAACCTGCACACATGCTGCTGTGTGAGACTAGGAGGAGATAATAATGATTTCCCTGCATTTTGGTTAGCAAATGTGCAGGGGATCAGATTCTTTCACCTCCTGTCAGTGCATTGTTTAAGAGCAACTGGTTTTAATTGTCAACAATGCAAACCAGCAAACCCAACCTGCCCACAAAACCCACATACAAAGACTCTCAAACAGCCGCTGACATTGCCAATGTTACCACACAAATGCACATGCTTACACACCCTTTTTGCTGTTTTTTTTTTGTTTTATTGTTGCCAGCCTTGATCCAGGGCAGTAGATTATAGGTTTTGCGGTCATTTCACTCCCATCTCCTTCAACTACAGTAAAGTGTTTAGCCAGATAGATGGATGAATTAACAAGTTTTTGGGATGCTGGTGAAGGAGACGATGATAGTGATAGAAGGAGACTGAGAGACGAGTTGGAAGATGTCATGATGAAGCAGGCGCAGACACAAAAAATAAATGACATGTGAGCGTGTATGTGTGTGAGTATGCCCCGAGGGAGGCCATCACTACAGTGGGTTTTGGAGCTTAGTGCGTTTATGTGGAAAGTGCTGCTGTCTCCTCTTATCAGTGTAGCTGGACTGCCTTTTCACTGGGTATCTATTCCTTCTCTTCCTCTGTCTTTTTTACACAAGCATTTACACTTATAAACACAGGAGTTTTGCAAATCTAATTTTCTTAACTCTAGTTCACTTTTTTTATTTCCTCTTTATTTCTTGTGCACTACTTCCTCCTGCCCAGGCCACTCTCTCTCTCCCTGTTGCTTTTCTCTAAGGCTATTTCTGTTTGGCCGTGAGGGCCCCCCTGTCATCTACAGAAACTCATCTCGAGCTCTCTTTCCAACTAAACCCACCCACCCACACACACACACACACACACACACACACACACACACACTAGCTCAACCACAACACACTCAAAGGCACCTGGTTAAACAGTCATGACAAACAGGGCCACCGCACATCCACACACACACACACACACACACACACACACACATAGAAGACTGAGCGTTCCTCCCAGTGGTCTAGTGTGGGTTGAGAACAGGGTTTTCATGAGTTATTTAAGTGCTCTCCATCATGCGTGTTGCACTGTGGCTTGCACTGACATGACACGGCCCATTTCCTCCGCTCAAGCTAGAAACGTGACACAAGACACGCTTGCAGTGTTCACACAGAGTAGAGTACAGAGGTGCACAATCTGTCATGATCTTAAGACTGTTGGGTTTAAATCATTAAATGGGCCCCTATGCAGCAGCTAGAGTGAAAGGGAGAGGCTTATGGTTTCAGACAGATGATGCTACACAGTCCACTGCAGTCTGGTTTTTAATTGTGTGTGTGTGAATGCTTAGTGGCTTAATGGCCACTCTAATGTAAATGTTTGTTTAGAGCAGTGGCATACAGAGAGAGGGAGGCAGGGAGCTTTCACATCGCATTGTGGTCTTAAAGAATGTCAGCGTGTAACGTAAGAAAATCTATAGACCGTTTTAAATAAATATTTCAGATGGGTTCCTTTGCATTTCTTGTTGTATGTTTGTTGTTGTATGTTGTATGTGAATGATATCAGCTGACAGGAAGTATTCATGGACCCAAGCTGTAGTCTAGCAGCGAAACGGTCTATAATAATATTCTAAAATATAATCAGAGCAGACATGTTTAAAAACGGCAAACAAAGATCCGCATTTCATATGTCAAATGTCTTGTCATATTGTGGCTAATTAAGAGCCGCTATCAGGCAGGAAAAGGTTTGAGAGGGGAGGAGATGACATAAAGGCGGACCACAATGTGCTTTAGACCCATGGACCTGTGAACACATTTACTGATCACTTCACATATAATTAAAGTCGCTCAGGCTCAAAACAAAGCTCAATACATTACGATCAGCAATGAAGGTACAAAGTGCACCTTTCTGCTCTACTGTCTGCATAGAGTGCTGCAGGGATGATATTAATTAGCAGGCAAACAGAACAGAAGACCAATGGGATTTTTCGGTTGGATTTTGGATCACTGCAGAAAATAAGCTCTGTGGCAAACAAAGTTTATGATACTTATAGATAATCTTCATAAATGAAGGACCCTTTTATGATTTTTGAAACCTAAATGCATCACCAGAAGTAAAAAGCTAATGTTGTGGTTCCCAACCTTTTATTCTCATGGGACCCCTTTTCTATCATTGAGTTAACAGACGACAACTGACTAAGTGACATTTTTTATAGATATTTCCTTTTATATCCAATGCATGACAATAAAAGGGCAGAACCATCGATAAGTGTACAATTAACCTAAATAGTGAATGGATTAAGGTTTGTGTAAATGCGATCTGGATGAATTTTGGGCATATTATTTCCTGTGAATATTTTATCAGAGAGGATATTTCCAGACATTTTTAGGAACTTTTTATCATTCTCTGTCTTTCAATCATACTGGCTTTTTTTGGACAAATCTAAACTTTAAAACTCACAATTTCATTTAGGTTCCTTCACATAAATTAATGAAATGCTGAGATATAGGCTTACTGTACGTATATATCTTAAATTTTTATTATACCCCTTAAAATCAAAGAAGCCTTGCGACCCTCCTGAGGCTTTGGGGAACCCCTTGTTGAAGTTTGGAATCACTGCTGTAAACAAACTACACTATGGTCTCATGTCACCACCACAATGAGACTGTAAAGACGTGTTAGACGTGATGAAGCTCTACTCAGTCAGTTGTTAGAAATTGCCTTTTTTTAAACATGTAAAGGCTTCAAAATACAAGTGGGGTTTTTACTAGCGTATTTTATGTCGTAGAACAAAATGTGAAAATCTCTTAAGCTTGTGTTAACCATAGAGTTTCAAGCATCTAACCAAAACCCATTTGAAAAAAAAAAGCATTGATTTTGAGACGAGGACACTGGGAGTGCAAACACACTAACTCATTTCCGGGTTTTAGGACTCATTCCTGCAGCTCTCTATAGACATCTGATGGAGGGAGGGGCACACGGGACATATGCAAAGGTCAGAATATATGGTGAGGAATTAATGCACCATTATGCTCTTCTTGAAGGCCTCTACCACCCTTACCACTTGTGTGAATTTATCCTTCCAAGAATGTATTCTGTTCCCTACTAGTGTTTCATCACAGCCTTCTCTTTTCAGTCTTGTCACACTGAGCAAATACATATTGAGATATGTATATTTATGTTTGTGTGCACATATGTGTGTGCCTTTACACATGCTGATGATGTGATTGTCATGAGATCGGCTGTGAGTGTGTTTTGATTGCAACGGCACAGCTGGACTTGGCAGACTTGGCAGTCTTGTACGCTTGGCTGCTGGCCAGTTCAATACAATTACAATTACCCACTGTGGGAGCATGGAGCACCACTGAAGATGGGGTGTGGGTGCTGGTTGGGGCATTCATAGTATCTGGCAACCTGCCTTTGCTTGGGAGGAGGATCAATGTCTGAGCAGTTGCTTTAGCTGCTGCGGTTAACATTTCACATTAAGAGTCTTGCATGGAGAACACAGCGGTGAGGTTCAATACATAAACAGCCATGGTACAAGAGCACATAGACTGCACACATTAAATAAGGAACAGTGTGTCCATTAAGGGGGGATTACAGCCGCCGTGCTAGTATCTGTTGTCCAGAGAACAGAGCAGCAGGTGGAAGGATGAGAGTAGCTGTGCACGACAGAATAGAGCAAAGAGATGACAGGAGCAGAGTGCCGGGGAGGTGGGGAAGGAAGGTATTGGAGGATGGTGAGAGGAGGACAAGGACACTGAATGGAGAGACAACAGGGGATGTGTTTGGAGAGAGAGATCAGAGGGTGACAGAGGAGGCATGGAGAGGAATGCCACTGCTTGCCCCCCTCCCAACTCCTTCTCTTTTCTTCTTTTCTTTTGTCCCCCTCAGTAGGGATGTCAGGAGGGTGGGCTAACTTCGAATGACAGTGACAAGCTTGCCGCCGCTCCCATGAAGCCCAGCAGATGGAAGTGTGTGTGTGTGTGTGTGTGTGTGTGTGTGTGTGTGTGTGTGTGTGTGTGTGTATGTGTGTGTGTGTGTGTGTGTGTGTGTGTGTGTGTGTGTGTGTGTGTGATTAAAATGCCACTGGAGACCGGGGTATACCGAGTCTCTTGGCAGCACCACGCTTGGCAGAGCGCCACCTCTCTGCCCTCTTTTTCCAGCCCAGCAGAGTGGGCGTCGAGGTGTGTGTGTGTGTGTGTGTGTGTGTGTGTGTGTGTGTGTGTGTGTGTTAAGTGAGTGGAGGCACTCTCAACAAACAAATATTAATTCACAGTGTTTCCATTGTCTGTTCCATTACAGCCTTTCTTCAGGGGACAAGCGAGCTGGATGGCCTGCACGGCTGTTTTTTCATCCATCTATTTGAGTAATTCAGTAATGTAATGATCACAGGATTTTTGAGAAACAGAGCTCTGTTCTGCAGCGTGGCGCCAGTCCTGGCGGGCATGGGGGAATTAGTCAGGAGACAGTGGGTTTGGCACTTTGCCACGGTTATTAGCCACTCACAGGGTGGGCACGGGGTTATGCCCCGACTCAATCACTCACAGTGTTTGCATGTGTGTGCTTAATGTGTTTGTTTCTGTGCGTGTGTGTTTGTGCGTGTCTCCCGTTTGAGTCAGGATCCTCCTCTGGTCACACTGACCTTATTGTGCAGTCACTTCTGGTTGATTTGTACCCTTTCCAACACATTCCTCTCTCCGAAAGGCTGAGAAACAGGCCGTTAACCCCCCCACTCTCTCTTTCTCTCTCCATCTCTCTCTCGTCTTCCCTCCGGATGGGTTTGATTTAGTGACTGTGGTTTTCCATCCAGAGCCTGGGAGCCAGAAAGAGTAGACTTAGGGAGAGACCTATGGATTCACAGCCAGCGGAGCACGTCATTACTTGGCCATAGCTCATCAGCAGATACATCAGCAGGCTGGAGTGCTAATAGATATGAGCTGTCGCCATTCTGGAAGTAATAAACCTCTCACCATTTCATCCCTTTAATTATTTACTTCTCACATGTTGCATGAATTGCACTAAATGATTACAGCAAAAAGCACCTGAGAGCGTTATGTTTTTCAGGGCTTGCATTATACAGTGTATGAAATAAAACTGAAGTCTGCGCAGCGTGGACCAAATAACTCCTCTTGTGGGCTCTCAAGAAGTTATATTTAGGGCTTGCAGAGGCCACCCAATGTGAGGTTAATACTCAGTTTAGAGCAGTGGGGTCAGGTTACAGACATGTTTCAGCAGTAGCTCTGAAAAAGATGACCACTTAGTGAGAGACCTCCAGACTCTCACCTTTGACCTCACAAAGGAAACAGGTGTTCAAGCAGGATTAAGCCTGACTGCATGCGCCCTCTGAGCTGGCAGCAGGCTGTGTTGTGGCTGTGCTTTTTTTAAAAAGTTTTTATATACAACAGATAGACAAAAATGAGAAAACCTCACAGTAATACAGCCTCAAAAAAACACCAGATCAATCCATATTTGGGTGAAAGTGATGATGTTTTATGCAGAGGAGCACTTTTGAATGAAAACAGTGCTGTAAACGCAACAGAGCAATATTTGATTCATTTCTGTCCTTTTTTTCTCTGTTTATGTTTTTCTCCCTGTTTTCTTCCTTTTTCTTTATATCTCCTTTTCTCTTGCTTCTTCTCTGCAACCCCATGACTTCAATCATCCCTTCCTCCCACCCAGCCTCCCTGTCTCCACCTCCACCCTCTCTCCCTCCTTCATCTCTGCTCTTCGATCCCTCTCTCCTCCTCTCTCTCCCAAACTGTCCTCCACTGTCAGGCGACTTGGCTGAGGCTAAGTGCTTTTTGCTGTCTCGCTGCAGGTGGGACTGTAATAAAGCTTGTCAGTGGGAGGCATGGGTCGCACTGTCACATGCTCTTTGCCTCCCCTCTGTTAACTCCCTCCTCCATCTCCTTCCAACCCCGATCCCCCCACCCCATGCCTGCCAAACCCCCGCCACTCTCCTTCAAGATCCTCTGCTTTTATTCTTCCT